>NC_090941.1:1107605526-1108230526 GCF_040938575.1 Ambystoma mexicanum
AGGGTCCCTTTGGCGACGTCATTGGGGTCCGTAGGATATCAGCATATCCTGGTAACCCCCATTTTGAGGCATTGGAGGAGGTGGCGGTGGCCGTAGCGGCGGCGGCAGGAGCGGTGGATTAATGTTGTCATTGCCAGGGAGAATGATTAAATCATTTCTGGAAGCAGTGGGACCATATTGCCGTGGTCTGGGAGTTTGATAGGGCAAGCTGGATGAAGAGGTGGTCTTCTTACAATCTCTGCAAAACGGTTGCCACTGTTCAGGTTGCTTGGTGGGCAAAAGGAGGGGGTTGTTGACTGTATTGCTGGTATAAGAAACCCAGGCGTCCCGGGTGCCTAAGGCATTTCTAAGAGCATGCTGTAAGACGATTAGGTAGGAGACGCCATCTTACTCTTGTCTTTTGAATTTTTCATAGAAGTGTTGGGCAGCTTGTAGTGCTTTTTCAATGTCAGTGGAGCTCTATGGAGTGTGTATTCTAATATCAGGATTAGCGACATCAAGTTACGGGCACGTGCACATGGGTAAGAGGGCAGTTTCTCCTTGAGCAGCATCTGCCACATCCATGGTGTGAAGCGAGAGTTGCTCATCCATGGAAGAGTGTGCAAGTTGAATATCTTGTTTAGTAAGGAGACGCATGGCAGCATTGGCAACAGGTGACCCCGGATCTGCTGAGGCCCACTATTTGCGTATGATGGCAGGTGACCACTCGGGTTCAAGGCTGCGCCGTCTCTGATAAGTGGAGGCTACATTTGGCATTGAGGAAACCAGCGGGGCTGTTTGGCAGCTCCCCTGGTAAAGTGAGGCGAATGGTGCATGGCGAGGCAGCTGCCAGAGAAAGTGACCCAGAGGAAGATGTGGGTGGAGATGCATCAACTGAGGTGGAGGAAGTTTGTGTGGTCAAGAAGGAGGGAGCCGCCGGAGTTGATGGCAGATGTTGCACCATCACTGAGCGAGGTACGGTGAGTGGGGGCGCTACGTGTGGTACGTGAGCTAGGACCACTGGTTTTGCAGGAGAATTCTTTCAATTACTAGTGTGAGTGCAAAAGGAAAAAAATCAAACAATACCGGAAGGGACTAAAACTCATCCGGCCATCCACAACAGGCAGCTAATGATCAACACATCACAAATATCTAGGGCATACCTACAGGAAAAAGTCGGTATACAAGGCGTGTTCGACGATGATGGGGTAGTAACCCCTTAGGAAGGCCTGCAGGTCAAATTTGAAAGAGCTCTGGCGTAAATGGCGGCGTCCAGTGGTAATGGCATACCACTACATTGTGTGGGGAGGGTATGCAGTGATAAAATCGCTGCAAAAATGTCACCTATACATAAAATTGCAGCAAAAATGCTGTGGTTTGACCCGGTAAAGGTGAACCCCGGTATACCATTTAAGGGGAGCGGGGCTGTCTTTACATGGATTGTGCCGTCAAAACCACAGCAGTTTTGCTGGGATATTTTGTAACACCACCAAATTTTTCCACGATTTTAACGCATGGAACCGTGGGGAGGCAGTGGCAACGGTGATGTTAACCACATGAAACCCACTTCAAGAGAGTAAACAATGACATTTAGTATTTTTCAGAACCTCTAAGAGAAAACAACTGGCATAGACAGCAGAGATATTTCAACACATGAAAGGCATGACCCTTCCCTGCAGAGCTAACCCTACCACTTCCACTCCCTCGATGACACGAGGGAGTGGTAGTCAGCTTTACATATACTGCAACGAAAGGAAAAAAAATACACAGTTGCAGCTCAATACATAAAACCACAATCACAAAGGCTTCCATTTATTTTCTTCACGTTATCTCTTCTGTGGCTTGTATTACTGCCAAACGCTGGCTACAGCTACCTTTCAGCACTGCAGGAAGTGAGGCTGGGGCGCGGAAATAGGGGAGTGGCCACCAGTGAACAGCCGCGCACTGCAGAAAAAGGAAGTAGCCATCTAAGCCTCTGACACTCGTAGGCTGTTCCAAGCGCTTTTGTAAGCGCTATAGTGTCATGCACGATGGACAGTTTACTAGGTTTTTATAGGAAACGGGGAAGGTGGGTCAGTAAGGCAAGAATGTGCCAAGTCAATGTCCCTTCTAGTGAGGTGAGGTTTTGGTGTCAGTGAAAATGATTCCAACATGAAGCCATCACTATATATATATATATATATATATATATATATATTCACTAAAAAAAACTTTGTTAAGGGGACATTCTGGTTAAATTGCACTACTAAAAACCTATGAAATACACACAAAAAAAACTTTGCTAACAACGTTATGGTTCAAAGTAAAACCGAAAAAGCCGTGAAATTCTCCAGTTATGGTAAGCTAAGCAACCATAACTCGCGCCACCACCGTGCATTGCTAAGACTAAAACTCAGGACATCTGTCATGATGCCTGCCCCCGGAAGACCAGACCAGGCCCAGCAGCCCCGGAAGCAGGCATCATGCCACTTGGAGCATGCCCAAAAGCCCCAGTTAGGGGCTGTTTGGGTGCAGTCCTGGCACCTATGGCGCCAGGCTCATAAAGATGAAGTCAGTCCTGGCGCCATGGGCGCCAGGCTCATTATTGATAACTTACCTGAAGCAGACCATGCTGCATACTCACCTGAGGCAGACCATGCTGCATGAAGACTCAAGCCAAATGAGGCTTAGGAGGGACTATTTTACTGAAGGGCCTATTGTGTTACTTGGGTGGGGTTGTGGAAGAATACTTACCTGGATCTTCTTCCAAGGCTATTTAAACCACGCCCGGACAGCCACACGTGCTTCGCGTTATTCTGCTTGCTGCAGCGTAACGCTCACCGTGTTTTCAGCAGCTCCAGTCTTCAGCCACGCCGCTTCAGTCCTGGGACTCCTGAAACAAGAAGAAAAGAAGGATAAAGGTTAGAACAGGAGTTTTAACTTTAATCCTTACCTGAATCCTGATCCATTTCGCCACGGAGCTGAAAGACAGAAGTCTTTGAAGCATCACTTCGCATTCCTACGGCGCCGCGCTGAACTCACCTGCTTGGCGGTACTTCAGCATTCCATCACGCTCTCTCCATCTCGCGGCCGCCCTCCGACACCTAAGGAGACAAAGACAGCAAGGTGAGCAAGGGGACTCTCTAAGGCTATATAAGCTACCCCCAAGGACTTACCTGATTTACCACGGGGGCTACTCACCTCATCTCGGGTCGGCGCAGTCAACTCTGCTTCATCGCCGTACCCCGGCCCCTAAGGGGAAAACCACAATAGACTTACCTGAATCTTACCAATTGCCATTTGGAAATCTTCGAGTGGATTAATCGGCAACCTGCAAGGAATCGGACAGAGTGAAGATCAGACATTTGAACTCTTATGAACAATTGGACTTTAGAGTCAATACTGGAACTCACCAATTCCTCTACGCCAGTGAAGTAACTGGTCATCAACGCGCCCCTGCGGTCGACGCAGGATGGAGGGCTCATCCTTCCAAACCATCAGGTGAGACTAAGGAGGGGACATCAAGAGTGATCTGTGGGAAGACAACGGGAGTGGGGAAGGTGGGTTGACACTCAATTCCACGGGTGGTTAATTCCTCTTCTCCTTTGCAGAAGAATATTCCTGCGAGCCAGACAAACTAGGCTGAGCGGGCCAGTCCAGTCAGTCATCTCGGCGCTACACGTCACGCTGGTGGAAACAACAGCGGCCCAGTTCCGGTCGACGCCCCCGTGGGAACCAGGTGAGCGTAACAACATCAAAGATGACATCACAAATGGAAGGAAAATCACAACTGCACAGAAAGATAATACTTCAGTTATATTGTCACAATTAGTGTTTCGGTAATATAAAATTAAAACTCGGTCCGGTGTAGAGTCGTCAAAATTAAACTTACATGATGTTTACTGCCTCCATTGATTTTGGCCAAGTCAGACAGCAATTTATTTGCACCAAAGAATCTTCGTCAACTGATATTTCATGTTCCTTACAAAAGTTTTTAAAACATAACCTTATCAAATGGTATTTTTTCCAAGCTTTCATTCCTTGCATTGCTTCTGAAGTTTCCCTTTCGCTTTCGCTCAAGGTCCAAAAACAACTGCCCCTTATGGATTCACTCGGATGCGTGGGTCTACTGAGCTCGCAACCAAAAAAGCAAATTAAGTGACCTTCACTCAGAAGGCAAATACATTCTCACTTTGCAACAACATATGAGAATCCAATCACGAGAACCGCTACTCCCATACGCCTCCAGAACCGCTGTTCCCATCAAACAGTCCAGGTGGCGTCCTCAGATTTCAAAACGTACATTGAGCACCAACTTCCACTTTACCGTATGACTTTGGTGACAAGAAAACACCACTTTTTAAGCCACATCCCATCCCAGCCTAATTAAAGCTCACCTTCGGAAACAGTATTTCATAAGTATAACAAGTGCATTGGTGTCTTGTTTTGTATGTGTTACCGGCGATGTCCGCGTATACCAAAACATGAACAAAATATGGTGGGGGCAGTGAAGAAATCTGACGCACTTCACGCTGTTCCACAACCAATCAGTGAAAGCACCACATGTCCGAGGACATGACACTACGGATTAGCCAATCGATTTCTTGTCCGTGGAGCGGACATAGATATCACACATTTTTTTAGACATATTTTTTGGTCATTTTAAAGGAAACTACTGGACGGATTGTCACCAGATTTCCAAAAGCATGCTTTCGGACCAAGCCCCTGCCGCAAATTTGGTGAAAATCCGTCCAGCGGTTTGGCCTGTAGGCGTGCGCAAAGTTTTTCCCCCATTCACTCTATGGGAACAAAAGACGTTTTGGGACTCCCCCTATAACTTCCCCCCCTGGACCAAACATCACCAAACTTTGCAAAGTTTGGAGAGGATTCGTCCAGGGGGTGCAGAGTTATAAGCCATCCAAAAAGTGCTCTTCCTATGGAAACAGCAACTTAACCATAACTACACAGCCACTAGATCGAGTCAGACCTGCACCTGTAGGATGACGTGGCAGCCCGGTCCGTTGTGGGAACAGGGGAGTGAATTTAAGTTGAGGTGCGAAGTTACTGGAATGGGAGCAAGTCCTGGGTGGTGAGTAGGGCCACGTGGGAGGCTTTTGGCAAGTGAAATTGTTGCACCCTGAAGTGCTATGCAAAGTGTGTAGCTATAAAGGGACGCTAGTGTATTTGTAGCAAATGAGGGAGGCAAAAAAATAAATGCATTGAGGCCAAACTTGGAGGGGAGGCAAAGACAATACATTGAGGCCAAACCTGGCATATACCACATATGAAAACACTAGGTGCACTAGGCAAGAAAGGAGATCCAGGGGGCAAGGTTTAGTCCTCATTAAGGCAAGCTCAAGAGGCGTCTGGCGTGAACGACGGCAAAACGCTTTACACACAAGGAGTTGGTGTCAGAGGAACGCAGATGGGTTTCACAGTCAAGTTGAGGTGGATGGTGCGAGTGGCAGGGGTTTGGTTCTGGATAAAAGTTAAATGTTGAATCAATGTGGTTCCTCACTCATCAAGATAATATGTTCCATGGAACAGAGGTCATAACTAGTAGACAAAATGTTGATATTTTTCCATTATACTGTCGCTACACCTGCCTGCTTCAGTAACACTCATTAGTTGAAATGTGCCAGACATTAACAGCCCTGCAAAAGCCAGGAAACTTGCTACCTCTTTATGAACGCACTCTCACAAAATACTGATGCTATAAGAGACACATACACTGGTCACTACACACAATACGTTTGCACCCAAGTTGGAGAGAACTAGGAAAAAGTTCTCTAGAAAAAGGCCAGCGCTCCTCTTAGCAGCTCTGCTGCGAGTGCATCTGAAAGCGGAGGCCCCAACAGCTGATCTCCTTTCTTTTGGGTCAGCTGTTCGTATTGATCTGCCTGCCGCGAGCCACGCGGCTCCTAAAATGGCCGCCGCCATCCCCTTCACTACAGGAGCGTCCCTGCAGCCCACAATCGTCACCGCCGCAGGCCCGGATCCTGATTTGCTCCCCCGACTTGCCTGCCCCTCCCCTTCTGCTTTAAATGGAGGTAGAGGGTGCCGTGAGGCGAAGCCGGGAGAAGAAGGCCGCAGAAAAAGGCCAGCGCTCCTGTTAGCAGCTCTTCGCTGCTCGCAGTCTGCCGTTCGCTGTGGAACCCTGCTGGAATCACAAGGTAAGGAGTCCCGCACTCCTGAACTGTTTAAATCACTCGCTAACAGACTACTGCGGCTACGTACACGTACTCTCCCGAGCGTAATGCTCACTTGACCCATCCCCACAAGTGTACGCAATTCACGCTTACAGTCAAGAACTCTGAAACCAGCCACTAGCCCAAAGGCTCCTTCCTCAGTACTGCATGAATCATATAGTCTAAGCCACACAACGGAGCTGAGCCCACATAGTAAGCATCGCCTTGACCCAACTGCACTTGATACTATGTCTAAGACTCACGATAATGTACCCCCCACAGGATTGAATGTAATTACTGCAATGTGCAAATCTTCTACGATAGCCATGCTACCCAATGATGCAAATGCCACTCTACCTGTGTCTATGACCCTAGAAAATGTGCCCCCCACTGGTCTGAATGTAATTACTGCAATGTGCAGATCTTCTACCATAGCCATGCTACCCAATGATGCAAATGCCACTCTACCTGTGTCTATGACCCTAGAAAATGTGCCCCCCACTGGTCTGAATGTAATTACTGCAATGTGCAAATCTTCTACCATAGCCATGCTACCCAATGATGCAAATGCCACCCTACCTGTGTCTATGACCCCAGAAAATGTTCCCCCTACTGGTTTGAATGTGCCGCCCTCGACTATCAATGTCACCCCTGAACCGCACCTCAAATGTGCTCTCATCAAGGCCCGATCCATCAATGCGCACACGCTAGGCATCCACGACCTCATTACCGCCCTAGATCTAGATCTTCTAATGGTCACTGAGACCTGGCTACACGAAGCCTCAGGCCCCGCTCTATCCGTGAGACTGCCTGACCACAGGGGGCGGTGTCGCCCTTATAGCCAAAGACTCGATCACCATCAGAAAGGTTGACAAATCTATGAACAATAACAGCGGCTACCTTCAACTGAAACTCAACATCTCTCACCAATGCACCATCACCCTACACCTCATCTATCGACCACCAGGCCTCCTAGGAGACTTCCAGGCCTCCATCACCCACCTCCTGGCGGACAACTTGAAAAAGTCATCCAAAGCCATTCTCCTTGGAGACATCAACCTTGGCCTTAATGATGCCAAAGACCCTGCTGCCAAAGCTCTTGACACAGCCCTAGATACCCTAGGATTTGTCAACACCATCACTGACCCCACACACGGCCTGGGCAGATCACTAGACTGGATCGCTCACCACAATTGCCCCCTCACAGTCACAGGCAACACCCCCACCCCATGGTCTGACCACCATCACCTTCAACATCCCCACCACCACAACCACATCCCACCACCCTACCCTTACCACCAGCCCTCACAAGGAGTGCCCGTCAACTGACCAAAGAAAGACTCCTACCCTTCTTACAGGGACCTGCCTTCAGAGCCCCATTCTCCAACGACCCAGAAACCCTGGCCAAAAACTACGATACTGCTATCAGGGCAGCAATCAACACCATCGCCCCACTTAAACCGCACAAAACCAAACCCACTAGACACGCCAATGTGTGGTTCACCTAAGACCTTATAAAACTACGCACTGACAAACGAGCAGCATTAGCTCTTTGGCAAACATCTCGGAATGATAAAGACAAACTTAAATTCAAATCCCTTGCAAATGATTACAAGAAAGCCATCATCAAAGCCAAAGCTAAATCTTTTGAAGATAGAATTGCGGAGGCTAAATCGAACACCAAGGAAATGTTCGCCATATTCAGGGAACTTAAGACCCCCACACCCACCCCCCAAAACTTCACCAAGGATAAAGAATGGTGTGACAACATCCAAACAGCCATGCGTAATAAGATTAGCTCCCTCCAAGCCAAAATCCTGAACACCAAACAAGCACTTTCCACCCCCACTACACCCTCCCCACCACCACCGCTCCCCTCACCCACAAAGGCCACTCCCACCTTCTCATTTAAAACCATCCAAAAAGAAAAAGACATGATCAACATCATGAAAAACATAAAACCTTCCAATTGCAAAGGGGACCCCTGTCCTGCCTCCATCATCAAAGACTGCGCAGACGCCATGGCTCCTTTCCTAACAGCCTTTGTCAACGTCTCCTTTACCACTGGGAGAGTCCCCTCATGCCTCAAGGAAGCATGGGTCCAACCTCTCATAAAGAAACCCACACTTGACCCTACCTCCCCTAACAACTACCGCCCCATCACCACAGTCCCATTTCTCCTCAAGATTCTAGACAAAGCAGCCTACCTGCAGGTCCAGCACTTCCTTGAAGAGAAGAACCTCCTTAGACTGAGACAATCCGGCTTTCGCCCCAGGCACGGGACAGAGACCGCCCTACTCGACCTCAAAAACCAAATGAATGACGCAAGGGACCAAGGCAAACCTGTCCTGCTCCTTCTCCTTGATCTTTCGGCAGCTTTTGATCTTGTAGACCACGACATCCTCTGCCACCACCTCTCCTCCACAGCCAACTTCTCCCATGAAGCCACCACATGGATCACCTCCTTCCTCCAAGGCAGGACCATGCAGGTCTTCTCTGACCTAGCCACTGCGTCACCCACCATCATGCTATGTGGAGTGCCCCAAGGCTCCTACCTCTCCCCTACCCTCTATAACATCTTCACCCGCCCCCTCTTCCTCATCCTTGACGCCATGGGCATCTCTTACACCAACTACGCCGACGATACACGGATCCTTCTCACTCTGACAGGCGACTATGACACTCACTGTGCTACTCTCAACAACATTTACAACACAATCCAAATGTGGATGGCTATCAACGGCCTCTGCCTTAAGTCCGACAAAACTGAGCTCCTACTCTTAGGCTCCCCTGACACCATCAAGAAACTTAACGCAGAGTTTAGTCACTTTACCATTGACTCAATCAGAATCCCAGTACTAGACACGGTAAAAACACTAGGCGTCTACTTAGACTCCAACCTATCCATGACCAGACAAGTAAACGCCATTGCCTCCTCTGCTGCTTACCATGCAAAACTCCTCAACGCAATCAGACCTTATCTGTCAAAAGACACATGCACTAACATAGCGAGGGCCATAACAGGCTCGCGGCTCGATTACTGCAACGTTCTTTTCCTAGGAACCTCCAACAAAAACCTTGAGAAGCTCCAAGTAATACAGAACAGTGCCCTGCGTGCTGCACAAGGCATTGCCAAGAGAGAGCACATCACCGCTGCCAGAAAAGCGGCCCACTGGCTCCCCATAAAGGAAAGGATCATATTCAAAGCGCTATGCATCACCCACAAATGTGTCCATCTTGCCGCCCCAATGTACCTATCCCAGAGGACCCACCCGGTCTCCTCCACTAGACCCACTAGGTCACCCTATGCCAACATGCTCTCAGTACCTAGGGTAAAAAGAGCCAGAGCAGGGGGCTCCAGCTTCCCGTACCTCGCTGCCTTGCACTGGAACACCCTCCCTAGCTCCCTGCGCTCTGAACCCTCACTGACTGCTTTTCGTAAAGCCTTGAAAACTACTCTGTTCACCTAACAAGCACCATATGGCCTTGCACTCATGAATGTCTGATGTATGATTGTATTACTTGGTATGATACCACCGATATCTGATAACAGGTCACTGCCTCACTGTAACCCAAGGCACAACCCGCACCCATTGTAACTAAGTCTCCCTACAAGTAACAGTGCCACAATGCCCCTGGGCTGCCTGCGTGCTATATAAATGTAATAAATAAATAAATAGGTATTGCACCTCATACTCTTCACAGGCAGGTGGACGGCTTACATTAATCCATCATACCTTCCCCTTTCAACCAGCTCAATCTGTTGTTGATCATTCAGTCAGATACGCTCTATTACTTGGAAACTAGTGGGCTTCTGATATTATCCTGCTTAATACGTATGACCTCAATCTGGATGACCCCCACATTCTATGAGCAGATATCTGCAATTCTGATGCCTGGGAAGGGCTTCCGATGATATGGGGGGCGACTTCAACACCACCCTGAATCCGAAGATTGATCCCTCCATCAGTGTCTGCAGACCCCCCACTAACACAGCAAAGGCTATTATAGTTATGGAACAATTACAATGTTAGAGAATACTCATACCAGTCCTAGGTACACTATGATTTTCTTGCACTGACCACTGGCTTGTCTCCTCGCTACTTACCCTGGTGGAGTGATGTTCAATGCTACCCCAAACTTACTCTGATCACTCTCTGATAATATCACTTAGAAAAGGGTCTCATCACCCGCTTCATCCTTTATGGAGGCTAGCCCCTACTGTACTACTGGATACCGCATTTGCTCAGATGCTGCCTGGTAACATCTCACTCTTCCTAGAGACAAATATTGGTTCGATCGCCTCACATTCCACTGTGTGGGAGACATGTAATGTGTATGTCGGAGGGGTGGCATGGTCTACATCCACGGGGCGCCTATGGCAATAAGGGTAAACTTGAATGTGAAAGAAACAAAAATTTGCGACATTGAAAATTGGTAGGGTGGGGGGGGGGCTGCTGTTGCGTGGCTACAAGAAGGCCACTGCCTGAGAAGGCTCAGTCAGCCAGTGCGGAAATCCTGCATTAATATCTTTCTCGTAGTTTATTTTGGTAAGAGGTTGATATTTCAGGACCGGAGTCCTCAGAATGCAGATTTTGCCTGGTTTCTGGCTCCAGAACGGCCTGGGGTCTCGTGTACGCTGCTGCTTGTGCAGAGTCATGTTCGACTGAAGTGCAGGCCGCCGGAGCTTGGGGAGCGCATCCCATGTGGGCCGCACTTGGCATATTGTTCTGTGGTGGTCCGCTGATGGTGGAGTGAAGGAGAGGACCATTACCTGCCCCTGCTGAGGTGCCCTATTGAGCTGGAGACCCAGGGGTTTGTGCACAGCGCTCCTGATCTCCCCAGGCATGCAGCAGGCCTGAAGTGACCTAGAGCAGCTGGGGGCCTGCGGGGGTGTCACCCGCAACACTCCGCTCACTATACTACACAGTATAGTGAGTGGGTGTTGCGGGGGGGAAATCCCTACAGCTGCCTGAAAAAAAAAAAGATAAGGACCCTGCTGCACCAGTTCCCGATCACGGAAGTGAAAGGGAACCAGCGCTGCATGGACACAGCGCGTCTTGAAAGGTAAGTAGGGTGTGCGTGGGGGTATGTTGGGGGTGTGGGTGGGGGTGTAGGTTTGTAGGGGTTTTAAATGTATGTTCGCATGGGAAATGTACAAACCTTTTGTGGTGCCGACTTTTCCGCGATGGAAAAATTACGCAGATCGGCGGCAGCAGGATCCTGTGCATCCCAAAGGAGCTCCATGTTTACTTTGGAGAGGGAGATTAAGGACCTATAACAACAACAGGCTGCCCACTGTGATCCTGAAGTAAAGCGTAAATCACAAGCAGCCAGGGGCTGATTTACCTCCCTCTCCGAATGGGAGGAAAGGTGTTCGGGCAGCAATGCTGCTGCAGCTACCTTTGGTGAGAGGGACAGGCCTAGCAGCACACTCGCATGGGCGATGAGACTGGAAAGGCTGCCTGGAAGCACAGTGGAAGTGGGTGATGGCACAGGTAAGATGGTTAGGGATACCCAAGAGTTTAATACTGTATTTTGGGACTGCTACCAATCGTTCTACTCAAACTCGTGTCGGAAGTCATGCAGTTGGTGAAATTCCTAGATGGAGTTGCCCTTGAGGGGCTGGATCCGGAGCAGGCTATTACCCTGAATGCACCTATAACGAAAGAGGAACTAAAACTGGTCATTGAGGCCCTTCCTAATAGTAAAGCCCCCGGAATTGACGGCATTACAGCTGATTTCTATAAAGAATTCACTGAAATATTGATACCCCTTTTGATGGTTATGTACGAAGCTGCTCTTGCATCTGGAGTGTTACTGGTGTCCACCAGAACAGCCCGGTGACTGTCCTGGTGAAACCAAACAAGGATCCCATGAAATACACCTCTTACAGGCCTTTGTCCTGAACAAACACTGATCATAAAATGTTGGCGTGACTCTTGCCAAGCAGACTTCTGCCCTACATGTCACCACTGGTTCTTCCTGAGCAAGCAGGGTTTATCCCAGGCAGGTCTACACAAAACAACCTGCGGAGGCTGTTCACAGTAATGCATAATAGAGATGAAGGGGGTGTTGGGAATGGATCAAGCCCATTCCACCCCTTAGGTGCTTTAAGGTGAGACAGCCCCATTGAGATAACTATAATAGACCAGGGGGGAGGGGGCGTCCTAAAAGTCCCCACACAGTCATAATATTGTATGCAATTTAGACATAGTGCACGTTAACAAGTGAATGCCATTTTTGTAGATAATAGTAGCCATAGTCAAAGCACAGGGCCTGCACAGCCATGCAGTATTTAGTGTGTTAGACACAGGCAGTGAGCCTGAGGGAGAAACCTGGATAGGCCCAAGCGCTGAGAGAGGCCCAAACCGCTGACTTCCACAGAAATCGTTTTTTCTCTTTTAAGGTTGTTGCCAATATGTTTGTTTAAAAAAAATGTGCCCTGCAAGGCTACGAGAAGTAATGGGCTCCTTGGTGTATGCGTTATCACAAACGGGCCGAAGTATCCCTCCAACCCCCTCCCAGCTAAGTACGAGTTTTAGTCCCTACAACTACCCCAGTCCTGAGACATCTAAATTCCAAGATACTGGTTGACCCCCAGACCACCGACCATAAACCAATCGGGCATAAAGATCTGAGATTATGGTCATCCCACCTGCATTTTATAATAACCTGGTTTGTAGTACAAGGTACAGGGAGGGATACATTATAGCTCAAAGGTGAGGGAGGAAGCCATGGGAGCTGATGACCCGATCAGGAATGAGTGAAGTATGTGTGGTTCGGTGTGACTTCGGGACTCCCCATGTGCCAGTCCTCGAGCATTGTTCATACATGTAGCTAATTGATCCGCTGGCCTTGGAGACGATGAGCCCAGCAGAAACCATGTGATGGAAGACTGATGGACTGGGCTCGGACCATGACCTGGCATGCTCTATGGAGCAGGCCGACCATGTATAGGTTTGCACCAACCAGCCACATGGGTTTTCACTGTATATGATGACATCACCTATGATGCTGTGTCTCCTTAGATTCTGCTTTTACACTTTCTGGCAGAATGTTCTGCGACAGCAATCCTTTGTTGGCGCTTTTCCTTTTTGCATGGGAATAAATACTAGTTATCCTTGCAAGAGTTTCTTGGGCTCTTTTCTCTAGTGGGTTGTATTTTTTTTTCTGGTGTGAGTATACAGGGGCACACCTTAATTTGTTCATTTGTTGACCCTGACATTATCTGAGCGCCCCCGTGCCTACGCAGGCTTCCAGGCTGCTTCTCTGGAGAGGCAGCGAGCCACCTACAGCGACCAGTTCCGAAAAACGTGTTTTCTCGAGTGGATTTACAGGAGCCATCTTTGCAGACTTCCTGTCTGCTCTTTCGAGCGTAGTGCAGCTCCGAGGAGAGTGCAGGCTGGTGTTATTGGGACCCTGTGACGGAGGAGTTCGGGTGAAAAGGCACATGTGAGTATACCCGTGCAAGTCATAACAAGTAGGGGACGGGTATATGGGAAAATGTGAAGGTTGTAAGTATGCAGAAAGTGAGGTTGCTGGTGTGGAGTGGATGCGATATGTTTTATTGTTTAGTATTATACATTTTTAAGGGGAATATTAAGGAAAGGAACATTGAATGTTAGGGAGCCTTCCCGAGGGATCTGTGAAATGTGTTGGAGTTCATTTGATCGTGGTGGAATTGATCAAAATTTCTTTGTTCTTTTTTGGTAAGTTTGCCACAAATATATGTGGGGGTAGAGTCCCCAAAGCCACCCCTGGCCTCCCAAATTAATCATTGCCCTAAACCCACCCCTCACATATATTTTCAGCAAAAACGATCACCCAAAAATTCAATCAAATCCACCACGATCAAATCAGCTACGGTCAAATTGGGTAATACCTTCCCCAGTGAGGGAAGAAGGTGGTGCCACTTATATTGTGTAATGGAAGAAAAAGGAAATCAGTAGGAGCCTCCGCATAATTAGTGGGCTCAGGGACAGTAGCTGTTTTTATTTTAGCTTGTTATTTTAGCTCATTTTGTCTGTGTTTTTATTATATAGGGTCGAGGCCCGAGGAGGGGTGTTGTGTAAGTAGTAGTGGTTTTTTGAGTTTGAGAGTGGGAAGAAAAAGGGGCAGGGGAAGGTATTTTAGATTTTTTGATGGGAGGGAGGTGATGAAGGACTGACTTTTCTGATGGGCAGCATCAGTGTGTACGGTGCGCTAGCAAAGGCAGTAAGGCGCAAGGACCCTTATAATGGGAGGAGAATCACAGATGGAGTATATGTAGAAGGACTTGCCAGTATATTGTGACGGAATCAAGGAGTATCACAAGCAATTGGTGGTGGAGACAACAGGAGGGGGGGCTTGCCCCCTCATGGCCACAACAGGGCTCCCATAATAAAGGTATTCTGGAACACATGTACATATATTTTACAGCCAGATATAAGGGGAAACGGTTGCAAAAGAGGAGAGAAATATTAGAACTCTGGAAAATGTTCAAAGATACATAAGACCCTGAGGAAGGAGGATTGCAAAACGATAGCAGGGGCGACTGTCCATGAAAGGAGGGCGAGGCACCAGCGGAACATGGGGGAATATATCCATTGACTGCTTCCCCCTGCAGTAGGTTATACTAAACCAACTTATGTGTCCACCACAGTGACAACCCCACCACTCCCGTATGCATCCGCTCCAGATGTTCCAGCGCATGCTAATATCAATAAGGGACCTAGAAGTGGCATTGGCACGAACAGAATTGACCAGATAGCGGGCAGCACGGAGTGCAGTGAAGGCCAAACCAGCAGAGCAAGGGTTAGATGGGCGGAAAACAGGAGACTTTTTGTTCAGAATAGATAGCAAAGCCATAAAGAACGTACATATAGAGAAAGAAGGGGGCGAGTGGGCAGGCAGGTTAGGCTATGAGAATTTGAGATCTCGCAGGGATGGAGAGGAAGACGGGTGGAGGACAATTGATGAGTTTGAGGATGATGAAGAAGCGGAGCAAGCACCTGAAAATACTCACCGGGTGGAGAGTTTGTGGCATGGTAGGTTAAGGAGCAGGTTTGGCCAGATGGCAGTAGTGAAGAAAAAAGGAAGTGGAAAGAGAATTGATGGGGGTAGGGCAAAGATGCAGATGCCCCTTATGCATAAGTACCATGGGCGCAGATGGATACAAATACTTTCATAAAGGTGCTCCCGCCTCTCACAGCGGGTGCAGGCAAGTGGATTTGTATATAAAAGAAATGACAGCCGCATTAACCCTGGTGGTTGGTGACATGAAAAGCTTATTGGTAGCGACTATTGGAGACCAGGCTGGAGATGTGTGAGTAAAAGCAGGATATCCAGGAGTGCATTCGGGGATCGATGCACACAATGGAGCATCATTTAACAAGATTCGGGCACAGATATGGGACATGCTGCAGAGTTCATTCCCTGACATACCAGACCTACAACCGATAATGCAATGTACTATGGACGATGACCCCTCTCAGTTCATTCTTAAAGTTCAGGAGTTGTGGTGAGCGGAGACCGGTGACTTGTGGGACCGGTCAATACCCTTTTTCTACTTTGTTAAAAAAGGCCTCCCCAAGGAGGTGCAAAAAGCGCTAGACAAAATTGTGGGCATCGAGGCAAAGGGGTGGGCCAAAATACAAAGTATAATAATACACCATTGTAAGAGGATAAAAGAGCGTGACGAGGAAACGGCCTAGAGGCGGCAAGCAGTGGAAGCTAAACTACTACAAAACAAATTAGTTAACATTGCTGTGGAGGCATCAGTGTCCACGCCAGTGCAGACAGAGGTAGCAGGAAACGCCCAAGAGTTTGCCAACACTATAATAGCTGCTGTTTGGTCAGAAGGAGGGCAAGGGCAGTGGGGCGGAGGTCCACAGTACCCTGGCCCACAGTGGTAACAAGGAGGACAGCAGCGAGGAAGAGGTGGGTTCTGAGGAGCAAGGGGAGGGTCTTTGGAGGATTGGGGCCCGGAGGGGGAAGAATGGGACCTTTACAATGTTAGAACTGTGGAAAGTGGGGGAATCTTTCAAGAGAATGCAGGAGCAGGCCAGGTATGGGGTATAACTACAGCCCATCACCCCTGGGACCCCCACAAGGCCCGACGCCCAGAATGACTTCTAAACCCAACGAGATACACTAGGCCTACATCCAGTTACCCCCACAGATACCTGGACCACCAGCGCAACAGCATCACACAGCGCAACAGCACACACCTCAGCACACCTTCCAGCAGGGAAGTGGCACAACCCTGTTCAAAGGAGCACCAAATGGTATGATCGCCCCCTTTCGAGGTGCATCTGTGGTACTGGGAAACCCCTTTTCATGTTTTGCAACAAACACATATGTTGAGTAGGACAGCCCACAGAGAACTCTTGCGTGTCTGATCCTGTCAATGACCCCCAACCCTGAAGAGGATCCTTGGTGGGGGCACAGATAGGAAACGAGCAATTTATTTTATGGTTGATTTGTGTGCAACAAAATCATGCATCAGTGAGGGGGACTTCACACTATATGGCAAAACTCTTGACTGACAGGCAGGGCTTTTGTGGGGATATTTCTATGGTTCCATACACTGAAGAGCTGGATGTCAAGGTGTGCAGGGAAGGTGGTGCATGCTCCCTTATTGTATTCTAAAAGTTCTCCTGTTAACCTGTTTGGCAGGGACCGGCTCGACAAGTTGAAAATGACGATCTCATTCACAGATCACAGCATTGTTTGTGCCCCACCAGGAATGTGCGCAATAAGAGCAATGACAGAGGAGGTAGTGGTCTGTGGGATACCCGTGGACCTGGACATGTTTATATATGGAATAACAGTACTTGTGGAGGCAGTGCCGCAAATTGCGAAGAACTGTTGGAGAGTGCCGACAGATTTTATCTTTCGGCCTGTGGTGTCCCCAGAGTTGGTGGCAGGCACAATATTGTTCTTAAAGACCTGCAAGGGTTGTTGGTGTCGGCGAATAGAGTGGTCGTACTAGGGACAGACCAGGATGGGTGCGAGTGGCATACAGTACTTTGCATTGACCTCACTGTACATATGAAGGAGGTGACAGATGCAGAATTGTTTGAAAATAATGATAGTGATGGAGAGATAATACTAGAGATATATATCCCCTGTGAAATGATGGTGCAGTATCGAAGAGTGCAATGCCCCCTGATGGCTGTTGTGGCCCTGCCCCCTTTCATTGAAGCAGACGTAAAGTATGTACCTGAGCGATTTTTGGACCACCAATCCACATGATGTCTGGCTTTTGCAGGAGGTAACCCTAGTACACAACACTAAAAAGTAGGCTCAGTGCTACCCCGGGTGAAACAGTACCCACTATAAAGTGAAGTAGAGGAGGGAATTAGACACACAATACAGGCCCTGCTTGATCGAGGTATAATAGTGCCATCCACATCCCCATGCAACACGGCTATCTACCCTGTGAAAAAGGCAATGGGGGCAATTAGAGGATGATCCAGGATTTACTCGTCCTAAACGCCATGGTACAGAAGGGATTTCCTGTGGTCCATAAACCCGCCACCATTCTATGTAGTATCCCCAAGGAGGCGACCCACTTCACAGTGGTGGATCTGAAAAAGCCTTCTTTTCGATACCTTTGCACCCCGATTCACAGTATTTTACCGCATTTATCCTTGGCGCAATGCGCTTCGAACACACTTGTTTGCCTCAGGGGTATTGTGAGAGCCCAATAATTTTTAACAGAATATTACATGCTGACTTAGGAAATGATCAAGTATCCAGTACGATCATCCAGTACGTGGACGATTTGCTTGTATGTAGTGACAGTGAGCAGCACTGCCGGAGAGACTCTATTACACTCCTGCAACTACTGGCCCATAAGAGGTACAAGGTTGATAAGGCGAAACTACAGTACTGCCAGCAGTAAGTGCTGTACCTAGGACAGTTAATATCAGCACACGACAAAAGGATCATACCAGATCGAGCAGCGTCTTTGCGTGTCACTACCCAACCCACCACAGTGAAAGACATGTTAGACATATTTATGGTTGTGTAACTACTGCAGAGCATGGATTTTAGATTATGCAGCATATACCAGGCCGCTCTTTACCTTCCTCAGCCAAAACCTATACACCCCTGCTCACCTCAGACTGTTTCATTGTATGTATCACTGTCCGTCCTGTATGGTCGTCTAAACTGTAACTACTGGCGACCTTGATATGCTCTTATGTGAATTTACTTGCAAATCAACTAATATGTAACCCACGGTCGAATAGCACTACTGGCTGATGTAATCCTATGTATGCCTGTAACTATGTCAGCGCCCAGTTACCCCAGGGTTATGGGTGCAATATAAATAATAAACTAAACTAAACCTAAAGCTCCTACAGGCTCAAAGAAGCACAAAAAAGTGATAACAAACTAGAGTGGACAGCAGACATGATAAAAAAGTTCAATGATTTAAAGGAAGTGATATCCACAGCCCCGGTGCTCGCCACCCCAGACTACACACAGGAATTCTACATATTCTCACATTCTAATGGTCAACTCATGACTGTGGTATTGACTAAGAAGAGTACAATGGGGCATAAGCCATTGGCCTACTACAGCGGCACGCCAGACTCAGTGATGCAAGGACAGTTCACGTGCGAGCAAGCACTCGCTGTAGCTGCGTTCGCGATTGAGAAAAGTTCTACAATCGTGATGGGGTAAACTGTCACTTTGTATGTGGAGCATTCAGTGTTTGCCATTCTAGAGGGATCAAAATATCCCTGACCACACAGAGAGCTTCAGCGTATGAAATTATCCTCTCAAGCCCAAACATCCATATTGTATGATGTAAAACAGTGAACCCTGACACTTTTTTGACAGAAGTGTGTACCGAAGAGGACTTAGCAAGCCATGATTGTGTCATGTATGAAAGGGAGGAAGATGACATCCCCAAGGCAAGAGACGGCTGGAGGGGGAGGTTCTTTTTTTTGACGGATCGGCAACACTT
The DNA here is from genome assembly GCF_040938575.1 of Ambystoma mexicanum. Taxonomy (NCBI): domain Eukaryota; kingdom Metazoa; phylum Chordata; class Amphibia; order Caudata; family Ambystomatidae; genus Ambystoma; species Ambystoma mexicanum. The sequence continues at coordinate 1,107,624,634 of NC_090941.1, forward strand.
GATCAAGAACCGAGGCAGGGGCATTCAGCCCGCAGTGATACAACTTGAGGCAGGTGAATATGAGACCTTGATTATGAAAAGATTGCTGATGCATTATTTGGCCCAAGCAGCGGAGCTCATAGTGCTCATTGAAGCACTGCAGGCATCACAGGTGTGTCACAGATCATTTATTCTGACTCAGCATATGTCACGACAACAGTGCATGCTGGTCTGTCGCAGTGGAAAAGGTGGGGCTTCCGGAAAGCAGATGGTTCCACAGTACAACATGCAGCACTGCTAGATACCTTGATCTCTGCGTTGTGTGTAAAGCAGTTTGCTAAACAGAGGGCAGGTGGTTGATCGCTTTCCTCAGTGGGCTCACTTCTTTGGAACAGCGTCCCTCTCCCCCTCCCTCTTCGTCTTCAGCTGGACCTCCTTAAGTTCCGGAAAAGCCTCAAGACCTTCCTCTTCCTTCCCTCCCTCTCACCCCTGCTAATCGCACAGTAGCTTGATTGGTGTGCATGGTCCTTATGCATCCTCTGCGCCCTGACTTCTCACATCTTATATCTTATCTTACCCTAGCTGTTGTCAATCCTGTGCACGTGCCTCAGCGCACCCTTCACTACTGGAGGTTGAACTTACCTTTCTTCAAAGCACTTCACCTGTAGTTCTCCATGAGCACCACAGCACCTATTCCATACCCCTCCCCTCTGTACTTGCATTTTCTGAACACTCACAAGGCATAGTAGGTTTGTCTTCCCCTCCCCATTGTCTCTTTTTATATGGTTGTGTTTAATTATGTAACATTGTTGTAATTACATTATCTATCATTCCCTGTTCCCTCCCTGTTGCCCTGTGGGCACTTTGAAACAGTATTTGCTTCCTGTATAAGCGCTGAACAAGTGAACAATAAATAAATAAATGGTCCCAACCCTCTCTCTGTAGTGGTGGTCATTAAGTGCACCGCCCACACCAATAACACACATGAAGTTTCACTGGGAAAGGTTAAATTTTGGCTTACCTTGCTGTGACCATACCCGCCGAGTACGTTCTGACCGCACCTCCAAATAGTCAGCAGAATACCTCATATACAGCAGTGCCTATTACACAACTTATGGAATTGCAAGGCAAAGCACCAAATGAAGAGAACGAACAATGGGTAAAACAAAGGTGCAAACAATCTGATTGATTTGTTGTGGAGACATGAGTGCACTGGTAAAGCAGTAATACCTCATGAGCTGTGAACGATAGATTTCGACCAACTCCACCACACCTCCCAAAGCTCAAAGCAACACATTGCAGCTGACATACAGGAGGACTAGTTTGTGCCCAACATTCAGGAACACTTCACTAACATGATCATACATTGCACCACATGTCACTGTTTCAGCACAGGCATGACGCTATGAACTTTACAAGGCACTCTGCCCCACCCTACTGGGCCGCTCCAGGAGCTGCACATGGGTGAGAGGTGCAGTGGGTCCCGGTATTTGATTGTTGTTGTCTGCCCTTTTTCATGGTTGCTTGAAGCAGGACATTTCGCACACCCGGATGCCAAATGTGCAGCCAAATTTCTTGTCCGTGAGGTCTTCTCCTGATGGGGTGTGTGCGATGTACTAAGGTCCGATAACGGCACACATTTTTTCAATGAACTCTTTAAAGAAATCACAGCTCTTTTTTGGCATTAAGCACCGGATGTGTTCAATTCATCACCTGCAGGCCAACGGCAATGTGGAGAGGATCAACAGCCTTCTCAAAGGCATATTATCTCTGCTTTGCACCACGTTGAAGAACTGAACGAACTGCTTACCTTTGGCCCTCTTCAGTTTATGCACACAACGCAGCAAGGACCACCATTTATCACACCATGAGTTGGTTACTGGTCGGCGCATGAACACGGTCATAATCCCCTGTCAGGAGGGGCCCATAGGGCTGCAGCGGTTTTAGGTGAAGAATTCAAAGAGTATTTGGCAACCCTAACATGTGTAAGTGTCTCCCTACAGATTGCATCGCCCGACCAGAGGACACACCGGACCCTGCAGACACAACTGGCTCCCTGCCGACCCAACCGCTGCTACCTGGAGAATGTATCTAGGTGAGGAGCTTTGTTTGAAAATGGAATAACCCCAGATTTTATGGTCCGTATGAAGTAGTGTTTTCGACTCCCCTTGCGGTAAAAGTGAAGGAGCTTTGCTATTGGATTCATCTTTCAGGCGTCCGCACGGCACCCTTAAACATTACACAATCACTGTAAAAGGCACCTGACCCTGCTCATCTACTTCAGCACCAAGTATTCAGCCAAATTCCTTCGGGCCCTTATCCCATTTGTGCACATGCACAGCTGCTCGAATAAAGTTCTCTCCTTTTCTCTCTTATTCATTTTATTCTGTTATCCTCTTTCCTCGCTCTCTCCCTCTTTCTTTCTCTTTCCCATTTTCTCTTTCCCTTTCTCTCTCTTTTCCTCGCCCCGCCCTATCTTTTTGTGTGCATTCTTTTTTCCATTTTAGGTGAGAAGACGATCGAACCAGCAGCTTCAAATACTTCAGTGATACTAGAAAGGGTGTTAGCTATAAGATTGTTCCTAAATGCTCATATTCATGTACATGTGGAATGCATTTTATTGCAGGAATTGTCACCATTCTAATGTTGTAATTATTTATTTGTAAAGCGCTTATATACAAGTGAAGTGCTTCAAAGCAGTTCAAGGCACGAAGGGAACAAGGGGATATCATTGTCATTCTTAGGCCTTGAAGATTCTGAATAATCTAACAACAATAATAAGCATACTAGGCCAGAGGCCTTTCTACTGGTATAAGTTTATGACACAGATTGGGGGTTGGGGAAGAGGTAGAAGGACATACAGAGACAAAGGCTGGTCATCAATGCACCTATGCATAAGTATTTCACACCAACCAAGCTAGGGAGGGGAGACAGAGGGAGGACAGGACAGACAAACCTAATAGGCCTACTACATTCAAGGTTATGCAAGTTCGCAGACAGGAAGTGCAAGGGAGGGGTAGGGGAACAAGTGCGCCTGTCCAGCAGGGGCCTGAGTTAAGTGCAGGGTGGTTGCCACTCTCATGGAACATTTTCCGAGTGCAGTAGTGCAAAACAGAGTACAGAGGCCCAGAGGCAAGTGCAGGACTCGCGGTGGAGCCTGGGACCTGTGTGGCTCTGGAGGTGCACTAAGTGACCAGTCAGCAACTGAGCAGGTTGGGTGAAGTGTCACAATCCCAGTAAGGACACAAGGCATATGCATTAGGACTCGGGGCACATCCTCCCATGACAACGTAGGGAGAAGTTGGACATGCAGGGTGGCTGGCTTGCTGGCACAGGCACTTGATGGGAGCTTCCTTGACCCACACCAACATGGCCGCCAAGACAGAACCCATCATGGAACTTAAGATGGCCCCCCTGCAGACCCGGAGATCTGGCATCCCTTGGGGTTTACTGTTAACAGGGATGGCCCTGAGGCTTCAAAATCACGCCCCGGGCCACACCCTGTGCTTAGCGTTTCGTCAGCTACTTACCAGAGCAGTTTAATTGTTACTGCTCCTGTTTTTTCATGTGCGGTGCATGCCCAGGCTTATCTGCAGCCTTACTTACCCGAAGACTTCATTGTAGGAGTTCCGCTTCTAGCTTCTGTCCTGATACTCACTTGGAATCGTAACGCGGACTCACCTGCAGCCGTACATACACAAGAACTTCATCGCAAGAGTTCTGTTTCAAGTTTCCGTCCTGATACTCACTTGGAACCGTAGCCGACCAAGGTCCTCAGCAAGTGCAGCTCCTGAAACGAGAAAGCAATTGTAAGAGACTGAATTTCCATTTAGCACAAACTTACCTGAACAAGCGATCAGCCGCCTCGCTCTTTCTTCGTACAGTGGCCAACCCAGCAAAGACATTCCGCGAGATCTGCACCTGGGGAGAGGAAGAGAAAGAGACTTGTTAAAGCACACCACGCCACTGGACGAGAGCAAACAGCACAAAACAAGCTGCGCTCTGTGCCGCAAGCTGCTGAAGCCTCCAGGAAGACAAGCAGCATTGTACAGAGACTTACCTGGTATCCAGGCAGTGCATCGAATACATAGTATTGAATGCAAAAGCATTGAAATAAAATGCATCAAAAAATGCATTTATTTTGTAGGTCAAGTTTTTTTTTTTTTTTACTATAATGGGTTTTAAGGGGTAAAGAAACAGGGGTTGGAGGGACCCCCCATTGAAAAATAAATTAAAAAAATGAATTTTTTCGATGCATTTTTTTCAATGGTTTTGGATTCAATACTTTTGCATTCGATGAAATCACTAGGAACTACTTACCTTCATACCTTCAGCATCCAGTGCGTCGCAGCCAGCCTGGATCACTACTCACAGTGATGTGACTGGAGTCGGATGCTTACCTAATATCTCCGGCCCACCTTCTTCATCCAAATACAGTGAGCACCAACGTGACAGCCAGCCTACCTAGAGGGACACAAGGGGGAGGTGCACATCCCACCAGAAGCTTCAAGTTCTACCAAGTCCCTCCCAACCTCACTGTCCCCTAGGCTTTGGTTCACCAGTGAACCAGCGGGGTAAGGAGTGGCTTGGGCATTCATCATAGCAGAATTATCCTGTGGGGGCAATGCTTCGGAACAGTCCGGACCAGGCACTTCTACAGGGCACCAGAGGTAAGCGTTACAGGAAGAGAATGAAGGAGAGAAGAGAAAGGAGTTTAGCACGGGAGAGGGAGAGAGAAAGAGGAAGAAACAAGGAATGTCTTGAAGGCTGCTGGTCGCGTAACTATGTTCATATTGGGGATTTATTGGGGAACCTCTTTTACATGCGGAGGTGTAAGGAAAGCCTTGGTATCTTTAATGAAGACTGACACAAATGAGACACAGTTCAAGGGTGTTAATTGAACTTCAATGGGTTGGTTGAACGTCTATCTGGCCCTAAATCTAAGGATGGGAGCAAGCTACGCCCATCAAATAATAATAATGCAGTCCTAGTAGACGCTTGCCAATCCTTACCTCTAATAACAAATAGTTTGGGAAAATGATGTATGCAAACGAAAAGTGTTCAAGAAACAATATGTCCGGCTAACTGAGTAGTTAGCTTCCCTTCCCAATGATTTCAGCATGGGACAAGGTGGCACACTCGAGCTTCTCACACAGAACGCATATATCTGGGCCTTCTGCGCCAAAGTCTCTTTTCCAATAAAAGTCTCTTATTCACAGAATGTCTGGAGTACCAAACAGATGCCAAGGTTCCTTCATCATCAGGATTTTCACATTCACAAAGTCTTTGGGTATCGCACCCACCCTTGGTCTCCCTCAGTCGGGTTTGGACACCTTTTCACCAGTTCATGAGCATTTCTGTGTTGGCCTCGGACACCTTTGCACCAGTTCACTGGGGAGGGGGAGTTCCCCAAGCTTTCACATCAAAACAACCATCAAGGACTTTCGAATGTGCAAGGTTTTTAGCTCAACCACCGCATGACCACCTCAAACATAACTATACAATATAAGCTTTCCTCTGCCGGGCTCAAGCCTTTCATCCACAGTTCAGTTGTGCCTCTCTGGCATCAATGGAGTTTTGATTTCTGTATGGTTCTTCTTTTCCAAACTTCAATCTCAACACACCCCTAATAGTGATATATACTTCATTGTTCGTTGGTTCACAACTCAGTCTTTTGAAAAGGCTTAATAGTTTTAGCCCAACCACTCAGTTACTTTTGACCTTTTCACAACCTCACTTTTTGTTATTCGTGTATACTTTCTCTCCATATACTTTTAATAGTTCATCCTTCTTGGTTGTTATTTCACTCTGTTTCTTTCTAGACTTATAGCTGTTTCATTTTCAGCACTTCAAGTCCCAGTACGGTTCATTCACCATAAGCTTTTCACACTTGACTTTTTATGCAATCACTTTCAATGAGATATCTTTGTTCATTCTTGCACTGAAAGCATCCTGGTGTCTCTGGTTTCTCTGAAATTTAGCAATGCTTGTGCTTGACATGAGCGCTTACTTCTCGGTGCTTCTCCTTTGTATCTGGGGTTTGTCAGTTTGCCCCTTTTGCATTCTGACGTTCCCGCAGCACCTGAGGAGAGTGAACACGTGCTTGGGATGTCAAAGAAGCGGTTTCCTGCAGCCCGCTTCCTGCGGTACCGGTTCTGCACCACGAAACTCCTGCTCCAGCACCCCTCACAAGAGTAGACCCTCTCACATCAGGACTCCACGATTTGGTTTTCTGGACAACAGCCCGTCTTCCTGCAGCTCCCGCTAGTGCTTCGCCTTGCAGCATTCCAGCTTGTAGCTTCTGCCTCTACTGCTGCTTCGTGCTTCTCCTTCTGAAGGGCGTCTCCAGCTTCCTTCAAGTGTGTTTTAGTGCTCCACCTTTTATGCTGGCAGGGAGGTTTAATAGGAGTCAGGTGTGAGTAGTTGTCTAGCTCAGCCTGACTCTGCCAAACCTTGTTAATGGTACAAGATGGAGATCACCCATAGGAACTGATGGTGCATTAGTCCATATGGGCAACCTTCATCATTCTTGTCTGCCCCTTCCTCGTCCCAGTGGTTTTAAGAAACAGTAGTGGAGAAATATGGGAGTTGTGGTTATCAGGAGGGTTTATAAAAAACCCTGGGGCCTCTTGTCAGGGTAAAAGTGGTGAGTGTATGAGGTTGGTTTGGTTTCCTTGGGATGTTTTTTCCTTCTTGTTACTGAAATATACTGGGGTATGAGGGGATTTGGTTGACAATATCCCATAGCAACTGAAGGGGTGTTGGTTAATAGTACACCGAAAAGGGGGAAATACTGTGTCTTTCCCTTGAATATTTACTCATCATTCCCTAAGGTTCTGGGCAGTGAAATACCCTCAGGTTTTTCACAGAGGTCGTATAAAAGAGGGGGGGAGGAAGGGGTGCATACACAAACATCACCATTACTGTAAATATGTACAACAATAGTAATGAGCATCATAACAGCTACAGCAGACCAACAAGTACACCTGTACGTGTGCGTATGATATTGGAAAACATTTTCCCCAATTATTTTTAAGAATATTATTCGTAATACAAGCGTGAATGATATTATTTTTAGAAGTATTGTTAGCGAACGCATAAGGCCACATATGAGAATGAAAAGGCAAGCACGAAGGACAAAATATGATGCCTACAATGGGCTAGGCTTTGATGATATTGAAGATGTGTGACACCCAGGGACGTCATTTCACCAAAATGCCAGGGGAAGCGGAAGTGACATCACACGACCCTTGACCCCTGAAGATATCACAGCAAGTGATGTCATTTGACCCCACACTGAAGTGATATCACGGGAAGCGATGGAACACGACCTTTCACCCGTTGACAAAACAGGAAGTGGCATCACATAGCATTGGACACTCCGAAAAAAATTGTTACGATATCACTATAATCTGATGTACATTTCATACAAGAATGGATCGCCATATGTATCATTAAGATCAGTGTGTATAGGCCCATATTACCAAATTACTATGAATGCAAGCAGACATCCATGACCAAATGATAATGATGTGTTATTATATACGCGTATGCGCTTTATATAGAAAAAATATAGACCCAATATCACCCAACCTGTGTTGGTACTCATTTATCGACCTCAGAAGGATGAAAGGCTGAGTTGAAGCATTTAAGAACAGACTAAATCAGTGACTCACCCCCTGACGTGTGCCTGAAATGAACCTTTAATGAGTCTAGCAATTATTGTATAGAATTCCAGAAAGAAACATTATTTGGTATTCCTATTCTTTCTTATTTAGGGTCAGTGCTGAAAGTGTTAGACTTGTGGCACTCTTGTTCTTATTTTTCTTCTTTTTTTAAGGGACCTGAACAAGAAAGTCAGCCACTCCAGAAGTAAAAAGCCACATGGTGCTGGCCACAGCCCAGGAGCTTGCATTACAGCAACAACAAAAACCCCTCTTTTTTTTTTTTTTTTGAGACATCAACGGAGACCTCAGAGGTCGCAGTTGCGACCTCTGGTGACCCCTAAATGACATCCCTGGTGACACCCCGAGATGACCAACAGTGGTTTATTGGAATGAGTGCAGTAATTCAAACTGGCTTCCTATTCTACGCTGGGAACTGGTCCAGTTGACACCAAGCATGGGTTGAACATCATAAAGGTCAAGCTGCGTGCCCTGAGACTGATGATGCAGAATTGCTACATCCTCGATATGTTGATGCAATGGAAGGAGATGGCTGGCGAAAAATAATTGTCAATTCCTGCTGTACATTCGTACCCCCGAAGACATGGAGAACGGGTCATTATCTTAGATAATTGCAGCTGTACATGGTCGAGGAGTTTGCATGAAGAAAGAAGGAAGAATACAAGGAAATTACTGGTTTGATGTTACATTCGATTGGGCCCCAGTTCTGGTTGGGCGACATCGTGAAGATGCTGGTGCATGTCATAGTGTTCGTCTTGGTCATCTTTTGCACCTGTCAAATGGGCCTCCAGTGTTGTGCCAAAGCAGTAACTAATAGTTCAATGATGATGGTGTCAATTGGGGTTTCAAAGATACCTTACAATACAAAAGAGAGTGAAAAACAGACTGACCACCCCATCCCTTGCATGGTCCTCATCCCCTATGGAGAAGAAGTAGACAGTTTGTATCACACCTTTATTGTTCCACCCCCTGACCCTGATAATTATAAGGAGGTATGTGTGGATCAGGCAGGCAATGGGGCAATGTATTTATATAGCATGCACGACTGAGGAGTATGTATGGTCAGGGGAGACACTACAGTCTGTATGTAGTGCCTGGATACCAGAAAAGGGAACCCCACCATATGAGGAGGCGGTGAGAAGGGAGAACAAGCGCATGCGTGGAGGGGAGTATGTTACTGTAAAAGTAACGAAAGAGGGGGGGATGTTGGGAAGGGAACAAGCCCATCCCACCCCCCTAGGTGCTTTAAGGTGAGATGAGCCACATTGAGAGAACTATAATAGACCAGGGGGCAAGGGGAGTCTTAAAGTCCCCACACAGTCATAATATTGTATGCAATTTAGACATTTAGACATAGTGCACGTAAACAAGCGAACGCCATTTATTTTTTAGATTTTAGTAGCCATAATCAAAGCACAGGGCTTGCACGGCCACACAGTATTTAGTGTGTTAGACACAGGCCGTGGGCCTGAGGGGGAAACCTGGATAGCCCCAAGCGCTGATAAGAGAGGCCCACACTGCCGACTTCCACAGAAATCCTTTTTTGCGCTTTTAATGTTGGTGCCAATATGTTTGTTCTAAAATGAATGTGCAATGCAAGGACACAAGACAGTTCTGGGTGCCTTGGTGTACGTGTTATCATAAACTGGCCGAAGCAGGCCTCCGACCCCTTCCAGCTAACTACAAGTTATAGCCCCTACAAATGCCCCAGTCCTGATACCTCTGAATTCCAAGATACTACCCCAGACCACCGACCATAAACCAATCAACCATAAAGATCTGAGAGTATGGTCATCCCACCAGTATTTTATAATGACCTGGTTTGTAGTATGAGGTACAGAGAGGGCTAAATGATGTTTCAAAAGAGAGAGTGGAAGCCTTGCGACCTGGTGACGCGATCAGCAATTAGTGAAGTATATGTGGGTCGGTTTGCCTCGAAACTCCCCCTGTGCCAGTCCTCAAGCCTGCCAGGTGCCCTGCATAATGATAAGGTAGAATTGATCACAAATGTAGCTAATTGATTCTCCAGCATTGGTTCCTTGGAGACCATGAGCCCAGCAGAACCCACGTGATGGAAGACGGACGGACTGGGCTGGGACCAATGACCTGGCATCCCCGTATGGAGAAGGCCGACCATGTATATTTATGCACCAACCAGCCACATGGGTTTTCACTGTATATGATGATGTCACTTATGGCCCTGTGTCTCCTTATAAGATTCTGCTTTTACACTTTTTGGCAGAACGTTTCCGTGGCAGCAGAGTCCTTTGTTGGCGCTTTTCCTATTTGTATGGGAATAAATACTTGTTATCCTTGCAAGAGTTTCTTGGGCCTTTTTTCCTAGCAGGTTGCATTTTTTCTGGTGTGAGCATACAGGGGTGCACCTTCAGGGTACCGGTTATAGTGGCCTACCTCGACGCCAAGAAGGCTTTCGACTCGGTGGAGTAGGCATTATGTTTGAGGTCTTACGAATGTTGGATCAGTGGTTAACGTTTATTTGGTGGGTGTGACTCCTGTACTCTTTGCCTAAGGCACAGACATTAACGAATCAGGTGGTTTTGACACCATATCACAGACAAGGGTTACAAAGTAGGGTTGCCACCTTTCTCCCATTCTCTTTGCTCTGGCAGTTGAACCGCTGGAGTGCTATATAAAGAAACATCATGTTCATCAGGGAGTGAAGATATATTCACATGTCTCTGTTATATCCCTCTTGGCGGATGACATGTTATATTTGTGGTGAATCCTATGAAGTCATCACTAATCCTCAGCCTAAAGTCTCCTCCCTTGTGGCCAGGGAAAGACGGCAGCTACCTGATTCTGACCCTGGGTGTGGATCACATGGGAGGAGATGGCTGTCAGGGGGGGTGTTGACTCACATAGGAGGGGCGCAGTATTGTTACCAGTCTACTGAAGAAACCATGATACCAGTTTCTCTGATGGCATGTTGCCATTATTCAGAACCCTTCTATGTTATAACCCTGAAAACCCTTTATGTTAAAAAATGTCAATGCAGAACTCTATTTACGCTTGAGAAGTACATACACCTCTAAAACACATTTAACATCTAATGTTTAAAATGGTTACAAAAGTTTCCAACAATGTAAATTAAAACAGTCTAAAAATCCTTGGGACTCAAAGTCCCAGAAAGCCTAAAGTACTGAGAGGAAGAGGAGCAATTAGTCCATATGGAATAAAAGTGATGCTAAGTACAACGTGCGGTCTAGTTGTCAAGTTCATAATCCGCTTTGTGGGATATTTAAACTTGGAAATTACCTGCAAAGTGGGAGAGAAGGAGAAAGAGAGGAGAACTGCAGAGAGCGCAGAGTGGAAAGTAAACCCAGAGTCACAAAGGCGAGCCATGCAGGCAGAAGAAGACGCTCACAGGCAGGCCTGGAGGCGCCGCGTATCAGAGGAGTGCAACTCCGGTGAAGTTGTAGCGGGTGTCCTGGAGGGACCGCTAGAAGCAAGAAATAATTTGCTCCAGGACCGGAGGATACGCGGTCTTATGGAATGACAATGATTCCATCGGCGAAGGAGTGAAAGGCCGACAAGGGAACCCAGAGAGACGCAGCCTAGCTGGGGAAGCCTACTGCTGTTGCACATTATACCGTTGAGCCAACCCAGAGGAGTTGGGGGTTTAGGGGGGGTCCAGGACATGCTATCAAGTTAACAAATTCTTGGGGAGTCATTTTGAATACCAACCAAGGAGGATTGAAGGACAAGAGCAAAAAGGGTACAGTTCTCCTTATATGAGATGCCAATTTGGGGAAACCGGAAACACGCATGGCCATAAGCCAAGAGACACTAAAGAAGCAATAGAAGGGCAAAAGTTGTACAATTCTCCTTGCATGAGATGTCAGTTTGGGGAAACTTGGAACAAGCATTGATAAAGCCAAAATACACTAAAATGCAAGTTGACAGACAGAACTTGAAGGGAAAAAAACAAATGTGGGATATCAATAAGGGGGAAGTTGGAACAAGTGATACCAGGAGCCAGAAAGGTATAAACCATGAAGAGGTGCAACTGTGCTATACTTTAAAGAAAAGTGAACATTGTAAGAAAGACCTGGAGGAGGATACACATCAGGCAGTGAGCCCTTTTTGGAAAGATACACCTGGCAGGAGAGTACACCAGGAAATATGTGAAAACCAAGAGGGGGCATTTCCTGGCAGGGGAATACACCATGATATCTAGTGTTGCAGTTGATAAATTCCTGGCAGGAGAGTATACCCGGAAGTCATCATTTTGGACAAATGTAAAAGGAGCACTTTTTCATTTAAAGCAGTTGTTGAAGTTAAAAAGACATCTGCTTTACCATCCTGAGGAAAGTGATCTAAAGCAGAGATATTTGTTTTGCCATCCTGAGAAAAGTGTTCTATAGAAAAGACATTTGTTTTCCCATCCTGAGAAAAGTGTTCTATAGAAGAGACATTTGTTTTGACAATCTGAGGAAAAGATTTCGTGAAAGAGACATTTTCATTGACTTTATCAGAACATTGTTGGGACAAAACATTCAACAGTTTTACTGAAATAGTTCAGGGGAAGGGAATCAACCCCTGCTCACAAGGAGTTTTCTTTTTGTTGGAACTACACTTTTGGATTTGTGCACATTTTTTTGAGTTGGAAACAGACATATGTCTTGCACCTTTTGATTTTGTATGTTCTTGTGAGCGTCAAATGTATTTTTGACACAAGGTCAGCTTGCTTTAGTTTTAGTTTCACAAGCAGGGACACTCTTGTTAGGGTAGGAACAGATAGGTATTAATCCCAGCCCCTTTTAATTTGAATTAAAATGGCTAATCTTGAGAACATTACAAGATTGTGTCCACCTCTCATTTCTCACCCCTCACATATGTTAAGAATCCTCGGCAGAACATATAACCTATGGTTCAAGCTGTTCAGGCCTTTGGTGATTGATCTGGTCTCAAAAGTAACTTGGACACGTCGGAAGTGCTCCACCTAGTACCCGGAGCCCGGCAAGCAGATATTGACTATGAGTTTAGATAGTGCCCTCAGGGCATCAAAAACCTAGGAATAGAGGTAACGACATCTAGAGCGTTACTCTACACTGACAATTATCTGGAAATACTTGAACATCTGGAGAGCAAGGTAGATGCCTAGATTCTACTTCCGTTATCTCAGGTCACTCCGATCTGTTTAGCCAAGATGGTCATAGTCAAAAAACTCTTTTATGTTTTCAATAACGTACCACTATCACCCTTAGCGAACATTTGTACTTAGTTAAGGCAGGCTTAACTATCCTAATATGTTCATATGCTATTTAGCAGCCCAGACACAATAGTGTGTGGTAGTAGTCTCCATAGTCTCCATCATCGGAAATGCCCCATGTGGTGCTAGAAAGAACAACCACGTATCCAGATGGTTTGACATCACTTCTATTGAGAACGAGAAGACAGGTTCGACAGCAAGTACAACCAGTGGTTTACACTTGCAGAGCATGGGACAGAGTGTTGGCCTTGCTTGGGGAGGACCATTTATATGAACTGGGCTATTCTGTATATTGGCTGCATGGTGTGGAAGTCCCATTTGAGAAGATTTTTCAGATCCATTTTGAACGACTTGGGATCCTCAACCTGGGAGATATCATACAGGACAAGGAGATTCATGACGTGGGAGCAGTTGAAAGAACATGGGGAATGGAATGTGGTCACCATATTATTATACTATAGATTTAGGCAAGCAGTGAGGGCTTGATGGCAATATTATCAAGGTAAACCCACAATATCCCAGTGAGTCCAATATGTAGTAAAAGCACCCAGGTATACAAGACTAGTGTCATCCTTCTATAAAATCATAAAGACACTAAGGGTTGAGAGAGGGACTAGATCCAGGGCAAGGTGAGATGGGTCATTGGGGATTGTCCTGTCTGATTCACAGTGGGGTCTTCTCTTTCCCCACTTCTTTTTAATCTCAATCTACATCCTTTGGCAGATTTGATCCATGAGCATGGGGATATCGACCTGTGCTAAAGTATTAGGTGCATCGATCATGGGCAGTGGTCGAAGTGAGCGGGAGCGCTGCTCCTCGACTTATTTTTATTACGTTTTACTGTTCCTATACTTTTTAAAAAAAATAACGTCCCAGAATGGTTTTGTTTTAAAATAAAAGTGGAGAAGCAGTTGAAACTTGTACTGTCAGTGCACTGCACTGAACATTCTCTTAAACAGCAGGTGCATGTGTTTGGGGGTTTGTATTGTGCGTGGGAGGGGGCGTGGTAATGGGCTTTTTGGAGAGCTGGGGCAGGTCAGTAGGGAACATAGTTCCACTACTTCTTTTCGTACACTTCGACCACTGATCATGGGGGCCGTTTCTTACTGAAACAATATCTATTTGGGCCAAGCAGCTTTTCTTATTCAGCGTTTATAGCTGCTTCAAAATGCTGCAGCCCGACTGGCTTGTGGTGCTAATCGTTTCTCCCATTTGAAGGGTCTTCTTCAGCCACTTCATTGGCTTCTGGTGGGCAATCTCATTAGGTTTAAGATCCCCTGCATTGCCCACCATGCCTTTCATCACTCTGGTGCTGGGTACTTGCAGGCCAAGCTGACCACCTACGTTCCTGCCAGGTCCCTTTGATCATCCTCTCAGAAATTCTTGATGGTCACCAGATTTCACTGAGCCCGAGCTGGGAGCTGGGCATTTTCATCTCTTGCTCCTGTCATGTGGAATTCTCTCCCTGATCAACTAAGCGAGTTTAGCGACCATTTAGGTTATCGCCAAGCATTGAAACCGTATCTTTTTTAGTTGTTTATGTCTCTCCTTCCCGGCCTTAGTGGCTCTTCTTCATCTGCTGATCTTAGCAACTAGATGCCTTCAGGCTTTAGTTTTAGCACTTTACAAGTATTACCACATTACATTACATGAGTGGAATGGTTTCATACAGACTACCAGAAGATCCGGTGGTATGACTTTTGGCTATATTTGAAAATGGAGACCCAGAAGAAAAAGAATTGTTAGGTATGGCCTCTATTGTTGCCCGCTCTCTTATTGCTAGGGCCTGGGGGAAACAACGGGTACCTACCTTCCAGGAATGGCTCCAGCACATGAAAGGCAGTATGCCTTGTCGTTGCTGAGCAGAAGCAGGCCCACACATTTCTGGGGCCCGTTTATGGCATTTGTGACCGAGGGGAGGGTTGAGAGGGAGGGCACAGGGGATGATCTGTCGACTGTTTTGGTGGCCAATCTCGGGGATAAATGAATGTGGTAGCTCATGACCAAATTAATCGGGCCAGATTGGAGGGAGGCGGGAGGGCGGTCCTGAGTGCTCTATGGTATTCGGGGCAGGGGATGACTATAAGGGTATACAATGGCAGTGTGAAAAGTGAACACTGCATAGCTTTGGTCATATGCATTATTTTGTAATGATCTAACCAAATCAATAAAAAACTAATTCCAAAAAAAGAAAATGGTATGGTGTACATTGCACAGAAACACTACTGTCCGTCATCAAAACTGGTTTCCTTGATTTTCGTGAACTCAAGCCCATACTGGCTCACAGGTATGGGGAGGCGGATAGGCCATGCAGGGCTCTGGCCTCGGCCATATGGTCAAATGCTAGTGCTGAAACTATAATGGGAATTCGAATAATGGATGGTGTACTCCATACAGACAACCACTTCATTTGTGATGACTACAGTGTGGGTGTGGGAGGAGGAGATTGACACACAGATGGCATAATTGTTGGCAGACTTTTATTAGACAATTGAGGTTTGGGGAATACCTTTCTGATCCTAATACTGAGAGGGGTTTCTTTGCCTCAGAGTAATGTTCTAAGGAGTCTGTCAGGATAGTCCGAAAGAATGAGTCCACCGTTGTGTTAAGCAATCCTATTTCCAGCCCTCGCACTAAGAACTTAAACTAATGTGAAAAGGGGATCTTCCTTAGTCTCAAGGTAAATTTCCAACTCGCAAAACAGAAAGTTCCAAAATGATGCAACTAATAAACTTCCAAAGGAAGCACAACCTTACTCCCAGGTTGTCGTGCCCTCTGAATGTCCAATGAGGGCCTTTCCTCTTTTAGTGTTGCAAACATTTCCTTGATGGTGTCTGTACAAATTACTAGGGAGGAGGCTTCCCTTCCCCTCGTTTCTTCCCAGTATATTTCACAATCAATCTGGCTCTCGATTCTTTCAGGCACTGTGATTATGAAGATTATGTTCTTGTTTCCTCTTGCCTTCTCCTTGGTTTCACAGCCAATCTAGTACACTGTCCTGCCAGGTACTGTGACTACGGAGAGGGCCTTAGCTCTCTCTTCATATGTGAGTGAGTCCCTGGCTTTGCTTTTTCTGTACATTCAAATTGTGTTTTCTTTCTTGCTTGACTACTACTGCTTTATTGGTCACAGCCAACCTGGTATATTATCCTGCAAGTATGAATATTGCTTTGGCTCTGTCTTACTATGGGTGCAAATACCAGACTTGCCTTTCCTTTAACCCCTTAACTGCTGAGGGTTTTCGCTCCCAGTGCTGAGCCCTTTTTTTGACATTTCGGTATGCCGCATTTTTTGTTACAAGTGATATCCTGGCCATACTTGCACCCTTTTCTTCCCACATTTAGGCGGTTATAACCCCACCAAGGATTCCTAGTTTGGGTGTGAAAAAATAGCTACATTTGTGTTTTTTCAGAAAATGCTAAAAGAAATGATTTACATAGAAGCCTGTGGTTTTTCCTCGTAAGGGCTAGGAACAAATGGTTTGCTGTTCTGAAATCGCCATTTTCCAAGCATTCAAGAACAGGTTTAGTGTGAACCATAAAACATTTTATTTTGTAAGGTTACCATCAGTTTTGTGAGAGTTAGGCGATTTTTTCCCCCCATTCTCTTTCAATAGGACATGTTTAGACGGAATGGAAGAGGACGGTAGGAAAGCTGAATGGGAAGACAGAAAGGCATAAAGAAAGGCATACATTTTCTGAAAAGTAAACAAAATCCCAAGTTCAGGAAGGGATCATTTGCACAGGCCGGGAAACACTTATGTAGCAAAAACTCCTGTAGTTTGGGAACAAATTGGAAACATGACATAAAAAAAGGTATGTGCTGGACACGTTTGGACTTGTAAGGTAATGACTTCTGTGACTATTGAGAAAATCAATGCACCACTATTTTCCTCGGGACTCTTCGAGTTAGGAAATCACACATTTTTCGTAATGTTTCACAAAACAAATAATACCACAAGCCAAAAACGGAGCCATGGTACACAGGATTGTTATGCTGACGGCCTAAACAGACGTACTTTGCATTTGAAAATAAGGAAAACAAATGTGGTGAAGAATGGTAAGCATACATTTTTTGAAAGATCACAGGCAGACATTTGCAGACATTTTGAAGGATAGGTGACTTGCGCAGGTTACAAAAGCGCATTGTGCCTAAAGCAGCAACTAAATGTAGGTCACAATTGCGGAAATTAAAGGGTTGTGTAACAAAGTGCAGTAGGAAATGTATGAAAACGTCATCCAAACCAAGAGAAAACAACAAATGTCCTACTTTCCCACATTCCCACAGGTGTCCCGATAAAAATGGTACCTCACATGTGTCGGTGCACTGACCTGGGCGCAAAGGGAAAAGGCTAAACCACTGGTACATCAAACGTCTTGTGGACAACCAATGTTCCCTGGGACCACCGCCGAACTTGGGGCAGCCGACCAACATGGCAGACAGGTGCCCAATCCCGAAGGCAGCACCCCCAGCTGTCCCAGAGCTCTGGCTTGCCTGTGTTACAGCTTTTTACTCCGGGAAGGGATGGGCACCATGCCAGGCCTCACTGGGGCCGCCGCTGGACTTGGGGACAGTCACCAAAACATGGGAGACAGGTGCCAAAGGCTGGGAAATCACCCCCAGCCACCCTGCAGTTGTGGCTGGCCTGTGTTGCAGGTTTCCTCTCCAGGGAGCAGTGCGGACCCTTCCGGGGCTCCCTGGGACCACTCTCTGAATTTGGAGACACTCGACCAACAAGGGAGCACCCACAGCAGTCCCAGAGCTCTGGCTGGCCTACGGTTCAGCTTTTCCCTCCAGGAAGGGATAGGCACCCTGCACGGGCTCACTGGGACCGCAGCTGGACTTTGGGATGGTCGCCCTACATGGGAGACAGGCGACAAAGTCCGGAGGCAGCACGCCCTACCGCCCTGGAACTCTGGCTGGGCTACGTTACAGCTTTTCCCTCTGAGGAGGGGCTAGGACCCTGCAAAGGCTCCCTGGGATTGGTGCTTAACTTGGTGACTATCGACCAACAAGGGAGACAGGCACCCAAGGCAGGGGACATCAACCCCAGCGGTCCTGGAGCTCTGGCCATGCCTCGTTGCAGCTTTTTCCTCCAGGGAGTGATTTGCACATTGACGGGGCTCCCTTTGACCACTGCTGGACTTGGGGACAGTTGTCTCATATGGAAAACAAGCACCCAAGAATCGAAGAATGAACCCCTGACCGTCCTACAGTTCTGGCTTGCCTGCGTTACAGGTTTTCCCTCCAAGGAGGAATGGGGACCCTGCCAGGGCTCCCTGGGACCGCTGCAGGGTTAAAGAGGGCGATGAATGGAAAAATGCTCTTAGGACTAAATTTGGTCTGTTTGAGTATTTGGTTATGCCTTTTGGTCTTTGTAATGCCCCTGCTGCTTTCCAAAATTGCATGCAGGTGGTTTGGTGGGAATATTTGGATAAATTTGCTATTGCCTAAGTTGATGATATCTTAATATATTCTGATTCTGTGGAACAACACGTTCAGCATGTGAAGGCTATTTTGAGTCGACTACACGAAAAGCATCTGTTTGCAAAATTGGAGAAATGCAACCTACATACGGCAAGAGTTTTTGGGGTTCATATTGACGCTGTCTGGGTTGATCATGGATGAGAAGAAGGTCCAGGCAATAACTGGGTGCCCATCTCCACAGTGTGATAAGGACGTTCAGTCATTTCTATGGTTTGCTAACTTTTACCACAGATTCATCCAGAATTGTTCAGCTACTATTATTCCTATCACATGGTTGTTGGGATGGGGAGGCTGAAAGGACCTTTAGGAGGTTAAAGGAGGCATTCACAGAGGCCCCCATTCTGAGGCATCCAAATGCAGATGGACCATTTCAAGTAGAGACCGATGCCTCAAGCATTGCCATTAGGGCAATCCTGTCCCAGCCTGACGAGGAAGGGATTATGCATCCAGTGGCTTACCTCTCCCACAAACTGACCAATAGCGAACAGAACTGCGTGATTACTGACGAGTAGCTCTTGGCCATTCGAGATGCCTTCCAGGAGTGGCAACATTATTTGATGGGGGCATGATATGCAGTAGTAGTTCTTACTGATCACAAGAGTTTACAATACCTGAGATCGGCCAAAACCGTGAGTCCACGGCAGATGAAGTATGAACATTTTCCCAAAAAGAAATGGCAGGGTTGGGTCAAGGGAGACAAGAGAAGGAGCATTCGAGAAGGTCTGCCTTACCTGGGGGGTGAAATTGTTCCTTCATATGGATGGTTTACGGAATATGGCTTTGTTTTGGTACCCTAAGTTCCCATTGGCAGGTCATGCAGGGGTTAGAACAACTCAAGATATGGTACAGCAGTATTTTTAGTGGGAAGGGTTAGTGTTCATGTGAAACTTGGGTCATATCCAAATCAGATCACTCTAAAAAGGTAGACTATCTGCACACTTTACCTACACCTGAAGAACCGTGGACCGTCTTTTCATGGATTTTGTTACTGACCTTCCTAAGGATGGGAAATTTAACACAGTTTTGGTGATGGTGGATTATTTGAGTAAACGGGAACATTTTATTCCTTGTGAGGGCATTCCGAGTGCGGGCACTTTGGCTGATTTGTTTCTACAACATGTGGTAAGGTTGCATGGTTTACCACGGTCCCTAGTGTCTGATAGAGGATCTCAGTTTATGTCTAAATTCTGCTGTGCTTTCTGTAAGATGCTCAGAATCTCCTATTCCCCATCTACTAGTTACCATCCACAAACAGATGGCCAGATGGAGTCAATCAGAAAATGAAACAGTATTTGAGATGTTTTATTGCTGACGGCAGGGTATCTTGGGTCCAGACGTTGTGGTTAGCAGAATTTTGTTACAATAATACCAAGCATGATTCGTTAGGTATGACTCCTGTGTGTATGGACGAGAGGGCAAGATGTTGCCAGAGGGGTTTCGGACTAGTAATGAGATTCCCACAGTTACTGAGCATTCACAGGTACTTCTGGACGAAAGAAAGAGAGCACAACAGAATTTGGAGAAGGCTAGGGAGGCTTATAAGCGACAGGCTGATAAAGAGGCGTGAGAGTCCTAAGTATGTAGCTGGGGATCGTGCATGGTTACCAGGAGGCATCGCATCAAAGAAATCCTTGGCCAATCGATCGACAAAAATGGCTCACCAGCCCCGCACGTTTCTCAGGTCCCTTGGTTCCCTTGATGTTTACAAAAAAACTAACTGCCAATGCATCTGACTTAAACCCTGGAGACTTGTCAGATGCGGACTTGCTAGTGGGAGTCGATGCCTGCGGATGACTGCCTAAAGTTCATCAAGGGCTGGTATGACTACTCCATTCAATTTCTGTGCCACCTCAGCCAGACTCCCCTAATCTCACAGGTTGCACTTAAAAACACTAGGGCCAGTATGGACCCACTGAGTGGTGTAAGGGGAGGCAGTCTATGGCCGTTTGACACACTTCAGGCCTCCATCGCTGAGGACAGGTGCCAGGGCCTGGTGGTATCGAATTCAAATGTAACCTTGATACCAGGGCAAATTAGCATGGCAGAGGCACTGCCCATGATCGATCACCCTGGGGGCTCACCTGTCGAGGAGGTGGACCGGTCCAACTCTGAGGGCTCTGCACCTGTGAATGTGCTTGCCCACAACCATGGGACATCAGAGGAACCCTCAGGTAATCCCAGGCAAAATCAGACTCCACTGCTGTTTGGTAAACAGGGGTGTGCTCTGGTAAATCTAACGGTGGTCGGTCCAGTCCACCAGCTTCAACACCGGAACAGCCCATCTTGCCTGGACACTTGGACGAACAGTCCTTCACTCATCAACACAACAATCCGTCAAACAGGCGAGAAAAGTCGACTTATTTTCAATCCTGTCGACTATCACTATAGCCCTTGCCCCTTTCACCAAACTCTATGAGCAGTTGAATGATACTCTCAAAGACCACACCACATTCTTGGTCATGACACACTACATGTTTTTTGGAGGGCTTTGTTACTGCAAACAGGAATCAAAATGCAGTAGAACAGCCATCAGGTGACAATGTCAACAGGTCGCTTCAAGGAGAACTTGCCAATCATATAGTTTGTGCCGAGGCCACCCAGACGGTAAATACATCTCTATCAGTGGATCTTACAGGTGAAGCATAGAGCCCTACACAAATATCTAACAAAACTCGGAAGGTTGCGACGAACACCAAGAAGCCTGGGAACGAATAAGTGTCTATATTGATCACCTAATGGAAAGTCCAGCAGTGGCAGAAGGTGGTGGAGGATCTTTAGACAATCTGGCTTATTCCATCTTTAATCAACAGGAGCCACCAGGAACCCGAAGTAAAGATAAGAAGGCAAGTAAAGCCATCAAAATTGCTAACCAACAGCAAGTAAGGAAAGGTCAGAGATGCGTGTCAGGAGCCCCGAAACTTGCTCCAAGAAAGACTTTGCTAGAGCCCATTAGCGTGACGGCCTCCGATTCCTTTGCCAGCACAAGCTCCTCTGGACCCTTCGAGTCCAACTCTGCAAACATTAATAGACCTTTCCACTTATTCGTTTGACGAATCTGAGAATAGTCAGTCATCTGAAATGGTGGCTGCGGATCTGGTCATAGCCCCCAGTGCTGCCAGCAGCTGTGGTGGTTCCCCCCTCCTCACCTGTTTTTGTGTCTGTGGCTGACAAAATACAGCAAATAAACGCTAACAAAAGGCCGGTGACCTTCAACGACAAAAACATCAGAGCTCTATTGCCAAACCAGGACACATGTGTAGACCACTGAGCTGAACAACCAGGTAAAGCTGAGCCACTGAGCAACAAAGAGAAAAGATGGCAAAATAGCAGCCACACTTCAGGAAGGAGGGGGCCTAAAAACTCCCTCACATGCTCACTCAAACTGGCAAGAGTTGTGGACTGTGACGAAAATCTCATCCTTAATCGAAGATCAATCCTTGACTTATTTCACTCTATTCCCAATTTTAGACAACTGTGTTCGGATGACTTTAAACTTATCGAATTCACTGATGAAAGAAGAACAGACTCAGTCTTTCTCCATATTCATTCACCGGTAGTCAAGAACATGCTGGTTGATGGTACAGAGAGCTTATTAATGTTTGGTTATGATATAACAGAAGGAAACCTTTCAGACTACACAACCCCAAGCCACTCAACTACGGGCTCCTGGCTGAAAAGCTCCTCTAATAACACCTCAAGTTCTTCCCAAGAGGCTGGTGTAACATCACTGCCGATACCAGAGAGGAAGTACCAGGACCCCCTAGAAATAGGGAGGGTCCCAGCAGGCCCATCTATGAAGTTAAATGTTGATTATGCTAAACCAATTGTAACTTCCAAGACTGCAAGCCTTGGACAAACAGACTGGTCCTGGTTGTCTCGTGCATTGGTGGCGTCAAACAATCTTTAGCCACACTGCAGCAAATCTCCAAGCACAATGTAAGAACTTGATGCCAATTCGGCAGATGACAACTTCTATTATTTTAAAGCTGGAATCTTGGAACACCCAGGTTTTTCCCACTTGACCAAACCTAATGAATTAAATCTTGGCAATTGTGATCTGATTTGACTGCAAGAGACTTGGTTGAGGAAAACCCCTGTGTTGGATGGTTTTGAAATTTCTATAAGTCCAGCCGTTAAAGGGAGAGTCGGACGCCCATCAGCAGATTTATTGACTGTAGTGAAAACCAGTAGTTCCTTACGTCTCCTCAAGACATTATCAACAAACCGTCTTTCCCAAGAACTTGTTTTTGGCTGGGAGGCTGGGGTTCTACTAAATAATGTAGAAAAGTCAAACAATCTTACAATCATCAACGTTTACTAGTACCCGGCGTTGATTGTGAATGAAGCATTTATAGACCAGATCGCTGATCAACTGGACAACGCTTTCACCAATCAGCAGTCCAAATATGTAATTATTTGTGGTGACCTTAACATCTCGGATTTAGTTGAATGTAAGCACAGCTGCTCTTGGAATCTTGAAGTTCCACGGCACTTCAGAGGATTCCTTTGGAACTAATCAATGAACTCCAGGGACATGGACATGCTCAATGGCAACTTCAAGGATGATATTCCACCCCATCCAACGTGGGAAAGTTCCGGCCATACCTCTGTTTTGGAATAGATTTATGCCTCCAATAAATTTTTACCCTTGGTAGACAGCTTTGAGGTGATCAAAACAGCACGGAGCGACCACCATCTCCTGTTGAAATGGAGAGCATTTGGGCCCA
Organism: Ambystoma mexicanum; assembly: GCF_040938575.1. Classification (NCBI taxonomy): domain Eukaryota; kingdom Metazoa; phylum Chordata; class Amphibia; order Caudata; family Ambystomatidae; genus Ambystoma; species Ambystoma mexicanum. The sequence goes on from NC_090941.1 coordinate 1,107,647,745, forward strand.
TCCATAGGGAATTCTTGCCACTAGTGGGCGATACGTGCAATGGGGGACTTCGTCTTAAATTCTCATCTTCAAAGATCAGAAACCTAATGACGGACTTCTGAACAATCAGCCAGTCGGTCGAATATTCTCCTTTGCTAGAACGATTTAGCACCCACCGCCCCAAAAAACCATCTTTAGTTAGCTCCAACATCCACACTTACAACAGCAAATTGGTAGCAAGAAGAAACAAGGTGAGAAAGCTGGAAAGGCAGCAAAGAAATCTGGTCTACTAAAGGACCTTCAAATAGACTTGTCTGAAAAATTAAGTTATAAAAACTGGTTGTGTTCAACCAAACGACAGATACTAGAACGACTTACAGGCTGTGCTTAGAGCTCTGGCTGGCAAAGACCCGAGGAAATTCTGGTCACTGATTAGAACAGAAGAAATAACATCAAACGGAAATCAATCAAACCCAATAAATGAAGAGTCCTGGTCTAACCATTTCAGACATCTCTACACTACAGTCTTAGACTCCAGTCCAAGAGACAACAACCCGAGAAGCCATACACTGTGGGTAACTGCAAGCAATGTTGATGATATAGTAAAGAGAATTAAAAAGCTAAACCGATCAAGGGCCCCAGGAACTGATGGGTTGTCAAATTGCATGCTCCATGAACATCCGGACGACTGGGCTGTTTTCATATTTGTATTGCTCAACCAAATAGTCCATTCTCAGCATATCCCAAGTTTATGGAAGAGGGCGATAGTGGTACCAATTAATAAAAAAGGCGATTGATTGAGCTAACCCTAAGAATTATCGCCCTCTTGGACATCATTGGCAAGCTCTACAGCACCATCATCCTGGACCACTTCCACAGCTGGTGTCGACAAATCAACTGTATTGATCTGTTTCAAGTAGGATTTGTTAAGAGCTTGGGAACCTCAGTAAACATCTTGATACTTCAATTATTGAAGAGGAACACTGGACGACATAGACCTAAGATCTTTATGGTTTTCGTGGATCTGGTCCAGGCTTTTGACCAAATCGACTCAGATAAACTCTGGATGAAGCTTGAGAGGAAAAACTGGCCAAAACCTATTATCGACCCGATTGTGGCCTTCCACTCCAACACATCATTAAAAGTGAGATTAAACAAGGCAGGCCTTCTTTCAAAAGAAATCATAACCCAGAGGGGGATCAAACAGGGATGCCCAATGGCCTCAGCCCTCTTCAATTTTTTTCTTGGAGGACATGAAGGAAGGTTTTTCGCTAATAAGATCTTTCGCATCCAAAGTCAGAGGAGTCCAATTACCTTGATTATTGTACGCAGACAATGTTGTACTAATCAATCGGACCCGAGTGGGTCTTCAAAGACAATTGAACTCCCTACAACATTATATCACATCAGAAAGCCTGGAAATCAATAAAGAAAAAACTAAAACACTAGGCTTTGGTAACTCCAATAAAGGGAAGAACCGCTTCTCTTGGTTTCTGGATGGTAAGAAAATTGAACAGGTTCATTCTTTCAAGTATCTGGGCATCTGGGTGCGTGACTTAAGATCGGAAGCCCCCAATGTCAACACATCTACAAGTAAGGATGAAGGCTCTTACTAGCCAAGCTTGCACCCTGAATCAGAGGTTTGGCCATTTCTCTATCATGCCAGTCCTCAGGTACTACAGATCTAACGTTGTAACGGTGGTCACCTATGGAGCTGATGCCATGTTTAACATCCAAGATCCTCTTTGGCCACGCTTCGAAGGTCAATTTTGGAAAAAGGTCTTGGCCGTCCCTTTGTCAACCCCCATCACCATCATCCGGAGGAACTCGGTCTTAACTCACTGAAATGCACAGTTGACTGGAACAGACTTGCCTTGTTCAGAAAGTGCTATGCCTCTTTCCGTCCAGCGATCCTGGAAATGGTAAACAAGGAAACAACCTCCAATCGAAATCCCATCTTAAGCAAGTGGCGATCAAAAACCATGAATTATTCATCAGAAATCGGCAGTTCTCTGGAACAACTGGTGACTAATCCGGAACACGTATAAAAAAAAAAAGCGAAAGATCACAACTGGATCTTAACCGTGCAAACAGTGGGCAATTATCGATCTGTTGCCCACCTACCTGTAGAAGGTAGGAAATTGAATACGGTTTGTGACTACTTAAAGCAGTTCCCCGACAAAACAAATAGAGGCCAATTTCTGCGAGTTCGCATGAACCGCTACCCCACTTATGATATCAGATCTATCCGGGGTCTATCGCAGGGAAATCATTGTTGTCACTGCAATGACGAATCCAAGGTCGAAACTCTGCTCCATCCAATAACAGTATGTCCAGCACTAAAGGATGCCCGTACAAAGCACTTTAGACCACTCTTGTCTGACTTTCTAAGTTCAGACTCTGAAGCCTGGTGGCGATCTCTCAAGGATGGCTGAAAAACCAAACATCCATTTCTCGTCTTACCCAAGTTAGTCTGTTAAGAAGCAAGTTGGTAATGAGAATTGTGCCGTACTTAGTTTTAGGTTGTTGCAAAAAAATAGTTGTTTCAATTTTAATGCAAATAAATAAATAATAATAAAAAAGTCATCTTCAGAAAGATTAGATGCACAGTTTCTCATTGGTTTTCAAACTATTAGGTCCTTCGTTATGTGAACTACTACAATTGGTTGGCAAGCTCCTGCCATGTCTAGAACATTCAGTTCACTTAGCAGCACATATGCCCAGACCCAGGTACAAGGAGATGGGTCATGACACTACCTTCCCACCCAATTAGCCCAGCATCTCTCATCACCCAATACTACATGCGAGTGCGGGCACTCACTATTGTGTTCTGGGACTCCGAGTTCAAAGTCCTATTTTCATCCTTGGCACATGTGACAGGAGACAATGATTTGCTAAAAATTTCAGGTTTTAAATGCTCTAAATGAATAAAACGTGGCACCTTTGGTGTTCTTTCTAACAAGGGATGATTCATCTTTTGAACGTGCACTCCTTTCCAGAATAGATAGCTGACCACGGGCACTTCAGTCTTGACTCCAGGCCAGACAACCTCCCCATGCAGCTCCACGATTCAGTTTATTCTTGCTGCTACACAATTTTCCCTTCCCTTTTCATGGGTCATGGCTTACTAAATTCATGATACCGATGTCCAACTTCTATATAATGGCTGCTTCGCCGGCATTATATTCACTACATATAGCCAGCTTCTATGATAACTTAGTCTGCTTGCATTTGAGCATCTGTACGCTTATTGAACGGTTGATTCTCTTCAGCACTTTGTGCACGTGTAATCTTCTTTTTTGTATTTAAAAGGTTCTCTTGATTCTTAACTTCATCATTCAGCCAGTATCTTGGGACGTCGTATATTTCTCTTTTGACGTCATATCCTTATTTTCTATGCTCCTTCTCATATTCCTTCAGGGAGTTCTCCCCTCAGATTGTCGTCCCTGCGGGGATATATTTGGTAGGGTTTTCTTAATGGGTATCTTCTCTCAAACACACGTTGCGGTTTTGGCACAACTGCTGGTGTCAAACATGGCACAATTTCAAGTCTCCAACATACCATGAGTAGGGGATCAGGTTTTCTTGCAGAGGCATGCAGCTGCTCCTCTACATCCCCCCTCAAGTCGAGTGCTCAACCACCTCCTCAATTGTTTCCACATCCGGGTATTTTCTCTTGAAGTGTTTCTTTGGCGTCAATATCTTCAGCAAGCATAATGTGGCATTAACCAACGGGATTACAACTACTGGGCCTGATTCGTCTTCTACCCATGTCAATAGTTTGGAGTGTTGGCCCATGACTTTAAGCATCCATCATTCACTTTATGCACCTCTTGTACCTAGTCCGGCTTTAGAAGATGAGCAACACAGGACACCATTCCTTCTTCCCATCCTTTCTTGGTAGGCACTCATCTATAGATCAACATTTGAGTTTGTTCCCAACATCCAGGTGATACTGCTATTTCTGTCACATCAGGACAATTCATTCTCTTCATTTCTACAATGATCACCTAATCCTGTCCTGCGGCAGGATACATAAGCATCTTGCTTTTCCATCCAGACTCATTCTCCATTTGTGTGGTTTTGATATGGTCATCCTGGTTTGGAAACAACCATTTTAATCTCCATTGCGAGGTCACCCAACATCCTTGAAACTGTCCTTGAGTAGTACATGCTGCAAGATGGCTGAAGCACTTTGCATCGTGTTCCGAAAAACCCTTTGAAATGAATGTCCTTACTGTATTTATGGCATAGGCGATGAGAGAGTAACATAGCAACTCTAATCAGATGCTCTTTCCCCCAACCTTTTTCATGTGTTGATACCACATGTTATTCCCCAGGTGAACTGCATTATCTAAATATGTATTTATCCATTCATCATCTTCATCTGCAGCTCTTTTATCTCCCCCAATGTACTTAGAGATATCAAAGATTTTGGCATTATTTGTTTTCATAATGGGGAGAACCATAAGAGCTCTTTCCTCGGTAGAAACATCAAGGTGATAGAGACTTTGAAAGATGAGGAACAGGAAGACAACGAGAACAATCATTCAAATATATATCATGCATAACAATCTGGGTAACCATTTCTCTCGCCATCCTACTGCTGGCTGAACGTGTTCACCCTCTATGATCATGCCATCTTCTTCATTAATCATTTTTAATGCAATCATCAAATTTCTTTTATGTCTGCAACTGTATAATTTGTTCAATTATAGCAAGTGTGAAAGTTAACGTCTCTTCTAACAAGAGCAGGGTAAGACTGAAGTATGAACACAGACAGCAACCACCAGACGATGAATGTCACTGTCATCAGGTACCATATGTTTTTATCAGTCTGACGTCCTTTCATCGCGGGATTAACCCTCGCTGGGTTTTTCTCAGTGGAAATTTTATTTTAAATAAACTCATCGAATTTTTGGGGGGGGCTCAAATATTTATATATATATATATATATATATATATATATATATATATATGGGATGTGGGTGTTCGGGAATACAAAAAAATTAAAGGGGATAAACGGCTTGTGGGGGAAGCCCCCCAAAGATAAAAACATTCAATGAGTTTTGTCAATAAAATTCCACAAAGAAAAACCCAGCGAGGGCTAATCCTGAGATGAAATGACATGGAACAGTTTTTATCACTTTAAAACAAATATTCTCCACGAAATGAATCTGGGTACTGATCTCTTTTCCAATTTCTGATCACGAACTGACTTTTAGGCATAACTCTACATTATTCTTTGCTTCAATATTTCTCTAAGAGTTAATTTCACAATTCCTGGAAATCTCGGCAAGTCTTTGCACTCCTTGCTAAAATATATATAAGGAGTGTCTATTGAATTCCAGTCCAAATAAAGAACGTGTTTAATCGCTTGTTGCCTTATTGTCCTTCTTCTTAGTCATCAATCGGGTCTGCATACACAGAAATTCTTCTTCTTGTCTTGCTTCTGGATCAGCAACGGTGTCAAGGATGGCACCCAAGGAGGGTTTGGGTGGCTGTGCTGATGTAAGGTGACAGATAAGTACACACACAGCAGGAAACTCATCAAGAAAGAAAAGTAGGCAACTGTAGTTGTGAACAGAAAGGAGCAGGAAATACAAAGATACTAACAAACTGGATTCCCTCTTGGGGTGTATGCAGATATGGAAAAAGAGTGTTCCACGCACCTTTGGAAACTCCAGCCTTCTGCACAGATTACTATTACAGAGGCCCACTCTGTCTGCTCATGGCTGGGAACAACAGCTGTGGGTGTCTGTTAAACAGAAAATGCGACAAGAGAAGGGGCAGAGGTTGCCTGACGGAAACCAACAGTCAAGCTCTGTACAAAGGATCACGTCACAATTTAAGCACGGTCCCTTGGACAAACAGATTTGGATTGGATGAATGTACGATGGTCCAGTCATTGGCATTATTTATCGTTGTAAGTAAGCCGGAGTATGGCCGACCAAAGTGATTTTTTCCAGCAGGATTCAGCAGTATGGAATAGCCATCTCTTACGGTGTCTCCCTCAGCCACGTCTCTTGGAGACATATCGCAAAATTATTGTCAAGAGAAGTTTGGAAATCTTGATACAAATGGATGAAACCTCTTGTATTCCACAATATGAGAGCATTTGTAGTCTCAGTTCTGAACCGTGATAGTTAGGCTTTTCAAATGTTTTCATCATTCCCATACTTGGTGAACACTCTGTCCTGCTGATTTTCACAAGGGTCTCTGTCTTTTATTCTGAATTTAATTCTCAGAGCTTCTCAACGTGTTTCATTCGTGGTCCTGTTGTCACTGTTGGATTTAAGGCTTAGCAGCACATTTGCATCCAACATTTTCTCAACAGTTATGTTGAAACCATATGATAGAAGTTGTTCTTTTACGGCCATCAGTGTGTTTTCAACAGCTTGTGAGTTAATGTGCAGATACACTTTGTCAAGGCAGTCTTCGGTCATGTATTCAACAATCTTGATATCCTCTGACTTGATTGTTCTGAGGGTTGGAAAGTTGTGTAAGAGGCACATTATATTACTTCGATTTAAGTTTACTTCGTTGTCATCGGGGAAGATGTTGTCAACTCGGATTTTCCAACTTGTTGACCTTTTATCCATAGTATGACTGGACAATTCTTTTGGTTTATTATAATTTTGTTTCCGCCACTGGGCAGCTGTCATTTTTGGATTTAGTTTTGACGAAATCCTTTTCGGAGAAACATTTTTTGCATCATCACTTTTATGAGAATTACTTTGGTCACTTTTTGAAGGTTGTTTTAGAGCAGTAGGTCCAGTGATGCTCCTGCTAATAATCTGCTTTTGATTTTTTGCAACAGTTGATCGTTTGCTCGTTAACTGATCTGTCAACGATGTTGCTTGATTTATATTTTCTGTTTCGCTTACTGCAACCGAAATCCGAAGAATATGTAGATAGGTTGCACAAATCAGTGACACTCACACTCGAACTAACTGAATTTTCGGCAGAGTCGATCCTTCTCCGTTTATTTGAATTACTTTGAGCTGTTACTTGGGATCTTTCCAGTTCATCTGCTGTCCTCACTCTTGAGGAGGAACTTACTCCACTGCCCACTGTTTGTTTATGTGACTGTCAAGTACAGAGGCCTAGCTTTTGCAGGGTTGAAAGATTTCTTACACATTGTTTTGTTTTTGTTGTATTTTTTGGCGCCTTAACGTTTCTCGTTATTTTACTTGAGTTTTGACAATATTTTTTTTTTGTTTGATTTCTGGTCTTTATGAGACTCATGTTTGTGTCTGAAGGATTATGCATTTCCTGAGAAAATTCCCAAAGTATTTGTATTCGTTTTTGATGCAGCAGCCAAAGGTTCTATGAGTCTTGAGACTGCACTTATCTCTGCCATTTGAGAAGCTGTGGGTAACCCACTTGGCTCAGTTGGTACATCAACTACAACGATACTCTTTTCTAAACTAGATGTGATAGGACCTTTGGGGTCCCCGTCGTGGCTATCAACCACTGACTTTTTGTTTTTCAATTCATATTTTCTGACTGATGTGTTTCTCTTTAGGCTTGATTTATTTTGGATATCTTGTGTGCTCGGCAACAAAGAACAACCAGCCTTATTTGACTCTGTTTTTGATCTTTCATTGTGACAAAGCCCTTTCATGGATTCTAAAATGGCATCCATTAGGTCTACTTGGTCTTTGTGGTCTTTCATGGCTAAGTCCCCTAAACGATTTTGCCATTGCAGGGATTTCTCGGCTTCACGTTCTAACTTTTGCTGCAAAACCACATTTGTTTGTTCGATTGTTGATAATTTGGCTGCTAGATTTATCAATTGTGCATTTTGATCCTTCATCGATTCACTTAAAGTCTCACACAGTTTTACAAATGGAATAAGTGCTAACGAAGTTGCTGCTAGAACATTATTGTGTATCTGGATTCCAGCTGCAACAGACAGATTAGCTTTGTTGGTGTATTCTGAGTCAAACTCATTATTTATTACGCTATTCAAGGGTGCCTGTGGTGTTTTATTCAACTCTCGTTCTCTGATATCATTGAAGTCAGTTTGTTTCGGACAAGCTTCATTTGAGACAGGAGGCTTTGGTAACTTTGTTTTTGCAAAATATGGCTTCGATATTGATGAAGCCAATAGCTCCTCTGCTGTGGCGTACTGGTTCGTTCTCTATGTACCACTTGATCTGGTTGCATCACTGTAAATGGAAATCTATCAGGTATAGCTCGCCTATTTCCTGCAATTGTATTCCTTCCGGGTGAAACAGTGTTGAAGCTGTTAATCAATTTGTCCTTGACTGTTTGATAGTCTGCTTTCAGGAGTTCAGTTAAACGCGCCTCTCTGCCAGCTAAATCTAATTCAAGAGTTTTGCCGGCCGGCACTTCTGATTGCAAGTTATTAGATTTGGTCTCTAGTTGATCTGAAATCGTAGGCACACAGCGAGATGTGGTACAAACCATTTCTGGATTAAATGCTATTTCTTTGCCTGGATCTAAGACTGGCCTAACATCCTTGGCGTGGGGAAACACAGCCGATCTTTTACTGTCAGTCATACAGGCACCCGCCGTCTGAGACTCGCCCTCGGACAGCCCAGTATGCACTAATTGCTCTGGGAATATCGTCCCCTGGTCTTCATTGTCCAGAGGGCGTTTTTGTTGCCTCTGTGGCGTATAGCTGAAGTTGACCAGTTCAACACTGCCTTGATTTGGCAACTGCAGGTGTTCGAAAGAAGAGGAGGAAACACTGGCCATCTGTATGTTGTTCATTTCTACAGGTGAAGTCAGGCTTGAAGACTTATGCACATTTGTCAACGGCAGAACAAATATAAGGTTAGTTTGTTCCGCAATCCCAGTTGGGAGTTGAAGTTCTAATAATTCAATGTCCGTTACATCGAAGGGTGATTGAAACAAAGCAGTATTAAGTATCAAGTTCGACACCTCTATTCCATCCTTGAACTCTCCTGGACAAAATTCCTTGGTAATCTTACAGGCCTTCTTGACAACATCCAAGAAAGACATATACCCCAACCTGGCACTGGTCGACTGTGGAGCTATGGGGGTATTCATAGATCATGAATGGGTCTTAAAACACCATATTCCCTATGAATCCCGGACTATCATGCAACCTGTGGAAGCAATTGATGGAAGACCCCTTTCTTCCGGACCTATAACCCTGCAGACCAAGGAGATCGAGCTTGCTATAAATCAACATCGAGAAAGGATAAGATTTGACATCATCAAGTCCGCCCATTACCCCATGGTTTGGGAATGCCCTGGCTTCAAAGACACAACCCCTATATCAATTGGGCAGCGGGATCCTTGTTCTTGGGTTCTGAGTTTTGTATGTCCCACTGCTTACATCCAGACCTTGATCCTACACCATCTAAGGAGTTTCCTACAACTCATCAGAACACAATCTCAGTTTCAAACATCATCCGGGTCCCGGAGGCTTACCAGGAATACTCTGATGTTTTCTCCTCCGCCATTGTCCAGGCCTTACCTCCCCACAGACCTGAAGATTGTGCTATTGAGATGGAACCTTCCGCGGTGATTCCATTTGGAAGGATGTTCATCCTATCAGAACCTGAAAAGACAGCCCTTCGTGAATACCTGGATATTAATCTCGCAAATGGCACCATACGACCATCTAAATCTCCATCAAGGGCCTCCCTGTTCTTTGTTCCTAAAAAAGACACTAAAGAACTCAGACCGTGTCTGGATTATCGAGGTCTAAATCAATGTACTCTCAAGGACCGCTATCCGTTGCCCTTGATCTCAGACATCCTGGAGGCAGTAAGAGGCGCAGTTGTGTTCACCAAGCTGGATCTCAGGGGCACCTATCATTTGATTCGTATCAGGGCAGGTGATGAGTGGAAGACAGCCTTTAGAGCACCCTTTGGGCATTTTGAAAATGTAGTCATGCCCTTTGGACTTGCTAATGCCCCAGCGGTGTTCCAACGTTTCATGGATCGAGTGTTCTCGGACATGCTGTTCCTTTTTGTGATTGTCTATCTGGATGATATTCTAATATTTTTGAAGGACCCTCTCAAGCACGAAGAACATGTGAAAGCAGTTTTACAACGCTTACGCGAAAATAAACTCCTGGCGAAGCCTGAGAAATGCATCTTCCATACTTCTACTGTTCACTACCTAGGGTTTGTCCTTACTCCCGATGGAATCGGTATGGATCAGTCCAAGGTCAATGCTATTTTATCCTGGCCTAGCCCCGCCTCAGTGAAACAGATATAATCCTTCCTGGGCTTGGCTAATTTTTATAGGAAATTCATACCTTCCTTTTCCGAGATTGTTCAACCAATAATTGCCTTATTGAAAAAAAATGTTCCCTTTCTTTGGACCATGGCCCAAGAGAATGCCTTCCAACAGTTAAAGTCTGAATTTACACAAGCTCCCATTCTTGCTCAGCCTGATGTTAATCGACCATTCATAGTGGAGACAGATGCCTGGAACATCCCATCGCCTACCTTTCTCGGACATTAACTCCTAGTGAAACCCATTACTCCGTCCTAGAGAAAGAGCTGCTAGCCATCCGTCAAGCCTTCACAGAGTGGCGTCATTTACTTCTAGGAGCCAAATTTCCGGTCCATGTCCGCACGGATCATCGAAACCTACAAGAATTGCAAGCCCTGGAATGTAGGAATAATCGCCAAGCTCGGTGGGCCTTCTTTTTTGCCCAATATCAGTTTCAGATTCACCATGTCCCTGGAACCCAAAACGTAATAGCTGATGCACTTTCTCGTCGTCCAGACTATGAACCTCCGGAGGATCGGACGTATCCCAAGATGTTTCCTCATACCATATTTGTAGCTCAAGCAAACAACCTCCAGGAAGAGATTTGCGTGCAAACTCAGACTTCAGAACTTTGGAAAGGACTTTCAGAGAAGAATCAATGGGACTTAAGAATCAAGGATGGATACTTGTTCAAGGATACTAACCTGGTCATCCCCACACAGAAACTACAACAAAGGATAATAAATCTCTGCCATGATACTCTTCACTCCGGTCATCGTGGTATTTCCAACACCCTCCGTCTAATACAAAGACAATTTTGGTGGCCCAAGATGAAGACAGACGTACAACTGTACATTCAATCTTGTTCCGTCTGTAATCAGAACAAACATGATACCCAGAAGCCAGCAGGTCTTTTATTACAGCCAACTCCACCAACAAGACCTTGGGAAATCATAGCTACAGACTTCATTGTGGAATTGCCGCCTTCTAGAGGTTATACCACTATCATGGTCACCAATGACCTATTCACTCATGTGGCTCACTTTACTCCTCTGTATAAATTACCATCCTCATCAGAACTTGCTGGTATTTTCCTGGAACACATCTTCCGACTGCATGGACTTCCTTCCAAGATCATATCGGACAGAGGACCACAGTATATCTCTCAGTTTTGGAAACACCTCTGCAGGATATTAGGGATCCAACAAGCTCTTTCCTCGGGATATCATCCCCAAACCAATGGTATCACAGAACAAGTGAATCAAACCCTTGAACAATATCTTCGTTGCTTCTCTACCAAAGTCCAGGATGATTGGTCACTTTTAATACCAGTGGCCGAATTCGCCTACAATAATTCGGATCATTCGGCTGTTAAGACCAGCCCTTTTTTCTGCAGGCAAGGATTCCACCCTTCGGTCTTACCTTCTGTTCTTCCACACCCAACACCTGTTCCAGCTGTCGATTCCTGGATCGAAACACTCATCAATGTACAGAAAGATGCCAAGGAACATCTTGAAAGTGCGCGAATCCAAACCAAACACTATGCAGATTCAAAGAGAAGGCCAGGACCTTCTTACTCTATTGGGGATAAAGTATGGCTATCCTCGTAACTTCTGCCCCGACATCTCAGACCGAATAAGTTGGCTCCCCGGTATTATGGGCCCTTCTCTATAAAAGAAATCATTAATCCTGTGGCCTTTCGACTCCAACTTCCAGACTCCTGGAAGAAGATACATCCAGTTTTTCACAAATCTCTGTTGAAGCCATTCATCCAAACCACCAGGACTACTCTTAGACCTAGTCCTGGGATTGTCGATGACCAGCTGGAATATGAAGTTTCTCGTATTTGTGACTCCCGATACAGACAAGGCCGACTTCAATACCTGGTGGAATGGAAGGTCTATCCACCCAGTGAACGTACCTGGGAACCAGTCTCAAATTTAAACTCCACCAGTTTTCTCAGAAGGTTTCACCAAATACATCCAGGTAAACCCGGTGGAACGGGTTTAAGAAGGTGGCATGCTGTCATGATCCATCGATCACGCCCCTTCTGGTCTTCCTGGTCCCTGGCACGTCGGGGGTTACTCGCTGTAGTACACCCAACATGGCCGTATACACGGAACGCGGTCTATCGACCTTTACGTCCTATGCAGCACGTTCTATAAATTAGCCACTCCCCTGCGGTTCCGCGCGCCTCATCGCTGCCGATAGCTGTGGCCTGACGTGCTCTGTAGTTCGTTCTCCTGAACTGTGTTGCTTCCTGGTTCCCGGACCTTCCTCCTTCTCCTTTCCTACTACCTTCCTTGATCCTGTCTCTTCCGCATTCCGTGCAGACCGCCTCCGTGTGCTGCCTCAATTCCAAGCTTCCTGGAGTTTCCTAGATCCCGGACGAAGAAGCTGAACGAATCCTGGAATCCGAAGACGGCCGAGCTGGCTTGTACAAGACCCGAACTGCTCGAAAGAAAACCCCTACAAAGGACTCCGCAAAACAGAGAAAACAGGTGAGAAAAGGGGAAACCTGTGACATCCGGAGGATGTGGGTTCAAGAGAGGAGATTGTTTGTGGTAGTTATCTGGAGAAGGTTGTGTTAAGAGGAGGAGCTGTTTTTCTTTCTTTTTTGAAGACTTTATCAGTTTTCAAAGTAAAGAACAAAATGATAACAAATCAATAAATGGAAAGAAAAGAGGTGTCCTAATGGAACAGGTACAACATAAACCGATAAATAATCAAACACACAGCAAAGGGGAGGGGTCACATCCAATAGAGCACAGCCCACAATACTGGTACAACACATATATATTAAAAGCAACTAAAAAGTTCCTACCATTGGAGGCCGATTGGCTCAGAGAGGTTAGGTTTCACTAAATTCATGTAGGGGAAGCCAAATCGAAACATAATTGGGTAGGCAGCCTTGAGCGGTGGCACAGACCTTCTCCACGTAGGCTATATATCAAACCTTATACCACCAAACATTAACCGGTGGGCCCTCTGCCAGCTTCTAACTTCTAGTCAGGGCAATGAGTGCAGTCAGCAATGAGTAGGTAATCCAAGCAGTCCTGGTACCACTCAGCAGATAGATGGAATCCACTGGTGCCCCTAACAGGACCTCCAGGGGGTCCATATGCAACAAGGAACCTGTAATGTCCTTAATTGGAAACACTACCTCCTTGCAAAATTGGTGTGCTTTGCCACAATGCCACCAAAGAAGGAGAAAATCACCAAGATGTCCACACTTCCTCGAGGAGTACAGGGAAATGAGACTTAATTTTTTGAAGACGGGTAGGGTACAAATGCCATTTGTAAAATACCTTGTAGGCATTTTCCTTATTACTAATGCTACATGAAGCTGTGGCAGCCCACACCCAGATTTTACCCCAGGTGTCCTCTGGGATACAACCTCCCAAGTCTCTCCTATTGCGACATGTATGAAAACTTGGCAGAGGCATTGGATCTCTCCAGGAGTTTGTACAGCCTGGAAATCCTATTACTAGGCAAGCTGCCCTTCATGGTAATCTCCAGAGCATTGAGGGGTCACATTCCAGCTACGACAATGCCCAGATTGGAAATCCAATGGCGGAGCTATATGTACCTGAAACGTTCAGACTCTGGGATGTCGAAAGCCTCCTTACATCCCTCAAAGGTGAGGCGGAAGCCCAGACGAAACAGCTGACTCAAGTAGTGTAGGCCACCATTCTGCCATTCTTAGAAGTCCTGCCCTGTCAAGCCTGACGAAAAAGCAGGATTATTGAAAACTGGGGATAATAGGCTCCTCTGAACCTTCCACAATCTGATCGACCACGAATGGTAAGCAAGGGAGACGATGGTGGATGAAAGGAGTGATCCTCTCACTCTTCGTGCACTTTCCAACATGGGACAAGGTGGATAAGGGGAACTGAGTAACTGATTGTTCAACGTCCACCCATAAGGCCCTACCGGCACAAGCATGCCAAACATCAAATGTGAGATATTAGCCACAATGACATAGTTCTGCAAGATCAGGAGACCCAAGTCCCCACAATATTTGTTAACGTACAAGACTCATTTAGCAACCCAGGGCATACTTCCGGACTAGGTAAACTTCATGATGCTCTAATGTAATGACTAAAGGGAGGAACATGGTACTAACACTTGGAGAGCCAGGACGTCTGTTATGGTACCAGGCCGCAATGCTGTTGCAGGCATGAAAACCACTCTGGGGGTGATGCAGCTTGCATGCGACGCGTTCATGTTATATGTCTTCTGTGTCACATGACACGCCATTACTCAGGGAGTCGGGGGCAAAGCCAGCCGTCAAGGAAGCATTTAGGGATGGACGGAAAGGAACCTGGCGCTAGACAACGCTTGGGTGAGTCGGTGTTGAGATTGTTCTGTGTTTTGGCTTCCTTGTTCCTCCTGTTCTGTCCTGACCTGTTCTCTTCTAGACCACCGTGCTTGCCATGCTCGTGGCTTGCCCCTTGTTCAGCGTTGTGTTACTCATTGAACGCTGTTCTGGTTCCTGCTTCCTCTTCCTCATTACTGTACTGACCCTTAGACTGCCTACTGGATTGTCTCTGGATTACCTGCTGTCTTCTGCTCTGTGCATACCGAACCTTGGTCTGCCTTATGGATTGTGTCTGGATCACGTTTTTATGTTTATTTCCCAGCCTTTCTGTGCCTTGACTCCGGCTGTTCTTGAATTTTGTTCTTCACTTGTCCTTCGATATTCCATTGGATTGCTTATTTTGACTATTCTTGGACTGCCTCCTTCAGTCTCCCTAGAGGTCCCTGCTTTCTTTTTGTTTTCTTCATCCTACTTCCGGTGGTTTGGATTCCACTCTTCCTTCGGTCTTAGATCCCTGACTTTCTTCTTCTGGAAACTCGCAGGCATTTCTTTTATCTTGGGTTTGTGGGTTGATGGCAGGTAGAGTGACTGTTTGTCTGACTGTCATTTTTTCTTGTTAGTCCTACGGGGGTCCTTTACCACCTGTCTGCTCTTCAGGTGGGTTTTTAGTGGTCTGTTTAACCGGATGGCACCCTCTTGAGGAGCTGACAAGAATTGACCACGGATGCCATCCACTGACAACAGTTCCTGACAGAGTGGCAAAAAATCCTAGGGGGAACATTTGTTTTCACTGCTGCAATGCAGCCAAGCTGGAGATGTTTTGTCCCATCCAGCCCATCAAGTTCGAGCAAAGGGACTTAAAAAGAGTGGGAAATTAAGTAATTATGGGATGGCATCAACTTGATTCACAGATAATCTAGGGAACTATCATTCCAATGAAAAGGAGATCGCTGCCAGACCTCATACAGAGCTTCACCAGATTCCGAGACATGCAGTCCCACAGATTTATCATTAATAATGAGGTTGCCTGATACTTGTTCAAACCGAGCCAGTTCGGCCATAAAGTGAGGAGTGAGGAGAGAGAGCCAAATATAATGAGTAAGACATCATCAGCATAAATTGCCAACTTGGGTTCATGCCCATTTTTAGTGATGTCACCAATATTCCTATTGGACCGAACACGGCACCCCAGTAGCTCCATGACCGAGGCGAATATCAAAGAAGATAAAGGACCGCCCTATTGCGTGCTTCTAGGCATAGCTGTAGGTTGTGAATGGTTACCATTAAGACAGATCCTAGTCTTCAATGAGTTGTAGCAGGCCATGAGCAGCCCCATGAAATTAGGGCCAAATCTGAAAGCTTTGAGGGTCTGCGAGATAAACCCCCAGTCTACCATGTCAAACACCTTATTGGCATTCAACGCCAGAAAGGACAGTGTAGTGCTTGTTAGGGACAACTCTAAACCCAGTCTAGTTCAGTAGGATCAGAGAGGAAAGTGCTTCATCACTCTAGAGGCCAAGACTTTAGAGTAAATCTTAACATTGTGTTAGGCAGAATTGCATGCAGTACCCTCTGGGACCACCACATACAATTAGGACCACAGGTGTAAGCAAAACCAATCTTTGGTATAAGTCTGTACTATACAGTTTTCAGTAGCAAGCTGAGGAGCCAGGCTTATCTCAAGAGGGAATTTGAGCAGTACAAGGATATTACACAGAGAGGTCTTACAATCACAGTGGTTCAAGTAGACACTTATACTCAAGTTTTCTTGGTAAAACGCGCATTAATTTATTACACAGTCATTTAGAAAACATTCACTGAGGCAACTTAATATTATACACAAACACACTTCAATACCAAACCAATTAGTTTCTGAGTAAATTAGGCTCCCCTGAAATAGGAGCAAAATGGCATTTCAGTTACTTAGAATGGGAGTAAAAAGGCAAAAGTTAATAGAATAGATCACAAATACTTTCTTAGGCAGTGCAAATAGTTTCAGTTCAGTGGAGGACTCGATACAGTTCAATAGGCCTAGACCAAAGTCAATGGGCTAGTGTCTTGGATAGGAAAGAGCAGTTCTTGTAGGAAACAGTAAAGTATTTGCCAATGTTCTCAGAAGTAGTTTGTACGAAAAAGAATCATATGTTTGGTCACAAGCTGATTAGGCCTGTAAGTTGGCAAAGTTTCACAAACTTTCACCGCAAGAGGTAAGTTCTCTCAATCGGGTTGTCACAGTACTTTAGTATGAAGAAAAAGATGCAGCTGAAGACGTTGGTTCCAGGCAGTTCCTGCAGATCTCACTGTTCCTGAGCCTCAGTCGTGGGGACAAGAGGGAGGACATCAGGGGACTCCTGCACTGCACTGGGACGGGTCAACCAAGCTGGCCAAATGGAAGATCTCCAGTTCGAGTAGCTGTTGTCAAGCACACAAGCTGGTGTCTACCCCCTGGTTAAACCTAACCAGCTCTTGGAATGGTATCCAGGTGGTTTACGAGTTGATTGGTCCCACCAACTCAAAGGAAGAAGTCATCCTTGAAGGGGCTTCTCTGTCGAGATGAACTTGAAAATTCGGACCTGCAGCAAGGCTTCAGCGGGCAATCCAACGGTCCAGGAGTTGCATCAGCCGTCCTCTTCCAGCTCGTCTTCGGTTCTTTTGTTCCAGTGGTCGACTCTGCTTTCCAGTCCAAGAGACTCGCTTTTAAACAGTTTTCTCCATTTCATTCCAGCCTAGCTGCCACTCACCCAGCAGGATGGCGGTCCTTGCCGGACAGTCAGCCAGCCAATCATGACAGAGTGTATTTGGGTCTCCTAGGAGACTAAGCACATGGAGTTTCGGGAACCTCCCTCACTTCCTGCCCACCCCAGACACTCAGGTGCCAGAGGCGGTCTTCAGTCCTGAAGCCTGCCAAAGGCACACGAACAAAGGTACCAAACCTAGTTTGGCGCGCAGAGACAAACTCTAGAAGGACCTTTCCAAAATGAAACGGCAAAAAAAGAAGACCGGGACCTGTTTAAACAAAGGGGTTTAAGGCGCCATCTTGAAAAACATGGATCCCGCGATTTTTAGCTACCGATGTTCGAGGTCGGTAAAAATCATGGTAGTTCATTGTAAAACCACTGCCACCAGCCATTTTGATAGGAAAGGGTAGCATTTGACTGCATATGAGTTTCTAGACACACGGCATACTAGGTAACCCCTCCAGCACACTATAGGAAGATAGTGTGTGCTGGGTCTAGGAATTTAAAAAGACTGGTTAAGTCAATTTAACCTTACATTCTCTGAGAAACCGTAGTTTATCCCAGAGATTTAAACCTTGTGGAAGTCTAAAAAGACATCCCCGTGTTATTGCACTGAGGGTGCTGTGTAACACACATGAAAAGATTCGTATGGAGTTATCTTAAAACTCCATAATCAAAGAACACAAGAGTAAAACACACATCAAAATACATGAATGAATGGGTAAAAAATGCTCACACTGTTTCCAGGTAAGAAAATAGAGTCCTCAAAAGTTGCTGGGGGTCTCTAAGGTGAAGGGAATAAGCACATGTATGAGAATTCTCCCTTACACATCTGTATTGAGAAGGGAGATTGGACGGTCAGAGCCACATTGAGTGGCATCTTTCCCAGGCTTCAGAGTGAGTGTCAGTAGAGACTCCTCCATGGAGCCAGTCACCCTGGCAGAATTAAGTAAAGTATTAAAAAGGGTTGTTAGGGGGCCCCAGAGGCAAAATGTATATGTATTATTAAAAAGCAGTGTGTAACCTTCCGGGCCCAAAGCCTTTTGATTCAGAAGTAAGGTGATCATGCAGTGTGTCGCGTCCTCCATAATTGGAAGCTCAAGACGGTCTTGAAGCTCCTGAGAGAGAGCCAAGGAGCATGGGCAGGTTCAGATAGGAGTCCTGCGCTCCAGATTCAGTCCTCTCAGCAGACAACAAGTCGTCATAGAAGTCAGAAAATACCTCAGGTTTCGAGCATCCCTGTTCCTGATGCCAGTGACATATGTGATGGGTCAGAACAAGGACACACACGCTTTGAGAACATTTTAAGTAACGTTTATTAAAGAAAAGTCAGAAAGGTTTAGCTATTGGGGTGCTCCCTACACAAAGAACTGGGGGGCCCAGGGAACAGGCATGGCATTTTATACTGGACATATACCATCCCTTTCCCCTGGTCTCCACACACACACACACACACACAGACCCACCATGAACCCCCCCACCGCTCCTCCCCCTTCATTCACATGAGCACCCATCATCATACTCTCACTCATAACACAAGCATACACACATCCATACACATATTTAAATTAAAAAATGAATCACCATAAACGTACCTTCTGAACCGGTGCTGAAGTTCCCTCCCCAGTGCTCCAGCTCCTGCATCAAGGAAGAGCTTCCTGGTTCCTGCACTTGCAGGGGCAAGAGCGTGGGTGCTGAACTGCCCCGCTCCAGCCTGCTCTGTCTCTAAAAGGGAAGAGGAGATTGGGCTCACCCTCACACATGCAGGCATGCAGTTCCCCAGTCATATTTCCAATGAGCTATGCAAGGCTGGCGAAGCAAAAAGCGCCCAGTCTTGAATGGCTCATTGAGCATGTGTGGCTGGGGAACTGAACTGTCAAAGGGAAACAATATTTCCCTTTGACAGTTCAGTCAGCCTAGGAGCGCTCCCTTAGCTGGAAAAAAAGAATGAGGGAGCAGTCAGTGTTTCACTAGGCTGGCTCCTCTGCACCTCCATAATGGGTGAGGGGCGGCTGGGTCAAGGCACCCTCACCTCCCTGCCCTGCTCCTCCCTACCACACTGCCTGCATAGTCCCTGGACTCCCCCTAACCCACACCCTGCATAGTCCCAGGGCCCCACACCCTCTCCAGAAGCAACCCCAGCGCTCCCCCACCCATTCCAAAAACAAACCCAAGGCCCCCACTTGCTCCAAAAATAACCCCAGGGCTCCCCCCACCCTCTCCAAAAATAACCCAAAGGCTCCCCCACCCACTCCAAAAAGAATACCAGAAATGTAGTCCCTCCACCACTCTGCTTCCACTAGCTTTTCTCCAATCTGGGACCCAAGGCTGCTGGAAGTTCCCCGCTCCTGAGCCGGGTGGCTCATGGCCTGCAGGCCCTAGCATCTACACATCAGGCAGTTGAGCTGGATTATTGTGCGAACCAAGATGGGACCTGCGACAACGTCCCGAATGCGATGGGAGCCACACTGATTCCTGCTGCGATCCTTTACGCTCCCAGTCCGGCGGCCTTGTATTGTTGGGCCTCCCCCAACCATCACGTCGCCTTTAAACATTTGTGTATAGGCGCGTTATGAATGCCATATCGTATCATCACGCACCATGAGGCTCGGCGGTGGAGCTGAGAACTTGGAGGGCTGATACTTGTCTCCCGGGGCCCAGCTCGCTTGTCGGGGGGTTACTCTACCTCCCGGTTGGGCCCCTTTGCTGTGGCCGGAGTGTGGCCATTTCCTCCCTCTTGTGACAGACTCAGACCCATACTTCGCTTAGTTTCTTCTACAATGCCTGTCGCAGGCAACCCCTCCTTTGTTTGAAAGGAGGTCTACAAAAACACCAAATTCTGGCAAAGGGGGTGACGTCCTTGCCCTGATGCACAGCAAGGCCCAGGTTAAGGCAAGACATCAGACCTTTTTATCTTTGCCCAGGTGCATGCATAGGTGGCGGCGGACCCTGCATGCACTGCCCTGGTCACCAGGGCTGATCTCCAGCTGTGGCTGGTGGATATCAAAATGGAAGTCAAGAGAGATCCAGGAAGCATTTGGGGAGCTTACTCAGAAGCGAGCTGATGTTGACAAGAAGGTTACCACCACTGAGTCTTGAATGGATGACCTGGAGAACGGGGACTGTGAGTCGGCCTATGAACTCTCCCTTTTGACCAAGAGAGTGGAGGCGCTTCAGTCACACAATGCCTCACTACAGTTAAAACAGGAGGATTTGGAGAACAGATCCAGGAGGAATAATATCCTTGTGCGAGGGTCCTGATGCACATTCTGAACACTGACTTGAAGCACTCAATTTTTGACCTGTTTAGATTTCTTTTACGTTGGCCTGATGATCACGATTTAGAGCTCAATCGCACCCACTGGGTACACTCTTCTCCCCAGCTGTGTAATAATTGGGTTCTTGATGTACTAACCATGGTATAACACTATGACATCAAGGAAGACTTACTGTCCACCTCCAGTGTCCACCTCCAGAGCCAGTCCTAATGTGGTTTGCCGGGAATCAAAGTTATGGCTACTGCAGGATCTGGCCCGCGTCCACCTTGGCCAAGGGGAGAAGTCTTCAGAATTTCACCCTACGGTTACGTGACACGGGTCTGAGGTATTGGGGTTTGCTGTGTGCTGTTATTTGTACCTTTGATGGTGAGCATAAGACAATTTCTCTGATGCAGGAAGCCAAGGCATCCTCTCTCCCGGCCTCATCCTCTCAAGTGTCTTATGTGGAGGAACAAGTCAAACAAAGGGAGACTCCAGGGACATTATCAAAGGGGTCACCCTTGTTCTATACACAAAACAAACACACCAGACCCCTTTGAGAAAACATTGTGGCAGTTTTATGCAATAATCATATGTACCTTTATCTCCGAAAGGTTAATGTACTAGTTCAACAATTTACTTTACTTTTATTAGTGGATCCTGTAAACTCAGAATATGTGAATACTGTAGGAACTCATAAAAATACATTCTAGCCTACATGAAACGCCACAGAGTTGGAATCGCTCTCCTTCAGGAGACCCACCTAAGCACCCCCAAGCTAGCAGCGCTGGCCAAAGTCAGGAGGGGAACCTTGTTGGGCTCCTCGTACTCCACATACTCAAGAGGAGTCTTGATATGGATTGCCCCTTCTGTCCCCGTCTCGCTGACCCACACCAAAATGGACAACTAAGGCAGAATGGCCCTGGTACAGGGCACCATAGAAGGGTGCGATATACGCTTGATCTGCACCTACGCCCCAAATCATGACGCAACCGTCTTCTTCCGCTCGCTGTACACCTGGCTGTCCCCGAGTAACGAATGCATAACGATATGGGGAGGCGACCATAACTGCACCTTAGATCCCCGCATGGATAGATCGGACGGTAAGCATGTCGACCCCTCCCCACCCGCCAGAATACTGAACGCCCTCATGCAACAATACGCCCTGAAAGACCTGTGGAGAGCACAACACCCCGAGACCAGAGGCTACTCCTTTTACTCCCCTCCACATAAGGTTCACACCAGAATAGATTGTTTATTCGTTAGTGAAGAGCATGCTGCCAGATTTGAGGACACGCAGTACCTGGCCAGAGTGCTATCGGACCACTCCCCCCTGATGACCTCGTGGGCGGTTACAGCCCCTAGACCCCCCATCCCGACATGGAAGCTAAGAAGCGAAGCGTTACTAGACAAAGCCTTTAATGAACAAATCAGAGAGGGCACCACACACTACTGGCAAACCAATATTGATAGTTGTTAGGAAAGACTTCGTAATTGTGGGTGATTTTCCTTCCATGTGGCAACCCCTAAACTTTTTGATGTTGTTTTTCACCTTGATCTCAACTTTGCCAGAGAAGTGCAGCCTTCTGCCGCACTCCTCTGGGCTTTCGCTCCATTCTTACGGGGAAACTGACATGCCCTTAAGACAGTCAGTACCGGGAAACGCTGTTTTCCGTAGTTTCTTTTATCATGTTGCGGCTTTCGTGCAACATGACACAAGAGGGCACTGTAAGCTAAGTCACTGCTCTCTTGGGTCTTTAGCCTTCTACAGGCCCTACATACGCTTTTTGGATTGTAACTGATCGGTGCAAGTGAATCACGGACGGGAATGGTGGCAGCGATCGTTTCTTGTGTTTTGAGCCCCTTTTGGCGTTTTAAGCGCGTTTCTCGCGCTTAGCCCAAAATGGTGGTCTGGCTCCCAAAATGGCCAGACCACGAGGCTCCTTTGTCCTGTCCGCTGACCGTCTTGCTCCCTTCACCTTCCCCAGGTCGAGCCGACCCGGGGCCTTCCTTATTTGGGCATGTACTTTCCTGCGAAACACAGATGCTTTCGCGGGCTTCTACAGGCCTGGTGTGTGCCTCCAGGATGTGGGCTGGGATGTCTGGTCCCAATACACATCCTGGGTGCCAGAGAGTCTAGGGTGGTGTGAATGCCTGGGACCACTGTGGTCCGTGATAGGTCCACGTATGGTGTGAGTGTTGATGAGCGGATCTCCCATTGGGTCCCCTCCGTTTTGGCGCGAAGGGAACCGTGGATAAGAGGGGGCTGGAAACACCACTACCAGGTCGATCTCCTGAGTTCTCACGAACGAAGGAATACAGGAGCCAAGTATCCTGCAACCACGAGGCTGAACCGAGGAATCGCTGGTGACCCGCTGAAGGACTGCTCCTCTGCACTGCTGTCGCCTTGTGAAACCCTTTTTATCTCTGATCGAACCAGAAGGCCTGTACTGGTACTTCGACCCTTGGAATAGCGGGGACAGCTATTCTCGGCATCTTCACCATATCCTGCTCGTAAGCCTTCGGAAGCGTCTCTGGGCCATCCAGCAGACTGACCAGCCTACACAGGAGTCTTGCTCTGTAACCGCCGCCAGGTTGCGTTGTATTTCTAGTCCTTGTCACTCTCACACGATTCGTACACTTGGCGTTCCCAGGTCTGAAGTGAGTAGTGTACATTTGACTGAGATACACACGGCCGCTCCGTTGCCCTGCTGTGGTAACAAACTGTGCGGGTTCACTTTGTTTGGGACATCTTTAACTCAACTCTGCTGCTGCAGACTCAACACGACGACGAGACGTCCCCTGCTCTCATGAACCTGCCAGCGACTGAAACTGACGCGGAGAAGCCTGGGTCTGCTTGCATCGGGGACCGGTGAGTAGCATAGCTAGGAACTGGTCGCCCTCCTGCAGGAGCCCATAGCTTTTCCCCGCTGTGTCAAAACAGCACGCCTTTTTGTACTCACGCTCTGCTTCTGCCCACAGTGGAGGCTGCGCTTGAGTCGCGGAACTCTGTTCTTCTTCATTTGTGCACTAAACTGAACTGCCTGATTCCCTCGAAGAGACTCCCCCTTTTGCCCGTTGGCACCAGCGTGTGCAGGCACTTTTGAGCACAAGGCTCCACTCTTCGTAGGGCTCGGACTTCCTTTTAGTTAGGTGCCTCTGAAGGCGGACTGGGTCCAAGCATTATTTCGCACTGCCTGTTTTCCTTCCCTTTTAGGTGGACTACACATTTCAGCATTTAACGCTTGAGACTTGTTTGGATTTGAATATATATTGTATTGGTATGGTATGTGTTGGTTTACTAGAGTTGTATTGTGATTTCTCGCTATGGTCATTGTTTTAAAGGCCTTGGAATAAATGTGTATATATTTTTTATATAACACCTGTTTGGAGTAGTTTGTATGTGTCCTTGCTTTGTGTGCTCATTGCGGGCTTTCAGTCACCCTCACCCCTCTTGAGACCTAGGCTTGACCGCCGCGATCGCTACCCTGATTGGTCTGGCTTGTCCAGAGGTTACCCTGTTCCAAGTAATTAGGTTGGCCTTCTGAACTTCTGCGCCGCCAGGACAGAGTTCAGAAATCCGTCTTAACAAATTGGTGTACAGCGGTGGGATACGACTGAAGGTATCCAGTGTTGCGCACGAACTAAGGCATTTCAAGTTATTCCTACCAGGACACGTAGTGAATTGTTGTAGTATAACTTTAAAAAGGCCATAGTCCTATCCAACAGTATGGAAACAAATACCTTGTTAACTTTAAATGCTTCCAAATCAGAAACATTGAAAAAGATGTGTGCGGAGAGAGGTGTTTCCTCTCAAGGCACGAAATTGGATATGATCCAAAGAATCGTGGCGTGGCAAGAAGCGCAGCTTGATGCTATAGCTTCTGAGGACAGTGCTGAAGGAGGTGGGGCTGCTCTCACTGGTAGAACCGATGGTTCTGCCGCTGCACTGATCCACCGCGACCACGAGGACAGGGAGGATGAGATGTCTAATTTTTCCTCTGCCAGTGCTGATGGGGAGGCTATGCTTGAATTCAACAAGCAAGAGCTGCGGTTTAGGCAGAAGGAGCTTGAATTCAGCATAGCCAAACTAAAAATCGAACAGGCAGAAAAACAGAAAGACAGGGATCACCAGTTGGAACTGGCCAAGCTTCAGGTTGCAAATGGGTCCAAGGGTCCTGGACATGGGTCTGGGGCCTCCTCTCATCCACGATTTCCGAAAGTTCTGCTCAGTGTGTATGAGGAAAGGAATGACATTATGGACTGGCTGAATGCGTTTGAGTGTGCATGCGAAGTTCAACAAATTGACAATGCTGATAAGATTGCCTGGTTACTCAGCAGACTGCCCCATTCTGGCTGTAGTGCCATTATGGAAATGTCGAAGGCTGAGCGAGCTGATTTCGCAATGTTAAAGCAAACTCTCATTTTAAAGTTTGGAAAGACTCCGGCCCAATATTTAAAACGATTCCGAGAGAACAAGAAAAAAGAAGGTGGTACTTGGGTATCTTATGTAACTGAATCCTTAAAAAACTTAACTGGCTGAGTCGAAGGTTATAAGGTTTCGACCTTTGAAGGCATGATAAATCTTGTCATGCTGGAACACATATTTGCATCTTCTTCCCTGGAGCTTAAGCAGCATTTGGCCGATTCGAAGGAGATAGATCCTAAGAAGCTGGCCATTGCAGCAGACTTATGGGTGTCACATCGAGTGTCCCATAAGGACAAAACTCATCCTGGTAAGCAGGAGGAAGGGAAAAAGTCCAAAGATAAGGAGGGTGGAGAATCTGATAAATCTTCTTCTCAAAAGGGCCACAAAAAGAAAAATAAGGGTAAGACACAAGAGAACTCACAGGGTAGTGGAGGTCAGCCTCCGGAACAGAACTCTGGTTACAATAAGCCTCCCTATGTAAACAGACCCAATAGATCTTGTTTTGCTTGTGGAGCAACTGACCACGTGAAGGGGGATCCCCGGTGTAAGGTTAGACCTTTGGGGGTCCACTCCGCTAATCTGGCCTTCTCCTCCTACGAGGAAGAAGAGATTACAGGAGCATCCTTCTCCTCAGACTCATTTCCCAGCGGGATAGAAGCTGAGGTAGTTTTAGTTTCCCTGCGTTCCTGGGAGCCTAAAGTCGCAGAGGCTTATGCTAGGATTCCAGATAATACCAAGCACTACTTTAAAGACAGTGTGCTGATCAATGGAGTAGATACTCCAGCTCTTAGGGATAGTGGGTGCAGTCGAACTGTAGTGGATTCTACCTTGGTAGACTCAGAGGAAGTTGGCATAGCTACTCTGATGCCCACTAAGTTGGCTGACGGCCCACTCTGTATGTTCCCAGTAATACCTGTAAATCTTACTTTAAATGGTACAGCAGTCAGGATTCCAGTGAGCATTCAGAGAAACGTCCCAGGAAAGGTCTTGTTAGGTAATGATCTCAGAGCTTTAGGGCTCGTAGGAGACACTGCCGAAAGACCCTACACATGGTCTCAAGCACGGGCAGCATTGGCCAAGACCAATACGCCGCCCCAGCCGAAGGGGAAACCCAAGGCGAAAGGAGTAAACAAGTCAAGTCGAGGGAAAGAGAATATTCCCCCGAGCTCGCCTACCACTCCGGTGGAGGAAGTTGGTCAATCGCCCGGGCCTGACGAGGACGTGGCGATGCCTGAAGTATTTGACCCCAACGACCATCCTGAACTAAAAGACTTGTTAGTAGAAGGTGGTCCTGATAGGGACGAATTCAGTAAAGGCCAACGTGAGTGCCCATCTCTGGAAGGCCTAAGGAGACAGGCCTGCTCCCAGCTTGAGGGTGAACCTCCTGGGACGCATCAGATTTATTGGGAAGGTGGACTCCTGTATAGTGAGCCCACAGAGTCTACAGAAGGAGACCATAGGAGGTTGATGGTTCCCCTTGCTGTTAGGCCCTTCCTCTTGCAGTTGGCGCATGAAGTGCCCCTTGCTGGTCACCTTGGTATTAAGAGGACCAAGCAAAGGTTATCCATGCCCTTCTACTGGCCCAAGATGAGGGTGCAAGTAGAAAGTCACTGCAGGAGTTGTGCCTCCTGCCAGTTATCTGGTAAGGTTGGCTCGACAATCCAAGCTCCATTGGTACCACTCCCAGTTGTGGGAATACCATTTGAAAGGGTAGGGATCGACATCGTTGGTCCCCTTGACCCGCAAACATCCTCAGGCAATAAGTTTATCCTGGTGCTGGTCGACCATGCAACCAGATATCCTGAGGCCATCCCATTGAAAACTGTAACTGCCAAGTCAGTTGCAAAAGCGTTACTTGGCATATTTACTAGGGTTGGCTTCCCTAAAGAAGTTGTGTCGGATCGTGGCAGCAACTTTATGTCGAAGTATATGCAGGCTATGTGGAAAGAATGTGGGGTCACCTACAAGTTCTCTTCTGCATACCACCCCCAGACCAATGGTCTGGTGGAACGTTTCAACAGAACGTTAAAGAGCATGATTGGGGCTCTGGAAGAACCTCAGAGAAGAAAATGGGATCTTCTTTTACCATCCTTACTGTTTGCCTACCGAGAGGTACCACAGGAGGGTGTTGGCTTCAGCCCCTTAGAACTTCTGTTCGGTCATCCTGTACGGGGACCCTTAGCCATAGTCAAAGAGGGATGGGAGATGCCCACTCCCCCTGTTACTACCAACGTAGTAGATTATGTGCTAGGGCTCAGAAAACGGATGGTACTTCTGATGGGCTTGGCTAGTGATAAATTGAAGGCAGGACAAGCGCTGGTGAAACATTGGTACGACCAGAAAGCTTCCCTCATCAACTTTACACCTGGTCAGAAAGTCCTGATCATGAATCCCATAAGGCCTCGAGCTTTACAGGACAAATGGTCAGGCCCTTACACAGTGGTGGAGCCCCTGGGTGAGGTTAACTATTTAGTGGACCTTGGAAGGCCTGGACAGGCTCCAAAAGTGTTTCACATAAATAGGCTGAAGGCTTTCGTCCCAAGAGTCGAAATCGCAGCACTGCTACTGGCTTCAGAGGTTGAGGAAGAGGAGTCTGAACCTCTCCCCGACCTGTTCCAAAGCGGTCATTCAGATAGCTCCTTTGAGGGTGTCCGAGTGGCCCCTCACCTGATTCTGATCAGCAGGCTGAGGTGAAATGTTTGCTTAGGCAGTTTTCCCCCCTGTTTTCACAGTCGCCTGGTTTGACACCTTGGTGCAAACATAACATAGACACAGGAGACAGTATACCTACCAAAAGTAGGGGATACAGGATGTCAGACAAAGTACGGTCTTATATTAAGACCGAGGTCAACAAGATGTTAGACCTTGGGGTGATTGAACCCTCTAGTAGTCCTTGGTCCAGCCCTGTGGTTTTGGTTCCAAAGGCAGGCCCTTCTGAATTGAGGTTCTGCGTGGATTACAGGGCTCTGAATGCTGTCACCAAGACAGATGCACACCCCTTTCCTCGAACAGATGAGCTGGTGGATACTTTGGGTGCCTCCAAGTACCTCAGCACGT
Source organism: Ambystoma mexicanum (assembly GCF_040938575.1). Classification (NCBI taxonomy): domain Eukaryota; kingdom Metazoa; phylum Chordata; class Amphibia; order Caudata; family Ambystomatidae; genus Ambystoma; species Ambystoma mexicanum. Next base: position 1,107,675,750 of record NC_090941.1, read on the forward strand.
TTGACCTCACTGCTGGCTATTGGCAAATAGCTTTAGCAGAACATGCCAAGGAGAAGACAGCGTTTTCTACTCCAGACAGCCTTTACCAATTCAGGGTAATGCCGTTCGGGTTGAAAAATGCACCTGCCACTTTTCAGAGGCTTGTGAATCATGTGTTGAATGGGTTGGACGAATTCTGTCTTGCATATCTGGACGATATAGCAGTTTTCAGTGCCACCTGGGAAGACCATGTGAAACACCTCGGGATTGTGCTCCAGGCTCTCCAGAAAGCACACTTGACCATAAAGGCTAGTAAATGCCAGATTGGACAAGGCTCAGTGGTTTACCTTGGACATGAAGTAGGTGGAGGGAGGATACAGCCTCTTCCCAGTAAAGTACAAGCAGTACAAGACTGGCCTACCCCCACTACACAGACCCAAGTGAGAGCCTTCTTAGGACTCACGGGGTATTACCGCAACTTCGTGGCAGACTATGGCACCATAGCTGCCCCTCTGACTGCCCTCAGCACTCCGCAGAAACCTAAGAAGGTAACTTGGACCGACGAGTGTGAGAAGGCCTTCAATGGCTTAAAAGACTCCTTGTGCCAGGCCCCTGTCCTCGGGCCCCTGATTATCAAAGACCTTTTATCGTGCAGACGGACGCCTCTGACACTGGGATAGGAGCTGTACTATCGCAAGTAGATGAGAAGGGTAAGGAACACCCTATTGGTTTTATTAGTCGCCAGCTTAAGGACAGAGAGCTCAGATGGTCCACAGTGGAGAAAGAATGTTTCTCTGTTGTGTGGGCCCTACGGAAGCTGAAGCCCTCCCTCTATGGGACCCACTTCACTGTGCAAACTGACCATAAGCCCTTAAAGTGGCTAATGAACATGAAGGGGGAGAATCCAAAGTTGCTTAGGTGGTCCATAAGTCTACAAGGCTTCGACTTCACTATTGAGCATAGGCCAGGTGTCCAACATAGCAATGCTGATGGGTTGTCCAGAATGTTTAACCGACCTGAACAAGAGACTCATCCAGGGGTGGATTAGTTCCCCCTGTCCATAGTCTGGGAGGGGCGAGTGTTAGGAAAGATTTCGTAATTGTGGGTAATTTTCCTTCCATGTGGCAACCCCTAAACTTTTTGCTGTTGTTTTTCACCTTGATCTCGACTTTGCCAGAGAAGTGCAGCCTTCTGCTGCACTCCTCTGGGCTTTCGCTCCATTCTTATGGGGAAACTGACATGCCCTTAAGACAGTCAGTACCGGGAAACGCTGTTTTCCGTAGTTTCTTTTATCATGTTGCGGCTTTCGTGCAACATGACACAAGAGGGCACTGTAAGCTAAGTTACTGATCTCTTGGGTCTCTAGCCTTCTACAGGCCCTAGATACTCTTTTTGGATTGTAACTGATCGGTGCAAGTGAATCACGGACGGGAATGGTGGCAGCGATCGTTTCTTGTGTTTTGAGCTCCTTTTGGCGTTTTAAGTGCGTTTCTCGCGCTTAGCCCAAAATGGTGGCCTGGCTCCCAAAATGGCCAGACCACGAGGCTCCTTTGTCCTGTCCGCTGACCGTCTTGCTCCCTTCACCTTCCCCAGGTCGAGCCGACCCGGGGCCTTCCTTATTTGGGCATGTACTTTCCCGCGAAACACGGATGCTTTCGCGGGCTTCTACAGGCCTGGTGTGTGCCTCCAGGATGTGGGCTGGGATGTCTGGTCCCAATACACATCCTGGGTGCCAGAGAGTCTAGGGTGGTGTGAATGCCTGGGACCACCGTGGTCCGTGATAGGTCCACGTATGGTGTGAGTGTTGATGAGCGGATCTCCCATTGGGTCCCCTCCGTTTTGGCGCGAAGGGAACCGTGGATAAGAGGGGGCTGGAAACACCACTACCAGGTCGATCTCCTGAGTTCTCACGAACGAAGGAATACAGGAGCCAAGTATCCTGCAACCACGAGGCTGAACCGATGAATCGCTGGTGACCCTCTGAAGGACTGCTCCTCTGCACTGCTGTCGCCTTGTGAAACCCTTTTTACCTCTGATCGAACCAGAAGGCCTGTACTGGTACTTCGACCCTTGGAATAGCGTGGACAGCTATTCTCGGCATCTTCACCATCTCCTGCTCGTAAGCCTTCGGAAGCGTCTCGGGCCATCCAGCAGACTGACCAGCCTACACAGGAGTCTTGCTCTGTAACCGCCGCCAGGTTGTGTTGTATTTCTAGTCCTTGTCACTCTCACACGATTCGTACACTTGGCGTTCCCAGGTCTGAAGTGAGTAGTGTACATTTGACTGAGATACACACGGCTGCTCCGTTGCCCTGCTGTGGTAACAAACTGTGCGGGTTCACTTCGTTTGGGACATCTTTAACTCAACTCTGCTGCTGCAGACTCAACACGACGACGAGACGTCCCCTGCTCTCCTGAACCTGCCAGCGACTGAAACTGACGCGGAGAAGCCTGGGTCTGCGCCCCCCTCTAGCCCTCAAATGGGAACTCACCACATTCAAATACCTGGGCGTTATGATCCACCGCGACCCCGTAGCCGAACACACGCTAAACACTGGTAGGGCAAAGGAGGGCCTGGCTAAATCAATTGACTTCTAGTGCAAGCTACCTCTCTCGGTGGCTGGTAGGGCGGGCCTCCTTAAAATGGTGGCACTCCCACGCCTCCTACACTTCTTCACCAATGTCCCGTACAATATCCCGCAACAATTCTGCAGAGACCTGAATAAACTTTGCAGGAAACTTCTATGGCAGGAAGGAAGGCACAGAGTCGCCCTAGACATAACGCAGAGACCGTATGACAAAGGAGGCCTAAAAACCCCCAACTTCGAGCTCTACTACATAGCAGCCCAGCTCAAGCACATGATCCAGTGGATGGCTGATGATGCCTCAACGGACACTCGCCTGTTACAGCCCACAGACGCACCTTGGTTGCTCAGGGACTTACTCTGGATTAAACCAGAGCCGAAAACGCAAAATGCACACTTAATCCGCCTGGGCACCCAGATTTGGAATCGAGCCTGTAAAATGGCCAAACTGACTGACCCTTACACCCCGCAAATCCCAATAGCCGCTATCATGTCTACCAGACCAGAGGACCAAAAGGTGATCCGGAACATATGGGAACCCTCTGGTATCGCCACCCTGGGTGACCTGGTGGATGACCAGGGCATCCACACATTCTCTGAGCTGCACGAGTTGACAGGGATCCCGCTGGGTCAGTTCCTCCTACACGGGGCGGTGTTGGAAAAGCTCAAGAAGCGATGGCCAGATGCAGAGACCCTCTACGCCGGGCACGAGGTCATCGAAAACTTGCTGAGCGTTGCAGAGGGGGGGCACGAAACTTCGAGGCTCTGCGAGATCCTACTTGACAGCACCACACAAAACGAACTGAAGTGTAAAGGCAAATGGGAATCTGAACTAAACACGCAGTTTGGAGATACGGAATGGGAGACCATAACACATTACCATAAAAAAGTATCCAGGAACGCCCGATTCCAGCTTATTCAATTCTACATTATTCACAGAGCCTACCTTACCCCAGACATCATGTCGAGATTCAATGGCACTGGTGCGGCGACGTGCCCCAAGTGCCAAGAACCCTCAGCCGCACTGACCCACATGTTCTGGGCCTGCCCGGCCATACAGACTTTCTGGTCCCAAGTTCAAGCTAAGGTAGCAGAAGCGGATATAACATTGGACGTGCAGTCCCCCAGGGCTTGCATTTTGGGCTCATACCCGAGAGGCAAAAGGAACAAGCCGCTTAACAGACTCAAGGATTTAATGTACATCCTGGCAAAAAGACATAACGCCATGGCCTGGAAATGCCCCAGAGCCCCTAGCGTCACAACATGGTGGGAAGACCTCCGTAGATGGACTGTGGCCGAAACCGGGGCCTGGGAGCTGGCGCAGCGACAACAAAAAATTGGTGACTCTGAGGACCTCCTACAATGGATAGCCCTCACAGCAGCTCTGTTCCGCACCAAAGAAGACAGCTCCTCCGGCGAGGACCTGGACAGCCCAGGCTCACCTTAGCGCAAGCGGTCGACAGCTCAACGTCCTGGTCTTGGTTTACATTGGGGGGGAGAGAAGGGGGGGAGTTACTATTGTCACATAACTGATTATTATGTTGATGATGCTGGTTGTAATGTATTTGGAAAAAACAATAAATATATTTAAAAAAAACACATTCTAGTCAAACGTGTACTAAAATCACAATTATTTTATTCAAAGTGACATGTGCAATACCAACAAGTAAAAACACATACAGGCTAACACATTTTCAATGAAGAACAATGGCATTCACTAATGGACAATTCTGATGTCACCATTTGAATTTCTACTTGCTACTTAAGTGTAGCTTCCATATTGCCATAATCCATGTTTATATATAGCTATTTTAGTGTAGCCCAAACACTATATGTTATAGTAACAGGATATGCATTCGAATTGTATTATAGTGTTGAGACATGCGGTTGACACTGGAATAAAGGAGTTTTTTTTTAGTTTTTCTCTTAGGAGACTACCTAATTCATAGGCACTTGACACACCAATACTACCAGAAGACAAGATTCGAGGTAAGCGGCCTCATTCCCGGGTGGTGTGGGATCCCAGCCTGCAATGAAAAAATGTAATGTGTTATTTTTTTTTATTATTGTTTTTTTTTTTACAAGGGAGGAAGGAAAAAGCCGGCTTGGGATGGGACATGAACGTTTGTCCATATTGCATCCTATCATGGCCTCCGCCACACATGGTCAGTGTGACGGGTCAGTGGGAGTGTCTGGCCCATGAAATGGACACCCTGGAAGCGTGCGCTCTACCCCCTTAACACAGAGCGCGCTTCCAGCCTTTTTGAATCCAGTTGCAGGAACAAAACAGGACCTGGATTATACGAGGTAAGGCGGGGAGCCCTGGGGTTGTTTGTGGTTGTTCACGGAGCCTCCATTGAGTGCATCCAATATGGCGCTCGGCTAGCCACGCCCCCAGAGATTGGTTTTAAGGAGCAGGAGTGTAGGTGGAAACATCAGAAAGAGGTCAGTTTGCGGTATCAGGAGGAGGTAGGAGTAAAGGAATGGGAGGCTAGCAAAGGGCTAACAAGAAAGATTAGGACGGTGAGAGGGTATGCTTGGCACAAGGCAGGATAGGAGTAAGACATTGATCTGTAGCAGTCAAGCCCATGGTGGGAGGATTAAAGGGCACTTGGAATGGCATTAATGATTAATAGAACCAGAACAGGAGTAGAGCAGTTCTCCTAAGGCAGGGAGATGACTGAGGCCCCTCTTAAAGTCCACACATGCGAGAGCTCAAGGGAAGATCGCGTATAGGAGAAGGAGACCCTTCTCTGATAGCTGATGAGAAGATACCAAGAAAAGAAAGGTGCAGGACATCTTTACACCTGACTTGACACTAGAGGGGAAACGTCTTGAGGAGAAGGTGAAAGAAGGGTGCAGGAACCTCTTTAACGGATGTCAGAGAATCCAGGGGAGAGAAGATCCTTCGAGGCATGGAGAAGAAAAGTACAAGACCATAGGGAGACGCCCCAAGAAGGGGAATAAAGGGTGCAGGAACCCTCTTTAACCCAGACTCGTGTTGCCCTCGGGGTCAAGCCAGAGGGACTTTAGGGTGCTAGGAAACTTATTTAGTTTATTGTTGGCATTTATTAGTTCACCATGTGTTGTTGTGTTCACCCTGTAATACCCAGAATTAAAAAACATTACATTTCCATCTTGGCACGGTCATTGATCCCTCTTCTCAGCAGGTTGTAGTAGACAGTTATGAAGGTGGCAGTGACGTCATGCAAACTAGTAAACTGGCATCCGTTTTTTCCATGATACTGGGGGGCACCGTCAATGACCTAGATTGTATCTAGATTGTTATCTCTGTAAACGGTTTTGTTTGATCTTTTTGAGCAACTGAACTCCCACTTCTTTTCAATGATCTTTATGATGATGGTGTGCTATGGACTATCCGCAACCTGGGAATGGTGCTCAGTCATTCAGGTGGCTGGAAATGCGGGCGAGAATACACACAGGAGGACCGCTCCCGTTTTCCATCCACCTGAGCCCCTTCCCCATGTGTGACCATCTTGAATGTGGGGAGGAAATGGGGAGCCTCTCCCTGTTGCCACCCCATGCTCCCACCGTACCTGCACCTCATCCCGCTCCCTTCCTCTCCACTTACCTGCTGGACCGGAGAGGTGTGCTTTGGTGTGGGTGCTACTTCGGTTCCATGTGGTGCCCACAAAATAAGTCCTTTTTTATGTACTATGGTGACAGCCACCTTGTGTTTTTTCACAGGAGATTGGGCTTGCAAGATGTGTGGTGCTCATCTCCTGTTTAAAAATATTAATGTAACTAATGACACCCTGAACAAACCCCAGGGTGTGAATGGCAATCACCCTAATTTAGGGGGGGGGGCATAAAGGACTGCTAATGGCCCTGAGCCCTTGGAGAGGCCCTTGCAGCTGGTGGCCCGTTACCACCTAAGCGGGGTAGATTGCTACAGCGGTTTCGCCTGTAGACTGGGTCGAGTTTATGCTTTTTCAGTATTGAAACTATCTAGCCAGTGTGTAATGCATTGAGGGAAATTCTTTGAGTGTTGGAGGCATTAATGATATGGAGCAGTGGCGGGTGCGCCTTTCCAGAGGTAGCCTTGATGATGAGAGGATGTTTGCATCCTAGATGGTTTTCTTATAGGCAAGCTGAGGATATGCTGGTAACTTTTGGTGTAATGGTCCCAAACTGTATCCATTTTGGTGGGTAACTTGGTGGTGAATGTCTGTGCAGAGTTTAGCGCCATCAATGTGTTGCTTTATTCTATCTATTCTATCTTGGAGTCATGGATCTGGTAAAATTCATCTATGGAGTGAGGTTTTGCAGGATCTTGTAGGGACTGATGCAATATCCGATACGTGGACTGTGATCATGTTAGATGCTTCTGATATGGTTGTTGAGTAGTGGTTTGTCTTGGTGGTGGTGATTTGGGTTGTGTGTGCAGAGCAGAGCTTTGTGAGGACTCACTGATTCCCCGGTAGTGGTGTCCTCCCACATGGCCAGGGAACGTCATCCTCTACCTGATCCTGACCCTGTGGTATGTAAAGGTGTGGTATGTAAGTCATACATACCACACCTTTAACATCTACTAGCTTTAATGGTTCTTTAAATACAAATCCTAAACAATATCACATTGGTAGTTACAGAGATTCTGTAAACTCCAACTCCCAGAAAGCCTCAAATACTGAGATGACGAAGGAGTTAATGTGGATCAAGAGAAACACACACATGCAGAGTAGTTGTTTTGAGGAGGTTCGGGTGAGTGGGACATATAAAGATGGTGTCCGCTTTTCAAGAGAGAGAAAGCCTGAGAAGAAAGAAGACAACCCGGAGATGAGAGAAGCAGAGCTGAAGCGGGATGCTGTGCAGAGAGGCACTGCGATGGAGGAATCAGGCACCTCTATCCTGCCGCTCTCAGGCGTTGCATATCGGTGTGGTGCGAGCCTACTGGGGATGCTGCAGGCACCAAGGGAAAGCCGTTGGAAGACCGGTAGCAATGGAGAGACTACGGGAAGCACGGTGGGGCAGAAAGACAGTCGTCACACAGGTGGTTGAGCGTAGAGTTTCCTGAAGAGCGGAAAGGAGGCCTGCTGTGCAGGGGAGACTATCCCGTAGAATGAACTTCACGGCAACGGCGTACCACGGCCCAGGAGCACTTCAGTACACCAGTGAGTTAACCCAGGGTCATTGGGGACCCCAGGTTGTGTAGACAGGGCTAGGAACAATTGAGCAACTATTTGGAATACAGACTAAGTGAAGTGAAAAGACAGAATTTAAACAATTCCTTATACATGAAATGTCAAGGTGGGGAAAGTTGGAACAAGCATTACCCTAAGCAAATGAATAGTAAAGAAGATATAAAAAGGCAGAACGTGAACAAATCCCTATACATGAGATGCCAGTGTGGGTAAGCTTGGAACAAGTAGTACCTCAAGCCAATGAAGCAGAAACACAGTGAAGTAGCGCAACTGTTTTGAATTTAAGGACAGTGAACTCAAAAAGAAGTCCTGGTGAATGGAACACCAGGCAGTGAACATTGAAAGACGAGATACCTGGCAAGAGAGTATATCAGGGGATCTGTAAGACCCAGAGTGGAAAGATTCCTGGCAGTGAAGTATACTAGGAGATGTATTAAGTTTGTACAAAGAGTGGAAAGATTCCTGGCAGGTGAGTATAATAGGAGATCAAAGTTGTATGAAGAAATGTATTTCTTTTTCAAAATATATGGTAAGGAAGTACACTGGTGATACTTGTGCCATCCTTGAGAAACTATTGTTTGGAAAGGGACATTTTGCCATCCTTGAGAAGTTATCATTAGAAAGAGACACTTTTGCTAACATATTTATATAATCCACAGGAAGGAAAATCACCCTCTCGATCCAAGGACTCCTCCTTGGAAAAGACTGTTTTTGTTGGATGTGTCACTCATCCTTAGCCCTGAACTCCTTATGCCAAATATAGGCCAAATACATTTCCTTGCACTTTTTAGCATTCATTTTTAGTGTGAGAGTTAGTGTGCCCAGCTAGACCGAGAATTGTCCTAGTTTGTAACAGCATTCTAAAGCGTGTAGATGGATAGCCGTGCCTGTGCCAGATGTCCACTGAAGTGGTGCGTTTATACATACCTTAAGCTCAGATGGAGCTTATCTTTGATCTCGCCGTGTGATCCGGTCCTCTTCCCTGTATATTGTATACCGCTCTGGCACTTGATATTATTCTGAGCTCAAAGTGCCTAGAGAATTTGAGCATCTGAATGTTAATATGCATGCATCAACGGCAGTGCAATAAAAACAGTGGTAATTCTGTTACCGTTGCTTTACCTCACTGCAGTACTATGAGTTTGGTGGAAAGGTGGAGGATAAACTTCCTGCAAAAAGCTGAAGGTAGATCCTCCAGCTTACTGCCATAAATTGGTGGAATTACCGGAATTAGTCAGAATTAGTCAGAGGAAATTCCGCCGATCCCCATGGAGTCCAGTGAACTTAATGAAATGAAATGGGGACTTAAGCCGCCCTACCACCACTTGTAATCCTGCGGTAAATCCGCGGGACCAAGTGATGGTAACGGTAATTCTGTGGAATACTACCAAACTCTTAATGAGGCCCAGCAAGTAGTAAGTGTTTAGTTCAACCCCTTCGAGCCAATGCTATAATATTTTGGGATGTTTGTGTGTTGGAGTGCTGGGTGTAGCGGAGTTGGGTGGAATAGGTGTGCATGAATTTCTTGCTATGACAGGCACCTTGAGTGGGAAAGCAGGATGAGCTGTGGGTGGTTGGGTGCTTTCCAAGACTTGGGCAGATCCAGTTCCTCCACTTATGTAATGTCAGTCATGACATGGCGAGTGTGTAGACAGTGCATCCTTTGACTTCCTTGCGTTGGCTGTTCAGAAGCCGCCTCCCTTAGCTTGCATCCCAGGCCTGCCATACTCCCTTCTTGTCAGGGGGCAATCACACACCTGCTTCCTGTTCTGTCACAAGAGAGTGCTGCGGTTGTACGTCTGAAAGATGTCTAAACCTGTACCACCCAGAGGACAGAACAACCCACTTTTGAAAGAACACAGACAACAAGCTTACTGGAACACTAAGTGCAAGGAGACACTGGCAGTGGGTATACAGACCAATGATAGAGACAGAACATAGATCTTGCCATCCCTGTTTCCCCCATCCACTGCTCCTAGGGACTGGTGGTGTGCCACCCACCTGTCTATGAATGGGCAGTACAAGGAATAGGCCCCACCGGGCTTTGTTTGTGGTTTCCAAACCGAATTCAGTGTCTCTTTGCAAACTACAGACTAAACAACTCATTCTAAATTTTTGGGGTTATTTTTTTAAGAATTATCCACTCAACAATGACAAATGTCATTAAAAGAAATCATAAAAAGTGTCCCTCTCTCGGGTATGCTTATTTTTCTCCTCCTGGATCGCAAGAGACTGCGTTAAAAAGTGGCACATTTTTATTTGAAAGCACTACCACTTCGAAGACGTAGTAGGATCTTTGGGCCCACGCTCGCAGAGTTCTAAAATCTGAGATTCGCTGCACTCCAGCTTGCGCCATGTCGACCGGTTTCAATGCCTTCTTCATCAGGACCGTCTTCAACTCTTGCAAGTGTGTCACTAACACTCTCAATATGCAAGTCCCCACATCGCCAATTCAGAGTAAATATGGTACTTGCTGAACACAGTTTTCTTGCCACGGACTGGGTCATGTGCGCCACCTGCACTTAAATAATATAAAATGCCCACTTCCATGTCTGTGACTGTTATGTTCCTTCGGCCGGTGCTGCCGCCAGAGGGAGAAAGCTATGGGTGGGTGGAGGGGGCTCATACTAGTCCCAGCTGTTGAGCAGTGCGGGAGCAACAAAGGACACAACACGCCAGTGTTTGAACCTTCCCGGAACTGCCTGCCTTCCCGCACACAAATAAACACAACTCTGTAACAGTATCAAACAACATCACTAACTCTCCTGTGCAAATCTAGTCCGACACAGGTATACACTCTCTGCTTTTTCATTTCACCATTTATAGTCTTTTAGTTTCTCTGGGGCGTTCGAGGCTGCCCTTAGGTTATACCTACAGGGCCTCTGCCAGGGTGCTGTCTCTGGGCTATATCCCCCCCCCTCTGGCTCACCGCCATCGTCTGGATACGCCACCTCAGATCCTTCTGGCTGCTCCTCTGGCTCTCCACTCTGTGTCACTTCTCCGTCGCATCGGTGACTCAAGACGTGCAGTAGCTGCTCTTCATCCACCTGCGATTTTCTATCTACATCTGTCCACATCTGCTGGGGCACCCTCTTGAACCAGGATGCTTTCCTGGCAATTGTCTGCTGTCCTCATGCCGCTATCACCATCGTTCCTTCTGTTTCGGGTCACTGTCCAAGGTGCGTAGTCATAACGGTTTTCCAGCTTGGACTTTGTGGGGTTTCGCAGCACCACTATGTGATCACTGACTTTGTGTCTCGATCTTCTTGCATGTCTCCTGTCTCTCATGTGGCTGTTTGTTGTGACTCTCTTTCGTTGGGTGTGTTCACTGTCAAAAGGGTCGGCTCCCCTGCTTGGGTGGTGTGGTATGGTTGAGTTCACCATGGTCCCATACATGAGGTCTGCCGGGGTATGTTGGTGGAGCTGTGTGGTGTCACCCGGTTGTTCCGTAGGAATGTGTACAGATCCACTTTCCAGGTGCTATTTTGAGACCTAGATATGCGCAACACTGTTGATTGTTTGCATTAATCTTTCCACATCCCCATTTGCCTTTGGCCACCTGGGCGTGATGTGGTGATGTTTGATGTGTAGATCATCCCGGTATTTCCTGAGCTCTGTCCCCTGGAATGGCAGCCCATTGTCGCTCATGATGTGCCTTGGCAGTCCATGTGTTGCGAACATCTTCTCGAGTGCATATATTACGTTCTCGAGGATATGATCTCCACTTCCGGGTATCGTGAGTGGTCATCAATAGCCACCAGCAGATATGCCCCTTCTTGCACCATGCAGAAATCGATGTATATATCATTGGTATGACCTCAAAGCGCTGTTAGTTTGAACACCCTCGGGAACCGTAGTTCTGGTCAGTAGAGAGAGATAGTGTCGTAGGGTGCGTGGGTGCACCAGAGATGTGTGCAGATAATGCAATTGCCAGATGGTAGCTGCATCCTAGCGTTAGGTGTGTTGCCGAAGATATCAGTTGGATGTGTGCAGTCTGGTGGGTGGACACCCAGACTGGGCTCTGCCTGCGTTAGGCCTGAGGGACGCATATGTGAGCAACTAAGCCGGAATGTGGTCGGCTAGCTACGTTTTATTAGGGTGATGAAGTGTTCATGGGGTCGTATTCGTATGTGAACAGCTAGGCCGAATTAATCAGGGCGACAGCTGTGTTCTAGTTGTATGAGGGTGTATAGTAGAGAGTAAGCATAGAGATGTGATATGATGGTTATCTTAAAAGCGCCTGAGACCAGGCACGTGAATAGGATGGCAGGGGACACATGGACAGAGAGACAGGGGCTGGGTTTACAGCGACGGGGGTGGGCACAGCTATAAAGCAAAAGCATGGGAAACAGGAAAACAGGGTACACAGTCATACAAAGGTAGGGCATGTTGAACATTTACATTTCTGTCTAGATGGGATTCAGGCCAATGTTCACAACTCCACCCAAGTGTGGGACAAGCTAACATTTGCATTTCTATCTAGAAGTGACTCAGGCTAATGTCCGCAATTTCATCTAAGTGAGGCACCTGCTTCCATCTAGAAGTCCATCGAGAGTGGGTCATGCTGGCATTTACAGTTCCGTCTAAGTGTGGGACATGCTGGGACCTGCTTACATTCACATTTCTATCCAGATGTGACTCAGGCTAATGCTCATGATTTCATCTAAGTGTGAATGAAGTGCGATTGAAGCACTTGCGAAGGAAGACATTAGATCAAATGCAGACTAAGTCCCACGATAGTAGAAGCATGACTCAGGAAGCTCATCTCAGTATTGATCTTGATGACATAATATATAGTGAAAGTTTATCCTGTCTGGGTCTAGCACAGGCTAATGTTCACAATTCTAGCCAAGTGTGGCATTGCTAACATTCACAATCCTGTCTGGATCTGGCGCAGGCTAATGTTCACAATTCTAACCAAGTGTGGCATTGCTAACATTCACAATCCTGTCTGGGTCTGGTGCAGGCTAATGTTCCCAATTCTATCTAAGCACGGCAGGGTTAACATTCACAATCCTGTCTGGGCCTGGCCCAGGCTAATGTACACAATTCTAACTAAGTGCAGCATTGCTAACATTCATATTTCTGTCTGGGTCTGGCATAGTCTAATGTTCACAATTCTGAGTTAGGGTGATGTTGAGTTGTAGGGTTTTCCAGAGTAGAGTAATTTCTCTACTCCCCACCCATGCTGCACTTACTATTTGGTTGCTGCCGGTTGATGGCTGGTCGTTGGCCTCACTGGCTTCCCCTCCGGACACCTGCTGACACTTTCTGGAGTTGCGTCTGTTGGAGCCGCCCTTTGCCTTGGGGCCCCTAACAGCACCTAGGCAACCAATCACAGGCTCTGCTGACTATATTGACTCAGGGTTTGGATGTGCTCCTGTGATTTGGCAGGGGAGTCATATTCTGGCCTTTGTCCTGACCATTCCCTGGTGGCCTTCGTGTGCCAGCGCCACGATGATGTCCTGCAGGCTGCTGGAGATTACTATGTGGGTTCCTCTCAGGGTCAACCCTTCGCTGGTGAGGGACAGTTCCTTCCGTACTGGGAACATGCTGGTGAGGAACTCTCTGGTCGCTTGCATGCAGTTATGTGCGTGACGGAGGAATAATTTCCAATCACCGGATATAATTGTGTTCTTCACTATGTCGCAGCAAGGGTCGTTGTGCCTGGCCTCCTCGATGTCTTCGATGCTGATCACCTTGGCTTCATGGTATGTTTGATCACTCACTTCCCCCAGGGTCACAGCCCTCGGGTGCCTGGACAGAAAGTCTGCCGGATTGGCTGTGCCCACCTGGTAGGCCAGTTCGAACTCATATTGCTGAAGGTGGAGCAGCCACTTCACAATTCTAGCTGGAGGGTGTGCTGATGACCCTGTGAAGATGGGGATGAGTGGTTTGTGGTCTGTGTATGCTCTGAACTTCCATCCATAGAGGTAGATATGGAAGTGTTGACAGACGCAGAGTACCGCTAGAGCTTCCTTTTTGATGTGCGAATATCGCTGTTTGGTGGGCGTGAGGGCTTGGGAGGCATATGCAATGGGCTTGGTTTCTCCTGTCTGTGATTGTTGGACCAGGATGGCCCCAAGGTCAACAGGGCTTGCATCGACATACAGTACTGACATCAAGGTTGGGTCCTAATAGGCCATTATTGTTTCAGAAGACAGAGACGTCTTGATTCGCACAACCGCCTCCTTGCATTCCGAGCTCCGGTTCCATTTAACGTTTGACCTGGTGAGCTCTGTGAGCGGCTCTGACATGGTCGACAGGTTGGGAATGAATCAGCTGCAATATGCGTACTTCCGTGGGTGTTGTCGGGGGGAAGCCTCTTTTATGTCTGCTACCTTCTGTGGGTCAGCGGATATCCCGTTGCTGTTAAAGACGTACCCGAAGAATGTTATCTATTCTTTCAAGAAGTCGCATTTGCCCCGGTGGATGGTTAGGCCTCCAGTCTCCAGCCTGCTAATTACCATTTCAAGACGATGCATGTGCTCCTGCCTGTCGCTGGTGTGAATGAGGATGTCGTCACTAACTTTCAGCACTCCTGGGATCCCTTGGATCACCTCCTGGATGGCTTGCTGGAACACCACTGCCGCTGAGGAGATGCCGAAACTTCGTCTCTTATACCACTGCAGACCCAGGTGGGTGGAGAAGATTGTAATGTACCTTGATTCTCAGTGTAGTTTCAACTGGTTGTAGCCTGCGTTGAGGTATATTTTTGAAAAGATTTTAGAACCTGTGAGGTCTGTGATTATCTCATCTAACGTGGGGGTGATGTGTCGCTCCCTTTTGATTGCTGCTGTCGGTCGGCGCATGTTGATGCAACTCCTTACTTTCCCTGGTTGCTTTGGTTTTTTCGTGACCACCATAGGAGAGACCCAAGACGTTGGCCCTGTGACTTGTTCGATAAGGCCAGCCTTTTCAAGTTCTTGTAACTCATTTGCATCCGGTCTCTCATGTGAAATGGAGTTCTCCTATGGCGTACCGCCCGGGGCTGCACTGTAGGGTCGATCTGTAGTTTTATGAGTTTGCCTTTTAAACATCCAATGCCTTTGAGGATGCCGGAGTGTTTAGCTAGAAGGTCGGTGACGTCAGTGGAATCTGCAACATCGCAGATGAACTGGATTAGTCCCAGGTATTCAACTGCATCCCCACTGAGTAGGCATTCAATTCCAGCATTGATGACATATATCTTCGATTTGATGACCGTCTCGCCTCTGCTTAGTTCCATTCTGAGCTGGCGTCCTACTGGGAGTGGTGTCTTGCTGCCATAGGTGAACATGAGCATTTCTGTTGACTTGAGGTCTGGTTGAGGACGCAGTGTCCGGAACTTTGTCGATGTGGCATCACATTTACTGATACTCCTGTGTCTATCGGCATAAGTATCTCTTGACCCTGTATGGACACAAGGCATTTAGGCCTCTTCTGTTTCTTTCTCTGCTCAGTATTTCTGTGATCATGTGCCGAGACCAGATGGATTTTGCTCCTCCTCCTCGTTCTTCCAGTCCCCACATCTGTCGCTGTTTCTCCATTGTCATCACCGGATTCGTCTGCCGACGAGTTGTCCTCAGCCGCTATGCGGCACGTATCTGCTTGCTTCTTTTTCTTCGAGAAAGATTTGGCTTATTGCGGGTGTGGTTGTGGGCTTTGAGGCGGCACTGAGGATATGCAAACACGTGCAAAGTGGTCCTTCCGGCCACATGCCCCACACGTGGTTCCCTGTGCTGGGCCGTTTCTCCTTCCATGACATGCTCCACCGCACCACCCGCACTCGGTAGGCCCCGGGATTCTCAGTTACCACTGCAGTGAGTTGTTTGTCTCATTGTAGTCCTCCCTCAGTGCTTGGCGGTTGGAGATCTGTGTTATTGCCGCTGTCGCTGGCGCCAGTTGGTGTTTCTGTAGTGTGGTGCCCATTTATGCTGCCCTTGCATTCGACAGCTCCCTTTGGCGTCCGTAATTGAGGATCCAGGCTAGGGTGATGCGTTTTTTGCCCAATACCATTCTGTGCAGTTTCTCTGAATACATGCCAATGATGATCTGGCACCTTATTTCCTTTTCGATGTTGTCAAATTCACAAGATAGTGCTGGTTTTCTGAGCCTTGTGTGGTAGGCGTCCAGTGTTTCGTCCTCCATTTGTACTGTGGTACAGAAATTGAAAGTTTCATAGTCCGGATTTAATTGCAGAATGAAATGTCCTATGAGGGCGTCTTTGGCTAGTTGATATGTGTCTGCACCGTCGTCGATGACCAGGGAGTTGAAGATGTGCAGGACGTTGTCACCCATATTAAGCAAGAGGTTTGATCTCATTTTCCTGGGTGTTATATCCTTGTAGTCCATCACCATCTCAAACCTTTGAATCCACGACATCCAACGTGGTCCCCACTGATGTTGGCTCGGTGTAGGGGTCGAAAGGCCGTAATGCAGCTGTGGCACCTCCATGAGATCGAGGGGACGGCACTGGCGGTGTCCGTGGCACAGCTATTCTTGCTGGTGTTCCATGCTTGGCGTGGAAAGGCCAGTTGCCATTTTGCCCTGATGTTGTGTTCACCTCTGTGTGTGTGAGGGTGGTGATGGGCTCCTCCTCAACTACAATTGCCAGTGTATAGGTGTAGCACAATGGACTTAGCAGCTCCTTTGTTTTCCCCTGGATTGTGCAGTGTCTTTGCAGTGGCATCCCCTGTAGTGCTTTATTTTGTAATGTGAATTTCGATCTCAATTTTTTTTGGGTGGGGGTTGGTACCCCCATTGTGTTTTCAAAATATTTGACTGTGTCGTGGTCATGTAAGATGATTTATTACCTGCTAACAGCTGCACTCATGCTCTGTCTCATTATCTTGTCGCCAGTGTTATGTTCCTCCGGCCAGTGCTGCCGCCAGAGGGAGAACGCAATGGGGGGCCGCATCATAGGCACAGCTGTTGCGCTTGTGGGAGCAACGAAGGACATGACACGCCATTGTTCGATCGTGCCCAGAACTGCCTGCCTTCCCGGCAGGGCGGGCCCTTTAATTGCAGTACGCCAAATGTTACCGCACGGGACGTGAGACGGATCTAACAGTGACTATCCAACTTTACTAAAATAGTTATTAATTCCTTAACATGTTCTTAACGCCAACGCAGCATATTTACTGTGGGCAATTACTGCCACAAACCCTGTCTATCAGTGGAGCAGCTGCTTTGCTCCACCTGAAAGATACAGACACTGAGTGTCAATGTGATGTTAATTACCACACCCCAATGTTGCTCTGGTCTCACCCTGTGTCGACAGGTGAACGAGCTATTCGCTCCGTCTACCGTTGATTGCAGATAATCCTCGAATTGTAGCCCAGTCCACCGGCACCCTCCTCATGAACGCTACTCAGTGGAAATTTAAACAGCAAGCCCGATCCCACAGCGCCTACTGTGGGCATCATCCCTGTTGCCATCGATGACGACGGCTCATGCCTAGTTCGGCCATCTTGGATTGGATGCTGCCTGCTGCATAATGGGCCATTGTTCCCTTCTGGATACTGTATACTGGCTTGTGTTTCCAGTTTTTTCTGCCTAAACGTACACTGGCACTAACACCCAGGGGTCCATACAGCAGACCGATTTTTTATTTTTGAAATGGTGCACTCCGGCAGATACAGCAACCAAGAGTGCAATTGTGTATTCTTTGTCTCCACCCCTCCCCATGCTGTCAGACTAACCGTTATTTGTGCCTCAACTTGCAATACATTAGTCCCCTCACTGGCGCTAACACCAGATTACATCCCTAATCAACCTTCTATCCTCCCTTTACTAGCATTACTCCGGAATCCATCAATTTTGAGAAAGCGCTATTGAAGAAGTTGTGAGAACGGGAAGGAAACAAGACATTTCCATAATTTCTCAAAAAAGAAAGAGCTGGCCCTGAAACAGCTGAGTGACAACAAAAAGATCACCATCAAGCTGGCCGATAAAGGCAGCCCTGCTGTCATCATGGATACTGTTGAGTACAATGCCATGGTGTCCTGGTTACTAGACGATAAAGAAAACTACCTACTTCTGGCTCGAGATCCCACAGAATCACTGAAGGGAATCAATAGTAGAGGAAGCCCTATGTGAAGGACACATAAATACAATGGAAGCCGCTTCTTCCTGTGCCCTCAGGTCCCAAGCACCTCAGCATTTGATGCTCTCCCGAAAAGTTCACAAGGGGGTTGTCCCCACACCTATATGGCCCATTGTGTCTGGGATTGGTTCATTCTTGCGACAGTTGCCCCAATTTGTTGACACCTTTTTGCAGCCATAGGTTCCTAAAATGAGATCATACCTCAAAGACACCACTGCTCTATTAAACCTGTTGATGGACAAACAGTTCGATGCCTCAGAACAACTGCTTGTCACTATGGACACTGAGGCGCTTTACACGCGAATACCACAGATGGAAATGTTAATGGTTATAGAGAAGATCTTCGAGGAGAAAGTCCCACCACTAGAGGAGCCTGTACAATTTTATTTATTTTTATTAATTGCATATTTATAAGACACCTATAGACAGTGTTTCCAGGCACCACAACACAAAAGAAGAGAAGGGGGAGACACAAGGGGATTAAAAACAGTAGCAGTCCTACTAGGCCATGTGACATTCGGATCGTGCAAGTGCAGCAGCAAGAGGTGCAACAGGGGAGGGAATTGGGGGGAGGGGCAGCAGGGCCCTGGGTTAGGCAAGTGCTAGGGGGAGCCCATGAGGGTAAGTGCCTGGGGATGAACCAGGAATCACTGACTAGTGGTGGGAAGGGGGTGGGGTATTGATATTGATATTTTATTTCTATCGCGCTCGTACACAAGTGTTTGACAAGACCAGACTCTTGGGGGGCAGGTGGGTGCAACCCTCAAGGCTGGTTAGGGATGAGGCCCGAAGGGCAGTGCTTTGGGCAGGTGCTGAGGCAGACTGGACGCAGAGGCCTGATGCCCTGTAAGACTCATAAGGGACCAGGTCGGCAGTCTCAGCAGACTGACAGGGGATTAGCACGGGAAGGCAAGAGGGAAGGAAGAGTAGAAGAGCAGGGTCTTGAGCCACTTCTGGAATTTAAGGAGATTCGGCTCAAGTCTGGGGGAGGCCATTCCAAAGGGAGGCTCCTGCCAAAGAGAGAGATCTACCCCACCCCCACTTTCTGCTTCAGGAAACGTTGGATCTGCAGAGAGTTGGAGCTAGAGGACCGAAGTGCTCTAGACGGGAGGTATTTAGGGAGAGAGAGTTGGATCTACAGGAGTCCCAGACTGCAGAAAGCCTTGTTGATGATGCAGAGGGTCTTGAATTTGAACCTTGCAGCCACCGGGAGCCAGTGGATAGATATTAGGACTGGAAAGATGCGGTCCCTGGGCTTGAGGCCAAGGATAAGTCTTGCAGTCCTATTCTAGATTAGTTGTAGGAGCGGAGAGAGGAAAGAGACAGATTGAGGAAGAGGCTGTTGCAGTAGTTCAGCCTGCAGAGGACCAGAGCTCTGGAGACATTGAGCTTCTAGGGGAAGGTGAGGAAAGGGAGAATGCTTCTGAGGAGTTGGAGCTGAAAGTTGGCCTTCTTGGCAAGGGCTGTGATGTGAGGGGAGAAATAGAGAGAGACGATTCAAAGATGATACCAAGGTTTTTAGCCACACAAGATGATGAGGAAAGGGGACCAAAGGAGGGCAGCCAAAGAGTGAGAGGGAAAGAGGGAGCAGGCTTCCAAATGAGAAGGATCGCAGTCTTACTGACATTAAGACAGAGATCATTAGCTGTGCACCATGCGTGAATACCAGCCAGGCAGTCTGGTATGAGAGACGAAGAAGGGGAGGACGAGGAAGGAAGGTTGAGGAGATCTCTGTCTTGTCAGCATAACACTGGAAGTGAGGAGAAAAGGTGGAGATCAAGTGGGAGAAAGGGGCAAGGTATATGTTGGAAAGTCACCGAGATAGGATAGAGTCCTGAGGGACACCTCAGGTAGGGTGAGAGGTGGAGAAAAGGAAATTTACCAGTTTTACCTGGGAAGGGCAGTTTGATAAGAAGGTGGTCAACCAAGCCAGTGTCCGGTCTGTGATGCCGAGTACATCACACAGACGATTTATGAGGGTGGCATGATTAACTGTGTCAAAGGCGGAGGAAAGATTGAGGAGAATGAGAATGGAGAGGGAGTTGGAATCAAGATTTGAGAGCAGGCCTTCACGGGTGTTCAAGAGAGCGGTTTCCATGTCTCAGGATGCTCTAAAGCCAAACTGGTGGCCACGGAGACAGCCAACATATTCAGTGTGGTGGACCAGTTGGTGGATGACCAACATTTCCAGGAAAGGGGTGATGGAGATAGAGTGATAGTTCGCCAGGCAGGAAAGCTCAGCAGAGAGCTTTTTTAGGAGATGGAGTACAAGGAGTGCCTGAGGGGTAGTGGAAAAGAACCTTTGGCAAAGGAGTGATTACAGAAGTCAGCCAAGGCAGGGGCGAGAGAGAAGAGGTTGTCTTTGATGGTTCTGGAAGTGCAGGGGAGCACCTGTTTGGAGGAGACCTTCATAGAACGGACTACTTTAGAGTCCTCATACGGTGCGATGGGAGAGAAAGAGGGGAGTGTGGGGCACGGAGAGAGGGGGGCCAAGGGAGGCACGGTGGGAGAGATGGTGGGGAGTGGAGAAGGGGAGAGTGAGGACGGGATGTCCTGGGTTTTGGTGGTGAAGTAGGAGGCCAGTGTGGTGCAGAGGGTCTGGGAGGGTGGAAGAGAGGTGGAAGCTGCAGTAGGATTGGCAAGTTCCTTAAAGATATTGAAGATTTCTTTTGGTTGCCCCAGAGATGCAGGCTTGGACATGGGCCCTCTTCTTAGAGTGAATTGAGTGTCGGTATTGCCTTTGGAGCAGGCGGCAGGCCAGTGTGTCGCTGGATGTGAATGAGGCCTGCCACTTTCGCTCAGCAACTCTGCACTTGCGTTTCAGAGTGGCCAGGTCGGAGTCGTAGCAAGAATTGCACTTGGAGGCAGGCTTCATGCGGATCTGCATGGCAGGGGAAAAGTTGCCCAGAGTGGAGAGATTAAGGTTAGCAAGAGCTGAGTCAGTATGAGAGTCAAAAGAAGCAGTATGAAGAGAAATGAAGGTGGCATCGAATGACGTGACTGACACTCGTTTCGTCGGTCTAATGACAGAGAAGGAGACTGGCAGTGCGGACTGAGGCATAACTGGGAGTCCAGAGAGCTCCAGATGAGAGGAGAGCAGAGTCAGACCAGGAGAGAGTTGTAGTGAGAGGGTTAGAGATGGGGATGTCAGCAGAAATTAGTGCATCCAAGGTGTTTCCGGCTGAGAGTGTCAGACCGGAGGGAAGAATTGTGAGGGAAAGAGAGTGCCAGAGGTCGCGGAAGAGTACACTGTCCACATCAGGAGAATCAAGGTGAATGTTGAAATCTCTGAGAGGGAGAAGCTTGGAGGAGGCAGACAATAGAGAAGAGGAGAGGTCGGCCCATTCTGAGAGGAAGGGGGGATGGGTGCAGGGGGCCTGTAGATGGTGGCGAGAGTGAGGGAGAGGGTAGGAGAGACAGCAATCCTACAGACGAGGCATTCAAAGGAAGAGTAGGATTGAGTGGTTTTGATAGTAGCAGGGAACAATTCAGGAAAGATCAGGGCCACTCCACCCCAGACCGGTTTGGCCCTGGATTGGAGAGGATATTGCATAGACAGGAGCGAAGGTAAGCCCCTAGTTAAAGTACAGGTGATTGAAGGGAGGACGTGATTTTCATTGACAGAAGCTCCAGTATTGATCATACCACGGGACAAAGACATTCAGGTTCCGCAGTAGTGGGGCACAGACATGGAGTACACAAGGGGGAGGAGTTGATAGTGTACTCAGCCACAACTACCTGACCACTACTTTGCACAAGCAGAACTGGTGGCCTTGATTGAAGCACTGAATATGTCAGAGGGCCAGGTAGTCAAACACATTTCTAATTCTGCCTATGTTAGTTCCACAGTGCACTCAACACTAGCAAGATGGGAGAGGAGAGGGTTCAAAAGAAGTGATGGCAAACCTGTTCAGCATGCAGAATTACTCAGTAAGCTATTAGAAATGTTACCACTCCCAGTAGAACTAGCTTTTATAAAATGCAAAGCCCACACAGGAGGGCAAGACTTTATTTCATTAGGAAACAAAAGAGCAGTCAGAGCAGCAAAATAAGCAGCATATCTACCAGAAGGAACACATGTGCTGTTCCCTGGCAAAAATGAACAAATACCCTTACTAGCAGTTTTAAAGGTGAGCAAAGAAAAAGATGCATTACCAGAAAACTTTAACTCAACCCCAATCATGCAGGGAGAAGCATCAGATGAGGAAAAAGAGATGTGGAAAAGGAGAGGATGCTTTTTCTTCCCCAACTGATTTCGTATGGTGACATGACAGCACAGGAAAAGTGGTCATGCCAAAGAAATTATTTTGGGTGGCATTGGAACAGCTTCACTACCCCGCCCACGTATCGAAAGAGCATGTAGCTGAGAGGATAAGTGAAGGTTAGTTCATACCAAATTTGCATGAGAGTGTTGTGGAGTTTGTAAATAATTGTATGATATGTCAAAAGTATTTGCCAGGTCACACATTGAGAGTTCTGCAGGGAACATTGCCACGACCCGAAGGCCCTATCGGCACTTGCATATTGACTATGTTGATATGCAAGAAGGGTGTACCTCGTATAGTTATCTGCTTGTAGTGGTGTGTTGGCTTCAGGCTCGTCCCTGTGCCCATACTGACTCCCGCTCTGTGGCTAAATTCCTTGTGAAGGAGGTGTTCCCAAGGTGGGGGATTCCAGATGAAATCCATTCTGACAATGGTCAGCATTTTGCTAATGATTTAATAATGGAAATAACAACAATCCTGGGGATAAAGCATAAACTATGCACGGTATCACGCACAAGCCAACAGTTTGGTAGAGGAGATGGACTGCTTGAAATATGCTTGGTAAAGCTTGCGCAAACGCTTGGAAAATCCTGGGTGCACTGCTTGCCTCTTGCTTTGTTTGCACTGTGTAATACGCCTGGAGGAGATCACCACTTGACTCCTCACAAAATTGTTACAGGGTGGAGAAAGCATGCGCCTATTCAGCCAGCACGTACAATCTCTGCTGCTCATTCTACTTCTTGCATTTTGGAGGGGGATTTGATAGGTATCTCAAAGAACTTATAAAATCCCTTTGCCACCTATCTTTGCAGACAAGGCCAAAAAATCAAAGCCAACAATCAGGGCAGTTTCCACAAGCAGCACCTCTTTACACGGGGGAGAAGATATCTGTTAAGAATCAGGTCTGTAAATGGAAGGAGGAGTGCTTCACAGGCCCACATACTGTGATATATATTCGTCATCCAGAGCAGTGAAGATAGAAGGGCAGCGAGGACGGTTCCACATCACGGACGTGTGCAAAGACAAGAGCTCTGTCTTCCCCCCAAGTACAACATGATGGGAAGTATATAGGTGATTTCTTTATACTTTTTCTCTGCTTTCAGACTATGAGCCTCATTACGAGTTTGGAGGCAGCCATGTCCTTAATAAGGGCATGGCTGCCTCCAAATTCGGGTAATTCCTCATTCAAAAAATCCATCCCCATTCCCATTTGAGCCCCCATAGGACTCAATGGGAATGGGGAGGGAGCTAATAATGGGCCGTCCCCTTGCAGGACACACAAAGACGTTTGGTCTGACCAGACGTTCAGAGCGGGTCCCGCAAGCGAACCTCGTAATAGGGAGGAATGGGTTTACCGGCACCGGAACTATTACCGGCGCCTTTAAACCCATTCCGCCCCCCTTGTAATGAGGCCCAATATTGAAAACCAGCAAAAGAAAATGATTAACATGTTTTTAAAGAAAATGTTTTAATGAGATAGAAACAGAAGTTTTCAGTGTTTTGGAGTGTGATGATATTAATATTTCTTAGTATAAGATTAATGATTTTGATATATTTGGTTTTAAGTGAAAAGTTCCTGTCCTAGATTGGAGGCCCTGAAAGCTTTGAGCCTTTCCTTTCTTGATAAAGTTGGTTGTTCCTCTCAGAATTTGGTAGAATATCCCAGTAGGATCCTATCTCTACTATATCGACATGACTGGATGTCGATAGGCTTCGAATGGAACATTGAAAGGAGCGATAACAGAGATACGGACGCTATGAAAAGGTGACCAGCAAAGCTAATGGAGTGTAATCAAGTGGTTGATTGGACAGCATTTTCACATGGGTGCCCACCTGGCTTTCCGGACTGTTTCCAGTGACTGTCCCCGCGTTGGTGCTCATTCACCTTCTGCATCATTAAGAACATTTTTATATTATATTCGAAGAAAAAAGGACAGTTGACGTTACCATTAAGTGTTGATAAAAAAGCTACCAAAAAGAAGGGTGGTAATGAAATAATTGGGGACAATGAAGAAGGGGTCTGATGGGTGGGTCTTTACACAACCAGCAGACTTAGAAAATGATCAACAATTTTGGATCTCATGTCTAAAGGATGACACAAGGTCTATGTGGGTGGGGGAAAATCTCGGACGGTTGGGAGGAGATCGGGGGAGACATGACAAACTTGGATAAAATGTGGATTCACAAAGATAAAGTAGCAGAAAGGCATAAAAAGAGTTTGTTGTTTATAGATCAATAACATGGAGGGAATAATGTAATAGAAATGCACATTCTGCACAGCGAAAATATGCACACATATCAATTGCGAGAGTAGCACTGCCAAAGGAGAGAGGACTCCTTTTGTTTGTTACACAAGTCAGGGCCAAAATAAAAGTGACTTACATATAAAAGACTTGCATGGGCATTGGTAAGTATAACCTAACTTGGAGGTAGGCATAGACGCTGTAAATAGTCCTTATAGCATAACTTTGCAGGAAACGCGTGTTAGCTTTTTTAATCTGAAACAAAGCCGCAGTGGCTGGTCACACATCGCAGGTCCCATGATACCAGGCTGGCATGGTAAAAAGTAAAACAACAATTCTTATTTTTCGAGGTCACAGATTAGAGCCCATGGGTCCCGCCAACAGTCATGGACAGCATCATTATTTAACAATTCAAAAAGATTTGCTAAACATGATTTCTAGATGGAGTCAAGGGAACTACGGCAGTTTCAAATTGCCCCTTAACACGTTTCTCCTGGGAAGAAGGTCGAAGAGTTATTAATATGCAACATTTGTATAGCAGTACATCCATAGTTTAAGGCACTGGAAGTGTCATGGAGGGGAGCGCTTCTCACGAGAACTTGGATGAGATGACCGGGGCAGATGAATGAAGATCCGCTGTCATCTCAAATATTTCAATGAATTGTCATTATGACGTGGGAAATGGGAGTTGGAATGTGACATTGCATATTAAAATCTAGGGCAGTGTGGGAAGGTTTGTGGACCCAATTACAGAACCTAATGTATGTTTTGCTATAAGAGTCTGATGTGCGAGTACCAATAAGCTCGGTGCGAGGAGATTTTCCTTTGTCGCAAAGTTACTAATGTTAATTGGCTTGATTGTTATAAAAGTCTTAGATTTAGAGGCGTTTCTTTGACAGCACCTTTTCATGCAGTTCTGTTCAGCAATCTGTTTGAATATAGCTGTCCCAGCTGTGTCTGGGCCCTGAATAAACCTGTGTTACTTCCTGCCTGCGTAAACTCCTTTTTTGACTACTTTTGTAATTTTTATTGGTGAGTACCGAGGCGACCCCTTGATACAGTTGATAGAAAAGGCTGTGGGGTTGCACAAGGCTGAGGAACTCACCATGTGGCCTAGAAGCTGGCCAGGAAAGGAAAGGAGTTAGATGGACAAGAAACAGCATATCAAAGCTAAATAATGGAATTGTTTTTCAAGATACAGTCAGCATGTAAATTAGGGTAAAAACCCACAGATTCAAAAACAGCCAGATTCGATTTTCAAGCATGCAGGCAAAAAAGCACAAATTTAAGTAAGTCAGCAAAATATCAGAACAGCCAGATTTGGATTTCACCAAAGCAGGCAAAAGCAGATTTAGTGCATCATATCAAGTCTTGAAAATCAGGAAAGAATAGAAAAAATGCAGCATTTGATTATAGTCCGCAGTTACATATAAGTGGAGAGAGCTGGAGGTTTAAAACATGTGGATTAGACAAGCCAGCAGTGGCAGGAAAGCAATTTAGATTAGAGTGGAGGGTAACTGCAAAGGAATAGACAGTGAGAGGCTAATGAAGAGCAAAGGAGGGCAGCCAAGATAAAGGTAACCACGTTTTCACGAGCAAACCATAACTGAAGTATTCCCCAATGGAAAGGGAATTCTGGATTCAAGGCAGCAATCAGGCAATACCAACTTAAACTTTAGTGATTAGTAGGCAATACAAGTAGAAAAGCTGGTGAAGCTGTGAGGTAGAGGGTAGCAACATAGTGAAGCCTCGTAGTTTCAAGGCTGCGTGGGGAGTCAAGTCTGTATTGGTGTTCAGATCAGTATGAAGAGGTTCATTGAAGAGGGAGCAGGGAAGGAGAAGTAGCAGGCAGCATGACGGTGTGCTGAGAATGAACACCCAGGAAGGGGACTTTGCGGGCATCGGGTAGAAATGTTGGTGTGGGCATGCTACAAAGTCATGGAGCCGTGGAATGGATACAGAGGGGGAGAGCGCTGCAGCTTACTGGGTCAACGAGAAGTCAGGATCCTGATGAAGCGTATGATGAATGGATCCAGTTTGCGGGTAGGGAGAGGGGCCCCCTCCATCACCAGCCAGGCCCAGACAGAGTAATTTGTGACCCTTTGAAGGAGGCCCAGACAGGGTAATTTGTGATCATTCGAAGGAGGCCCAGATAGGGTAATTTATGACCCTTTGAAGGAATCCCTTAGAGGGGTGCCAGCTTTCGCATGCCGGCACCCGGCCTTATAGAGATAAGAACAGGTACCAGGCCAAACAGGCGGCTCAAAATAGGCAAGTGTGCCTCAGATTACTTCATCCAAATAGGCACCCATATTTCAGAAGGTCCGGGAAGATGGAAAGATGCAGTCTGCAATGCCACGAGGGGCATCCGCACAAGGTTACTGGCAGGAAGGGGGCCAAGGAATGAGGCCAGCCAGGGAATTTGTGACCCTTTGAAGTAGACCCTTAAAGAGTGGCCGGTGTTCGCCTCCCGGATCCTGGGCTTTGCAGATAAAAGAGCAGGAACCAGGCCCATCAGGCGACTCGATGGTGGCAAGTTTGCTTCAGATTACTGCAACCAAATGGGCTGAACTGGGGTAACCGACCCAGCCCTTTAAGATGAGGTAGCAATACTTTGAGATGGATGGGGATGCAGAAGATACTCAAACATCAATAATCAAACTAACTCAGGAAGTTGGAAAATCACATCTATTTTATTAGCAATTGTCTAAAACAGGGAGCTACAGCTAACATCGATGGATTCTCTCGATCTTCTCACTCAACAAGTTTCATAAAAAAGCAGGTTTTATAGCAAAAACACGTCATCATTGACATCATCCTACGTGGCAAACTACAAAAACCTACTTGGGAAAGCGATTGGTTAAAAGGTAACATCTAGGTATACATTCCATACTTGTCTGGGAAAGTGATTGGGTCTCTAACATCAGGTGGGCAACTAAGCCCTCCACTCATACAAGTCACCATGAACGTCATCAAATACACAGCGTCCATTACGTGGCCCTCTATAATTGATTGGCACCCTCATACACCACTGCACTTTTCCACATACGCCAGCAGCATGCAGACTGGCAACCAGGTGCTGATAGGCTAGTCTTGACCATAGCTTCTCACCAATTAGCATGTCATCTCTCATCACCCTTGCAGTCTACTCGTCAATTAAGGCTTTGAACTTGGCCTTGGAAATGTTCTTTGCTCTGGAGAATATGAGGGAGTATAGCATACTCTGTCTCCTGGAGTTGGTGTAGCACGTCATGATTATCTATTTTCATTCATCCACATGACTGAAGACCATGTTTTTAGAGTTTTGTTGCATTTAAAATATTATTATTTGATGAACTTCTGATGTCTTCAATGTTCTTGTGCCCCTCCTATGAACAGGAGTTTTTTCTTTTTGCACATGTGTACCTACTGTCTGATCATTCAGGCCTGGCGCGGCCTTGACTTCTTGGTACTGGTCCAGACTTGCCTTTATTTGATTCACCTCTGCAATTCAATAATTCAATTGCTTTTCAGCTGTGACAAACTGGAAAAAGCCTTTCTTTTTCTGGTCCAGTTCTTCTAAAGTACCTTGTGGAATCGTCCATGGTTCTATATATATATATATTTGGCGCAATGCCGCAATGTATTCACTGCATAGCTAGCCTTAAGAATACTTTGTCTGCTTGCATTTATTGCATCTGTACATGTGTAAAATGACTAAATGTCTTCATCATTTCTGTAGCATAAGAATCTTCATCTCGAGCACGAAATGTTGCTCAAATTCAACACTTTCTTAATGCCTATAGAAAGTCTACATTCTCTTGTCTCTGCATTCTTCTGGGTACATCAGCCTTGCTTCGCATGACGTCACTAATCTTCTCTTTTGCTCCTTTTTCACATTTCTTCTGGGATTTCATTCAAATGGCCATCATATTGTTGTGTATGCAGGTATGGTTTTCTCAATGGGAAACTCGCTTCCAGGATTCTCCTTGGTATTGGTATCTTCACTGGCACTACACTTATTTCACACTCTGGTTCCCAACATATAGGCAACATGGGAGCGGTGCTTGATGTGGGGGTACTTGGCTCCTTCTTAACACCTTCTTAACACGACGGACATATTTGAGAATCCCCGGGCAGAAGGAAAGATGCAGTCTGCCATGCCACAAGGGGCTTCCAAATGAGGTTGCTGCCAGGAAGGGGGCCGGGGAATGACTGCATTATTCATTATGCAACTAGCAGAGATGACCCTGACTAAGAACTACTTCATATATTTCGGCCATTCTATGGGCTATTGTCAGGGACCACAATGGGGGCAACATCATTAGCCAATTTGTACGTGGCAAAGTTTGTAACTGATGTGATCTACATAGCAGACAATACATTTGGTGGCAAGATAGCCCCGTGGGCCCGTATATCGATGGCATCATTATGATCTTCAATGGAAACCAAGATACACTTATGGAATTTATAACGTGGTTGAATAACCAGAATAGGTTCCTAAATTTTACACACACTGCCAGCAAGGTGGTGGTTCACTTCCTAGATATGCAAATCCACGCTTCAGATGCGAGACTCTCAACATCGGTCTTCAGGAAAACCACTGATCGGAACTCAATTCTGGACTAGACCAGTTTCCATCCTAGGCCCTTGAGGGATAATTTACCATTTGGTAAAGTTTTAAGATTCCACCGCAACTGCTCCGACAGAGAGACACTTGAGAGATATGCTGAATTACTCACTACCAGATTAAAAGCACAAGGGTATCCCAAACGACTTTTAAGAAATGACCGCAAGAGAGCCAGTAATATAACTTGAGGTGACACCCCAACAGGAGCACCGACAGTCTGATGACTGCATAACAGCAGTGTTCCGTTTTTCACCTTGCATCAACAAACAAAAAAACTTGATCAAGAAACTATGTCCCATTCTGAATGTTGGCGTGACCAGTATTCTGTGCCCTAGGTTTGCCCTAAAGAGATGGCGAAATATCTGGGATCACATGAAATGAAATGAAATGATATTTTATTTATATCACGCTCGTACACAAGTGTTTCAGATGTACCAAATGAAATTAGAGATAAAAAACTGATCATGTGGCAGACTCCAAAACTGATGGGACATGCCCTGTGTGGGACATGCTCCATGCCTAGTCAAACAACATGGTCGGCATACCATGGCGACAGACCTACTTCACCAATTGCAACAGCCCAAACACTATCTACCTGACTACATGTCTTTGCATTTTGAGATACGTGTGAATGACCAACAGACCTGTCAAGAAACGTATGGTTGAACACAGTTAGTGAATACAAACAAGAAAAATGACAGCACCAATGGTGAAGCATTTTGTTGCATTCTTTTTCCCGAGACTTCCCCCATAGAACTTGGAAGACTCGGGAGATCGAGAGTGACAGTTGATTGAGATGGCAGACTTGTTTGGTTAACCCTGCGGGCCCCCTATTAAAAAACTCCTAAAAATCATGTATCGGCTCATGACAGTCTGTTCAGTGGCGATGAGGACATGCGGGCCTGCAGGAACCCCCACACCGAGGAGCGGGCCAGGGACTTTGTTCCTGCTGCAGCCAGCAGACTCCAGGGCCTGAGAAAGAGGCTCGCAGAGAGTGGCATCCACGTGCTGCCCAGGACTCTTGCCTAGCGGGCTAGCCCCACCGCCATGGCAGAGAAGGTGGTGGGCGGAGGGCCGGAGGTAAGGAGGGGGCACAAGTGAGAAGGGAATACTATGAAAATGAAAAGCCTCACATAATGATGCTCGCATGTTAGAGGAAAGGACCCGTGAGCATCAGCACAACTTGGAGGAAACAACAAGTCACCAGGGCAACCAAAGAAACGAAAGATAGGCTCAATGAGTCTCTGCAATAAAACAGAACAGGCAATCGAATGAAGGGAAAGAAATTAAGTGGTACAAGTGTGGCAACAATAGACATCTGGTATAAAATATATTCTGCCCTGCAAGGAATGTAAACTGCACCAAATACAAGAGAAGAGGACATTTCACCTGAGTGTGCCGCGAATCGTCCACATAACCAATTGAGGCAGGAGGAAGACGTCCTGAACAAGAAGAAGCTTTTGCAAATCAATCGACAACTCGAGTTAAACACATTCTGGTAGTAAGTGCTTTGTCAAGAAAAGGAAAAGGCCTAACTGGTGTGATTGTAATAAACGGAAAGGTGGTGACCATGAAGGTGGACAGCTGCTCTCTATGGACCATAATGTCGCGAGAGACATAAAAGGAGTGTGTAGAAGGGAGAATGGAGAATCTTCTCAGACATGATATTAAACCTTATACCTACGGAAATGTATAGATTGAATTAATGGGGAAATTCTCAGCTGTCATCAAATATAAGGGTAGAAGCTGTGTAGCAGATGTGCAGGCCACTAAGGAGGGATCGTCCCTGCTAGACTGGGAAGAGCAGCACAACCTGGGTATTCTTATCCAAGCAAATGCGTCTACACCGATAACTGTAGCTGAAGTAGCGGACAAATGGGAAAAGGAATTTCCGGATGTGTTCTCTGAGAGTTTAGGAAATTAAAAGGAATGAAGGAAGCAGCATTAACTAAAGTATATGAATTGAGATTGGTGCTGCAGCAGTTGAGAGAAAGGCTGAAGGAGGAATTAGAAGTATTACTTCAAAAAGGCATAATCTAACTAATTGAGAGTTCTGAATGGTTATCTCCTGTGGTGATAGTGGCAAAACCCAATGGCAGCATCAGACTTTGTGTGAATTTAAGAGACTTAAACAAGAATATATGGGTGGATCGTCATACTTTGCCTATTATCTCAGAGGCACTGTCAAAATTGAGCAGTTCCAAAATATTCTCGGTGATAGATTTGTCTTCTGCGTATCATCAAGTACCTCTCACCAGTGAATGTCAGCATCGGACTGCTTTTGTCACAACCGAAGGGTCATTCAAATACTGCCATATGCCTTTTGGATTGGCTTCAGCAGTATTCCAGAGAGTGAAGGAAAAGATGTTAGAACGAGCGCCTAACATAATAGTTTTCCAGGATGACATTTTGATCCTGCAGAATCACTGGAGAAACATGAAGAACTGTTAAGGATAGTGATGAACAGGCTCAAGGCAGCAGGTTTGACAGTACAAAAGAAGAAATGTAAAATAGTGGTGGAGGTTATGGGCTACCTGAGACACAGTATTTCAGGGTGTGGAATGAGTCCTAAATTGAGTCTTGTGGAAGCCATTGATGAAGCTCCCATCCCCATTGACAAGGACCAACTATGGTCATTTTTAGGGTTGGCAGAGTATTATCATAAGTTTGTGAGAAAGTTTGCAGTAATATCCACGCCACTGAGATGCTTGCTCAAAAAAGAGGTCAAGTTGAATTGGTCAAGGGAATGCGATAAGGCGATTCAAAGGATAAAAGAAGTCATTGTGAAGTCACTGTCGATAGGAACATTTTGTCCAAAGGACATGTGCATCTTAACAGTGGACGCAGGTGTTTTGGAATTAGGAGCAACTCTCACTCAGTATGATGGAAACAAGGAAGAACGGGTGATAGCATTTATGTCAAGGACATGGAAAGGAGCTGGAGGGAACTACTCTGGCATTGAAAGAGAAGCTTTGCAATGTTCTGGGCAATAACACGTTTGAAATATTTTTTTGTGGGGCAGGGAATTCATAGTCAGATCTGATCACAAGCCATTAGCACAAATGTTTGAATGTTGGAATTGGGGTGCAGGATCACCAAGAATCAGTAGGTGGTACTTAGGATTGCAAGGATATGACTTGAAGGTTTCTTATCTTCCTGCAAACCGAAATGTAGTTGCTGATTGTCTGAGGCGTATGCCCTTGGCACTGAATGAAGAAATGAGTGATGATTGTAAGGAAGAGGTAATTGTTGCCAATGTGGAAATAGGCATTATGGAGCAAATATAATGGGAGAATTGTGAGAATCTTGACGAGAACATGAACATTATCAGAGAGTGGACTGTTTTAGGGTGGCCCAATAAAGACATTTTAGATAAGAGATTTGAAGTTTGGTGGGAAGTGAAAGATGAATTGAGTGCCATTGATGGGAAGCTCAGGAGAAGGTTGTGTATTGGCCCTCCACAAAAAATCAGAACTCAATTAGTGGAGACAGCTCACAAGGGACATTTAGGGGTGAGTAGTACCAAGAAGAGGCCAATACAGAATTTTTGGTGGCCTCGAATGAGCGCTTTGGTGGAAAGATATCTTAGGATTTGTACACCATGTTGCTTAAGTGATAAGACCAAAGTTGAATGCGAAACCCCACTCATTCCCAATTTTGTTTCTGATCAGCCCTGGAATAAAGTAGCGGTTGATATAATGGGTCCTATCCATGGATTAGGAGAAGGGTTGAGGTTTTTGTTTGTTTTAGTAGATTTTCACACTAAATGGGTGGATTGGAGTGCAGTCAGAGAAGTGACAGCAAGGGAATTGGTAGTGATTCTGGGGAAAGGGTTTTTTTGAGGGAAGGTTTTCCCACGGAAATTGTCACTGACAATGGTGTACAATTTTGTTCGGATTTCATGAAAATGTTTTTTGGCAGTTATGCTATTAAGCATACCCATACGGCATTTTATCACCCAAGGGCAAATGGGTTGGTAGAAGGAATCAACAGATTCATTAAGGGAGGAATTCAGTTAGCATTAAGATCAGGATTGCCATGGAAAGAAGTCCTAAACCACATGATATGATTGGTTATTTATAACGCGCTTAATACCCAGAGGTTTCTAAGCGCGGTCCCGGGGATCGAAACTGTGTTGCTCTGTGTCATCTTGCATCCAAGGCGAGCACGTTGCCTCTGAGCTATCCTCCCGAGACATGATGTGGAGCTATCTCACCACACCACATTTGGTAACAAAAATGTTGCCGTTTGTAACGTTAAAAGGGAGGGAACCGGGTAACAAATTGTGCCTGGGTTGGCTAGGTTTGGCTAATTCAGTGAAGGTGGATAGGGAAGCAATAATGGATTGCATAAAGAAGAGTCAAAGGGATACCAAGGAAATGTCTGATGTGAAAAAAGCAGTGAAAAGGCAGATTTGGAGGGTAGGAAAATGGGTGCTGATTTGAAATCCTAAGTTCACTCATAAATGCATTGAAAGTAAACGTATTGGTCCTAAGGGAATTTATGCTTTTCGTAATGGTATGGTGATTGTGGAAGGAGGGGGACGGGTGGTTGATGTGTAAGTTGGCAAAATGTGAGGAAGGTCTGAATAGGGTGCCAGTGAACACCAACTCCGAGGATGAAGGTCAGAATGGGGTGCCAGTGAGCACCAACTCCGAGGATGAAGGTCAGAATGGGGTGCCAGTGAGCACCAACTCCGAGGATGAAGGTCAGAATGGGGTGCCAGTGAGCACCAATTCTGAGGATGTTGAGTTGTCTTTGAGGAGATTGAGAAGAGAAACCAAATGGTTGGAGAATTTTGTGTATGCATGATATTACCAGATTTAGCTATGGCAACGGTTACATTCTTACTGTTTTATCTTAATATTATTTTAGTTTCTAAGTTTATTGAGGACTATGATAGTGAATGTTCCCTCATGTTCCCCTTTCTTTTTTTTATTTCCAAGTTGCTTTTTCTACTTTCTCTTAGTTTATGGTTGATTATGTGTATGGTTAAGAGGGGAGATGTGTTGCATTCTGTCTCCTGAGTCTTCCATCATAGAACTTGGAAGACTCGGGAGATCGAGGAGTGTCAGTTGATTGAGATGGCAGACCTGTTCGGTTAACCTTGCGGACCCGCTAATAAAGAACTCATAAAAATCACATACCGGCTCATGACAGTCTTTTCACATTTCATCCTCAAAGGACAATCTGAGAATGACTTTACTTGGACAGTGCTGGAAAAGGTAGTCTGCCCTAGCCGGGGATGCAATATGCATACCACCCTCTTTAAGAGAGAGCAGAAATGGATTTACAGGCTACAGACCGACCCCAAGGGTCTAAATTAAAAAAATTGCTGGCAAGCTCTAGCTGTCAGTAACTAAGTGAGTGTGCCTGATATAGGGCTGAAATCAGAGTAGAAGATTCCAATATTATATCCAAGCCAGCTCTTAGTCAGACAGCAAGGGATGACAAAGAGAATACACAATTGCACTCTTGGTTGCTACATTTGCCGCAGTCCATCTGGTCAAACATTTTAAATTGGATTTCAATATGCACCCCTGGGTGTTAGCGCCAGAGTGTGAATTAATTCAGTACATGTTTTGGCACAAAAACAGGAAAAGTGAGCCAGCATACAGTATCCAGAAGGGAACAATGGCCCATTATGCAGCAGGCGGCGTCCAATCCAAGATGGCTGAACTTGGCGCTAGCCGCTGAGTCAGTCATCGATGGCAACAGGGATGATGCCCACAGTAGGAGCAACGGGTCGCACTTGCTGTTTAAATCCTCTGCTGAGCAGCGTTTGTGAGGAGAATGCCAGTGGACTGGGCTACAATCTGAGGATTATCTGTAATCCACGGTAGACAGAGCTAATAGCTCGTTCACCTGGTGACACAGGTTGAGACCAGAGCAACATTGGGGCACCGTAATTAACATCCCATTGACACCAGTTGTCTATCTTTCAGGTGAAGCAGAGCAGCTGATTCACTGATAGACAGGGTTTGTGTCAGTAATGCCCACAGTAAATATGCTGCGTTGGCGTTAAGAACATGTTACTGAATTAATAACTATTTCAGTAAATTTGGATAGTCCCAAACAAGGAAGTGGCCATTTTATATAATTTAAGTGCAGGTGGCGCACATGACCCAGTCGTGGTAAGAAAACTATATTCAGCAAGTACCATATTTACTCTGAATTGGCGATGTGGACTTGCATATTCAGAGTGACAGATGTATACGATTTGGCCGTGGCACAATTGTTCATGGCTGAATTAGCTGTGGTCGATTTGGCTGCAAAGACAATTTTACCATGGCCAAATCGGGCCAAACCTAAACCCCCCACTACCCCACCCACCCCTTACTTATCTTTTTGAGATTCGCTCATCTTCTGACACTGTGGCAGCAGACCCGTCCCTCCTACAGGGTCAGATCTGATGCCAAGGTCCGCTTTTCTTTTTATTTATTTATTTATTTTCCCATTCCCCGCCAAACCTCTGGAAGCGGGGGACACCCCCGCAACCTCTGCTCTCCATGTTTGGTAGTGATTACACAAACTGATCGTTTACAATCGATTGAATGGTACTGGCCGAATTCGGCCAGATTTACCATATGATCAATTGAGACCGATCAGTTTGGGTACTACCTTAGTGACACACTGTAAGAGTTGAAGATGGTCCTGATAAAGATGGCATTGAAACCGGTCAACATAAAACACAGGGAAGCTCGCTGAAGTGCAGCGAATCCCAGGCTTTTGTATCTCTGCAAGCGTGTGCCCAAAGATCATACTATGTCTTCGTAGTGGTATTGCTTTCAGATACAAATTCAGTACTTTTTGGCACAGTTTCTTGTGATCCAGGAGGATTAAATTAAGCATACTCGAGAGAGGGATACTTTTAAGTGATTTTGTTATTGCTATTTGTCCTTTTTGGGTGGATGATTGTTAATAAAATACCCCAAAAAATAGAATTGGTTGTTTAGTCTGTAGTTTGCAACGAGACACTGGATTCGGTTTGAAAACCGTGAACAAAACCCGGTGAGGCCTATTCCTTGTTCTGTCCATTCATAGACAGGTGGCACACCACCAGTCTCTAGGAGCAGTGGATGGGGGGAATTAGGGACGGTCAGATATATGTTCTGTACCTATCATTGGTCTTTATACCAACTGCCAGTGTCTCACTGAACCTAGTGTTCCAGTAAGCTTGTTGTCTGTGTTCTTTCAAAATTCTATGTAGGTTCTTCTGTCCTCTGGGTAAGACAAGTTATTATTAGACATACCCTAGCTAATCTCGAAACAGGTCCTTGTGTTTACTGATTTCTAAACCTGCCACAAATCAGACATTGACCCTTGGCAACACAGATGAGGATGCTAGACTTAGGCTCAAGCCCTGGTCCACCTCATATCTCTGGCCATCCATTAGCGCTTCAATCTCATTTTACCCCCTTCCCTAACCATCACGCATTCAGAACACTCTAACCATAACAGCTTTTTGCTCACCTCCTGCCATTTCTACCACCTTCAATTCCAGCTAGCGATATACATTTTCCCCTCAATTATTTGGTTTTCTCCCAACCATGATCTCAACAGCACACCCACCACTCATACTTTCATGGCAAATTCTGGCAGCTCTACCTATTGGTTTTACCGTACCCAATATTAGTTTCCCATTTCCCACAGACCATGCCACCAACCAACTCCCTTTCCCTCCGATAAACTCCCCATCCCACACTGACTCATTTTATTCCAGATCTGCACCCTTACAATGGCAAGTCTTCAGAGCCATGCCACTTAGCCATTTGGAAAGCAGATCCAATAGCAGTAGTAAATAATATATCGCAGCTACTCACTCCCCTTCCTCAATTCACCTCATCACCTCAATCGAAACATGAATACAACCCAATAACTGGTCATGGCTGTGGTACAGCGTGATGATCAGATGCACGCGACTCCCGGTCTTCTGGAAAGGGCTGAGGAGTGTTCTTACTTCAGGCTCTTTCCATCTTACTCCTTCATTTACACATATTGCCACCTAACTCCATACTCCCTACCTCTAAGCTGCCCCAAGGACATACAGAGCCTTCTCTATGGAGACTAGCCTTGTTCGTGCTATATCCCTGTGATGAAAGCAGAGCCCAGACTCTGTCCCAAGGAACGCAGGGGAGTCTCCAACCCACTAAAGTAGGCTTTCCAGGGGAATAATTGGATCTAGGAAACATGGAGTGTAGAGTTACATCCTTTCTCTATGGTCATTACCCTGTCTCTACCCCTAGAAGGGGTAGCAAGTCTACCAAAGCTATGATCTTGGGTAATATGTGTGTTGCAGGCACCTCAGGAGTTCATCAGGTGATGAATCAAACCGTACAACTGCCTAAGGTGACACAACTGGCATTTATGTAGGAACCTGTGGTGGGAGATCGCATCCTGTGGGGCCTCGAAAGCCAGTGCAGGTTTCTGCAGCTAAATGGGAAACACGCACTCAGTTCCACAAAACACAGGGTGATGCATGCTGCCATGTGCGACCCCAGGGTCCGGCTCACGAAGCACTTTATTCTAAAAGTTCAAAGGCTTAAAGAGCAGGAAGGTACAGAGCCATTACACAATTGGGAGCCCAGGCAGGAATGCAAAGTGGAGGGAAGTAGAGTAGGCACAACAGCAGGATCTTTGCCTGATGTCAAAATGGAGGCAAGGGTTTTTAGTGGCCTGGGAGGCTGCAGACCCACAGACGGGAGGGTCAAAGGGAGGAATTGAGCATTCCCGCCAATGGAAGGCCACAGACTGGTAGATGAAGCCCTAGACCGATTCAGGGAAAGGAAGGATTGGAAAACAACAATTCCTGCCTATCCAGGCTAGGCAGAACATGAGAAAGGGAGAGCAAGGGGGAGGGGGGGCAGAAGGATGCAAAGTAGAGTGAGCCAGAGGTTGAGTCCTTCCAAGGCAGCCCCAAGAGGGAGAGAGAGTAAATCTTTCGGACACCACAGAGGATCACAATAAAATGCAGACTGATCCCAAGTCACATGAACATGCCTACTTATTAGTGAGAAGGGAACAATATCCTGCATTTAGTGTGAAGGATACTATGTACCTTAATAGTGGACTGGGGCACTATACCTTCAAAGTAGCTAGAAGTGGGCCAGGCTGGCCTGCCCTCCTGGT
This sequence comes from Ambystoma mexicanum, assembly GCF_040938575.1. Lineage (NCBI taxonomy): Eukaryota > Metazoa > Chordata > Amphibia > Caudata > Ambystomatidae > Ambystoma > Ambystoma mexicanum. The sequence continues at coordinate 1,107,713,809 of NC_090941.1, forward strand.
TAGCTTACAAATACCCAGCTCGGCCCTATATGACATCCCCGGTTAAATTGTTTCTATTGTAGCATCATGATGGTCTATCGGGGGTCGCCTCGGCACTCGCCAGTAAAAATTACAAAAGTAGTCAAAAAGGAATGTACGCCGGTGCAAGAAGTAACACAGTTTTATTCAGGGCCCCAGATGCAGCTGGGACAGCAAATTCAAACAGTTCGCGGAACAGAACTGGGTGAAAAGGCGCTGTCAAAGAAACGCCCCTAAATCTACAACTTTTATACAATGCATAGTAATCACACTTTGTACCCTTGTAGAAAAGCCTACATTACGCTCAATAATTGGGTCCATGAACGTTCCCATACGCCCTCAATCACAACATGTGACATCACAATCCACCCCCAGTTCCCGCAGCACAAAGTTCATTGATTGAAACATTTGAGATGACCAGCAGAACTTTAATCATCTGCCCAGATCGCCTCATCTCCACTCACATGAAAAGAGCGTATCCCCATGTCACCACCAGAGCTTTGAACCACAGGTGCACTGCTACACAAATGTCACATATCAGGGACACGCTAACCCTTTTCCCAGGGAAAATGTACTACAGGGCAATGGTTCTTTTCGGCTCTATTAGAAAATTGCATTTCTTTTTTTTTTCTTTCTTTTTTTATTTGATTTAATTGCAAATGCAACTTTAGAAATATGTCATAAATTCTCGGTAAATAAAAGAATTAATAAAAACAGTCCGGATGGAATACATTTCATCTAATATGTACACTTTTAAAAATATGAAGTGACAAATTCATATTTCTTCTCATACGACATAAATCACAGCTCAAATAAGCATTTCATTTTTCACAAGCATAAATCATTCATTATAACAAAAGTGGTTTCAAATCATCACTGTTTACAATGCTTCTAACATGGGGGTGTGCGCTCAGTTAATTTTGTCCATAGTTCAACATCTTATAAATATATTTTTGAAGCTTGTTTATTCCTAATCTTGCCAAATATCTGATAACCACTAGGTTTAAAGATATAAGTTGAGCGTGACACATCATTGATCCCATAACATCTTGTCTAAGTGAAATATACTCTTTGAAATATTTCATAAAAGACTCACACCTTAGGCTTATTGAAGCTTTACACTCAAGCATGATATGCTTTAAGGTCTCCGGTTCTGTATCCTTTCTGCAGAATCTGCAGGTAATAGTGGTTTTCTTATCCGCATCCCACCAACCTTTTGCTGCTCTAGTCGGTACAAAATCGAATCGAAATCTCATTACCTCTGTTCGATACTGCGTATTAGGATGATTTGTATTTTTTTTGGAAGTTCATTTAATTTTTTCATGGGGAAATAGCCTGTTTTAAAACATGTGTATCTCTCACACTCATTTCTTGTTTTTATTCAATCAAACATCCAGCATTTATTTTTTGCTCTAACTGGATTGTTTGTTAAAAATGTTCTACAAGCTCCATATGTGACAGTTGGGATCCCTTTTTGTCTGTAGTACATAATGATCGGCTTACTTGAAAACTTACCATATTTATGTTGTATTAGTTTGGCTTGAGAACATATCATAAGCATTTAGTATTTAAGTGCTTCTTTATATGGTAATTCAGCCTTGCTACCATTGATGTTCATGCCCAGATATTTGTCATGTTTAACTACTTTGATGTTATTTCCCTCAATACACCAACGGTTTTCCAATTTATTTCTGGATTCTTGACTCCTTCCAACTATTAGTATGTTTGACGTAGTTGAATTAATTTGTAGATCATTATCCTTCGCATGCATTTCCAAGGCATGTAACGTTCTAATTAAGCCTATGGGCGTCTGATCTATTAGAATCAAGTCATCAGTGTATAGTAAATATTTCTCCAAGCTTTTATTTATTCTTGGGGGGGAAAGGTCTGACTGTGTCAAGATAGTTCATAATGTTGCAAATGTAAAAATTGAAGAGGGTGGACGCTAACAGGCATCCTTTAATAGACATCCCTGTGTAAAACTGTTGGATTAAGTAAAGGACTTTCTGCTATTTTTAGTTTACTCCGTAGCATTGTTCGTGACACTGTGTCAAATGCTTGCTTATAGTCTATAAAGGCTATATACAATGGTGTTTTTCTACTTAAAGGAATAGTGCGCTCAAAAATATTATTGTCCCGAGGGTTCGGGCATGTGTTTTTAAGCATACGTTGCTCCGTCGTACAAACATTTCCTATGCACCTTACTGTAGTTGTCCTCTTTTGTACACATGTGAAATCATGCAGCAGGGCGTGGCCATCTTGTGATAATCTTATCCGTTGCCGCATCGCCCAAGGTGGACTGCCCTGGCGGCACTAAATCATATTCACCGCCCCTAAGGCTGAGATCACTAGACGCGTACCGCCCATTTCGCAATGCCAATGCACGTCTCGTGTCAACATTCTCTGTGCTTCAGCTAATGACATGTCTCCATGGAAATGGCAGGACGCCTCTTTCCTCAATAAGTATAAACAGACCGCTTCTCAACGGACAACATCAGATTTGCTTTTCCAATCGTTTCACTGTCTTTTTTTTAGTATTCTGTGCCTCGTTTCTGTGCTCTGGTCAGCTACCTTCGGTGCTTGTAGCCCGTGCGGACAGATACTAGTACCATTACTATCCATTTTTTTTTTTTTTGCCCCATAATGGCAACAATACACCCCTACCAGTAGGAGCCAGATTATTGCAAGGCGGAATTACTTGAAAGAGAAAGATGCGCAAACGATGGGGCTTCAGATGACAGTTGGGAGGACGATTCAACAGATCAAGAGCCTGAGCCTAGCCGCATGGACAGCGTTTCCACCTGGTGTACCTGCAATCGGTGCACGCTAATGCCAACCAAGGAGAACTGCTGCTGCAGAGAAAACTGTGGATGCTTGTCCTACATATCGGAAGGCGAGACACGGCTGCAACGCGTTACCGAGCTGTGAGACTTCAGGGCAGCCTGCCTCACACGGACCGTGTTGAGGATTATGATGGTGCTTATGCACGAACTTTGCGCAACAATTCGCCCTCGCAATCCAAGCAATGAGTAAGTGTGATCTACTTGTGATGTCACTTAGGCCACTACCATTTCATGGTTGTCTCTTATATTGTTGTAACTTTGATCTATCAATGCAAAACGAATGTAGTCTTGCAATTCTATACATCACTCGCAATTTGGGGAAATCATAGTGGTCTCCTTATGTTTATTTCATGTACAGCCACAAAGCAATATTTCTTTGTGTCCCAAATGTAATGCGATGCATAGACCTCCAATATTGTACAGTGTCTAGGTAACATTTGTACTGGCAACGATGCCATTGGATACAAGATTTTTCATTGGAAACTAAGGTTTAATACACTTATCTTGTTCATTTAAAAACAGTTTGTATCTTTCTCTTTCACAGGTGGTACAGGCTGGTGGCAGATCGTTCGTTTACATGGTGGCTTAAGGGGAGGCTTGGACACTGCGTTCAACGAGCAATACCCGCCTGTGTCGTTAGTGCTTTCCCCAGTGAAAGCGGTCAGTACAGGGGATTTTCCCACACTGTGCTGCAACCAGAAGTTTTTAATGTGTAGTACATTTGTGCCATCAAAATCATCAACAAAATAAAACACAACTGAACTTTTATCAATGGTTGTTTCCGTTTTTTCAGTGAATCAAGTGTGTCTCCCTTCAGCAGTGTTCCGGGCCTTGTCTGCTCGCCTCAGGCCCATCCATCCCCCCTCCATTATCAAAGGCAGTTGGCACCAGTGGTGTGCACTGTCAAAGGGGGCTGGCAGGGGTGGGAACGGCCAAGGTGCCAAACACCATGTACACTTCAAAGGTATCTTCCGTGCAGGGGCAATTCCACACATGGCCTAGCCAGACCCTGTGTCTCTGGGCAGGATCCCATGAAGCAGGCCGCACACCTGCAATCCACTTAAGAGTGTCTCCATTCAGCAGTGTTCTGGGCCTTATCTGCATGCCTCAGGCTCATCCATCCCCCCTCCATTATCAAAGGCAGTTGGCACCAGTGGATGTGCGCTGCCAAAGGGGGCTGGCAGGGGTGGGAACGGCCAAGGTGCCAAACACCATGAACACTTCAAAGGTATCTTACGCGCAGGGGTCATTGTTCACATGCCCTCCTCAGACCCCGTGTCTGCAGGCAGGATCCCCTGTAGCAGGCCGCGCCCCAGTAATCCACATAAGTGTGTCTCCATTCAGCAGTGTTCCGGGCCTTGTCTGCACGCCTCAGGCCCATCCATCCCCCCTCCATTATCAAAGGCAGTTGGCACCAGTGGATGTACGTTGCCAAAGGGGGCTGGCAGGGGTGGGAATGGCCAAGGTGCCAAACACCATGTACCCTTCAAAGGTATCTTACGCGCAGGGGTCAATGTTCACATGCCATCCTCAGACCCCGTGTCTCCAGGCAGGATCCCCTTGAAGCAGGCCGCGGCCCTGCTATCCACATAAGACCACGCCATATACACGTCATTCATTCACATACACACCCATTTTTCTCATTCTTTATAAACCACTTGATATTTATCATGAGAACATTTGTGAGCACTGCAAGTGAACTCGTGAACGTGCTACTTGAGAACTTATGTGACCATTGCGAGTCAGCTTGTCATCGTGCTACCTGTGAACATCTCCCTGTTCTCCTGCTACTAACTACCCTGCTTGCTGAATCTAACTGTTTGTTGGTAAAGGTAAGGGCAGGTCACCTGTTCATATCTCCTAGATCTTTACCTTGATCTTGAAATTTCTATCTATTTCGATCGAACGAACCCAGTGGTGTAATGTTTATTCATCTCATTGCCATTGACTTGAGTTTCATTTGTTATGTTATCGATATACATCAATTGTCATCAGTGTCAATTGGGATCGAATTGCACCCTTTGCGGACCGTGTCAATAAGCATGTTTCCTTTTGATGCACGATAGTACATTCAAGGGACGAGTAACATGTTACGATTTGCGTTACATTAATGATTTCTGTATGAGAGTTATCCTATAATACAGCCGGCTACGCTAGAAAAGGTTTTGCTTCGGTGACCGAGACATAGATTGCATAGGAAAATGTATGATATAATTCCATCTTTCTCATGCTTTTATGCAAAGTAATTATCTAATAATGTTGACCTTTTTTTTACAGAATTTCCAACAATGCCTGTATGTACGGTTTCTGGTTGCCGCTCTAAGAGCCATAACAAACCTAAAGGCACTACAATGCATGTATTCTCGAGGAACATAGATCTAATAAGAGAATGGGTCAGATATTGCAGATTTGCGCCGGAAGAGCTTGAAAGTAGAGCCCAGGATGTCTTGGGGGAATCGAGGGGTGATCAATTCTGCATCTGCAGCCTGCACTTTGCCACTTATATGTACGACCAATCCCAGTACACAAAGAAGCATCCACTCAGAACATCTCGTAAATTGCTTCCAAACGCAATTCCGACTCTATTCATGCACATGCTGCCTCAGGTGGGCCACGGTTCTTTAGCTGTGGGCCTTGGGGTACTGAACAGGTACAGATTGGTGTTTTAGGTGTAAATGTCCCTTATACTTTTCATATTTACAAGATTGTATTGCTTTATAACAAAACCACATTTTGCTAAACATCTGTCCTTGGTTTTAGGAGCATCATAGAAAATGATTTATGGGCACAGACAACTATGCTATAGTGCCCTTGGGAATAAGCATAATCTTTTCGTAATCGGTTGCTTTACATGTTAATTTCTTAGGTTAGCATTTCTAAATCAAATCTAATTTTCCCTTTACAACTCCATGACAATGCACTGAATATGAAGGAGCAAGATTATACATCCATGTCTTTCCTGGAGTCAACAACAACTTTGAGTGTGAATCAGGTAGTTTTATTTAGCTATACAGTTCCGGAAATATTTTATGCATGGATTTTGAGATAATATGATCAAATTTACGTATCCTGTCGTGTGTTTACATAATGTTTCATTTATGGGTTTTTATTGATATGTACCATTGTCTGCATCACATTGTGTGTGTTCAATTTCAATTTCTTTCATCCATACTAAAACAAGTACTGTGGTACAGGGTGATGCTGATACTTCAACTACAAATACATAATCCTTTGGAGCTGATGCAGAGCCAGAGGTATGCGCACTGACAGTTGCCTCCAATGAAAGAAAGCTGGTCCTAGATCTGATACCATTAGACATTGACATTATTATAAACAAGCATCTTTTGAAAATTGCTTCAGTGCAACATTTCAATCAGTGGGTTTCGCACAGTCATCTTTCATCGAGTAAACTAGCCATCAATCTGGTGAAAATCGAAATGTATATTTTGACTAATTGACGTACACGGTGTACGAGGGTATCTGTGTAAGCCATGTGTGTGATGGAATAATTTGATTTCAAATACGAATTACTTATTTTTAGTGGCTATTCTTTTCTAGGGATGTATACAAGATCAGGATATAGAAGAGGAGGCAAGTGGATCGGAGTCGGTGGACCAGTTTACTGGTGCAGTCGTTACAGTAAAGAAGAAGAAGGATTCATGAAAAACCAAGAAAGCTACGGTAATTTGCAAACAATTTCATTTTCAAACAGTGTTTTGTGCTGGTGCCTTCATAGCATGCTTTTAAAAAAATCTAAAGTGCCATATACTGTATGTTGGATTTACATTGAACATGTTTTTTAATCTGTCTTCTAGTTGCCCGATGGTGTACAAACTATGCAGACAAAGACAGCTACAGAAATGAGAGATGCTGCTTACCAAATTGATTTGACCATGGAGCAACTATTATTTGAGGGGCAGCGTGTTCAAATCCATAAGCAGACTCGAGATGCTTTTGCCCAATGGCCAGAAAATGAATTGAATGTCACCGTTGTAGCCAGCAAAGTTTTGTTGGACCATTGCTACAATGCGAGAGCTTCACCAGATGAAGATGAAACTGAATTTAATGAAGATGCTTTAGAATTAGTTACAGACCACTTGACACAATCGACCCCAGCCAAAAAAGGGCCACCCAAAAAACAATCGACATTGATGGTTTCTCCGATTCTTGTTCAAGCAGCAGAAGCTGAAATAGCAGAGACTGAAGCATCAACACAATTGACTGAGGAACTAGACAAAGATCTCGACTACAGTTTGTCCAGTTGGACTGATATGTCAACCACAGTTGGGTCAGAAACAACATTCATGCAGGATGATAGTCTAATAAAGGAGCCCAAATACATTGTATTCGACAGCTGCTTGATGGAGGTTATAATGATGCTGAAATGTGTGCATCCAGTGAGAGGGGAAGTATGCGGGAAGCCATTGGTGAATGTGGCTCGTGCATCACAAGGCAGTACCCTCAAAATACAAGCCACCTGTGAAATGCTCCATGCAAAATTTTCATGGTCCGCTCAACCGATGCTGGGGAAACTGCCATCTGGAAATCTACTGTGTGCAGCTGCTTTACTTTTCAGTGGCTCTAGTTTTAGTATGTTGTCCAGTTTTTGGTAATTTGTGGGACTCCATTTCCTTTCTAAAACACAGTACTACAAATATCAACGTGAATATCTATTCCCTGCTATTGGTGAAGCTTGAAAAATTGAATAAATGTCTATTCAAAGTACATTCTCCGAAAAACGGTTCAGGCTAGCTGGCGATGGACAGTGGGACAGCCCTGGATTTTAAGCAAAGTACTGCACATATCACCTTCAGGACATGGAAACTAAAACAATTGGGAGTTCGGTGGTCGTGCAGGTGTCCAAATGTAAATCCTTGAGAAACTTGCTTTTATAAAATCCCAGGAAGATCTCCAATTGAGGGGAATGCAAATCGACCTCATTGCCATGGACAGACATGTTTCAATAGCCAAGACAATGAGAGAGCAGTTTCCAAATATTCGCTATCAATTTGGTGTATGGCACGTTGCCAAATCAATCAATAAAAAAATCTCAGCTGCAGGGAAAAAAAAGGTCCTGAAAATATTTTACAGTGGTCCCAATCTTTCAGCAACCATCTTTGGTGGAGCTCCAAAACCTGTGATGGGTCTGTGGAAACTCTGCTAGAAAAATGGCGATCACTAATGCACCACTGTTCTAACGTTCACTCTTGGAAAGAAAACTAACATTTCTACCAATGTGCACATGGCCCTTTGTCGCCGGAGCAGGAACGGAAGAAGAAGTGGTTGATTTACCTCCACACAAAGCTCTTGAGAAGATTGTGTTTGATATAAATCTATCAAAAGATACGAAGGGCCAAAGAGATTACATTTTGGCATAGATGGGATGCAATATAGGACATTACTAGCGGTATTAGTGCATAACGAGAATGTGGGGCGTGAACAATCAAGGACTGCGGGAAACTTTGGGATGCTTCGCTACACAATGCCCTTTAAGAAAAGAAGCAAAAAATGGGTGGTCAAGCCCATATATGAGGAAATGGAATTCGATTTTGTGAAAGATCTTATTATGACTGTCTTGGAGATACATACTCACGGAATCGCGTGCAAATTTGTTCCGAGGACACATACAGTGCCACAAAACATTGCCAACGTGCCCTGTCCACCTAAGCAGAGCTCGTGGAACAGTTCACTTCCGGGTACAAATGATTACCATCTGTATTTTTGATCAACAATGTTTATATGAAGTGTCCAAATAAAGCATCCAATTTGTCTTTTGAAATATATCCTCTTTGTCAATTATTTTTTCAACAAGTACCATTTTTACGAATGCCATACAATGTAACGCTGTGCTTTCACACTTTCCAGTTTCATCGAGCTACTGTGGGACCTTGCCTGATCTTTGGAGGGCCAGATGGATAACAGTATGAAAGCTACTTTGGGGTTCTGCAGTTGCATTACCAAACAGTTGCCCAAATAGCTGAATAACTACTCGTCCCACAAAAGGGATGAGACCTAGGCTAGATAAGATACTCGGCACGCCAGAACTACTGACTGTGAGCAAAACAGTGCATCACAGGTGGTGTGGGCTGGCTGTGGGAGTCGCTGGGAGAGTGCCAAGTTTTCCAGAGGAACCAAGTAAAACACATTGAAATTTCGAGCGCCATTGGTGGATGGCAGCAAACAATTTCTAATGCCACTATGGTCTGAAGGGCTATTGGCTCCCATTCCGAGGGAAGGTCAGCAGCTTTGAATATTTTGCTTGCAAGCTGAGCAAGCCCACGCATCGCACACAGTATATGGTTTAATTGTTGTTCAACTTTAAGAGAAATGGATGATTCCGAAAGGAATGGATGAAGGGAGGGGTGTAATAACATTAAATATGATAAGGTTCACCATTCCAAAACTGGACAAAGAAACATGTAATTTAATTTTATGAAAAATCTTTGATCTGAACGGAGTCTCTGCGTTACGCCAAGAGAATGGAAATGCCGAATATAATGTATGTTTTACTTAAGACGATTTTATAGACCAATGAGTCAACTTATCATTAGCTGGCCGTTATTGCTGGCTTACATTGTAGTGGGTTGTTCTTTGTGGCATACTGCAATGAAACGCAAATACAATTGTGTGCGTACTTATCTTTGTCCCGGTCACGTTGCCAGTCCAGCATCAAGATGCATTTGTAGTCCACCACTGGGTTCCCTCAGGTTCAACGCTAATATTTAATTAAAATGCTGTCTATGTCTTCTTCGAATTGTACCGTCAGCTTCTGCGTCCCATTTCAAGTTGAACATACTCCATAGCACTAACCTCTGAAGCAAATTGTAGACTACTTTCCACGTTGTTTTCTCTGTGTTCCCATTGTTTCACATCTGTGTTCATGATTAGTTTTAACACGGGCCGAATTAATGGGTAAAATGATAAATTGTAATAAAGATTGGCTACTGAGACACATTTCTCTTAAATTTTTCAAACAGCTACATCCTGCCTTTCTGTGATTGTCATCGATTCCAGATACCAACAGACAGGTTTTTTAACTGGCAGCTGCAGATACACTTGAAGAGCTGGATCACAGTGACCACTTTTTTGGGATGATCGACAAAGGGCCGATATGCACTTACACGGTACCAGCGATAAGGAGCAACCTGGTATCGTTTACGGTGGCCTTGCGCCAAGCTGATGCCCAAGTCTTGCGATTCACGGTGCATCCAATACGCTTCTCATACCCAAAAGGAACACTGTGTGACTCACAATAAACATTTGTTGATCGAGAACACAGAAAAAAATTACCCATTTGATTGAATATGGCAATCGCCGCATGTTCTCGGAGTGTTTATTGTGAAATAAAAGTACTTTACAAATTGTACAATTTTGCTATTTCCTTTTAAAGTCTAATTTTATATTCCGAATTGTGACGCGCTGTGTTGTGCGTTGATTTCCGGGTTCTGCGTCACGTCACGTAGGTGATGACAGGACGTGTTTGGCTACGCAGCCCAGTAATGTCCTGGAGATAGGCAGAGAATATCACTAGGTTTGGTGATCTCAGCCTCAGGGGCGGGGAATATGATTTAGTGCCGCCAGGGCAGTCCACCTCGGGCGATGCAGCAATGGATAAGATTATCACAAGATGATCGCCCCCTGCTGCCTGATTTTGCAGGTGTACAAAAGAGGAAAACTACAGTAAGGTGCATAGGAAATGTTTGTACAATCGATCAATGTATGCTTAAAAACAAATGCCCGAACCCTCTGGACAATAATATTTTTGAGCGCACTATTCCTTTAAGGCTTGAGATTTCAGTGCTTGGACTATTAGTAGATTAGGAGATGTTCCCACTCCAGATATGAAGCCTGATTGATTAACATCCAGCAAGTTCAGACAATTCAGACAATATGATCTTAGCATATATTTTTCCTGCTGAATCCAGTAAGGCCAAAGGCCTAGAATTGGCAGGATTCAGTCGATCACCCTTTTTAAAAACTGGAAAGATGATAGACTGTTTCCATGATGTCAGTATGGTCCCTGTCCTGTGTATTTTTTGGTAAATCTCCTGCAAGATTAGGGCCCATTTTTCTGGAAAAAGTTTCATGGTCGCATTCGAAATGCCATCAGGCCCCCATGCCTTCGAGGTACCCAGTTTCTAGATTATGCTTTCTATGTCTTTTGTATCAATCGCTAATTTGTTGTCTACTGGATTATATATAACAAATGTATCGTGTTGGAGATTTTTTATAAACCAGCTTGGTGAAATGGTCCACCCATCCTTTTTCTCCCATGGCATTCAAGGTGTGCAATGTTATCTCTATTCTAGCTCCATCTTTTAATAGGGACCATATCTGGGCTCTTGATTTTTTTGCAATGATGCGTAGCATCCATTCATTTTCACTTTGGGTTTTTAAAATCCGATGCTGTTTTATAAAATGTATATATTTTGTGTTTATTATTTCAAGTTTTTTGTAATAGCCCTACCTATCAATGGTTATGATGTTTCGTATGGCCTTCCTTTTTTCCATTGTTTTTCTTTTAGTATATGGTCATACGGCTTTAGGCTCTTTATCTCGGATGGTCATTTTCATTTACTATAGTTTTAAAATGATGAGCACATTTACATATTGATTCTGTTTGGTATGAATCACATTGTTCAGTAATTTTGTCAGGTCTCCATTTGATACGATTAAAATTATTTTGAATTATAAAATGGTCATGATTCATTATTCATTGGCGGAACCTGTGAGCTCTAATGTGTGACCTTGAAAAATAACAACCATTGTATACTTCGTTCAGCACTGGCCTGTGATCGCAGAGACTGCACTAAATCACCAGCCACAGCAGCTTTTTCCACACACAAAAGGCTAACACACGTTTTCTGCAAAAGCAAGCTTTTTAGGCCCATTTATCATGTTTCTTCCTACCACTAAGGTTTTATAATACTTACCTGTGCCCCTGTATTGATGGATTAATTTTATTATGGGTTCTTTTTCAGAGATATCAGAAAGAGCCCCCTCACCCTTCACATTGCTACTCTCACAGCAAAGTGCATTCCTTTATAAAGCATTTTACATTATTCCTCCCTTTTATTAATTTGTTAATGACTAAATCTTTTTGGGCCTCTTGCTCCTTTTTAGCAACTTCATCTTTATGTATCCACATGTTTTCCAATCTTGTCTGCGCTAACCCTGGACCAGTATACAGGGCCGCCACACAGCACACGGCAAGCAGGGTACGTGTATTTCTGGGGTGCGGGGAAGTTTAACACGCGATTTCAGAAGGGTACGTGTATTTCTGGGGTGCGGGGAAGTTTAACACGCGATTTCAGCAGGGTACGTGTATTACTGGGGTGCGCGGGAAGTTCCACACGCGATTTCAGCAGGGTGCATGTATTTCTGGGGTGCGGGGAAGTTCCACACGCGATTTCAGCAGGGTACATGTATTTCTGGGGTGCGGGGAAGTTTAACACGCAATTTCAGCAGGGTACGTGTATTTCTGGGGTGCGCGGGAAGTTCCACACGCAAGTTCAGCAGGGTACGTGTATTTCTGGGGTGCGGGGAAGTTTAACACGCAATTTCAGCAGGGTACGTGTTTTACTGGGGTGCGCGGGAAGTTCCACTCGATTTCAGCAGGGTACGTGTATTTCTGTGGTGCGGGGAAGTTTTACACACGATTTCAGCAGGGTACGTGTATTACTGGGGCTGCGCGGGAAGTTCCACACGCGATAGGCCCTGAGCGAGTGGGGTACGTGTATTTCGGGGGTGCAGGGGATTCCTACACGTAAATTGGCAGGTTGGGTCCTCCCATGTGTTCCCTCTATACCCTCCACGGCCCCTGCAGGCAGACCACACCACAGGGGACTACCCTGCACCCCTGGTCATGTCCCGCAGGCAGCCCATCCACCATGGGCATGCCCCCCCAGCCAAGCCACATGTCACCTTGCACTAGTGATCACCAACGCATTACCCCCTTGCACCTCCACCTGCCAGCAGGCCCCCACTCATGTCCCACTCATGTCCCCTTGCACCCCCACACCCCCAGCAGTGCAGGGTACCTGCCAGCAGTCCCCCACTCATGTCCCCTTGCACCCCCACCCCCCAGCAGTGCGGGGCACCTGCCAGCAGGCCCCCACTCATGTCCCACTCATGTCCCCTTGCACCCCCACCCCCCAGCAGTGCGGGGCACCTGCCAGCAGGCCCCCACTCATTTCCCCTCGCACCCCCACCCCCCAGCAGTGCGGGGCACCTGCCAGCAGGCCCCCACTCATGTCCCCTTGTACCCCCACCCCCCAAGCAGTGCAGGGCACCTGCCAGCAGGCCCCCACTCATGTCCCACTCATGTCCCCTTGCACCCCCACCCCTCAGCAGTGCTGGGCACCTGCCAGCAGGCCCCCACTCATGTCCCACTCATGTCCCCTTGCACCCCCACTCCCCAGCAGTGCGGGGCACCTGCCAGCAGGCCCCCACTCATGTCCCACTCATGTCCCCTTGCACCCCCACCCCCCAGCAGTGTGGGGCACCTGCCAGCAGGCCCTGACACATGTCCCCCAGCCAACATGTCATCACAATCTAGATCCCTGACCCTTATGGGCAGCCTCCACATGCCAAAGACCCACCCAAGTATTGCATCCACCCACATAGAAATGCCAATTACATGATACAACCCCAATGGCAAGTATGTAAATGAACACATGTCCGTCACACACACACAATGGGTGCAAGTGAATGTCAAAACCCATATCATGACATGCATGAAAACAATGAGATAATACCACAAATCGAAGTATGAAGAAAAGAATGTATTAAAAGCAACATGAATGTAATTAAAATCAAACAAACAACAATGTGAATACAAAAAGAAAAGCTGCATGTCCGTAAAATAATGAAAAACAAGAAATCATAATCCAAAGGAAAGGTGTCCAAAGTCACAGTCCAACAAAGCAAATCCAAGGGAAAAACAAAAGTGAAAACCATTGCTCCATGGGGTAATCCGAAAAAAAAAAGATGAATCCAATAGTGAACTATATACAGATGAACAATCCAGGGTCCATGATCCCAACTGAAGAAATGAAACCTACCAAAAATTACCTAATAAAAAAACTATATACAGAAACGTGGTGCATTGTCCAAGCGCAACCAAAATAAAGAAAAAACCAAAGGAAACCTAACACTATCTAACTATTTACAAGGTCAGCGGGCAAGTCCAACGGCTCACATGTTGATGTCCCGGGCCAGGGCATCATCGAACTCCTGCTCGATGTCCCGGAGGCGGTCCTCTTCCATGGCCCGAAGGTTCGCAGGGACGATGACATCTGGATCTCCAGGTCCCTGCGAATGGCCTTGAGTCACTCGGCCCGCCTCGGGGCACTACACATGGAGTTCTCCGCCCTGACCATCGTGAGCCGTGCATCTTCCGCCCGCTGCCGCTCCGCATCTATCGCATGGCCCAACCGCTGCCACACGGAAGACACTTCCCGTCCAGGGTCCTCCTGCCCTCCGGCCGATGCCTGCCCCTCCGATGATGAAGGCCCCGAGCCATCATGGCTCCCACCTTGCTGCTGATGTGCCGCTGCCTGTGCCCTGGCTCCTGCTGCCTGCACATCCTCCTCCAGCTGGGGTGCAGTTGTTGAGATAGACACCCCTGCTGGACGTCCGACTCCCGACTGTGGCAGGGATCTGTTGTCCACCAGCCTGGCCGCAGGGTCAGAGGCAGCTCCACAGGGCACCCAGGTGAATAATGGGTGGGAAGATGGCATGGAGGACGACTGGGGCATAGGGGGTTCAATTGAGGAGGGGGTCGGAACAAGGTCCAGGAAACAGAGGAATCTGGCCCTGGTGAGCTGTCCCAGTGAGTCACCGCGGTCAATGAGCCATGCGAGAAGAAGTGCAGTCTCCTCATGAAAAGACTGCAGGTCAGCTCGCATGGCCCGTTGACGCAACGCCACCCCACCCAGGACAGGCTCAACCCGGTGCCGGATAGCCACATCCGCAGGGAGAGGAAGGCCAGTTGGTGTAAGCCAATCCCCTCCCTGAGAACGTGTCTGGACGTAGGCATCCCTGCTGGTGCGAGATGATGCAGTGACAGGATCAGGGACAGGATTGCACACAGGCACCTCCGCGGCGGCCTGTTCTGCCTCCTGTCCCTGGTCCTGCACTGCACCACTAGCACCAGTGGAATCCCCACCTCCAGACCCCGTCTCTGTCCCTTGCACGGCCTCCTCCTCCACCAAACCCCCCACCAACCTGGATGACTCCATGCCATCTTCCTCCGTTGGGCCCTGTGGGGTCTCAGCTGCCCCTTCTGCTGTCGAGGAGTCCAACTCCGACCTCCGCCTCTTGGACCTCCCCTCGGCAGCTGCGGCCTGGGACGCGGCACCGGACTCCTCACTCCCCGACGAGATGACAACCTGGGAGGGGAGCCGGGCCTTGCGTCTCCGGCTGCCGGTGCGATTCCTGCCGCTGTGCTCCACAGCACCTTCTCCGCCCTCTTCATCAGTTGACGCTGCAGACAAGGAGAAATAAAACACAGGCATCAGGGCACTGTACAATGGACTCATACACACATGACAGTTGTACATGAGTGGCATTGTCAAACTTCAGACATGGCATCACAATCCCCAACACACTTGTCATTTCGACATGAGCTATTCCACAGCCATATCGCAACAGCCAGCACCATCCATACACATACAGCAGCATGAGCAGCCAAAGGTGAGCCAGACATCACATGAAACACAGGGAGTGCACTACACATGCACACATGCCACCACACTTACATGCATGTGTACACCTCTGCCAACTGTCGCAGTGTTGAGATCGGCATCCATGGCACATCTGCCAATCAGTCTTCCACATATCAGTGTCACGTGCATCCATGTTGCATCACTGTTGCACCCTTGTCAAATACACACACATGCACATGTACACAGTGCAGATACATGCAGCTGGAACCAACATCCATGTTTGACACCACAACCATGCCAACTGACATACACAGTAATCCAAACATGTGTGCTCACACATCTGCATTTGGCTTGCATGCTTACCCACACATACACCATCCATGTGTCTCACACATGAAAGGACTTGCATGTGTCAGCCTCACAGCCCTGTACATACATGGCCCTAGAAAACCACATGTACAACCTGCACACTACTGGCACAACACCACACGCACAGCTTCCAATCAGTATGCATGTACACTTACTGCTCAACTCCAGACGGGTCTGCCTCTCAAGGACCTGGATGTGGAGCGCTGGGCATATGTGTTCCAGGACCCTCATCTGATGTTCCAACAGGTGGCCCCGGCGCCCCTTAGCATCCGCTGCCTTCAAGACGCGCCGGGCCTTGTTGAGGGTCCTGGACCTGAAGTCCTCCCAGCGCTTCTTGACATGTTGGAAGTCGCGGACTGCCGCCCCCTCCGCGTTGATGGCAGTCACGATGTCCGTCCATATATGAGTCCGTTCTCCCTTGTTGGCGCATCTTGTTCTGAAGAGGGCATGCTACTGCCCCAGGACTTGCTCCACCAGGTCACTAACTTCGGTGGCAGTGAAGCTGGTGCCCCTCTGCCTCTCTGGCTGGGGGTTGCCAGTGGTGCCAGATGGTGTAGTGCCCGACATGGCAACCCCAGAGGCAGGTGTGGGTGGGCAACTGGGTCCTGGGGCTGGGCTGTGGATCGATGGTATCCCAGTCGGGAGTCTTCAGTTCCAGAAGGGGTGGTCACAGCAACTGCACCCCTGGCTGATGTGCAGGCAGCAAATAGCAGGGCACGTGGGCAGCAGGCAGTCAGGCAGCAGCAGATGGCAGGTGGGAGCGTGCTCGGGGCTCTGGGGGGCAGTGATTCGGCCTTTTGGGCAGGAGCGTGGTCTTCTGTGTGTTATCGCGTGGCCAGCTTGATACGAGTGATTTGGCACGTGAAAAATGTGCACGTCAGCGTGTAATTCGAGGAAAGGCTCCTAGCGCGTAAGCGCGTCAGCACTCATACGCGCTTTCATTGGACCAAAGGCCCTACAAGCGTAAGCGCCTCTGTGACGTGACGCACGTGGGCGTTTCTCTCGTGACGTTAGCATAGTGGTTCAGCGCACGTGAAAAATCTGCACGTCCGCGTGTGAATGCGTGTAATCCGAGGAAAGTGCCTATGCGCGTAAGTGACGTGACGTGACGCGCGCGGGCGTTTCCCTCAGCACGGGTTAAAGGTGAGCGGGGGCAGCAGTTTGCTGTACATGCCTTTCGTGGAGACGTGTGTTGCTGCTTCCTGTTGTTTCACGCGCCATCCCAACTTCACAGCTATCAAGGATGTATCTCTTCTTTTGGCGGGGGTATTGGCTATGCGTGTTTTTCTGCATCGCGCTAGTCAGACGGTGAGTCGCACACGCTATTTTTCCCACTGCGGATGCCCCTGTGTATCGCACCCATTTTCGAGGTCATAGTAGCCTGCGTGTCCCACGCGTACGCGTTATTCGTGTTACTGGGTGCCACCGCGTACTGCGGGAGGTTGATTCCACGCACGTAGGCTGCAGGGTTGCATGCATGGTTTTACTGCAGTTTTGGGGTGCCTGAGCATTGCGTGACCCGTCACTACATCACCGGGGTCACATACAGCCTTGCAGGTGCAGGGGGGCTGTTAACATCTTGCTTCCCACCCCCTTCATCCCAATTGCCTAGGTCAATTGTGGTGTACACCTCCCATTGGCACTACTCCATCTGTGCCGGCACTAGTACATCTGTGCCATGGTTGGGAGGCCACCAAAAGTGAGGGGCGCCTCAGCTGGGTGTACTCCTCGTGGCGGGCGTGGTCGGGGATGTGGCCGTGGTGACCAGGAAGTAGGGGGACTCCAGGGTGTCCAGGGCGGCCACAGAGGGGGAAGAGGCAGGGGTGCACCACTTGAGCACAATGTTGTGCCATCTGTCGGTGCAGTCATGCCACCACCCCCTGTGGTTCCGGGAGATGCAGCTTCTACATCTGGCACTGGCGCCCATGTGACCCGGCAGTCCGTTCCATCGACTGCCACGGGCCCAAGGGTAGTGTAGCTGCAGGTGCAGCTGTGGACACCGCCACCCAGGCTCAGGCTGCGTTGGCACTTGAGGAGCCCTTGGAAGATTTCCAACAGGCCAGGAGGGAAACCGTAGGGGCACGCAGGGCTGCTCTGACCAAGACCTGTGTCCCTCGGGCAGTTATGTCATCTGCTGCCCCGAACAGCCGGGTGTTGGCAAGTGCAGGGGCAGATGCACCCAACAACACCCTGGTTGTGAGTCTGCCACAGCGGATGTTGCTGCGCAGGGTCCATTAGAGGGCACCCAGCTGCCACTGACACAGTCAGGCCTTTGGTCGTCCCTCCACCTGCCACTCCCTTGGCTCAATCCACCAAACCCACTGGCCATACTGGTCAGGGCGGCATTAGCCAGCCAGGGTCTGCGCCACAGTCCAAGAGGAGGAAGGTTGCACCTGCAGCACAGGCTGGGACCCCACACACAGCCACGACCTCCTGCACGTCGAGGAAGAAGCCTTTCTGCAAGCGGGAACTGGACTTCCTCGTGGACTATGTGCGGGGCCACAGCCGTGACATGGTAGTTGGTGCCAATAGTCAGACTACGGCTGCCCACCGTGACACCCACTGGAAGCCAGTTGCGGAATATGTCACTTCATTCGGCCATGAGGTGCGCACGGCGCAAGAGTGCAAAAAGCGTTGGAATGACCTCAAACGCAGCACTAAGGCTAAGCGCGCCTCAAATTACAACTTGACTCTGGTGACTGGTGGTTGGCCTGCACCAGAGGAGCAAGAGCTCACTCCGCATGAGTCACTCATTGCAGAGTTCATACCATCTGAATCGGTCTAAGGAGTGGGCGAGATGCTTGACTTTGATGCCCAGTCCAGTGAGTGTTGATGCGTGTTTGTTGAGGACGTGTGTGTTTTACTTGTGGGATGTGTTGTGCATGATTGCCACTACATGTGACGTGTACATGGTTCTGATGTGCAAGTAATGCAATGCTTCCGTGATGCATGTCTGCTGTGCTGGATGGTGGACATGTGGAGCAGACGGGGAGTGTCCGCAGCACCACTATTGCACCCTACTCACATGCTGGTTACCAGTATACCCCTCCGCTCCATGTTCCAGCTCACTGGCCCTTCTGCATGTAGCGTGGGGTCACCTTCCTCTCAGCCCAGGCACAATGTCATAGCATGACTGAAGTGCATGTGTCCTCTTCCTGCATGCGGGTACTCCATGTAGGCATGCTCCCTTGCCCCTCCTCCGCCACTCTGCACCCCAGTTCCACCTTTGCACTGATCTGCTTCCATCTTGCCATTGGGTACTTTCCTGTTCATGCGTCCTGTGTACATGCTAACTTCCAGCGGACAATCTGCCAGACATATGCTGTGTGGTACAGCCTTAGTACTTGATGCAGGGTATCTCACTTGTACTGTGCAGAGGTCAGATGCCCCGCAGGGACATGAGTGCCCATTCATGCTCCATGTGCATTGCACGCATGCCCCTATGTGTCCTTGACTGGATGATCACTATAATACAAGTCCTGGGTGACATACATTGCATGGCATCTCATCAGCCTTCCCATGTCAACTGTGGCTCAGTACTGCGTTGCACACATGTTTAGGGTCTGACATTCTGTGTGGGTCACAGGCCTCAGCCTGTTTAATGGCCAATGACTCTGTCCGACTGTTGTAGTGTCTTCTTCACACGTGGTTGGCCTCCAGAGGTTTCATCATGTGTCCTGCTTACTGTCCCATCATCATTTCAAGTGTTGTCACTTGAATCACATTAAGCTGTTGATGCCAGTCAACACTGCCTGTCAATACACAGGTGTATGGTCAGCCTTTTGATACCATGCTAGGCACCCCTGCTTTTGCACTTGGGTGGAGGGGTGCTTTGCTTGTAGATATGCTACCCATTGAATGCACATTGCACGTGATGCCTGAAGTTGACCTTGCACTGCCTTCACATTTCCTGACACACACCACAAAGTCCTTGTACATGTAGGTAGTGAGTGACATACACATTTGCTGCACTGCATAGACCCACTTCTATGCAAACTGCCACCTTTCAACAGGTCTGATCATAGAAGCAATTCAAAGTTGACCCAGCATGCATGCCAGGTTCTATTTTGTGTGTCACATGTCTGCCTGATGTGTTTGTTGTCGGTGTGTGTGTGTGTTGTGTGCTTCTGACATGTGTAGTGACCTTTTTTCTCTATATTTTTCAGATGATGACGCAATGGAGCCGGAAGATGGTGTTGTCATGCCAGACACAGGGTTGTTACCACTACATCAACCCGGCACAAGTGGGGGTCGTGGGGTGGTAGGCCACGAAAACCCCCAAGTGCTACAGTCCATCTTATCTCTGGCTGCCTATGAGTCCAGCCCTGATGACGACTCCGACGTCCATGTCGAGTTGGATGAGCATCAAGTCCATGTGTTAGGGGTGAGTGATTCTGATGTGGACACTCCTCTGTTCGTGACACCTGCACTGAGGGGTCAGACAGTCTTGGTACCTCCGCCCGTGGTGGATCGGGATGCAGGGTCACCCTCCACACCAGTCACTGATGTGCCTGGGGCATCACGTCGACGGGGGCATGTAGTCGTGCAGCCGCTGGCCGTGCCAACACGACGAGGACAACTGGTCCTTGGGTCCCACATGGGTCAAGCCCAGCAACATGGTCGCCGCGCGCAACCGCTGTATACTGACTGGGAGCAAGACAAGACTGCCAATTCAGAACGGCAGGGGGCAGCAATGGAGTATATACAGCAACAACTCTGTCCCGAGAATTTCTCGAAAACATCGTCCGACTGCACGGTTTTCCTTCAGTTCTAATTTCGGATCGAGGTAGTCAATTTATTTCTCATTTTTGGCGAAGTTGCTGTCGGTCGGCTCAAATTGATGTGAGACTATCGACCAGTCACCACCCTCAAACCGACGGACATACCGAGAGGACCAATCAAACTCTGGAACAGTATTTACGCTGCATGCTGCAACAAACTGAAAAAACTTGGAAAGATATCCTTTGGATAGCCGAATATGCCTACAATAACTCTGTCCACTCAGGAACTGGGAAAACCCCGTTTTTTCTTCTATACGGCTGTCACCCTCGAACCTCGGAGTTGGATCCACTCCAAGATCTTGGAACACCAGCAGTAGACTACCTGCATTCTACAATCACCCAAGCCTTTAAGGAAGCCGTTTCTCACCTTCAAAGGGCTAAAGAACAATACAAGAAAGGAGCAGACCAACATCGGAAGGAAGCCCCCCAATATCAAGTAGGAGATCAAGTCTGGTTATCCACCAAATATCTACCTCTAAAAGGACCACGCACATTCAACCCAAGATACCTTGGTCCCTATTCCATCACTACCATAGTAAATCCAGTAGCGGTCAAGTTGGACTTGCCCCCTCACATGAAGATACATCCGGTCTTCCACGTCTCTCTATTAAAACCTGTGCAACCTCAAACCCGACTAACTAAATCTCCAAAACCTATCCTAGTTGATGGAGAACTCGAGTTTGAAGTCAAAAGCATCCTGGACTCCAAGATCTCCAAATCTAAACTATTTTACCTAATTGACTGGAAAGGCTACGGCCCCCAAGAAAGATCCTGGGAACCTGCAGAATATGTCCACGCTCCTCGTCTAATCAAAAGATTCCATCGAACATTTCCTGACAAGTCCAAACCCCCGGAGAAGCCCGGTTTGGGAGGGGCCTTGAGGGGGGGTGCTGTCATGATCTCTGCTTCCAAAAGGTCAGGACTTACCCAACTCCCTTGGAAGCAGACCCATAACCCAGGTTCCGAGTGCCAACCAGTCCCAATTGGGACCTTTTGGACCCTGTCCTGGCGCCAGTGGCACCAGGCTCATAAATATGCCCAGTCCCAGCGCTGGAAGCGCCGGGCTCATAATGCTTGGGTGGACCTACCTGCAGCAGACCATGCTGCTTACTTGCCTGCCAGTTGAGCCTCTGATCCTCTTCTGTTTGGAACTACTTTTCCTGTTGGGTGGGGCAGGAGCCACTCCCTAGATTCAGAACACTGGAACTCTTCTGGAAAGCAGGAACTCTTTTCTTACCTAGGCGTGGCTGTGGAAGGAGACACCTAAGCACTACAGGAGGCTATTTAAACCACACCCGATGGATGAATCTTGCTTTGCGTTATTCTGCATCCTCTGCAGCAGAACGCTCATCGTGTCTTCTGCATCTGATCCTGGGCCTAAAGAAAAAGGCTTACCATCCTGAATCCAGTCTTCAGCAACACCTATAAAGACAAGAAAGAACAGGTTAGCATTACGGTCTTCAGTGACAGCTCTTCACTTACCTGGTCCATCGGCTGTCACCAAAGCCTCGCGCTGCATTCCGGCATCTGAAAGACAAAGGCTTACCTACTCTTCGTGCGCTCCGGAGGTCTTCACACTGCATTCCGGCATCTGAAAGACAAAAGCTTACCAACTCTTCGCACGCTCCGGAGGCCTTCGGCGCTGCATCCCGCATCTGAAAGACAAAACAAGGTGCGTTTAAAGACATTGGGGAACTTTAATACTCACGTGCCATTACTCCTTTCCACATCTAACCCAGTGGGTATTCCGGCACCCTGCAGCCGCTCCGAACTTGTACCTGCAAAATTAAAAGACAGTTAGAGCGCATCGTGAAGCAGGCAACAAGCGCTTACTTACGTGCTTCCAGGCGCTTCTATTCATCACACGGGTTCCATCTTCAACTCACTTCAGCCCGTCATCCGCCATCGCCGGAACCCTGCAAAACAAGAAACATCATTACTAAAGACTTTAAAGACATTATAATTACTTGAAACTTACCGTTCGTGCAGTAAACGACGGACAGCAGTCCTCTGAAGTCAAGAGGCCTGCTCCCCTTATCCAGTGAAGAAACTGGTTACAGCACCCTGCCCCGAGGCAGATGGAGAGCACGGCGTTCACTTACCTAAGGTGAGAGCGTTAACCTTTGGGGTTCTACAGGAGAAGAGAAAGGGAAGAAGAGAGAGACATTCAATAACCCAGTTCCTTAATCCCATATTTTCTATCTGCAGACATCTTACCCTTCGAGTCAGACATACAGTGCACAGAGGTCCAGCCCAAAGAGCCAGCCATGTGTTACACATCACCTTTTAAGATACTGTATACACCCAGTCAAGACCGGCGCCTCTACGGGAATCAGGTGAGCGTTACACCAACAAGATGCGGGCATTCCTCATCAGATAATAGAACACCAAGCCGACCAGTCAATGCGTATAATCAGCTGATAGGGGCATTTGTGTTTTTCCTACTGTACTCCGGAAGCTGAAGAACTTGTTCTATTATATCTGTGAACAATCTCCTCACGATTGGACCAGACTTAGGATCTTGCAGGAACAGATGAACAATAGTAGTTCTCCCCACAAGCGCAGGGTATGCGCGCAATATGAACAGAAAAATTGCAAGAACGATCCGTGAAACACTGTCATTGGGCACCACCATGAGCACCTCCAAAGAGAAATTCAGGGAGAAAGAAAATGGGGAACTGTTCCCTCCTCCAGTCGTTGAAAAGGAACTCCAAATCTGGCATACTCTCCTTCTCAATCAAGACTTAAATGTGTCTCAGTCCAATGTCATATAACTCCTGTGACTCAAGAACAAATCGCTTCCCCTAACTCCTTTTTTTAGTGTCTGAAAAGAGTGCCCCGACATAAGCCACAGTCCAATATACTCTTTGTCTGTTTACTCGACAGCTTCTGCATCCTTCTTTCTCGTCATAGACCTAGTCTGCTCATGCTGTGGTTCTTCCCCGATGCTTGCTTCCGACGGGGTCGGGGTGAAGGGTGTTCTCCAGCATAGATTTTCATGGCTCTGAGAAATATCCAAGGAATATGCAGCACTGCCAGCAGCACATGATCTCTCTCACTGTCACACCTCTGATGAAGCCAACCAAGGATATTTATCTCTGTAAAAGTTAAAGCACTACTAGTAGCGATGTGATTTTTTTCACAAAGCAAACACGTGACAATTTCTCTGGATCAGGATGCATACAAGTGAATTCAAGTCCGGTTTGAGCAAGAGATTCTGGGGGGGGATAAATGACATTATATCCCCGTTGCTTAAAATTGTGGGGGGGGATTTGTTCCCCCTGTACCCCCATGTCCTACACCCATGCTTTTCAGAAGAGTTTGTCTGAACGTAAATGACGTCAGATCCTGTGAGTCTTTATGCAATGGGATTGAGAAAAAATGCATTTTTCAAGTCAATCACAGTGAAATATCGTGCTTCAACAGCGATATTACATAAGATTGTTACAGGATTAGGAACTAGAGGGAACTTGACCTCTACAATCTGGTTAAACGGGCGTAAATCTTGAATTAAACGCCACAGCCCCCTTTCCCTTTTTTAATCGGATAAATCACAGCATTACACAGTGACTCTGATGTCACCAAGATACCCTGTTCCATCATGGCGGATATGGTCTTAAAAATACCTTCATCTGCCTCTCGAGACATGGGATACTGTTGTCCTCAAGGTCAAATTGCTAATGGTTTCAATTTAATCTTCACTTCTCTTGCCCCCTTCAATAGGCCTACGTCATAGGGGCCTGTTGTGCATAATGAAGCTGGCACTTTTGCCATGTCTTCATCGAAATACTCAAGGAATTTCTGTGCTAGCATAATTATCTGAGGACCCTCACGTTTAATTGATCTTACCCAATAAGTACTACTCATCTCGAGTATCACTTATCATCTGACGGATGTTCTCTAAACATATCCTCATGAGTGACGTCAGTCAATCTGTAACCTTCCCCAATGGCAATTACTGTGCACCATCGTCTGCCATTATAATCCTTCCCATCAAGTAAAACCATCTCTCCACGCACTATGGCTGCTTGTAATTCTAAAGGAAAGACTTGTCCTTCCTCTTCATCCATAGGTATCTTTGGCCTAAATAAGAATTCATCAGGTATTCTCATAGTTCTGCCCACTAAACCTGGTAACCATGTTAACAGAATGTGTACCCCATAGTGAAAAACCTCTGGTTCTAATGGTACTCCTCGTATGACCACTTGTCCTGCAAATGCCATAATAAATTCATTCACGTTTAAATAATGCATTCCTGGTGTTGAACACACTATGCCTTCATCAGTGAACAAAATCATCATGTTCAATTTGGTCATTAAATCTCTACCTAATATATTGACAGGTGTCTGCCTTGAATATAATAATGGCACAGACAAGTCACACTCTCCTATAGAGACTGGCAATTCTTCAGTAAAAGGAACTCTACTTGTAGCTCACTGAAACCTTGAGTATTCATGGCATTTCCAGACATTGAAAATGTCCCCTCTCATATAAATGAGCGTGTTGCACCCGTGTCTACTAAAAAAGAAAAAGATTTGCCTCTTATAATGACGTCAACCCTCGGTTCCTCTTGAGAATTGGGCGTCACTGATAGTATCGAACACATCAAGTCTCCCAGTGAGCTGTCCTATTGTGGATACATTCTCATCCCCATACGTCTGCAAGGATTCCCTCCATCAATAGTAACAACCCCTATTCTAGAAGTCATTAACTGACCTGTATTTGTGCTTTGCTGTATCTGCATGGGCGACTCCTGTGACTGTCCTTGTGGCAGATTCATTGTTGCCTGCTGTGTTTGCAAATCTTGTTGCATTCTCAGCGCTTATGTTTGCTGCACTGTCTGATTTTGAGCAAACCCATCTCCATTCTTCTGCGAATATGCAGGTGGGTTTGTAGCCCCCCCCCCTCTTGAGAATTGCCCATTCGGCATGAATCCTTGACTTCTACATGTGCGTGCAGTGCCCTGACATATCACATGACCAACATAGAGGAGGAGGTCTCCTAATCTACCGCTCCTGCATGCCTGGCCTATCGTTTGTGTGTTTTAAAACCCACTTCGATTGTTGTGGAAGTTTCCCTGATAATTCTGGAAGCCCCTACCTCGAAAGCCTCCCCTTCCCCATGGTGCAAATCCATTATTACCTTGATCGAACTGCCTTTGATTATTCACCTGCTGCATGCTTGCTGTGAACCGGATCTGTTTCCACTGGTCAACATTGCCACTTAGAAGGCATACTTTGATAGTTTTTTCTGCACTGACGTTGCCTCTTCACCTTTCCTAACATCGTCTTTCTTTCGATTCTTCTCTTGCAACAGCCTGCAATAATGTGCGATGGTCAGCTGAATCTCTGACCATGTCTTTGCTTCCATGCCCACTCATTTCTTGAACTGCTTTTGTACTGACTCTGGCAGCCCTTGGCCTAACATATGATAAAATTCAGGTTTTGATTTCCCCCAAGCCTCGTGTGTTTCCAAAGCCCACTGGTCTTGGAAATTCTGAATGTAAACAAGAGGATCATCCCCTTCCTGCATCTTTTTTGCCATTATAGCTCCCATATCTGACATGCCCGGATACAGTACTCTAAGCGCTTTCCAGACCGCCGCCTTACAATTATTGAACAGTGCTGCATCGTGAGTAGTGTTTAGCGTAGTAACACTATAATATCCTGCTCTTGACCAAACGTCATCAGCCCTTTCCCCAAGGATACGATTAGAAGACCTTTAATGTCCCCTATAGCTAACGTGTTTCCTCCTGTCATTTTTTCTAACTCATGTATACATTTCCCAGCACCAGAAGTTAAACTCGGGAGTTTACACCTTGACTCACACTTATCCATCTGTGGCCAAGGTATGTACTGTGGCCTCGCTCCTCCTTTCCCTAACAAGGGAAACTGTGAAACCCCAAACTCACATTCGTCCCCCATCATCTGTCTGTTCATAACAGGGACAATGGCACTGCACTGCTTTCTTCCTGGCAGTGACCTTAACCTGCTCACATAAGGTGGCGAGCCCCCCCTCACCATGGAATCGTTCTCTAGGTGGATCGAGCCGCATCAATGATTCTGACGCCCGAGATATAGGTAGGTCTAAATCAGACCATCTTACTTACTTGTCCATTGAAAAACTCCCTTCAGGGCCACATGCGTTACCTTCCTCTTCTCCACGGAAGGTTCCCCTGTCCTTGTCTGACATTTCCTGTACCCAGCTCATGTGAATTCTCTCTTCTTCATCCCTATTCAGAGTTAACCTATTTCGAAACAACTTTTTAGGCTCAAAACTTCATGAGGCTCCCTCTTTATCGTACAACTGTGTACTCTCGAGTCAATCATTTTTCCTTTTCTTTTCTTTTTTTTTAAATTTGTTTTTGGTTACACAGTAACCTTTACAAAAAGTATTAGATGATTAAAATACATAAGTACAAAATACATAAATCCATACTTTCTTATTAACTCAGTGGACAAACATTTCAGACAAAACATCAACCACTAAATAAATGGATGAGGACTCTACGTCTCTAATAAGCAAATACAATTTTGCACAGACACAACCAGAATAGAAGAGTAAAACTTCAACATCACAGTTAGTCAAGGATAATACTTCATATCTAAGTATTTCAATAAAAAGAAACATATTTCGAACGGATTGTGTCCTCCGACGTATTCCTTATCTTTGATAGATCATCTCCCAGCTTGCTGGTCTCGGAATTTTTTTTTCAGTAGAGGGCGCTGTGCGTCGACGTCCCTTGAGCCGATGTCCCTCGACGGTCTCCGTAACGGTGCCAATGTCACTACGCGTATAAATAGACTCGCGCAGCGTCCGTTGCTCAGTTCCGTTTTTCCGCGCTTTGCGGGGCCTCGGAATATCGTTGCTCAGTTCTTCAGTCAAATATATCAATTATTCCTCGTGAATACCGACTCATACTCAATGGCTTCCTCACCCGAACCGACGACTCCACGGTCCGGGTTAAAAAAATGTCGAAGAAAATGTCGTTGACGGATCCTCACAGGATCTGCTTGTGGTGCCTGGGAATCGAGCACCATTGTTCAGAGTGCGAGGACTGGATGTCCATGACGGCGAAAGCCTTGAAGGAGCGTAAGGGGAAGCTCGAGAGAAGTAAGTGTTACGCTCACCTGTTTCCCACGGGGGCGTCGACCGGAACTGGGCCGCTGTTATTTCCACCAGCGTGACTTGTAGCTCCGAGATGACTGACTGGACTGGCCCGCTCAGCCTAGTTTGTCTGGCTCGCAAGAATATTCTTCTGAAAAGGAGAAGAGGAATTTACCACCCGTGGAATTGAGTGTCAACCCACCTTCCCCACTCCCGTTGTCTTCCCACTGATCACTCTTGATGTCCCCTCCTTAGTCTAACCTGATGGTTTGGAAGGATGAGCTCTCCATCCTGCGTCGACCGCAGGGGCGCGTTGATGACCAGTTACTTCACTGGCGTAGAGGAATTGGTGAGTTCCAGTATTGACTCGAAAATCCAATTGTTCATAAGAGTTCAAATGTCTGCTCTTCACTCTGTCCGATTCCTTGCAAGTTGCCGATTATCCACTCGAAGATTTCCAAATGGCACTTGGTAAGATTCAGGTAAGTCTATTGTGTTTTTTCCCCTTAGGGGCCAGGGTACGGCGATGAAGCAGAGTTGACTGTGCCGACCCGAGATGAGGTGAGACCCCCGTGGTAAATCAGGTAAGTTTTGTGGGGGGTAACTGGTAGTGTCCTTGCTTTCTCCCCTTAGGGGCCGGGGTACGGCGTTGAAGCAGAGTTGACTGCGCCGACCCGAAATGAGGTGAGTACCTCCCGTGGTAAATCAGGTAAGTCCTTGGGGGTAGCTTGTATGGCCTTAGAGAGTCCCCTTGCTCACCTTGCTGTCTTTGTCTCCTTAGGTGTCAGAGGGCGGCCGCGAGATGGAGAGAGCGTGATGGAATGCTGAAGTACCGCCAAGCAGGTGAGTTCAGCGCGGCGCTGTAGGAATGCAAAGCGATGCTTCAAAGACTTCTGTCTTTCAGTTCTGTGGCGAAATGGATCAGGATTCAGGTAAGGATTAAAGTTAAAACTCCTGTTCTAACCTTTATCCTTTTTGTCTTCTTGTTTCAGGAGTCCCAGGACTGAAGCGGGCGTGGCTGAAGACTGGAGCTGCTGAAAACACGGTGAGCGTTACGCTGCAGCAAGCAGAATAACGCGAAGCACGTGTGGCTGTCCGGGCGTGGTTTAAATAGCCTTGGAAGAAGATCCAGGTAAGTATTCTTCCACAGCCCCACCCAAGTAACAAAATAGTCCCTTCAGTAAAATAGTCCCTCCTAAGCCTCATTTGGCTTGAGTCTTCATGCAGCATGGTCTGCCTCAGGTGAGTATGCAGCATGGTCTGCTTCAGGTAAGTTATCAATAATGAGCCTGGTGCCCATGGCGCCAGGACTGACTTTATCTTTATGAGCCTGGCGCCATAGGCGCCAGGACTGTACCCAAACAGCCCCTAACTGGGGCTTTTGGGCATGCTCCAAGTGGCATGATGCCTGCTTCCGGGGCTGCTGGGCCTGGTCTGGTCTTCCGGGGGCAGGCATCATGACAGCACTCCCCCTCAAGGCCCCTCCTAAAGTCGTTCTCCCCCTTGGCCGTGGTTTGTCTGGAAATTCCCGATGGAACCTCTTCACTAAACGAGGTGCATGCACGTGGTCACTAGGTTCCCAAGACCTTTCCTGTGGACCATAACCTTTCCAGTCAATTAGGTAAAAGAGTTTTGATCTCACTCTTTTTGAGTCCAAAATATTCTTGACTTCGAACTCGGGCTCCCCGTCTATGAGGATAGGTTCAGGTGGAGTGGTTAGCCTTGTTCCTGGTTTCACTGGCTTCAAAAGAGACACGTGGAAAACGGGATGGATTCGCATATGAGCAGGTAGGTCCAACTTGACGGCCACTGGGTTAATAATTGCCTTGACAGAAAAAGGTCCCAAATACCGGGGTTAAAGGTCCGAGTCCCCTTGAGTGGTAAGTGCTTAGTGGCTAACCATACTTGGTCCCCTATTTGGTATTGAGGAGCTTCACTTCTGTGCTGATCCGCATCCTTTTTGTATTTTTCCTTAACCTTTTGCAAATGGATGGTTGCTTCTTTAAAGGCTTGTGTAATAACAGCGTGGAGATGGTCCACTGCGGGCATCTCTAAATGCTGGGGTGAGTCCAAATCCGAGGTTCGAGGATGGTGCCCATAATTGGTAAAAAAAGGACTTTGTCCAGTTCCTGAGTGTACGGAATTATTGTACGCATACTCTGCGATCCACAGAATGTCTTTCCAATTCCCCTCAGACTGATGTAGCATACAACGGAGGTACTGTTCAAGAGTATGGTTGGTCCTCTCCGTTTGACCGTCGGTCTGAGGGTGATGACTGGTCGAAAGCCTAACATCAACTTGTGCCAGTTGGCAGCATTTCCTCCAAAAATGTGAAATGAATTGACTGCCCCGATCTGAAATTAACACTGAAGGAAAGCCATGCAGGCGGACAACATTTTCAAGGAATTCCTTGGCCAGGATTGAAGCTGAAGGTATCCCTTTTAAAGGAATGAAGTGGGACATTTTAGAAAAAAGATCTACAATAACTAGAATGGTATTGTAACCTTGGTACGGGGGTAAATCCGTGATGAAGTCTAATGACAAGGTATGCCAAGGGGTAGGTGGTATGTTTAATGGTTGCAATAATCCAGCAGGTTTTTTCTTTTGCCCTTTATTTTGTGCGCAAATGCCACAAGACATGACAAATGACTTGACATCCTTTCGCCAGGTAGGCCACCAAAATTGCTTCCTAATTTTAGCTTCGGTTTTTGCAATACCCGGATGCCCTTCTATTAAGGTGTGATGGTAATGGGAAATGACAAGTTCCTGTAGTTCCTTTTGCGGTAAAAATAGCCGGCCTTGGTAATAAGTTAAATCATCGATGACAGAGTACTCTGGACCTTTCTTTTCCAGTCCTGTAGGGCAACGGAATCAAAGAGTTGGTGGATCTTGTTTTGAATGTTCTCCAGTGTCCGTATGGAAGTCAGGCCAAGGATTCTCTGTTCTGGAATTATGGGTACGGGTTCTAAAGTTATTTCTGCTTCTCCCATTCCAATCCGGGACAAGGTGTCTGCTTTACCATTCTTACAACCTGGTCGATAGGTTATTACAAAATCAAACTCGGCGAAGAACAATGCCCAACGGAGTTGGCGCGAAGATTGGGCTTTGGCTGTCTTTAGGTATTGTAAGTTGCGGTGATCGGTGATGACCGTGATGGTATGTCTGGGACCCAGTAGATAGTGCCGCCAAGCCTTGAAGGCGGACTTGATGGCCAGCAGCTCCTTGTCGGTTATGGCATAGTTTAATTCGGGGGCTGAAAATTTTCTTGACCAAAACGCCACTGGGTGAAGCTGGTTAGTTTCGGGATCCTTTTGGGAAAGGACTGCTCCCATGGCTGAACTGGATGCATCTGTTTCCACTATGTAGGGAAGCTTGGGGCGCGGGTGTCTTAATATGGGAGCAGATGTGAATTTAGCTTTTAACTCTTGGAAGGCGTTCTCGGCTTCCTCTGTCCACACAAAGCATTTGTTTTTTCGCAATAGTGTTGTGATGGGATGTACAATGTGCGAGAAGTCCGGGATAAACCTGCGGTAGAAATTGGCAAAGCCAAGCATGCTTTGAACTCCTTTGATTGACCTTGGCGAAGGCCAATTAAGAATGGCATCCACTTTTCGTGTATCCATCCGGATTCCTATCGGGGTCAGAATAAATCCAAGGAATTCCACTTCCGTAGTGTGGAAGATGCATTTTTCCAGTTTAGCATATAATTTATGCTGGCGTAACTTCTCTAGGACTGCTCGGACATGTTTTACATGCTCAGATTTTGATAAAGAGTATACTAAGATGTCGTTGATGCAAACGACCACACAAACGTCGATAAGCTCTCGGAGGACATCGTTCATGAAGAACTGGAAGGCTGCTGGTGCATTGCATAGTCCGAAGGGCATCACTTGGTACTCAAATAGTCCGTACTTGGTGCGAAAAGCAGTCTTCCATTCGTCACCCTCTTTGACACGTACCAGATGATATGCCCCCCGAAGGTCTAGTTTCGTGTATATGCAAGCGTCCTTCACCTGGTCTAGTAGTTCTGGGATCAAAGGCAATGGGTATCGATTCTTGATGGTTATCTGATTCAGTGCGCGGTAGTCTATACATGTTCTAAGGTCGCCTTCCTTTTTCGGTACGAAGAACAAAGCTGAAGATGCAGGGGATTTGGACGGGCGAATGAAGCCATTAGCAAGGTACTGGTCTAGGTACTGGCGCAAATGAAGATTTTCGGGTTCCGTAAGGGCATAGATTCTGCTGCAAGGTGGTTGTGCTCCAGGTACAAGATCTATTTGACAATCATACGATCTGTGAGGTGGTAAGGTGTTTGCCTGTTCCTTTTGGAAGACATCCTGAAAGTCTTGGTATTCAACAGGTAATTGCATGGCTACTGGAATTACTGGGGCCAGGACTGAGTTTTGAGTTTTCTTTGGGTAGCAGATGTGAGCACATTCTGGGAAGGTTAGTCTCTTCTTTCGCCAATCAATACAGGGATTATGTTTTTCCAACCAAGGTATCCCCAGTATCAGCTGAAACTGTGGGGCCTTGATTAAGTCAAACATCATAGCCTCTCGATGCCCATCTTCACTCAGCAATGTCATCTCTGCAGTAGAATGAGTTACGGGTCCAGAGGCGATTTCCGTTCCATCTACAGTGGTGACAACATCGGCCGTGGTCTTGCGGGTGAGAGATAGATTCATCCTGGTAGCCAATTCTCAGTCCAAGTAATTTCCTATGGCTCCACTGTCTACGTACGCCCTTACCGCGTGCATGCGTGATGGCTGCTCTGGATCTACAAGGACCCTGGGTCTGGTGAAATGCGAGGTCAGAGTGTCCTTCTTTAAGCTCGGCAAGCGGACCTCTACGCTTGCCGGGCGTGGTCGTTTCCCGAGTCAGATTTCACATGGTTTTCGTCTGCTGCTCCTATAACTTTCTTGGGTGGTTTTACAGGGCAGTTCCGAAGACAATGACCAGCAGTTCCGCAATATAAACATAATTGCAGTTGCCGTCTTCTCTCTCCTTTTGGGTTAGGGGTCCTTTAACCCCCCCGATTTGCATTGGTTCTGAGACATCTACTCCCTTGGAGCTTACGTGGGTTT
This sequence comes from Ambystoma mexicanum, assembly GCF_040938575.1. NCBI lineage: Eukaryota > Metazoa > Chordata > Amphibia > Caudata > Ambystomatidae > Ambystoma > Ambystoma mexicanum. Next base: position 1,107,746,679 of record NC_090941.1, read on the forward strand.
TAACCAACACCCTGTTCTCAAACTTGGTTCGGTCAGCCTTCCTGGTTTGAAGTCTGTGATCGAGCTGGACCACTAGATCTATATATTCAGCACAGTCTTGAGGCGGGTTCACGATTTGGGCCAAAACATCTTTGAGTTCTCCTCAAAGTCCTCGATGGAATAATGTGATTCGCTTGGCTTCAGGCCATTCGGTTTCCACTACTAATCTATTGAAAGTTGCAATGTAAGATAAAAGATCCTGGTTACCTTAACGTAGGGATAAAAGTTTGTTGTCCAAAGCCTGTCCTCAGGAGTGTCGGGCGAATAGTCTTTCCATGCTTGTTCGAAAACCCTGGAAATCTCGAAGAATCGGGTCATCCTGGTTAACCAGTGGAATGGACCAATCCGCCGCACTGCCGCTGAGATATGACAGTACAAAGGCTACCTTGGCCTGATCGTTTGGGAAAGCTCCAGGTCTACATAAAAAGTGCAAGCGGCATTGATTCATGAATGTTGCAAACCCTTTTGGGTCCCCGGCAAAGCGTTCAGGCGGAGCCAAAGGAACGGCTCCAGGTAAATTTATCTGCACCGGGTTACTCGATGGTACAGGAGCTGGACTTGCCTCAAGTCCTGGTAGAGGTGTTTGTCCAGCCTGGCTCTGTAATAGTTGTCTGGCCAACTCATCAGTTCATTCTTTTGACACTATCAGTTCCCTCCTGAGGGCATTGGTTTCTTGGTGGGCGGAATGCACTTCGGCCCTTAATTCCCCTAATAATTGGGCCACTGATCAGTTTCCGAGGTCTCCATGACGCCCAGGTGGGTATTTGTGGGTAGGCTTCGCGTTCTGTTACGCTCACCTGGTTCCCACGGGGGCGTCGACCGGAACTGGGCCGCTGTTATTTCCACCAGCGTGACTTGTAGCGCCGAGATGACTGACTGGAATGGCCCGCTCAGCCTAGTTTATCTGGCTCGCAAGAATATTCTTCTGCAAAGGAGAAGAGGAATTAACCACCCGTGGAATTGAGTGCAACCCACCTTCCCCACTCCCGTTGTCTTCCCACTGATCACTCTTGATGTCCCCTCCTTAGTCTCACCTGATGGTTTGGAAGGATGAGCTCTCCATCCTGCGTCGACCGCAGGGGCGCGTTGATGACCAGTTACTTCACTGGCGTAGAGGAATTGGTTAGTTCCAGTATTGACTCTAAAGTCCAATTGTTCATAAGAGTTCAAATGTCTGCTCTTCACTCTGTCCGATTCCTTGCAAGTTGCCGATTATCCACTCAAAGATTTCCAAATGGCACTTGGTAAGATTCAGGTAAGTCTATTGTGTTTTTTCCCCTTAGGGGCCGGGGTACGGCGATGAAGCAGAGTTGACTGTGCTGACCCGAAATGAGGTGAGTACCTCCCGTGGTAAATCAGGTAAGTCCTTGGGGGTAGCTTGTATGACCTTAGAGAGTCCCCTTGCTCACCTTGTTGTCTTTGTCTCCTTAGGTGTCAGAGGGCGGCCGCGAGATGGAGAGAGCGTGATGGAATGCTGAAGTATCGCCAAGCAGGTGAGTTCAGCGTGGCGCCGTAGGAATGCGAAGCGATGCTTCAAAGACTTCTGTCTTTCAGTTCCGTGGCGAAATGGATCAGGATTCAGGTAAGGATTAAAGTTAGAACTCCTGTTCTAACCTTTATCCTTTTTGTCTTCTTGTTTCAGGAGTCCCAGGACTGAAGCGGGCGTGGCTGAAGACTGGAGCTGCTGAAAACACAGTGAGCGTTACGCTGCAGCAAGCAGAATAACGCAAAGCACGTATGGCTGTCCGGCGTGGTTTAAATAGCCTTGGAAGAAGATCCAGGTAAGTATTCTTCCACAGCCCCACCCAAGTAACAAAATAGTCCCTTCAGTAAAATAGTCCCTCCTAAGCCTCATTTGGCTTGAGTCTTCATGCAGCATGGTCTGCCTCAGGTGAGTATGCAGCATGGTCTGCTTCAGGTAAGTTATCAATAATGAGCCTGGCGGCCATGGCGCCAGGACTGACTTTATCTTTATGAGCCTGGCGCCATAGGCGCCAGGACTGTACCCAAACAGCCCCTAACTGGGGCTTTTGGGCATACTCCAAGTGGCATGATGCCTGCTTCCGGGGCTGCTGGGCCTGGTCTGGTCTTCCGGGGGCAGGCATCATGACAGTAAGGCAGTTAAAACTTCTTCGAAAGTTTCCTCGGCGGAGTCCAGACATTTGTTTCCTCGCCATCACAAAAGACATTCTCGTTCTAGGTCTCGAAGCAGTTCCCATCACTCTTCGAGATCTAAGCATTCAAAAAAGAGACGTCGAAGATCCCCTTCCTCGTCTTCGTCTTCTTCCGTTTCCCCAAAAAGGGTCTCCTGCCCCACAAAACATAGCTCTCAGGCTGAGTGGGAGGAATTCAGGAAAAAGATGCTAAGCGTCTTCGAGAAAGTGGCCTCGACCCCCTCGAAGACTGCTGAGGGTGATACCCTGGGTGAAAGACCCGAAAAATCAAAAAGCCGCGAGTCGCAGTTCCCGGCGAAAGAAGCCACTCGAGAGCGTCACAAACCCTCGAGTAAAGGCAAAGTTGTGTCTTGGACGCCGTCATCGAAGATCCCTTCGACACATAGATCGGCATCGGCGACGCCGTTATCAAAGGGTTCTTCGACGCACAGGTCAGTTGAGTCGACGCCGTCTTCAACGCCGACGTCGACGCCGAGAAAGGATAAACCCACGCCCACCTCAAAGCCAGTGGCCATACCCAGAGTCTTGAGCACAGGAATGTCGTCGACAACCTCGAGTAGAATCCCGATACTCTCGAGTTCATCGAGGCCTCTACCACCTTTCTCGATGCCTTTTTCGATGGCTTCGCTTCGAAGCCTTTAACGTCCGCGTCGACAACGTCGATGTTTTCTCAGCCAATCATGACGAATTTGGCTCCTTCTGCTCTGGAAATGGAATTTATACCATTTTCAAGACCTGATCACTCCAGAGTCTTATCTTCTATGTATGAAGAAGGGGAGGATTTGGATCAGGAAAGACCTTTTGAGTTGCAGGGATCTGCAACTCCTGCACCAGAGGAATTTACCTCTGAGGAAGGTAGGTTGAAAGACCTCCATGAATCCCTACAGGAAGCAAGTGGGTTGGACACTTCCCCAGAAGTGGAATTTGCCACACCAGACCCAGGGAAACATGCTGAAACCCCTTATAGAACCATGATGGCAAGGATAATAGAGTGTATGGGATGGTCCATACCCTCACCCGCTTTTCAGCAAGACGACCTCACAGACATCTTGGTCAAAGGTCCACAGGAGGATCCTGTGGTGCCATTTCATGTTGCATTACAAAGGAGAAAATTGTCAAACTGGGAAACACCTGAGGTAATCCCGGCGGTTAACAAAAAATTATCAGCTAAATATCGGGTGTCTTCTGCTGACCCTGAATATTTATCCAAACACCCAACTCCTGAGAGTCTGGTTGTTCAGGCAGCTACTTCGGCTTACCCTACTGTTCCGCAGGACAGGGATGATAAGAGATATGACTCTATGGCCAAAAAAGTATTTTCCGCATGTAGCATGGCGTTGAAATCCATCAATGCTACTTGTACGCTCGCAAGGTTCAGCCACACACTTTGGGAGTGTGCTTCATCAGCGGCTGACTGCCTCCCAGAGGGAGAATAAAGGGAAGCTTTTCTCATCATTAAGGATGGTAAGGACGCAATGTGCGAATCCCTTCAGACTGGCATCGATTCTGCTGACAGCATCAGCAGGGCCATGGCGGCAAGTACAACAACCAGGAGATTTGCTTGGTTGCGAAAGTCTGGTTTTGCTCCAGATGTGCAAAGCAGACTCTTGAATATGCCCTTTGATGGCTCTTCTTTGTTTGGTAAGAAGGCGGATGACAGTTTAGAAAAACTACAAACATCAAAGGCAGCGGCAAAATCCCTAGAAGCTGCAATCCGTCAGACCCCATATCGCCCCTCAGGAACCTCTTGGAGAGGTAAGTCCTTTTTCGCTTTTATTCCGCATTCGGAAAAGGCAGAGGACAGCCGGTTCAAAGGGGTCAGAAAAAATTCACCCGAGGTGGACGGGGTAAAAATACAAAAGCCGCAGCAGGTGCCTCTTTACCCTCGGCATCTGCATCAGCCGCCTCCAAACCGCTCTGAGGACTCTCCTCACAAGACACCATTAGGGGGCAGGTTAACTCAACATCTGATGGAATGGCAGGCTATTACGTCAGATGCTTGGGCATTGGAGACAGTTGCCCAAGGTTACTGCCTGCCCTTTCTACGCATCCCTCAGAGTCATCCAGCGGGGAACAGCTCTCTGAAAGTTCCAGATCCGCTCCTCTTGCAGGAAATTGTAGATCTGCTAGAGAAAGGTGCCATAGAACCGGTACCTGTAGCGGAGAGCAACAAGGGCTGGTACTCCCCCCTACTTTCTCACACCGAAGAAAGAAGGAGGACAGAGACCTATCTTGGACTTAAGAGAATTGAACAAGTTCCTCAGGAAGGACAAGTTCAAGATGGTAACTCTCTCTCAGATCCTTCAGGCCCTCCAGCTCCAGGACTGGCTGGTATCTCTGGACCTCCAGGATGCTTATTTCCATGTGCCAATCCATCTCAAACACAGGAAATACCTGAGGTTCGCAATTGGCGGCTCTCATTATCAATTTCGAGTTCTGCCATTTGGGCTGACCCCCGCCCCGAGGGTCTTCACCAAGCTAATGTCGGTAGTGGCTGCAAGTCTAAGGAGGGAAGGGATCCACGTCTACCCCTACCTGGACGATTGGCTGATCAGAGCTGTATCTTCGGAACAAGCTCAGATCCAGCTAGATTATGTCTGCCACTTCCTTCACAAACTGGGCTTCTCCCTCAATTTAAAGAAGTCACAGATGATACCATCAAAGAGAATCCAGTTCATTGGAATGGTCCTGGACACTTCCCTGGGAAAAGCCTCGCCACCAGAGATGAGGGCTCAAGATATTCTGCAGATGGTCACCAAGTTTCAAAATGCCCAACGTCTCCCAGCCTTCGACATTTTGAGGTTGCTAGGCCCCATGGCAGTCTGCATCTTCCTTGTGCCAGAGGCTCGCCTGAGAATGAGATCTCTTCAGTGGGCACTGAGAACTCAGTGGTCGCAGTTCTCAGGGAGAATGACAGACCTCCTTCAGGTTCCGGACAAGGTGGCCCGAGACCTTCAGTGGTGGGCCAGCCAGGAAAACATCTTGAAGGGGGAACTGTTTTGGCAACTATGGTCGGAGATAACAGTAGTCACAGATGCCTCGCTCACAGGGTGGGGAGCCCATACCAATGACTTGACCATCAGCGGTCGTTGGTCTCCATCGGAGTCCAGACTAGATATTAACCTGTTAGAGCTGAGAGCAATCAGACTAGCACTGAAAGCTTTTCTGCCATCTGTACAGGGGAAAAATGTCCTGATAATGACGAACAACACAGTGGCCATGCACTACCTCAACAAAAGAGGAGGCGTAGGATCACTGCCACTATGCAGAGAGGCAATGCAGCTCTGGTTTTGGGCAATTCAAGAAGGAATCTCTCTATCGGCAGTTCACCTAGCCGGAGAGAAGAACTTGATGGCAGACGCTCTGAGCAGGCAGGGCACAGTCTCCCACGAGTGGGAACTAGCTCAGGAAGTCCTTCAGGAGATCTTCGCCCTTTGGGGAACCCCTCAAGTGGATCTGTTTGCCACCAGTACCAGCAGAAAGTGCGATATGTTTTGTTCAAGGGAATTTCCCACGAGAGGAGCTATAGGGGACGCGTTCGTAGTGGACTGGGAGTTTCCACTCCTGTATGCGTTTCCACCAGTCCCTGTCATTCCTCAAATGATCAGGAGGTTGAGAAGATTCCGGAGGACCATGATCCCAATTGCCCCAGACTGGGCCAGGAGAACGTGGTACCCGGACCTTCTGGACATGTCCATCTGCCCTCCAATTCGTCTTCCACTCAAGGAGAATCTTCTCTTACAGAAGGGAGGTCAGGTTCTCCATCCAGACATCAGAACCCTCAACCTTCACGCCTGGCTTCTGAAAGGCTGAGATACAAGGATTGGGACCTCCCTGATGACGTCATGGAAGTGTTGCTTTCGGACAGAAGGCCAGCAACAAAGTCTTTATACCACTGCCGTTGGAACAAATTTTGCAGCTGGTGTAGAGAAGAGAATATCGACCCTTTTTCATGTGGTACACCAACGGTGTTATCCTTTCTACTCTACTTGGCAAATTCAGGCCTTCAAGTTGGCACTATCAAGGGCTATCTCGCAGCGCTATCGATCTTCAAGCGCACTACGGAGGATCCTTCATATTTCAAATTACCCTTAGTAATACAATTTCTAAAGGGATTAACTAATGTCTACCCTCCAAGACCTTTCCAGGTCCCTTTATGGGACCTAAATTTAGTCTTAAATTTCCTGATGGGTACTCCTTTCGAACCACTCCACTCTTGTTCGCTAAGATTTCTCACCCTTAAAACTGTCTTATTAGTGGCTTTAACATCTGCTAGAAGGGTGAGAGAATTACAAGCTCTATCTTGTAAACCCCCTCATACAATTTTTCATAAAGACAAGGTTGTCCTACAGGTGAAGCCTAATTTCCTCCCAAAGGTGGTTTCTGAATTCCACATCACTCTTACCTTACCTTACCTTACCTTCATTCTATCCGCATCCCCATCCCGGGAAAGAGGAAGAAAGGCTACATAGGCTGGACCCAAGGCGGGCTTTAAGCTTTTACATCAGCAGACTTGCTAGGATTAGGCAAGCAGACCAACTGTTCATGGGTTACTCAGGGCACAAGTTGGGACTATCGATAACAAAACTAACCAGTTCAAGATGGATTATTTTGGCCATCCTGGAATGTTACAAACTGGCAGGGAAAGAGCCTCCTCAAAATCTTAGGGCTCATTCAACCAGGGGTATCGCAGCCTCCTCGGCCCTCCAAAGAGGGGTTCCGTTCAAGACATATGTGCGGCTGCCACATGGTCGTCGGCACATACCTTCACAAGATTTTACAACCTGGATTCCTCCTCTAGTCAAGAGACTAGGTTTGGCAAAGCCGTATTACATTCGGTTCATTCCTAAAAGGAAGCATGGCGTTTTACTCCCACCTCCAATTGCACACCACTGCTATGGGAGTCTATAAAACATAAGGAATACGTCGAAGGACACAAGCCCTTCGAAGAACAAGTTACTTCTTACCTTGTAACGTTCTTTCGATGGTATGTTCCTCCGGCGTATTCCTTATCGCCCCTCCCATCCATCCCCGCAGTAATACTTCCCTTGTGGTTGCAGCTTATGCTCCTTCAAGGTCAATAACCAATTCATGTAAAACAACTGTTAACGTCAAAAACTGAGCAACGGACGCTGCGCAAGTCTATTTATACGCATGGTGACGTCAGCGCCGATCGGGAGACCGTCGAGGGACATCGGCTCGAGGGACGTTGACGCGCAGTGCCCTCTACTGAAAAAAGAATTCCGAGGCCAGCAAAGATAAGGAATACGTCGGAGGAACATCCCATAGAAAGAACGTTACAAGGTAAGAAGTAACTTGTTCATCTACTTCTAACAAATGAACTTCTTTGTTCTCATTAAAGAGATAACCTCCTCATATTTCTAATTTAGACATTTCAGAAGAACAATATTAATACACACACTGAAATTCGGAGGGAGGCTATATATTCTACCGTCACAGCATCTTACTTATCTGCAGATAATAATAGCTATATACCGGAATTACAGTCCACAATGCGTCTTCATGTATCTTAAAACTTCCAACTGAAGCTTGATTCTTTTAACATGTAACATATCTAACCATAATGAAGTCAGATCCACACACTCAGTATTGGGTACATATTGGGAGAAATAGTGATTTTGTTCTGTTCTTAATCCATCACATTCTGTCAGAATATGTTTAAGAGTTTCAGAAGGAATCTCAGTTTTACAGAATCTGCCTGTAGAGGCGAGATAAGAGCCTCCTGACCTACTGTCCATAATTTCGCCTGTTCCAAGGACATAAAAGCGAAACGTCATAAAAGCTTGCCACGATCTATCGGGAAATTTAAGCATATACGGTTCAGAGACACCCATCTTTTTGTAATCTGAAACAAGTTGACAATATAGTTTCTTATTCTGTACATCTTTGACCGTTAAATTCCAATCATAATGCAGGAGCAATTTCTTGACTTTCATTGGGTTGGAAATCAAAAGTTCACGAGAGACCCCCGCTTTGTGAAGGGATTCATGTGCTTCCCTTTCCATATCAACAAGAGATTTGGAGGAGGCCATACCTCTGGAGTCCGCTTCCCATAATTCCATATAAAGTGATTTCCTTACATGATAGTAGTTTCCTGTACAAGGAGAGCCTTCACCATTCAACTATACTTTTGATGGAAAAAAGACCAATTCATAGCGAATAGCAGTAAGGGGTACGCACCTGGGCAGACATCTGACCATTCATTTTAAGATGCGCGCCTTGTACTTTACTATTTCTACCCTACACCAAGACAGCGCAAACTCCAGCCATATGTCCCATACTGAATATCAATTTTCTGCAACTGACATTAGTGGATTGATTTTCTTATCAAGATAATCACAGTCATTTACCTTTTTCATGTCCCCAAATATGGGGTAGCCCAAATATCTAATAGCATGACTCACTGGTAGTTTTACATTATCTAAGAACCAGGAGTATTTATTAAGGCAGTGTATAGTTTTTAAAAAAGGTAAGAAGACGTTGTAATCCAATAGGAGTGTGATCATACAATGTCACATCGTCGGCATAGGCAGTCCGGAAAACCTTCACTCCCTCCACTTTCAGAGGAGCAAAAAGATATATCTTTTAAATACGAACCCACATCTGAAAAATATAAGTTGAAAACAGTAGGGGCAAAGGTACATCCTTGTTTTAAACCATTGTGTACCTTGATCTCCTGTGATAATGATCCATCGGTACTAAGTCGCACTTTAATTCCGGTATCTTCATGCAAATAATAAAGAATAGACAGCAAGGGTGTAGGCATACCTAAGGAATAGAGTTTTGTCCATAATGTGGTTCTTTTCACCATGCCAAAAGCTGATGTAAGGTCAATAGAAGCCAAATAAATGCGTTGATACCCCACATTCCAAGCCTGTTGTTGCATAATATTCATCAGTAAACCACCTGCTTCCGTTCCCACATGCTTCCTAAAACCGAACTGGAGTGGGGAAAAGATCCAGAATTCATTGATCCAATCGTGGATATGCTCAAGGATCAGGGAGGCAAACATTTTGGAATCCGTATCCAAAAGGGCGATTGATCTATAACTGAGGGGACTAGACCTATCTCCCTTTTTATAGATAGGAACAGCATAGGACATATGCCAACTCATCGGAATGAGCCTAGTGATCATAAAGTCCTTAATAAAAAAATAGAATTTTGGCCCATAAATTAGAATTGCCTTTAAGAACCATGTTGGAGAGCATATTTGGACCAGGAGCACGGGAAGCAGAGCAACGCATGATCATTCTTTTAATATCAGCCAAAGTGAAAGGAATATTCCACAGGCACATTTGGATGTTCTTCGGGACAATGCAGTCCAAATTTGGTGAGCTATATAGTGTACCAAAATGCCCTTCCCAAACATCAGAAGAGATGCATACAGTTTGTGCACACAGTTGGGCATCACCTCTATTATTAATTAACACCCAGAATTTCCGGGTACTAAAGACAGAAAGAGAAAGAAGCATTTCTTCCGAGTCTTTCTGGTAAAGTTTGGCCCGTAATTGTCTTACTCTACATTTTCATTTATTTTCAACACTGTTCACTCTGATATTGAAGGAATCATTCCCATGTCCTTTATGGAGTGAACACATTTCTCGGTTCGTTTCTTTCTTAAGATTTTTTATTTCTAGACTAAAGGAGTGCCTATACATAGTGCTGCCTGTACATACTTTCTTGATACCAGAAGGGCTGTGTATCACAGAGTTAACATAGTTCTCAAAAACATCATGTGCATACATTTTTAGTTTCTTATCTAAACCAGTCTTGCAGAAACAATCTGTTTACTATGTTATCATTATGCCAGGAGATTCTGTTACAAGGGGTATTAAGTTCTAAAGTCGGTGAAAAAAGGTCCCCTTCATGTAAAGCAAACATTTTGTGGTCACTGTCGTATGTCGAAACAAGAGTGAAGTCTGAAATTAGATTAAATAACATCCTGTTTGCAAAAACATAATCTATAGTGGAGCGCAAACTCACGTTGGACCATGTTGAATGATCCTGTGAGGCTTCCAATAAATTATTCACACAGTGCAGTCCCCAATCAGAAAGAAATAGGTACCAAATATATCCTTGTGAGAATTTACGGGAGGAACAGCTATTCGCAAGAGATTGAATACCCCTATCATGCAAACAGGATCTCCCGGAGCACACTTCCGAATTGAAATCACACGCAATAATGATATTCAAGATGTTGCACGTCTCTTGACATTCCTGAATCACTTGATTAATTAATGCTATATACTCCTTTGGATCAAGATCAGGACACCAGTATACATTGACAATTGACAATCAATAAATAGATGGGGGATTTAAGCAATCCAAGATTCAAAAGGACAGCAATGCACCCCCTATGGATCTTAAATATCTTTATATATTCGGCGTGTGTATTAGTTTTCACTGCGATAAGGAGTCCCCCCGAGGGTCTTCCTTTAGATTTCTTAGCCAGCAATTCCTGAAACACAAAATAATAATGCACAAGTATTAGAGGACTGTTTGCACGATTTCCCCTAGAGTTCCATGACAAAAATGTTAGAAAATGAGAATTCTAGGGGTTATCTTTTATTGCCTGAATCTTGGAAATAGACTCTCTAAGCGTCAGTGCCAACCATCTCAAATCTGATTCAGTAGAGGGCATCTGTTGGTTAGCACTCTCTTTACTTTGAATATGAATTTCCTCATTTCATTCTTTTGGGTTCACCTCCTGTTCTCCTCCCCATGACTTTAGAAAACCCTTATTAAAATGTTCCAGATCAAAACCAAAACGTTGCAGGGATTCTATTTCCGAGAAAACAAGTTCAAGTATAGTTCTCGAGTAAAAAAACTATCCTTACATAATCATACTTAGTAGGATGTATATAGTCAACAAGTTTGATATCTCCAGAGGAGATCAAGGATAATCTAGGTATTTTGTTGAACAAGGATAGGATCCTCCCCCGGTTGAGAGAAGGTGGTCCTCCATATGAAAACATAAAGTTCAGCATAACACTTGCGTAATCCATGAAGTGAGGCTGCCTCCAGTCAACTCTGTTCACAAACCCTATGTGTGATTGGGTTTTTTCTTTCTCCTCAAAAGGGTAGGACCCCTTAATGCCTCCCTCAATTATACTCCCTTTACGTGGACCCTCATTCCAATCCTTATACTGAGTGTAGTTTTTGCCTGCTTCTTGAACCCATCCCACATTCTGCTGTGCAGTCCTCTCCTTCATTGTTTCACCAAAAATAGATAATGGTTGGAGGACAGGTTGGTTCCTCACTGGTTCAATTCCTATGAAACTTCCCCCATTGTCTATAGCGTTGGTTGGCAGTGGGTCCCCCATACCACCATGCTTCAATGATATACTCATTTGAGGAGCTATTGTTACAAGTTTTTTTTTGCTCAATCAAGGTCTGCAAACCATTATCCAAAGGTAACCTCGTAATGTCAGCGGAGTGACCTATATTGGGAGCTTCTTCTTCAACCTTCTTAATATGTACAGGTAATTACAAACCAAACTTAGTTGAGTGTTCGAGGAGATTCATTAGTGTGTGCTGGACAAGATTTTTAACATCCTCACTAGGAATAAGATTGGCGTTGGTATTGACAATAACTGCCTCGCCCTCCACCCCTTCCTTGGCTTCTACATTTTTATGTATACTCAGAGGATCTTCACTAGTGGGTTTAAAGGTAATGGATGAGAGTAGAGTCTTGTGAGTATTTGTAGTGCCCTGCATTTCAGCATCCAATAGAGTATTATGTGTCACTACTTTCGTTTTACGAGCAAAGAATTGTTTGATCCCTGGGCTCTCCATTGGTCCCTCGATTTTGATGGTTCCCAAAGTAGTATTTTCCTTTTTTTTAGCTGCAATTATTTGAGATTTTGTTTGGCTATAATAGACTTAGCTCCCTTATTGCCTCTGGCAGAGTATTTGTAGCTTTACCATACTCCTTCTGTGGGCCGGTGTAAGATTTGACACAGGCTGTATCAATTGCACCATCAATGCTTTTTCTTTACCAGAGAGAGAGGTGTCCTTCAAGTCTAAGGCCTTTTTACTCTCCTCATCTAACTGTGTGAAGTTAAAAACACCTTCTTCCACAGACAGGACAGAAATATCTCTAATATTCATGTTTGTATTTTGTATCTTAAGAGAGGGTACATTTTTAGTTTTTTTACTTGTGTTATTATTTGTTGCGTCAGATTTCAGAGCTCTTCTGTTAAGAGCCCTAGCTTGCATTTTTCCTCTCTAAGAGATATGTGTTGTTCAGGTACTACGTTTGGTTCAGGAGTGGAATCCTCACCCTCATCTTCACCGTCGACCTGCACCAGTGTCGCATCCTCTTCTATAACATTCAATAGGACAGATGGACTCTAAATTGAGAGGTGTCTCAGTATTTGGGCAACATACGGCATGGTTTAGTGATCCGGAACCTGACACAAAGGACCTTAAACCAAGCGGAGCCTCCATGTGTTTGATATTCTCTACGTTGAATGAAACCATTCTCTTTAGTTCCTCCAATCCACTAGAGTTTATAGCTTGTTCCTCTTTCTTGCCAAGCACCAAGACCTCAGCATAAGATCTAACCACTGATTGTTTTTCATATTCAGTTTGTGTGTTCTGATCATGTGTCATTTTGAAATCATTCTTTCTAGTGTCCCCTGAGGGAGGATTGCACTTCTCTGTGGCAAAGACATATCCCTCCAGTCTAATTAATTTCTCAGAACTTTCAAGTATTAGAAATCTTAATTCTTGAATCTCAGTATGGGTCCTCTCATGACCCCTATCCAAAAGGTTCAATATTCTTGTAAGGACTGGGAAAGATGCATATGTAGACGCAATATCTTCCATGTTAAGCCCCTCAAAAGAAGGGGTTATATGGGATGCTTCATGTTCCTGAATAGGTGGTTGGTTAATGGACGATGGACTAGAGCATTTTTGAGGGACCACACTAGGTGGACTATGTCCCACCACCCCCATTTTATCTAGCCCTAAACCTGTTGTCTTCACAGGGCCAGATGTTTGTTTGGGTAAGCAGCAGTCTTCCGTATGGTGTAGGAAAGTCTCAGAGTATGCTGCTTCATGAAGATGTACATTATCAACACCACCTCCTCTAGCCCTAACCGGGGTAGATGGGGCCCCTAGAGAGCCATACCCTTCTGTCTAGCTCAGCCAAAACGACAGGAGCCAACAGGGATGTGTCTGCCCGGGGTCTGTTATGTTTGCTCTCTTCTACATTCACAATAGACTGAGGACCTAGAATTTCATGCATGCATACTTAAAAAACTTTTTTGAGAATGATCATTCAAGTGTTCATGCTTATCAATGTAAGTCAGCATTGCCATCATTTTTTGGCATAGAGTTTGGGTCCATTCCAATGTTTTCCCATTTGCTATTAGCAAGTAAAGATTGTGCACCATTGTCTATATCCTTATTCATAGCAATTGAATGTGCGGGCAAGCTCATTGTATTCATTCCATAAATGTCCTCAATGCTTTCACTATCGGGCAGGTTTGTCAGCATAGATATCTTTTCTTGGACAACAGGTGATTTGACTAGTTTGCCGCTCCGTAGCGACCCCACCATAGTCTGAGAGTATATCTCCTGACGAAATCACAACAATCTACAGCCTCGCTTTTAACATTGAGTAGGGGTCACAACCCTCGCCCAAAACCCCCTCTGGCAAACCCATATGCCAGGTGGAGTCAGGACTCAGGCCTCTAGAGCCTGGCATCCTCTTCAAAAGCCCTCATGGGGCCAGTCCTGGCACCTATGGCGCCCGGCTCATACAAAATGAAAAACAACGTGCTTGGGAACTACTTTATTGTATTGTCAGCCAACATGGAGGCATCCACATAGCTTGGTTCCTAAGAACCAAGCTTTGCGGTCTAGTGTTTTGGGTGTGGTAGCCTAGGGACTACTTTACCTGGACTATTTTATTGGGGCTATTTAAACCACACCCGAGCAATATAACACGCTTTGCGTTGCAGCTTGCAACGTGACACTCACCGTGTCCAGCTATACCCCCGAACCTCGGAGAAGCAGAACCTGCATGGAGACAAAAGGAACATCATTAGCAGCAGCATCTTACCTGCAGTCTTCATCTTTAAAAACTCGCAGCTACTGAGAACAGCTTCCTCGAATCTGCACGCCTCCCGGACAGAACGACCTGAAAGAGGAAGATAGAGGCAACATTAAAGAAAGCAGTAGAGACATTTACAAATTACGAACTGCTCAAAAGGCTTACCTGGCTGGTCGCCTCTCGGCTGGCACCACCCCGGACATTCCACTCTCGCTGAAGAACACTGCGACCTACAAGGAAGGAAAACACAGGTTAGCAAAGGCAAGACTTTGCAGCGCTGCGCATAGCGCTTACTTACTGCATCTTAATGCGCCATCATTTACCAGCGGGGCTCAACCAAGCCAGTTTGCCGCGCTGAAGCTCCGCATACCTAAGGGAGAAAAAAGAGACATTTTAAACAAAGAAAGGCATGCAGTATAGCAACAAAACTAAAGAACAGCAATAAGACCTACCTGAACAATATCAAACGGTCCGGCGTCAGTGAAGTAACTGGACCGCCCTCGCCCATGAAAGACAACGTGCCCCTGCAAGGAGGGCAGGACGAAGAGCACGCCTAATTCTACCACAAGGTGAGAAGAGGGCACCAGAGGGACTGAAATCATACGGGGGTGGAGGGAGGATACTTACCCCAGTCGGTCAATCTTAAACACAGTCCTCCTGTATTTTCAGGCAGAACCTTCCCTGCAGACCACATCAGGGGAAAGCTGAGAAGCATACCAGCGAGTAACCCGGCTGGGTGGCGTCCCTGTGGATAACAGGTGAGCGTAACAGAACGCGAAGCCTACCATAACAAATCCACCTGGGTGCCATGGGGACATCAGAAATTGACCAATTGGCCCAATTACTAGGAGAGCTTCGTGCTGAGGTTCATTATGCCCGACAAGAGAATAATGCCCTCCGGAGAGACCTAATAGTGACCAAAGAACGCACTGAAGAGATTAGCAGGCAATACTTGCAATCACAGGCAGGACAGACGCCTCTACCTGGAAGCAATCCAACGATGCAAAACCCTGCCATACCACCCACTCTGGTACAGATCACATTACCTGGAACAGTGCCCCTGGCACCACCAGAAAGGTTCTCAGGCGACCCACGGAAGTATGCGGAATTCATCAATCAGTGCCACCTTCATTTTCTTTGTAGGCCTAGAGCATTTCCAAACGATCAAGCTCGGATAGCTTTTGTATTATCATACCTGAGTGGTAGTGCAGAAGATTGGTCGGTGCCGTTGGTAACCCATGACGTTCCTCTATTACATGACTTTGGGGGGTTCCAGAGAGAAATGGAAAAACGTTTTGCTCACCGTACCCAGGAACAAGCAGTAGGCAAAGAAATCTTGTCGGTCCGACAGGGGAATCAGGACTTGTTAACGTACATTGCTACCTTCAACAGACTGGTTGTCGAAGCTAGGTGGCCAGAAGACAAAAGAACCACATTATTCCATTGAGGCTTACGAGGCGAATTAAAGGACGTCTTAGCCCAGGTGGTTGATCCACCCATAGACTGTGCACAATTCATAAATCTGGTTGTGCAGCTAGACCACCGGTTGCAGGACCGAAAGGCAGACCGGTCTGAGATGGACCCTCGGACCGTGTATGTTCGACCAAGGGAAAACACACTCCGTGCACCTGAAAATGCTGTAGAACCCATGTAGATTGGATGGATACGGCCTCCATTAACAAAACAAGAGCGGGACAAAAGAAGACAACAGCTTTGTTTGTATTATGGGAAACCAGGACATTTCCTGAAGGACTGTCCAGTAAAACCCCCAAGAAGAACAGTCGGGGCCACAGAGAAGGATGAAGCTAAGGAATCAGAAAACTACCAAGCTCAACAAACATAGAGGTCAGTTTGTCGAGTGAGAAGAATGAGTTGCTGACCTTGCACTTTGCAATACCAGTGATCTTAATTAACCACCAACAGTCGTCAAGAATGCGTACCGTTGAAGCATACATCGATAGCAGAGCAGTTGGAAATTATATTGATCAAGAACTGGCAGCAGAGATGGGGCTTCCTTTGTGTTCTAAGCCAACTATGGACAAGGTAACCACCGTGGATGGGACAGAAATCACTTCGGGACCAGTAACCCAGTGCACATCCAGGGTAACCTTGCTGTGCCAGGATGGACATCTGGAGTCTATTTCATTCGATCTCATCAAGGCACCTCAGTACAGGCTAATACTAGGGATGCCATGGGTGGTTGCTCACAACCCTTTGATAGACTGGCGGGCACGAAAATTAACCTTCCCCCGGTGACTGCTCTCCTGCCTACTATTACCAAGAGGAGAAACCCGATGTCAGTATCCCCATGACTCCCGGAGCGACAGTATCAACCCTGGGAGCAACTAATACCTTGCCAAGTGAATACCATGATTTCCAGGATGTTTTCCGAAAGGACCAAGCCAATACATTGCCGCCGCACAGGCCCTATGACTGTCAGATCGACCTTGTTCCTGGTGCACAAATCCCTTGCGGCAGGATCTACGCTCTCTCAGAACCAGAAAACCTTAATTTGAAATCATATTTAGACCAGTACCTTGCAAACGGATTTATCTGTCCTTCAAAGTCCCCCGCAGCCAGTCCTTTGTTCTTCGTACCGAAAAAGGAAGGAGACTTGAGAACCTGTATTGACTACCGCGCATTGAACCAGATCACCGTGAAGAACCGCTACCCCTTGCCACTTATCCCTGAGATGCTAGACCAAGTTAAAGATGCCCACATTTATACCAAATTGGACCTTCGAGGAGCGTACCATCTGGTCCGAGTCAGAAAAGGAGATGAATGGAAAACCGCCTTCTGTACTAAGTACAGCTTTTTTGAATATCAAGTCATGCCCTTCGGGTTATGCAACGCTCCTGCGGCATTCCAGTATTTCATGAATGACGTCTTAAGGGAGTTAATTGATGTGTGCGCCTTAGTGTACATAGATGACATCTTAGTATACTCAGCCTCGGAACAAGATCATATCAGGCACGTTCGTTCAGTCCTCACCAAGCTCTGTCAACATCGCTTGTTTGCAAAGCTTGAAAAATGCTTTTTTCAGGTCACCGAAGTAGAATTTCTTGGTTTTATCCTTACTCCAGGAGGCATCAGAATGAATGTGCACAAGGTAGATGCCATTCTGAAATGGCCTTCACTGACATCTCTGAAAGGGGTACAAAGCATTCTGGGCTTTGCGAACTTCTACCGCCAGTTCATCCCAGACTTCTCTCACCCAATCACAGTACTATTACGAAAAAACAATAAAAAGTTTACTTGGACCGAAGAAGCAGAAGAAGCCTTTCAGGAACTTAAACAAAGGTTTACCTCCTCTCCAATCCTGCGACATCCTCGCCCAGACCTCCCTTATGTTGTTGAAACTGATGCGTCTAGTCTCGCAATGGGGGCAGTCCTTTCACAGTGAGGTCCGGAAACCGGCCAGCTACATCCTGTGGCCTACTGGTCGAAAAAGTCCTCACCTCCAGAGATTAATTATGCCATCATGAACAAGGAACTCCTAGCTATCAAATCTGCCTTTAAAGCCTGGAGGCACTACCTTCTGGGGGCCAGATACACCATTACAGCCATCACAGACCACCGAAACCTGCAATATCTCAAAACAGCCAAGGCCCAGTCCTCGCGCCAATTACGGTGGGCCCTTTTCTTCACCGAATATGATTATGTAATCACATTTCGACCAGGAGTCAGAAACGGAAAGACGGATGCCTTATCTCGCATGGGCATAGATGAAATAGTATATACAACTCCAGACCCAGTACCTATTATACCTGAAGACAAACTCTTGGGTATCACGACAGCCTTAACACAAAGAGAACTACGAAAAGAAATCCAACGGACAATGAATCCTGATGCCTACCTCACACGGCAAACTCAAGGAGAACAATGTACCATCAAGGACGATCTACCCTTTTTTAAGGATTGCCTATATGTACCCAAGAAGGAATTACAACAGCATATTATTTCAAACTATCACGATTCACTGTTTGAAGGGCATCCTGGGATCGCCAAAACCCTAGCTAAGGTGAAAGAGAACTTTTGGTGGCCTACCTGGCGTAAGGACATCATTCAGTATATTCAGTCCTGCGGTGTCTGCGCACAAAATAAATCACAGAAACAAAAACCATCTGGTCTCCTACAACCATTGGACATTCCTCCAGTTCCATGGCACACTGTTTCACTTGACTTCATCACTGATCTGCCTCCAAGCCAAGGGTTCAACACCATCCTTGTAGTTGTGGACTTATTCTCGAAGATGGCCCATTTTATTCCTCTCAAAGGCCTCCCAGACGCAGCTACTTTAGCAAAAGTGTTCCTGGAGGGCGTGGTTAAGCTACATGGCTTCCCTTCGGTTTTGGTCTCTGATCGAGGCAGACAGTTTGTTTCAAACTTCTGGAAAAAATGTTGTGCAATGGCGCAGATCGATGTTCGGCTACCTACCATCCCCAAACAGACGGCCAAACCGAGAGAACCAATCAGACACTCGAGCAATATTTACGGTGCTTGCTGCACCACGAACAAAGGAATTGGAAAGACCTACCATGGATAGCCGAATATACATATAACAATTCTTTGCATTCAAGCACGGGACAAACGCCCTTCTATACCCTTTATGGCAGACATTCACGTACCTCTGAACTAGACCTTCCAGCCAGCTTGGAAATGCCAGTGGTAAAGACTCTACACACAACCATTACTCAGGCTTTCAAAAGGGCAAAGGAACACCTTATTCATGCCAAAGAAAAACAAAAGAGATTTGCCGACCAACACCGGAAAAAGGCCCCTGATTATTGTTATTGTTATTTTGCATTTATATAGCGCCTTATATACCATTGGTATGGTCTGAAGGCGCTGGTAGGTTGAACGCCCTTGGGAACCGAAGTTCAGATCAGTAGAGAGAGTAGAGGGAGTCAAAAGGTGCGTGTGAGCACCGGGTATGTGTGCAGCTCGTGCAGTATTTGTATAATAGCTGCTTCTTAGCGGTAGGTGTGGTGGTTGAGAGATCAGGAGTATGTGTTTGTTCTGGCAGGATTTATCCAGACTGGGTGTGACTGCGTTAGGCCTGAGGAGAACGCCTGGCTGGAGGTATGAAACCAGCAGTGTTTAGTTAGAATGATGTGGAGTGAGCGGCGGATGTTGGTATGAGAACAGTTATACCGAATGGTGTCATAGTATCTCTGTGTTCTAGTTGAGTGGTGATGTAAAGGAGAGAGTAAGCGTGGTGGTGTGATATGATGGGCTATATGCTCTTTCAAACGTTCTCTGCATTCCAAACCATACTATATACGTCATGCAATTCTATGCGCTCTAGTCTGTTCCATGCACTCCTCTCCACTCCATGTACCCGAGTATGCTCCATACACTCCGGTCCGCTCCACGCACTCATGCATTCCAGCCCGCCCGCGTGCTCCAGTCCGTCTTGCGTGCTCCAGTCTACCCTGCGCATGCATTCTTGTCTGCTCCACGCATGCACTCTTGTCTGCCCCACGCATGCACTCTTGTCTGCCCCATGCATGCCCTCTTGTCTGCCCCACGCATGCCCTCTTGTCTGCCCCACGCATGCACTCTTGTCTGCCCCATGTTCTCTGCATTCAGCACTTCTACGTAGTCATCTATTCTACGCACTCATCAGTACTGGATGCAATCTGTGCTCGTTCGTTCTACGTACTTGTCCGCTCTACGGACTTCTAGATTCGACTTTCACAGAGATGCTATTGGGTATACTTCTAAATTCGACTTCTAAGTACTCTTCTAAATCCAACTTTCACCTGGAAGCTATTGGGCACACTTCTAAATTCAACTTCTAAATACACTTCTAGATTCAGCTTTTCACAGAGGGGATATTGGGCACACTTCTAAATACAACTTTCCATGAGCGGCTATTGGGTATACTTCTAAATACAACTTTCACAGAGGGGCTATTGGGTACATTTCTAAGTTCATCTTTCACAGAGGGCCAATTGGGACCCTTCTAGATTCACAGAGAGGTTATTGGGCACACTTCTAAATTCAACTTCTAAGTACTCTTCTAAATCCAACTTTCACCTGGAAGCTATTGAGCGCACTTATAAATTCAACTTCTAAATGCACTTCTGAATTCAACTTTTGACAGAGAGGCTATTGGTCAGACTTTAAATTCAGCTTTCACAGAGAGGCTACTGGGTACACTTCTAGACTTCTAAATTCAACTTTGCACAGAGGTGTTACAGGGCACACTTCTAAATTCACAGAGGGGCTATTGGGCGCACTTCTAAATTCTATTTTCACAGGAGACTATTGGGCACATTTCTAAATACAACTTTCAATGAGCGGCTATTGGGCACGCTTCTAAATGAGATTTTCGCACGGGCACGCTATCGCTATTAGGCACACAGAGGATACTTAGGCACACTTCTAAATTCAACCAGGACATGTTATTAGGCACACTTCCAAATTCAACCACGGCATGCTATTAGGCACACACAGATGATATTAGGCACACTTCCAAATTCAACCAGGGCATGTTATTAGGCACACTTCTAGATTCGACCAGGGCACACTATTTGGCACGCTTCCAAATTCAAATTTACACAGAGACATTAGGCACAATTCAAATTCAACCAGGGCACACTATTAGGCGCACTTCCAAATTCAACTAGGGCACGATATTAGGCACACTTCTAAACTCAACTTTACACACAGAGGATATTAGGCGCACTTCTAAATTCAACTAGGGCACAATATTAGGCACACTTCTAAATTCAACTTTACACACAGAGGATATTAGGCACACTTCTAAATTCATACAGGGCACGCTATTAGGCGCACTTCTAAAGTCAACCATGGCACGCTATTAGGCGCACTTCTAATTTCAACTAGGGCACGATATTAGGCACACTTCTAAATTCAACTTTACACACAGAGGATATTAGGCACACTTCTAAATTCATACAGGGCACGCTATTAGGCGCACTTCTAAAGTCAACCATGGCACGCTATTAGGCGCACTTCTAAATTTAACTAAGGCACGCTATTAGGCACACTTCTAAATTCCACCAGGGCATGCTATTGGGTACACTTCTAAAGTCAACTCTACACAGAGAGGCTATTAGGCAGAGTTCTAAATTCAAGTTGGGCACGCTATTAGGCGCACTTCTAAATTCAACTTTACACAGAGAGGCTATTAGGTGCAGTTCTAAATTCAACTTTACCCAGAGAGGATATTGGGCACACCTCTAAAATCAACTAGGGCGCGCTATTAGCACAGACCTCTAAGTGTGGCATATGCTAACAATCACATTTCTATCTAGGTGTGACGCGGGCTAAGCTTGAGAATTCCATCTAAGTGTGGCATATGATAACAATCACATTCCTATCTAGATGCGACACAAGCTAAAATTGGGAATTCAATCTAAGTGTAGTACATACTAATATTCACATTTCTATCTAGATGCGGCACAGGCTAAATTTGAGAATTCCAGCTAAGTGTGGTACATGCTAGCATTCATAATTCTGTCTAGATGCGGTGCAGGCTAAATTGAGAATTCAATCTAAGTGTGGCACATGCTAACATTCACACTTCTATCTAGATGCGGCGCAGGCTAAGTTTGAGAATTCCAGCTAAGTGTGGTACATGCTAACATTCACATTTCTATCTAGATGCGGCGCAGGCTACATTGAGAATTCCAGCTAAGTGTGGTACATGCTAACATTCACATTTCTATCTAGATGCGGCACAGGCTAAGTTAGAGAATTCCAGCTAAGTGTGGTACATGCTAACTTTCAAATTTCTATCTAGATGCGGCGCAGGGTATATTGAGAATTCCAGCTAAGTGTGGTATATGCTAACATTGTTACACCTGTCTAAAGGAGATGCAGGCTAATTATGACATTTCTCTATCGATATGGTGCTAAATAACATTGTCTAATGTGTTAGTGCGTTATGTATTACAACATTAATAGTCAGGCCAGTAATGGAGTTAGGCTGGAGATGACAAATCTCTGTAGGAATGCATGGTGTGAATCTATGGCAGTATGCGTTCAGGAGAGGTATGGTAGAGTGACCAAGGCTTTCTGGAGTTGAGTAATTGCTCTACTCCCCACCCATGCCACACTTACAGTTTAGTTGGTGTCTGTTTGCTTCTTTTGCTCCCTTGGCGGACACCTGCAGACACTTCATGTAGCCGTCCTTCGCCTCGGGGTCCTTAGCGTAGGGGCTGCCGGGCAGGGGCTGCCCTGGGAAGGTGGTTTAAGAGCCTTGTTGGACCAATAGGGTGAGGGGGTGGGCACGGAGGCGGGAGGAGGCAGGGAAGGGGAGCCGCAAGAAAGGGACGCTTCGGGGCATTGTAGGGGAGGGACAACACGGGCAGAACACCAAACAGGGCACGGTGGGCTGGATGGGAGGCAGGGAGAGGGGAAAGAACCAGGAAGAGAGGTACGAGAGGCAGAGGGTGCGCAACGGGGCTGGGGGCTGTAAATTACTGGGAAAGTTAGGCAATGGCAAGGCCTAGTGGGGTCTGGTGGGTCGATGCACTTACCTCGGCAGACACAGTGAAAGGAGGGAAGCAGGAGCTAGTGCGGGCCGGTAGGCCTCCAAGCAACACGGGCAGAACACCAATCAGGGCACGGTGGGCGGGATGGGAGGCAGGGAGAGGGGAAAGGACCAGGAAGAGGGGCCCGGGAGGCAGTGGGCGCGCAACAGGGCTGGGGGCTGTAAATTACTTAGAAAGTTAGGCAATGGCAAAGGCCTAGTGGGGTCTGGTGGGTCGATGCACTCACCTCGGCAGACGCGTAGGAGACAAAGTTTGGTTAGCCGCTAAATTCGTACCCATCAAGGGAACCCGAACCTTTCATCCCAGATTCCTAGGACCCTATACCATTAAGGCAATTATCAACCAAGCAGCAGTGAAACTGGATTTACCACCTAATCTACACATCCACCTGGTCACTCCTGAAACCAATGCAACCCGGCACACGGATTGGGACACCACCTAAGCCCATACTTGTTGACGGAGAACCAGAATTCGAAGTCAAAGATATCTTGGACTCTAAATACTCTAGGACCAAGCTATATTATCTCGTCGATTGGAACGGATTGGGACCACAAGATAGATCCTGGGAGCCCAGTGAGAATATCCACGCACCACGTCTAATCAGGAAATTCCATCGGAACTTCCCAACCAAACCTGGGCCAGACAGAAGGAACACCATGGAAGGGGCCTTAGGGGGGAGTGCTGTCACGACCCTCACCCAGAACCCCCTCTGGCAAACCCATTGGCCAGGTGGAGTCAGGACTCGGGCCTCTGGAGCCTGGCATCCTCTTCAAAAGCCCTCATGGGGCCAGTCCTGGCGCCTATGGCGCCAGGCTCATACACCATGAAAAACAATGTGCTTGGGAACTACTTTATTGTATTGTCAGCCAACATGGGGGCATCCACATAGCTTGGTGCCTAAGAACCAAGCTTTGCGGTCTAGTGTTTTGGGTGTGGTAGCCTAGGGACTACTTTACCTGGACTATTTTATTGGGGCTATTTAAACCACACCCGAGCAATATAACACGCTTTGCGTTGCAGCTTGCAACGTGACACTCACCGTGTCCAGCTATACCCCCGAACCTCGGAGAAGCAGAACCTGCATGGAGACAAAAGGAACATCATTAGCAGCAGCATCTTACCTGCAGTCTTCATCTGTAAGCATTCGCAGCTACTGAGAACAGCTTCCTCTAATCTGCACACCTCCTGGACAGAACAACTTGAAAGAGGAAGATAGAGGCAACATTAAAGAAAGCAGTAGAGACATTTACAAATTACGAACTGCTCAAAAGGCTTACCTTGCTGGTCGCCTCTCGGCTGGCACCACTCCGGACATTCCACTCGCACTGAAGAACACCGCGACCTACAAGGAAGGAAAACACAGGTTAGCAAAGGCAAGACTTCGCAGCGCTGCGCATAGTGCTTACTTACCGCATCATAGCGCTTTTAATGCGCCATCATTTACCAGCGGGGCTCAACCAAGCCAGTTCGCCGCGCTGAAGCTCCAGATACCTAAGGGAGAAAAAAGAGACATTTTAAACAAAGAAAGGCATGCAGGATAGCAACAAAACTAAAGAACAGCAATAAGACCTACCTGAACAATATAAAACGGGCTGGCGTCAGTGAAGTAACTGGACCGCACTCGCCCATGAAAGACAACGCGCCCCTGCAAAGAAGGCAGAACGGAGAGCACGCCTAATTCTACCACAAGGTGAGGAGAGGGCGCCAGAGGGACTGAAATCATACGGGGGTGGAAGGAGGATACTTACCCCAGTCGGTCAGTCTTGAACACAGTCCTCCTGTATTTTCAGGCAGAACCTTCCCCGCAGACCACATCAGGGCAAAACTAAAAGCATACCAGCAAGTAACCCGGCTGGGTGGTGTCCCTGTGGTTACCAGGTGAGCGTAACAGTAGGGCCCAAGTCAATTATAGTTACCTCACTCTCATAAATAGGGCTCAGCGTTCTATACACCCTGTGTGTTCATATGACAACAGAAACCTCTAACAATGTTCCAGCAGGTATCAAAGCATGTCAGGTTTCAAAGCCTTTCAGTCAAACCATAATATCTAGATACATGAGTAAATGAATAAGATAGAGTGTACAGCTGCCCTGCGCCCTCGCTTTACCGCCTCAAAGCCAGTGCACCGGAATATTTATGGCTGTTGTGTGAAAGCGAGGCTGCTTGAAGGGGCGTGTCAGGGGGCAGGCCAACGGGCGGAACTACAGAATAGGAGAAAGGAGAAGGCAGATTAAAGTTAGAACGCGTGTGCCGGCAGAAGCACAAGTAGCACAAGTAACAAAGAGCACAAAGTGTGCCACCTAACACGTTCTATAGCCAAATAATTACTTGGTCAGAATGGCAGTCCGTGTTGCAATGAGATGACAGCTTCCTCTTGGCGACTCAGTACAAGTAACAGAAGGCAGAGGCAAGGTCCGTGAGCAAAGCACCAAAGCACCAGTATCCGACAGCGTGGCAGCCCAACAGCCAGTTTACTTCTGAATGCACTTCCGGATGCGCGCGCGCATTGCGCGAGCACCACAATATTTATGGCTGTTGTGTGAAAGCGAGGCTGATTGAAGGGGCATGTCAGGGGCAGACCAAAGGGCCAAATTAGTCAGAATGTCAGTCCTTGTTGCAACGAGATGACAGCTTCCTCTTGGCGACTCAGTACAAGTAACAGAAGGCAGAGGCAAGGTCTGTGAGCAAAGCACCAAAGCACCAGTATCCGACAGCGTGGCAGCCCAACAGTTCACTTCTGAATGCACTTCCGGATGTGCATGTGCGTTGCGCATGCACCGGAATATTTATGGCTTTTGTGTGATAGTGAGGCTGGTTGAAGGGGCGTGTCAAGGGGCAGGCCAATGGGCGGAATTAGTCAGAATGGCAGTCTGTGTTGCAACGAGATGACAGCTTTCTCTTGGCGACTCGGTAGAAGTAACAGAAGGCAGAGGCAAGGTCCGTGAGCAAAGCACCAAAGCACCAGTATCCGACAGCATGCCAGCCCAACAGCCAGTGCACTTCTGAAGGCATTTACGGATGCACGGGCGCGATTGACATGCACCAGAATATTTATGGCAGTTGTGTGAAAGCAAGGCTGATTGAAGGGGCGTGTCAGGGGCAGACCAAAGGGCCGAATTAGTCAGAATGTCAGTCCTTGTTGCAACGAGATGACAGCTTCCTCTTGGCGACTCAGTACAAGAACAGATGGCAGAGGCAAGGTCCGTGAGCAAAGCACCAAAGCACCAGTAGCCGACAGCGTGGCAGCCCAACAGCCAGTGCTCTTCTGAATGCACTTCCGGATGCGCGCAATAGTTTTTCCCCTTCCCTTTCAATTCTTTCTTAGTCCTCATCTCATGATAGACTTTATCGATTGCGTCCCCAATGCTTCTAGAGTCAAACTCATCCTCTATATTTCCTCTAGACGGACCTGGTATTTGCTCATTTGCTGGGAAGAGCTAGAACTTTTCTGTGTCTTCCCATGCCACTACTGGATTAGGATCCATTACTTCCTTTTCCATACGCTCAATATTGCGTGCTCTCTGCCTTCTCTTTTATTCTAGTTCATCATCAAATTCTCTTCACTTCCTTGCTTCCACTCTTACCCTTTCTTCCTCTTTTCTTTTCATATCTCTCCTCTCATTTGCCCTTCGTATCTCTTTGTCTTTTCGTTTTTGCATTCTTTTATCCCTTAATTTCTGTTCCTCTTCCCCCATTCTTTTTCTTTTTAATCTTTCTCGCTCTTCGATTGTCCTCTGTCTATTGTCATATTTTCTTTGCACCTCTGTTCTTTACTGCTTTTTCAGTTGCTCATCTTGACACAACTTGTTCATGTCTTTGTCTATTCTTCCTTTTCACCCCATCTTCTTTCAATCTTTCTTCTCTCTCTGTATCCTTTTTGTCCTGTTCCTCTTGATCTTCCCTTTGCCTTACGTCCTTGATGCTCTTACCATTGAGCACCCATCTATTCGTTCTGTGTAAGTGCTAACTCATCAGTCTTATCTTTTTCTCCTTTCCATCTCTTTATTTCTCGTCCTATACATACAGATGTACTTGGTTGATCACTTATCTCTTTATCGCGTCTCTCCTTGTCCCTCAGGACCTTAGAGATTACATCTCTCTCAGAAATGGTCTCTGGGCCCTCATCGCTGCTTTGCGCAGGTGACTCATATGCCGGATTGCTCTATCCTGTCACTGCCTTAAGCTCCCGTAATGGGTGCAACCGGTCATCTTTCTTGCTATTGCCATCTGCTTCAGGCACGCCTGGGGGAGGAGAAGGCTCCTCACCCCCTCCTCCTTGCATATATTCAATATCCAGTCTTCAGGAGGTGACTCCTCTCTTTCCTCCTGGTACATTTTCCAGAGCTCTAAGCTCCCTAATCGTTTATCTAACTTTTTCCTGTGTAGGCTGCATGCAAAAAATGGGCTTTGAACTTGTCCTTGGGAGTGTTCTTTTGCTCTGGCGAATTCAGGGGAGTGAAGACATGATCTGACTTCATGCGTAGGTGTGGTTGTCATGTTCATCCAACTTCATCCTTCCACGTGACTGAAGACCACAAAATTCGAGCGCTAGTGCATTTAAAAAACTATTTTCTAATAGACCTCCGATGTCTTCCTTGTTTTTGTCCATGTCTTTTGAACAGGAGTTTCGTTCTTTCACACAATTTGTATACAATGTCTGCTCACCCCAGCCTGATCAGGCATTGGCTTCTTGGTGCTCATTCAACCTCACCTTTCTGAGTTTCACTCCTGTTAATTCAGTTTCTTTTATAACTGCGACACACTGGAAAAGATACCTTCCTTTTTAGTCCAGCTCTGCTATAATACGAAGTGGAAAGATCTATTCTTTACTCACTCCTACATATATGTATACGTTGGCGCATGTCGCATGCCGCAATCTATTCACTACTTAGCTAGCCTCAAGAATACTTTGTCTGCTTGTGTTTCTTTGCATATCTACATGCGTAAAATTACTTGATATCGTCATCAGTTCTGTAGCATAGGTGTCTTCATCTTGATCCCAAGATGTCGCTTATCTTCAATACTCTTTTTTTTCTCCGCCCCTTCAATACTTTCTTGATGCCATATAGAATATCTTCATTCTCTTGTCTCTACATCTCTTCTATGTACGTCAGTCTTGCTTCATGTGTGACATCACCATTCTTCTCTTCCATTCGTTTGCTCTGTTTCTTCTGGGATTTCATTCAAATGACCATCATACTGTTTCGTATGCAGTTATGGGTTTCTCAATGGGAACCTTCCTTCCAGGATTCTCCTTGGTATCTGTATTTTCAATGGCTCGGCTCGTGTCTTACACTCTGGTTCCCAACATATAGGTAATATGAGTTCAGTGGTTGAGGTGGGGGTACTTGGCTCCTTCTCTGCAATGTGAAGATGCTGTCCAGCCAGTCTTTTGCTTGCACTGCATTAACTTTGCTTGTCAACTTTCCCTGGAGTGTCCGTATCTCTTGTATGGCTGCATTTAGAGTTCCATTTGAGGCCTCAGCATCAGGTATGGGTGAACAGCAACTGGTCCCAAGCTTGCCACAGACACCTCTTTTAATGGATGTTGGGAGGTCTAGAACAAAACGATTTTGACCAAGCGCAAAGCCCTCATCTCCTCTTTAATTGCGTTCAAACCTTTTGCTGTTGAATTTGCCAGCTGCAATAACTCTTACCGGGTCAGCTGCAGCCATTTTGAATTTGCTGTAGCCTGTACTCCTGGAAGCAACAATGAAGTAAAGAAGGTAGCAGCCGTGGAGAACAAACAATATTCATCCAGGATAGCAACCAAGTTCTCAGTGGTCTTTTTTGAAAAATAATTACTTTCTCATTTCTTTCTCCTCATTATGATTTGCTGCTCATTTTTCTGCACCATTTTTCCTTGCAGTGCAATCTTCATGGCAGTGCAATTTTGATGTGCCACTAGTGCAGGGCTGTGCCAGGTGACAAGAGCACACACTCCACTCCAGTCAGGCGGAAGCCGGGCATATGCTTTATATCGGCAGGCCCACCAGAAATCCAACACCGCTGCTGTTCCCCGCATCAGCGCTGCATTCTTCACCACCTTGGCGCAGCCCGAATTAGTCCCCAGGTAAATGGACCCACTTGACCTGAAACACAAAGGGAATTGTGTAAAGCTCTTTATGTCAACTATTTGATGTTTTTAATGTAGCCATGTTAAGGCATGCACATATTTTCCCCAGGTTGTTCTGCAGCTATCATTCACCTTGGCTATCACGTTTTGCTCAAAAGCCACCAATCATTCAGCACGACACTGCATTATTCCCCCTCTCCCATTTGTCCCCATACCATACTGCTCCCTCTATTCACATCAGTGGCCTTGTATGACACCATGGGACGCTTTGGCCTTCTTTCGTTTTGCACAGTAATTTCTTATGGTTTCTTATTTGTAATTGCCCTTGTTTAGGACATACAGTGACATACTCCACTACCCTATGCCGGGTTCCCTCATTCTGAAACATTTGTGTTAATTTTATGACATTGGGCCTCATTACAAGGACGGCGGTAAGGGTTTACCGGTACCGGTATTTTAACGGTACCGGTAAACCCTTACTGCCTTACTACGAGGTCCCTTTGCGGGTTGGAGAATTTAACGCCTTCTTTTTGCAGGCGTTAAAAACCAAACCGCAAAGGGACCAGGGAGCTTATTACGGCACCGCAATTTGCGGTGCCGTAATTAGCACCTTCCTCATTCCCATTATGCCCTATGGGGCAAAAAAGGGAATGGGGAAGGGCAATGGGGGAAGGGCGAATTACCACCCCACCAACCTTGGAATAGGGCAGTAATTCCACTTTCCACCAAGGCAGTGCCAGTATTTTACCGGCATGGACCAAGGTGCAAATAGCACCTTGGTCCACCGCCGTCCGTGTAATGAGGCCCATTGTCTTCATACACATTTTCCCCTTCATCCACCCAGTCAACAGCTACTTTCTTCCCCCGGAATAAACTTCTAGTTCTAAAGAGAGACAAGTGCATTAGTCATCCCGCCTCCTCATAGGACACAGCTTGAGGTAGGAAAAGCTTGGACACTCCCACTATGTGTGGAATGAGAGAGCAGACATAGCATGTGCCATTTACTCTGTCTCCATACACACATCATTTCATCGTACCGCACATTTACAGTTAATTAATTAGGCTCTTCTTCAGTGCCATGGTGAAAGCCCTCCCCATTCATCATACTTCTTTTTCCACTGTTACTTTTTCATTCATTTGTGTTTCACTTTTTTCTTTAAGAATCAAATAAAATAAAAGTATTAATGCTATGCTAAAACATATTAAAGTCATTACGCTCCAGAAAACAGAAAATGCCTTTTTCTTTGCTACATGTATTCCATTAAAAACTTCTTCAACACCCTCTTTTGCTGTTTTTTGTAAATTCTAATGGCTGCAGAAAAAAAAGTAAGTTCACTGATACTGCCCATTATGTTGATCTTTGGGAAACGGTGCTCTTGTCTTTGAGAATTTTTTATGATGTGAACCCATCCTCGCCGACTGTCAAGCTTGACAGCAGTTGGTGTTGAATAGATGATGGTATGTGGGCCAGTGTAGTGCTCCTCTCTCCACTTTCTAACGTGGTCCCTCGCGAGGACTTGGTCACCTGGAAAGAGATGTGCCGCTTTTGGAAATTGTCTGTTTGGATCACCTGATAGTCCAGATTTGTTTTTATACCTTCTTTGCAAGTATATAAGTGCCGGTAAGATAGCTCAGCGGGTTGAGCACTTGCTGCTGCGATCAGAGCATGATCTGCAGGTCGCAGGTTTGAATCCCGGCAAGGCCAACTCAGCCTTTCATCCTTCCGAGGTCGATAAATGAGTACCAATTTCGGTTGGGTGATATTGTATGTAAATATGTGCTCTGTAAAGCGCTTTGTATAAAGGCGCTATATACATAACACATCATTATCATTATATATATTGAAAGTATTTGGTAAGTTCTTTGAGATATGTACCAAATCCCCCCAGAACAGCAGAGGTAGAGTGTGCTTCAGAGATTGTACATGACGACAGAATAGGCGCATGCATTCTCTGCCTGGTAACAGTCTCATGAGGAGTCAGGTGGTGATCTCCTCCAGGTGTGTTTCTCAGCACAAACAAAGCAAGAGGCAAGCAGTGCACCCATGATTTTTCAAGCATTTGTGTATGCTTAGCCAATCGCATCTTCAACAGTGCATTCATCTTTTCTACCAATCCGTGGACTTGAGGATGGTAAACCGTGCATAGTTTATGATTTATCCCCAGGAGTGTTGTTATCTTCTTTATTAAATCATGAGCAAAGTGCTGCCCATTATCAAAACACATTTCATCTTGAATCCCCACCTTGGGGACACCTCCCTCACAAGAAATGTAGCCACAGAGTGGGCATCATTATGGGCATAGGAGCCAGCCTCAAGCCAATGTGAGAATGGACATACAACTACATGCAGGTACTTGTAAGAAGTACAACTGTCTTGCATATCAACATAGTCGATTTCTTTTTCACCAGATAACAGCACGTGACCCCTCTGGCAGAGATATGCTGCTGCTGTTGCTGCTCTTTTGTTTCCTTGTGAGATAAATCTTGCCCTCCTGTAAGGGCTCTCCACTTTATTAATGGTAACTCTACTGGGAGCTGTAACATTTCTAGTACTTTACTCAGTAATCCTGCATGCTGAACGGGAGTGCTATTGCTTCTTTTAAACCCTCTCCTCTCCCATCTTACTAACCATGAGTACAATGTAAAAGTGGCATAGGCCGAATCAGAGAAGATGTTTACTTTCTGGCCCTCTGAAATATTGAGTGCTTCAATCAAGGCCAAGAGCTGTGCTGCTTGTGAAGAGTAGTGGGCTGGTAGCCATGTCTGTGAGTACACTATCAACTCATCCCCTTTGTGTACTCCTTGTTTATGCCCCACCACTGCAGAACCTGAATGATTTGGCCTGTTGTCTGATCAATACTGGAGCTTCCGCCAATGAAAATCATGTCCCCCCTTCAATCACCTTTTCCTTAAGCAGGGGGCTACCTTCACTCCTGTCTATGCATGCTATGCAGTCATGTATATAATCCCCTTCCTCTATTTTCTCTGCAATGAATTCTGCTGGGTTTTTAGTCCTGCATCTCACCACTTCTACTGCAGGGTTTGTTAGTACTACTTCATAGCCAGAAGATCTCTGAGTTGTCAGTGTTGATTTTGTTGTCTCCAGTATTGCAAATAAGGCATGTTCCATGTACAAAACTGCTGGGCAACCCATGGTTATGGTGGAATCCTTCTCAATAGAAAATGCAGCAGTAGCAAGTGCCTGTTCACATGGGAAATGTCCCAGCATCACTGCATCCAGTGAGCCACTGTAATATGCAAGGGCCTTGTGTCCCTGTCCCTTTTTCTGTGTCAGTACTGCTGTCATTACCTTTCCATCTAAATGTGAGAACTGGTGAAACTTTTTAATTTTGTAATTGGGTGTTCCTAACACTGGTGCATGTGCTAACTCATGTTTTAGCTCATCAAAGCTTTCACCCATTTCAGCTGTCCATTTAATGAGTGTTTTGTTTTGTGTGCTTTTAACAAAGGAATGGTGTACGTGGAATAATCAAAAACCAAAGTTCTGCAATAGTTGCACAAGCCCAAAAACAGATGCATCTCTTTCAATGTTTTGGATTGTGGAGTCTTGTGCATGGTCTCTACTCTTTCTGGTGTTATTTTTCTCCCGTCTTCCGACACAATCTGACCCAGGTACACCACCTCTTCTTGACAGTATTGTAATTTCTCTGTCCACTTTGTATCTTTTCTCTGCTAGCAAAGTCAGTAGTGTCAGTGAGTCCTTTCTACACTCCTCTTCTGTTGGGCTGCACGCTAATAAATTGTCAACGTACTGTAGTATTGTGCTTATAATCTGTAAATTGCTCAAATCCATTTGTATTACTCTGTTAAAAATGTGAGGTCCCTCACAGTACCCTTAGGGCATTCTACAGTGTTTGAATCTGGTCCCGCGACACCTAAAACCGGTTAGATACCTGGAGTCTGGATATAGTGCAATAGAGAAAAATGCGTTTTTAAATCAACCACTGTGAAATAGTGTGCCTCATCGGGAATGCTGAAAAAAATCATTGCAGGGTTGGGGACCAATGGATTCTCTGCCTCTGTAATATTGTTCAGACGGTGTAAGTCCTGTATAAAACACCACGCCTCTCCCTTTGCTTTCTTGATCAGATAGATAGCTGTGTTTCAAGGTGATGAACTCACCTGTATTATGCCTTGCTGGCATAGGGTATGCATTGTCTCGTATATGCCCTCATCTGCTTCTTGAGAAAGCGGGTACTGCTTTACTCATGGCAATAGTGCCCCTTCTTTTAACTTGATACGTAATACCCCAGCCTGTTTAAGTATTCCTACATCATGGGGTCCTGTTGTCCACAAGCTTTTGGGTACCTTTGCCAAATATTCCTGCAGGTTGTGTGCTATCTTTTTTGTTATCTGGGGCACTGACCTTTCCTTTATCTGTACTGGGCAAGGTATGCTCAGCTCGAACACTACCCCCCACCTTCTTCATTGTCTTTTGTTGCAAACAACTCTGTGCCACAGCCACATTCTACTTTTCTATGTCAGTGTGGGATCAATACATAATATTGAATGCCATAAAATGTTGTTCTCATCAGTGACAACTAGTATAATTATGTCTTTCCATACCACTACTTCCTCCAGGTACAGCAGAGTGTGTGTGCCTGAAATAAGAGAAGAGAGACACTGGGGCCTGAACAAAAACTTGTTGGACAAAACCGAAACACATTCCCTTCAATCCCTGGCAACCATCCCAACAACACATGTACCCCGTACAGAAACACTTTCATGTGTATGGGTATCCCTCTAATTGTGCTGTGCGCATAGAATGCCTGATTCAGTACTGCCACCTGAGCTGAATACCTCCCGGGTGTGGTGCACACCATCCCTTTCTCTGAAAATTTAATTGTGGCATTTAATTTGCTGAGTAGGTCCCTCCCCAGAATGTTGATGTGAAGGACTTTTGAATACAGCAATGGCTACAGTATGCAGTGTCCCTATTGTTGGGGGTAGATCTTTTGTCAGAGGAACTTTCAAAATTGTCCCCAAAATTCCTTGTGTGTCCCAACTTTTATTAGATAAAGAAATCCTTCGTGGAAGGGGGGATATCTATGCTAGCTGATGTGTATGTGCATGCATTTGCTATGCATTTTACATATGTGTTTTGTTTTTGTGTGCTTGCACTAATAATAGTTACACAAGTAACATTTGTGTTTTCCGTTTGGAAGTTTTGCATTTTCTTGGGTTTTACGCGTGTTTTACACATGGCCAAATTATGGATACTCTGTATGTGTACACGTACGTATTCAATTTGTGGTACTGTTGCATTTTTCTCATGTTGTGCAAATGTTCAAAACTTCCCATACATTTGCTGGTGTGCGGGTGCGTGTTCCCTATGTATTCTGCACATGCCTGAAATGTAAACACATTTTGAAAAGTGAATCCTTTAAAATCACCTACTGACGTTTTTTGTAAAAATGTGTGATGTGGGACACAGTTCACTGTTAGATTTAGGTGCATG
This sequence comes from Ambystoma mexicanum, assembly GCF_040938575.1. NCBI lineage: Eukaryota > Metazoa > Chordata > Amphibia > Caudata > Ambystomatidae > Ambystoma > Ambystoma mexicanum. The sequence continues at coordinate 1,107,781,057 of NC_090941.1, forward strand.
TACATATCTACTAAATGTGTGTGCACAATTTTAATATATATTTGTCTGGAGAAAAAGGTTCTTTTTGGGGAAAAACATCTTTTACAACATAAAAACAATCATGATAGTTTTCCAAATTTAGCACATATGTTTTGGTATGGCCAAGCTTTTGTTGCCCACATTTTGTGAACTTTCTTGAGTGACTTCACAAGGTCTATTTTCCTACGTAAAGTATTGCGCTTAATTGAGCTTTCATAATAGGCCAAATCACCACGGTAGCGGTCCCAAAGCACCTAGCCCTGTCATGCATGTAATGTCACTTTGCAACCCCATAATATTTATATTCCATGTTTAGCTATGTTTACCACAGAACCCACAATGCACTGCGATCAGGTCCTACACGTGAATTATATTTCATAATTCAAGGGAATTACGTCACTGCTTCTAAACATGGATTCCAACTAATGAAAAGCCTAAGATATCGAAGTGGTCAATTACTCATTGTTTTCTAATCATGTCGGTAGCTGTAAATACACTACACGCAGCATGTCATTATCTGCCCATGTAATTAGCTGTCCAGTGCTGCACATTGTGAGCTTCCCATGTTAATCAGCGCCCTTTGTGTAATCGGCCGGTAGTGTCAGAAGGTGTGCTTGCCAATGCCGACTGCCTCCTCTGCAGAGAGCAGCTATATCAATCCAGAACTAAAGCAGAAGAAAATGTTTTTCAAATACAACTCACTGGTGGCAGCATCTTTCGGTGTTCCTGCAGCGCACATCTCTAGGCCTTTGATTCTCTGCCTCCGGGCTCCACCATCTGCCCCTCAGGTACTCCTGGGTCAGCTTCTGACCCCAGGAGACTAAGCACTGTGGAATCCACGAAAAGGGGCAGCATCCAAGCATGGCTCCCTTTTTAGAGTTCTCTCGGTTCCACGGAGCCCAGGATCCCATGCTGCACTGCCTTGAAACACTGGCGTGCCACGCACCTACAGCACCTTGCTGCGTCTCTTGGCCTCTCGGCTGCTCCTCCATGAACGCCACGGCTTCCCTCGCCACTGCTTCTCCTTGCCAACATTATCTGATTGGGCCTTTTAAACACCTGCAGCCCTTTAACAGGTTACAGGTGCGAATGCACAATTAGCCCTTCCTGACCATCATTAAGAGGACATGCCTGACCTCTACTACTATCAGCAGGCCTCATATATATGAGAGAGAGAGACTTCAGAAATGCCCTATTTACTGAATACGATAAATTGGTCTAAATGATATTTCTTTCCTACAATCTACCTACTAGGACAGGGGTCTGCAACCTTTGGCACTCCAGTTATTTTGGACTAAAACTCCCATCATCCCTTACCAGCATCGTCAATAGCCAAATATCAGGGGAATTCCAGTAGGAAACATCTGGAGAGCCAAGGGTTACAGACCCATGTGCTAGGCTATAACAGTTTCCAGCCTCATGTTTTAAATGCTTATTTTATTGTTAGAAAACAAAACACCTTTTTTCATGCCATCTTCAACCCTGCCTTGAGTAACTACAAATAATGACTCATTCTATTTATCCCCTTCATTTGCTGCACTACAGTTCTGCAGAACATTTCCTTGAATTAAGAATTGAACTCCTGTGAAGTCTAGATATTTGTGATGTTATGTTATTAAGCATTTATACTGTGCCCATCAACACCGTAGTGGTCTTTTGGCACCTACCGTTGTCAGATAAATGGCGTATCGTGGCCCCGTCTGGGTGTTGCCTGACCGTAGTCTAAGGGTAAGACGAATAGGAAATGAGAAGGGGGGTGAATTGAAAGAAATATTGGTCCGTAGACAGGAAGTTTAGTGGAAGAGACCAGGTTTGAAAGAGGGGTAGGGAATATAGTTTTGATAGCTGGGATGCTAGTTTCTCAACACTAGATTTCTTTTCTCAGTTAACATGTGAGAAAGTACCAGTATTGTGAAGATTAGATTAGAATGGCAATTTCTAGACCGGCCGATGCATGGTACTAGAGGTAGTTGGTGTGTGTTTGCATGATAGACTTGAGAGTTGCTCAAGCGGACCCTTGAAGTATGGAGGCTTTTACCAGATTAGCCATGGAAGAGACACCCCCCCCGTGTGTCGGATAGAGATCTGGGATTGCCAGGCCAGCTGATAGATGTGTTGGTGCCAAGAGTTGGACGTGTATAGATGAATGCTTGGGAGACATGAGCTCAAAGGAGGTTGGGGAGGGCATGAGTAGACAGACCAAGGGGAACTTGAATCTGAGATGTTAGAAGTCTTTAAACTGTGAGCTTTATATATGGGTGATTATCATACCCTGCTACAGTGGGATAGCATAAAGGCCAAAAGGTTTAGTTTTCTCCTTTATCGTGTAGTAATAAAAATAGACAAATAGTAACCAGGTTTTATGGTCCAATAATGGCATCACAGGGTTTAGGTGACATTTACAAGCCACCCGTCCTTCCGAATTGTGCTGTATCATGTCACTGAACCCTCCAAATTACATTCTTAACTACATTCATATATCAGTGGTATTGTTTTTAAATAGAGTAAAATGTATTGTCTATAAAAAGTTAAAATATATAAACGTTGGAAATGCCAACATTATGGTTTAATATATTATTAAACACTAAACATGAAATATAACCTACATTAAAGCCAACATCTCTGGAAATAAACACACACAATTGTTTTGGATTGTTGTTGGTTGATAGTATTTTGTGTTTAGTTTGCATACTCATGCTGGATGTGTGAGTGTTTGTACTATTCTTGTGAATTTTAGCTGTTTGATATGTACCAGTAAATGTTGTGAGCTGATTTTCTTGTAATTGTGGGTGTATGTTTGGGGTTCATTTAAAGTAAGGTGTATATTATTCCTATTTCTATAAATTACGTTTGTGTGTTTTAGAATGTAAATGTTGCAAAGACATCTATGTGCTGGAGTTAATTGTATCCTTGTAATTTGTGAGGGAGAGTTGAGGCTCTAACAATGTGGGTTTTATTTTAAGTTTAATGACACGTCACCCTTAATGTTTGCATTCCCAAAGTTTACAGATTTCGACTTTTAATAGCTAGTGAACATCACTTTTTTTCCATTTGTAACTCTTTTCAATAATTGTTATTAAAAAAAAAGGATTTCATGATTTGTGGGTTATGTTGACAGATCTGTATGTGAGTCTTGCAGAGAGGTTTCTGTTGGGTGTGATGGATCATCTTTTGTGTTTTGCAGAATATTTTCCATTTTGCAAAATGTTTTTCATTTTTACTTGCATTTCCGACCCTACGGCGCATGACTGAACAAGGTTGTGTGTGTTTTGGGGACTGGATATTTGTGTGTGTTTTGAAGAAGATTTTTCGTTCGTTTTTTCCCTCTGCACCAACTGTGCAAGCACATGGCAATGAGGATAACATATGTGTTAAAGAGGGTGGTTTGCAATATGTGGCATGGGATGTTCCAGTTTTGAGGGGTCGGATGTGATGCGGATATGCAAGGAGTCTGGGTATTGGCTGAAGAGTAAGATCTTGGGTTCCTTTCTGAAGTGTAAGAGTGTTGGTGTTGTCCGGATTGCTACTTGTATTGTGTTCCTGGACACCAGTTTCATCTCCAGGAGGAGGGCCACCCAGCAGAGCTGCAGAGTTTTGCAGCTTTGTAAGATGGTGTTTCAGGGGTGGATGCCTTATAGCTAATGCAAGCATTCTGTAAGAGTATTGTGGCTGGAATGGGAAGCCAGTGCAAAAATCAAACAATGGGGTTGGGGGGGGGGGGTATATGTATCGAAATTCTTCTTTACCATTGTGCTGTGGCATGATGAGCGGTCTCAAGAGGGGCCACATGTGTCATCGGTTCTCAAGTGAGGAGGGTATTTTCCCCATTGACCAGGGGACGGGTAGCCAGGGCCTGCATGGTGCATCTGATGCTCCGAGGTGTGAAAAGGTCACGTTGCGTGTCGTTTAGCCACTGTTGAATGGTATCCTGCATGGTTGGGCAACCAGTAGAACACATTCTGTCTTTTTGGGATTGGACTACATGTATGTGCTTTTGACTAGGCTTCAATGGATGCAAGGCAATTCCTGAGGCATGGGATGTGCTGGGTACCACAGACATTTGTGTTTCAGTGGTGTGAAGGCATATTGGTGTAAGACACAGTCCGCAGATTCTGAATTAATAATAACACTTTATCACCTTAAGTCAGAATGGAAACACGCCGATTTTGCCCTATACTATGATGGGATTTCTCTACCAAACCAACACTAAGGAAAGTCAAAGCCCAAGAGTTTAACTCAGGAATCTGTCTGTGTCCAAAACCTATACTTGCTCTCACAACTAATCTATACAATGTGTAGGGATGTCCGCAACCAACAATAAACTGTTCAACATGAAGTTCGGAGCTCTGTCCCACTCGCAGCTTTCTTTCAGCTCCCTTCCCCAAGTATAAGCAGTTCCAATAAAAGTCTCAGGACTTCCTTAAGTTCAGAATAATATAGAGTTAACCAACACATAGGGTTCCCTTCCCCAAGTTTCAAAACATAGTTCCAAATGCAAAATATCTTGAGACTTCATACTCACGTCAAGTCAGGGTTCCCTTCCCCAATATTCACTTTCAACGTAAACTGATCTTTTCCAGCTTTCTGAAAGGTCTGCGCCACACTTGCGCCCTCTGGATCCGGTGGGACTTTGTGCAAGCATGTCTTGGCTGAAAGTTACAGTTTGTTCACTTTTTAAAGTTCACCCCCAAAGTTCCATTCACTCTGGAGTGCAATGTATTTTTGGCGCACTGGTATTGCTGAAGTTCTGTTCACTTTAAGGTTCAATAAAGATTGATTTCTTGGGATCGAAGCTTTGGTTACTTGTAAGTTCAACGTATATAGATTTGACTTGTATTTAAGGTTCTATTCACTTTTGAGCATGGTACATGATGAATTTAAAGCCTCTTTCATTCATGCTCTTCACAGGTAGCAGTTGAAGAAATGTTTGAATTGTTTTTAGTTGGTTTGAAATTCAAATAGTGTTAAAGATCTTCGCTCGATTCACCCCAGTGTTATATATCATTGTAGAAAGTCTCTAATAACGTGCCCAGCACTCAAAGGCTTTTGTAACAATTGTAAAAGGTTTCATTAATTTCATTACAGTGTTAGAAGTAAAAAAAAAAAAAGAAGTCTTTGTAAATTCTCTTTATAACTTACACAGTACTCAGAGACTTTAGAGAATGTGTGTTTAATTACACGCGACAACTCTGCTACAAAGTATTTTCATTTATTCAAAAGTTAACGTGGATTAAACTCGAGGAACTACGAAAATGTTGTTTAATATGCACGCAACCACTCCGATACAAATAATAATCCTCTACGTAATGTTCAAACACTCGCATACTGGGTTTCCTTTAATATAGGAACTCACTGGTGGCAGCATCTTTCGGTGTTCCTGCAGCGCACATCTCTAGGCCTTTGATTCTCTGCCTCCGGGCTCCACCATCTGCCCCTCAGGTACTCCTGGGTCAGCTTCTGACCCCAGGAGACTAAGCACTGTGAAATCCACGAAAAGGGGCAGCATCCAAGCATGGCTCCCTTTTTAGAGTTCTCTCGGTTCCACGGAGCCCACGATCCCATGCTGCACTGCTTTGAAACACTGGCGTGCCACACACCTACAGCACCTTGCTTCGTCTCTTGGCCTCTCGGCTGCTCCTCCATGAATGCCACGGCTTCCCTCGCCACTGCTTCTCCTTGCCAATATTATCTGATTGGGCCTTTTATACACCTGCAGCCCTTTAACAGGTTACAGGTGCGAATGCACAATTAGCCCTTCCTGACCATCATTAAGGGGACATGCCTGACCTCTACTACTATCAGCAGGCCTCTTCCTTGTCCCAGTACCAGAGTGGTAAAAGCATCTAGTCTTCATTGTTCCTGGTTGCCTCTTCCTCGTCCCAGTACCTTTAGTAGTCATATATGAAGACGTCAGGGGAGTTGACTCAAAATACCCCATGAAGGTATGGTCAATTGGACATGAATAGCAATACCCCATTACTGCCCCTGGAATAAAGGTTTCTCCTTGGAGGGGAAGCAGGGAATATTACGTCTCACCTAAAGGTACCCCACTTCCAGTCCCCAAGGATCCTCCACCCATGTGATCCTCCCTCGCTTGTCCACTCCCAGGGTTGGGATCCAAAAGCAATGGCCTTTCCCTGATCACTTGCACAGAACATCCCAAGGGAGTGAAAGTGAGAATACCCTCAGGTTTCTCACAGTGGGTATTGTGAGAAACCTGAGGGGTTTCTCACAGGTAAGCCCAGAGATTCCACTTTTCAGGTGGCCAGTTGAGGACCATCGCTTTTGGATCCCAAACCCTGGGTGTGGACAAGCGAGGGAGGAACCCTGGGTAGGGGACTCGGGGGTGATAACTTTGGGAGACCCTTAGGCAAGAAGCAGTATCCTATTAGAGTAAAAGCAGGTGAGGAAGACATCCCCGAAGCCTTCATAGTATATTCGGGTCTATCTCTCTTGAATAAGGAAGTGAAGTCCAATCATAGTAGGATGACAAGGTTGGGGAAGTATGGGAATTAGAGGGAACAGAGTCTGTTTGGTATAACATCGACAGATCCTTTCCCAACTCAAGTCAAAGGACTTCTTATCCATATCAGTCCAACCATTTCAAATTGCCAATAAAGGATAATATGGGGAAAAGGGAATTGTCCAGGTTATATACAAATCAATCTGGGTGTTACCCTTCTCCCCAATTTCAACCACCTTATTACCCTTCACCCTGCAAGAACCCTCATTGGTCTTGTCCCGTCCCCTCACCACCCCCCACTCTTCAATAAGTACTGGGATGAGGAAGAGGCAATCAGGAGCAATGAGGATTACCCATAGAAACAACATAGGGATACAAAGTGAGGCCTACCATCTAACACCTTTGAATTGTCCCACTAGTAGTCAGGCAAGGTGTGATGCTGGAAATGCATCGGAGGGACAGGGCCTCCGTATTCTTGTCCTTTAATGCCTTTTATTGTGTGTTCTGGCGTGTTTTCTGAGCAGGAGTTCATGTGGGACTCCTGGCGGTGCAGCTCTCTTTTGGTTTCGGTGAACGGACCCATTGGATACCCTTATTGCACCCATGGGTAGGGGTACAACACTGTGCCCCTAGTGTATGTTTGTGGGCACCTGTGTGTAGCCCACAGAGCAGGGTATGGGCTTGTGGAAGCTCCATGCTGAATTTGACAGGTGCTCTGAGTATCCTCCGTTTGGGGATACCCAGGCTCTGCCATTGGAATCAGTTGATTCCTGATAGGAAACAAGATGGCCCTTGTGGCCTCTTGCTTTCTATTGCCTGTTACCTTGTTTTCCCAAAGTCCTGGGAAGCCCTGATTCTGTCCCTTCCCCCTGACTGGCTGTTGGGGGGAAGTTCCATATATAGTGTTGTTGTGAAGTCCAGGCCAGACTGGACGGAGCCTTCCCAATGACTGTATGTTGTGGGTACACCCTGTGGGTGGGACCTGGGTGAATGGAGTGTGTGACGAATACACATTCTGTGTTGTGGATGTCTAGTATCTGGTGTTTGACACAATGACTGAGACAGCCCTGCCCGAAACTGGTATGAATGCAGTGTGGAGTGTTGAACAGCTGGGTACTTGTCTCAATACCCATAGCTTGTTGTGAGTGTCAGGAGAGAAGTGAATGGCCTGAATGCACTATGCACCTGATTGGCAGCCTGCCTGCATGAATGCCCTTCTGACCGATTGGTTGCCTGAGTGTGACCCAGCAGAATGAATGGGAGACCAACTAGTATATCTGGGGGTCTCTCACTGCTAGAATTGGTGTTCAGAAGCTGTGTCTACACTTGAAGAGTAACTGGAACTGCTGATCCTTGATGCATTTGCTTCAACCCGATCCGAAAGCTGCCGAGTTCGTCGAGGACTGATCCGAGAGAGGACCTGGTTAGGTGTCCTCTTCCTGTGCTCTGAGGGATCATCGAGCACCGCTAACCTTCGCTGAAGCTCCCTGGAAGACAGACCCTCGAAAGGCTGCCGACCGGAGATGGGGACCGCTGAGGAGAACGAAGTGAAGCACCCGGATGTCGACGCCGTCGAAGTCCATTGCCGTCGACAAGGTTTCAGCCTATCGCCGTAACCGCTGGAGGCTCATTGAAGCCATGTTGCCCAGAAGAGGGGACAGCTTGACATCGTGCCGCCTGCTCCTTTGCCTAAAACAGTAGAATCGAAGGACTCCCTTGTACGCACCAACGACTGCTTTATCCTGCCGGAGAAAGTCGAGGACGCCGACGTGCCGAGGAGAATCCGCCAGTGGGTTTCCTGCCACCCAAAGACAACAAAGACTTCAACGGCTCGACACCCTTGTTGGGCCACAGTTCTTCAGAAACTCTTTGCGGTCCTGAACTATCCAACGCTGAGGTGCCTCGCACACCTCATCCTCGCAGGACGTCGCCGACGAGCACCGCCTGGATCGACGCCGTGGTCTCGGCACCCTTGACTTTTCATCGATGCCTTTGATGCTGAGTTCACCTTCTTCGACGCCTCTCTATGATCCGTGGCTCCTGCTTTAAAAGGAGTCACTCAAGAAGGATCCATCGACGCCTCTTCGAAGAACTCTGCTCCACCAGGTACATTGGGGGGTAGAAACATTATAGAAGGAAATAAGACTTATAGAACAATATATGGACTGGGCTTGTTAAACCTCTTTATTTTACAGGTTGCCCAGGTGGGGGGATCTCCACACAGAACTGTGTCCAGGGCTAGGGGCCAGTATTCTGCCAATTGTTCTAATGAACTGCTTTCCTCCTATGTCTATTGTTGGTTGCCTTTATTAAGTGATCTGTGTGACATTTAACCAGAGTATAATTGATGCACTTTAATGAGATCTGATAATAATTGTGGTACCACTTTAGGACTGTATATATTTGCCATTGTAGATTTGCTAAGCACAAAGTGAGTTATTGTGATAGTGTACATAACCTTGAATATGAATTATATAAAGACTGTGTTTTCAGTAATACAGTGTGTGGACATTACTTTGTGGGGCTTGGGGACTACACTGTACTTAAGAACCAGCCTGCATCACCTCCTGAGAAGCTAGGCCTTGATTGCTTGACCACGTACCAATAATAGAGAATCTTGGCTGGGGTCCTCTGTGCCTCTCCTCTACCATATAGAGAGCAGAAGTACAGACACCCCCCTCCAGTCTTTACACTGGTGGCAGCGGTGGGATGCTTATGGTTTTAAGAATCAGTGTATGACCGTGCCACTTACAAAATATCTGCACTATGTTAAATTGAGGTTTAGTTGTGTACAAGATAACTGCATTACAAGCAATGGAATCTATTGTGAATGGTAAATTGACTCGGATGATCTTAGAGGCTCTCCAGGATTCTTGTGAAGCCAGGGAGTTAGAATTTGTGGATAGGTCTAGGGCTGAGTTGATACCTGCCCTGGTAGACTACCAGACTGATGGTGAAACTCTTGAAGGGGGGGATGCAACCAATGAGGACTCTGCACCGAGGGTTGTCGATGAATCTGTTTCTGGGAATGCCACCATTCCTGCTGCCTCTGTTCCAAACCCCAGCAATTCCTTGGAGCTTGAGTTATTAAGAATGAAATTGGCCTTTGAATACCGCAAGTTGGAAATAGATGCCGAGCTTTAGAAAGAGGAATTGGCACAAGTGGAGCTCAAGAACAGGGAACTTGAACTCAAAGATAAAGACCTTGAACGCAAGAACCGGGACACTGAATGTCAGCAAATCCAGCTAGAGAAAGCTAGAGTGGAGACTTCAGCTAAACCAGTTGAGAGTGTCAGGTCACCAGCAACCAAGTTTATGAAAGAGTGGTTGGTGTGTATGCGGAAGGTTCTGATATCCTCCAATGGATTGAAGCGTTTGAAATGGCTTGTGCAATTCATGATGTTGATAAGAGAGATTGGGCTAAGTGTTTGTTAAGCAGAGTGCCTCAAACTGGATATGACTGTATTCTGAAGCTGAGTGTGGAAGAACAGGGTCAGTATGAGTGCATGAAGTCTGCTTTGATTGCCAAGTTTGGCAAGACACCTACCCAATACCTTAAAAGGTTCAGGGATTTTAAGAAACAAGAGAATTTTTCTTGGGTTGACTAGGTGAGTGCTGCGCACATGAACATGATGGGGTGGATTGATGGTTACAAAGTGAAAACGTTTGTTGAATTGTCTCACCTTTTGTTTTTTGAGCATTTTTCTGAAGCCTGTTCACCGGGAGCTGCGTCAGTATGCTGCTGACCAGAACATTTTGGATCCCTTTAAACTGGCTAGGTTGGCTGACAAGTGGGTCTCCCACCGGCTGTCCCCTAAGGACTCCAGTGGGAAGGACAAGGACAAAGAAAAGGGGACCTCTCAGAAAGCTGAGGAGTCCCAAAAGCAGTCACAGTCGGGTAAACCAAAACCTTCCACTCCTAAAACCCAAAAACCTAGTGGGGATAAGTCTGTTGTGGGTGGGAGTAAGAGTAGTGGTGCGCCTGCTGCAAAGCAGGGTCCCAGTGGTTCCAGTACCGTACCCCGCACTCCCGGCACTTGTTGGAATTGTGGGGCTATGGATCACCGAAGGGGTGACCCCAAGTGTAAGGGTAAGGCACTTGGAGTCCAGGCCGTCAGCCTGACCTACCCCAACTCTGTACCTGAGGTGGAGGCCACTGTCCTCCCCTCCTCTACTGGGATCACCTTTGGTGCTCCCGTAGAGATTTCCTTAGTGTCCCTTGGGGCCTGGGACCAGTACGCAGAAGTATTGGCGACTATCCCACAGAACACTCATAGGTTTTTGAGAAGTGTCCTCTTGAAGGGCCAGCCTTCTACTGGTTTGAGAGACACTGGGGCAAGCATGACAGTGGTGGACAGGACCCTGCTCAAGCCAGAGGACTATGTCGGTGCTCCTCTGAGAACCACCAGGTTAGCTGGTGGGCCTCCCAAATTATCGCCTGTAACCTTAGTCAACCTTACGATTGGAGACAAGACAGCAAAGCTTCCGGTCCTGGTTCAGGACAACGTGCCTGCAAACATTTTGTTAGGAAACGATTTGGTTGAGCTGGGGATGATCACGGATGGTCTACCCATGGCTGCTGTGGCGGTCACCTGATCGCAGGTCACACAGGGTCCGGCTGCGAGCCCGGTACCCTCGCCAACGGGGAAACCCGAGGCACGAAGGAAACGGAAGAGTAAGAAGGCCACCTCTTTGGAGGGAGCCCCTGCTCTTGCTGCTGTTCCGACAGCACCCATTGGGATCCAGGCTCCGGACGGGCTGGGTCCAGTGGTGAACCCCGTCTCAACTCCTGTGGGAGAAGAGCCAGAAGACTTTCCTATGGGAGAGGTACTCAACCCTGAGGAACACCCTGACCTTCAATGCTTGTTAGCTGAAGGGGGACCCTCCCGAGCGGACTTCTGTAAGGGACAGAGAGAGTGCCACTCTCTCTCGAGGGTCTGAGGAAACAGGCCCTGTCCAAGGCACAAGGAGAAGTGCCTAGGACCTTCCGGATCTATTGGGAGGGTGAGCTCCTTGTTAGTGAGCCCACTAAGCCTGAACCTGATGTCCTCAAGAGGTTGGTGGTACCCCAGGTTTCCAGGCCCCTCCTGCTGCAGTTGGCGCATGAGGTGCCCTTAGCTGGTCATCTTGGTACCAAGAAGACTAAGCGGGGGCTCTCTGCCCATTTCTACTGGCCTCGGATGGGAGTGGAAGTGTAGTCCCACTGCAGGACCTGCCCAACTTGTCAGTTGTCTGGCAAGACTGGAGGCAGTGTCATTGCCCCACTGCAGCCATTGCCAGTGGTTGGCACACTGTTTGAGAGGGTGGGCATCGACATTGTTGGTCCCCCGGACCCGCACACTTCAGGTGGACATCGGTTCATCCTGGTCTCGGTTGATCATGCCACCAGGTACCTGAGGCTATACCCCTTCGGACTGTTACTGCCAAGGTGGTTGCCAGTGCTCTACTGGGCATTTTCACCCGTGTTGGATTCCCTAAGGAGGTTTTCTCTGACAGAGGATCCAACTTCATGTCTAGTTACATGAAAACCATGTGGAAAGAGTGCGGGGTAACCTACAAGTTCTCCACCTCTTACCATCCCCAAACCAATGGCCTGGTTGAGAGATTTAATTAAACTCTCAAGGGCATGCTAGGTGCTTTGGAAGAGCCCCTAAGGAGGAAATGAGATCTCCTCCTGCCATGCCTGCTGTTTGCTTACAGAGAGGTACCTCAAGAGGATGTTGGTTTCAGCCCCTTTGAGTTACTCTTTGGACATCCAGTGAGGGGGCCCCTTTCCTTGATCAGAGAAGGTTTGGAAGCCACCCCTCCAGGTCCCGCCAAGAAAGTGAGGGACTATGTGTTAGGCCTCAGACGGAGGATGACACAGATGATGGGTCAGGCAACCACGAATCTCAAGGCCAGCCAGGAATTGAATAAGTACTGGCATGACCTTAAAACCTCACAAGTGGCTTGGACTCTGGGGCAGGAAATCCTTGTGATGGAGCCAACCAAGCCCAGACCTTTGGCAGACAAGTGGACTGGGCCCTTCAGGATCATCTTCAAGATGGGTGAAGTCAATTATCTGGTTGACATGGGAGCCCCGGGGGTAGCCCCTCAGGTATTCCATGTTAACAGGCTCAAGCCTTTCCACAGGCGTGCAGAAGTCTCATGTCTCTTGCTAACTTCAGAGCAAGAAGAGGATGAGAGTGAGCCCCTTCCTGACTTGCTGCATAGCAACCCTCAGGATGGCTCAGTGGAGGGAGTACATCTCTCTCCAGATCTAACGACAGAGCAGCATATGTCCTGTAGGGCTTTGCTCTGGCAGTATGCCTCTCTGTTTTCACTAACACCAGGCCTTACACCGTGGTGTAGGCACAAAATTGACACTGATGACAGTGTGTCTGTCAGAATCAGGTGCTACCACATGTCAGATACAGTTAAGAACCACATCCAGGATGAGTTCGCCAAGATGTTGGATCTGGGTGTTATTGAACCCTCAACCAGTCCCTGGTCCAGTCCAGTGGTCCTTGTCCCGAAAGCACGTTCCCAGGCAGGTTCCAAGGATTGGAGGTGCTGTGTGGACTACTGAGGAGTCAATGCTGTCACCAAAACTGACGTGCACCCTTTGCCCAGGGCTGATGAGCTCGTGGACACCATAGGTGCTGCCAAATTTGTGAACACCTTTGACCTTACCTCAAGCAAATAGCTCTGACGGACCATGCCAAGGAAAAGACGACATTCTCAACACCTGAGGGACTCTACCAGTTTAGGGTCATGCCTTTTGGGTTGAAGAATGCCCCTGCCACCTTCCAGAGATTGGTCAATCTTGCGCTCAGTGGGCTGGAAGCCTTTTGTGTGGCTTACTTAGACGACATTGACACATCTGGATAAGGTGTTGCAGGCCTTGAAAAGGGCTAACCTCATTATCAAGGCCACAAAGTGCCAGATAGCTCAGGGGAAAGTCACGTATCTTGGTCATGAGGTAGGAGGGGGTCAAAACCAACCTCTCCCCAGTTAAGTACAGGATGTACAGGACTGGGAGACTCCCACTACTCAAACCCAGGTGAGAGCCTTCTTAGGTCTCACAGGGTATTATCGCAATTTCATGGCAGACTATGGAACCATAGCTGCACCCCTGACAGCTCTGACTTCACCCAAACAACCTAGGAAGGTAAATTGGACTGAAGACTATTAGAGGGCCTTTGATGGCTTGAAAGAAAGTCTATGTAGGGCACCTGTGTTGTGTGCGCAGGATTACAGCACGCCCTTTATCATTCAAACTGACGCCTGCGACACCGGAATTGGAACTGTTTTGTCCCAGTTAGATGACAAAGGGAGGGAACATCCGATCATATTCATCAGTATACAACTCAAGGGTAACTTAGGTGGGCTACTGTTGAAAAGGAATGTTTCAGTATAGTTTGGCGCCTTAGGCGTTTTAGGCCCTACCTTACGGGGTCTACCTTCAAGGTCCAAACAGATCATAAGCCCCTGAAGTGGCTTATGCAGATGAAGGGTGAGAACCCGAAACTGCTCAGGTGGTCCATTAGCCTGCAAGGGCTCGACTTCACCATAGAGCATGGACCAGGGAAGAGTCACAATAATGCAGATGGCCTTTCCAGAAGGTATGTTGACCGTCTGGATGAGGGTGTCTATCTCCTGAGAGATTAGGCACCCTAACCTCAGTCTGGGGGGGCAACTGTGATGCTGGAAATGCATCGGAGGGACAGGGCCTCCGTATCCTTGTCCTTTACTGCCTTTTATCGTGTGTTCTGATGTGTTTTCCACGCAGGAGTTCATGTGGGACTCCTGGCGGTGCAGCTCTCTCTTTTGGTTTTGGTGAACAGACCCATGGGATACCCCTATGGCACCCATGGGTAGGGGTACAACCCTGTGCCCCTAGTGTATGTTTTTGGGCACCTGTGTGTGGCCCACAGAGCAGGGTATGAGCTGGTGGCAGCTCCATGCTGAATTTGACAGGTGCTCTGAGTATCCTCCATTTTGGGATACCCAGGCCCTGCCATTGGAATCAGTTGATTCCTGATAGGAAACAAGATGACCCCTGTGGCCTCTTGCTTTCTATTGCCTGTTACCTTGTTTTCCCAAAGTCCTGGGAAGCCCTGACTCTGTCCCTTCCCCCTGACTGGCTGTTGGGTGGAAGTTCCGTATATGGTGTTGTCATGAAGTCCAGTCCAGACTGGCTGGAGCCTTCCGAGTGACTGTATGTGTGGGTACACCCTGTGGGTGGGACCTAGGTGAATGGAGTGTGTGGCTGTAAAGACCGGAGGGGGTCTGTACTTCCGCTCTCTATATGGTAGAGGGGAGGCACAGAGACCCCTGCCAAGATTCTCTATTATGGTAACGTAGCCGAGCAATCAAGGCCTAGCTTCTCAGGAGGTGATGCAAGCTGGTTCTTAAGTACAGTGTAGTCCCCGAGCACCCACGAAGGAATGTCCACACACTGTATCGGTAAAAACACAGTCTTTATATAATTAATATTCAAGGTCATATACACGATCACGATAACTCACTTTGTACTCTGAAAATCAACAATGGTAAATATGTACAATTCTAAAGTGGTACCACTAACGTTATTAGATCTTATTCAAGTGCATACGGTCAGAATGACACACAGATCAAAATAAAGAGGAAACCAGCAGTAGAGAGAGGAAGGAAAGCAGGATGGTTGAGCAATAGGCAGAATACTGGTAACTACTGTTAAACACAGCTCTGTGTGGAGATCCCCCCCACCTGGGCAACCTGTAGAAGAAAGATACAAGCCCAGTCCATATATTGTTCACCCTTAGGCTTCCCAATAGTTCTGCAACCCCAAAGTACCTTGGCGTTGTAGCGTTCCGCGTCAGGAAAATCGACAACCCTTCTTGAGTGCCCTCCCTTTCAGGCAGGAGTCACTGGTCGTCGAACGTCCGACGGAGAACAGGTCGAGCTACGACGGTGAAGTGGCCACGTCGTTCCTAGCGGTGCTCATTGACCGGAAAGCATAAACGTCCTGCCAGGAAGAGGCGTGCGGGGCACCTCGGTGTCGATAGTTCTGGACCGCAAAGAGTTGAAGAACTGTGGCCCAGCAAGGGCGTCAAGTCGTCGGCGTCTATGTGGTCTTTGGGTGGCGGGAAATCCACCGGTGGATGCTGCTCGGCGTGTCGACGGTCAGGCCTTCTCCAGCAGGATACAGCGGCGACGATGCGGATGAGAGCGTCCGTGGATCAATGAAGTTCTTAGGCAACGGGAGCACGGCGGCTCCGGTCGGCTACGGCGGTCGGCGACAGTGGCAGACAACAGTCCGGGCGCTTCTCCTTGGAGTTCCGCAGCAGTCCCCGTACCGGGTCGGCAGCCTGTCGAAGATCTGTCTACCAGGGAGCTTAGGCAAAGATCAGCTGTGCACGATGGTCCCTCGTGGCTCGGGAAGAGGGCGCCTTACCAGGTCCTCTCTGGTCAGTTCTTGAAGCACAGCAGCTTTCAGATTGCGAAGGAGAGCAACAACAATTCTTCTCGTCCAGCAGGGCTCAAGGTTAAGCTTCACTCCAGTTACTCGTCGTAGTGGACTTCAGCTTCTAAACACGATTCCTAGCAGTGAGAGGTCCCCAGATATACTGTTGATCTCCCATTCATTCCGCTGGGTAATACTCAAGCATCCAATCACGACTACGGGCATTCACGCAGGCAGGCAGCCAATCAGGCACACGAGGTATTCAGGCCATTCACTTATCTCCAGACACTCACAACAAGTTATGTGTATTGGGACAAGTACCGAGCCATTCAACACTCCAAGCTGCATTCTTACCGGTTTCGGGCAGGGCTGTCTCAACCATTGTGTCAAACACCAGATACTAGACAGTCAAAACATAGAATGTATATTCGTCACACACTCCATTCACCCAGGTCCCACCCACAGGCGTACCCACAACATACGGTCGTTGAGAAGGCTCCAGCCAGTCTGGTCGGCACTTCCCCACACTACCATATAAGGAACTTCCACCCAACAGCCAGTCAGGGGGAAGGGACAGAGGCAGGGCTTCCCGGGACTTCGGGAAGATCAGGGTAACAGGTGATGGAAGGCAAGAGGCCATGGGGGCCATTTTGTCTCCATCAGGAATCTACCGATTCCAATGACAGGGCCTGGGCATCCCAAAATGGAGGACGCTCAGGGCACGCCAGGGCATTTCAGCATGGAGCTGCCACCAGCCCGTACCCTGCTCTGTGGGTCACACACAGGTGCCCAAAAACATACACTATGGGCACAGGGTTGTACCCCTACCCATGGGTGCCATAAGGGTATCCCACGAACCTGTTCACCAAACCAAAGGAGAGAGAGCTGCACCGCCAGGAGTCCCACATGAACTCCTGCGTGGAAAACACGACAGAACACATGATAAAAACAGCAAAGGACAAGGATACGGAGGCCCTGTCCCTCCGATGCATTTCCATCATCACAGTGGCGAATACGTATTCTGTGTTGTGGATGATGTCTAGTATCTGGTGTTTGACGCAATGACTGAGACAGCCCTGCCCGAAACTGGTATGAATGCAGTGTGGCGTGTTGAACGGCTGGGTACTTGTCCCAATACACATAACTTGTTGTGAGTGTCTGGAGAGAAGTGAATGGCCTGAATGCACTATGCGCCTGATTAGCTGCCTGCCTGCATGAATGCCCTTCTGACCGATTGGTTGCCTGAGTGTGACCCAGCAGAATGAATGGGAAACGACCAACTGATATATCTGGGGGCCTCTCACTGCTAGAATTGGTGTTCAGAAGCTGTGTCTACACTAGAAGAGTAACTGGAACTGCTGATCCTTGATGCACAGCTGGAAGAAGAAGAACTGCTGCTGCATTTGCTTCAACCCGATCCGAAAGCTGCCAAGTTCTTCGAGGACTGATCCGAGAGAGGGCATGGTTAGGCACCCTCTTCCCATGCTCCGAGGGACCATCGAGCACCGCTAACCTTCCCCGAAGCTCCCTTGAAGACAGACCCTCGAAAGGCTGCCGACTGGAGACGGGGACCGCCGAGGAGAACGAAGTGAAGCACCCGGACGTCGATGCCGTTGAAGTCCATTGCGGTCCACCAGGGTTCAGAGTATTGCCGTAACCACTAGAGGCCCATCGAAGCCGTGCTGCCCAGAAGAGGGGACCTGTTGATGATGTGCCGCCGTCGACCAGAGCCGCCTGCTCCTTTGCCTAAGACAGTAGAATGGAAGGACACCCTTGTCCGCACTGAGGACCGCTTTATCCTACCGGAGAAAGTCGAGGACACCGACGTGCAGAGGAGAATCCGCCAGTGGGCTTCCTGCCACCCAAGGACCACAAAAACTTCGCGACTCGACGACCTTGTTGGGCCACAGTTCTTCAGAAACTCTTTGCGGTCCTGAACTATCGAACGCTGAGGTGGCCCGCACACCTCATCCTCGCAGGACGTCTCCGACGAGCACCGCCTGAATCGACGCCGTGGTCTCGGCACCCTCGAACTTTTCATTGACGCCGTCGACACCGAGTTCACCTTCTTCGACACCTCTCGACGATCCGTGGCTCCTGCTTTAAAGGGAGTCACTCAAGAAGGATCCATCAAGGCCTCTTCGAAGAACTCTGCTCCACCAGGTACATTGGGAGGGGGGTAGAAACACAATAGAGGGAAATAAGACTTATAGAACAATATATGGAGTGGGCTTTTCATACCTCTTTATTTTACAAGTTGCCCAGGTGGGGGGATCTCCACACAGAACTGTGTCCAGGGGTAGGGGCCAGTATTCGGCCAATTGTTCTAACCAACTGCTTTCCTCTTAAGTCTATTGTTGGTTGCCTTTATTAAGTGATCTGTGTGACATTTAACCAGAGTATAATTGATGCTCTTTAATGAGATCTGATAATAATTGTGGTACCACTTTAGAACTGTATATATTTACCATTGTAGATTTTCTAAGCACAAAGTGAGTTAGTGTGATAGTGTACATAACCTTGAATATTAATTATATAAAGACTGTGTTTTAACTGTACTTAAGAACCAGCCTGCATCATCTCCTGAGAAGCTAGGCCTTGATTGCTCGACCACGCACCGATAATAGAGAATCTTGGCTGGGGTCCTCTGTGCCTCTCCTCTACCATATAGAGAGCAGAAGTACAGACACCCCCCTCCAGTCTTTACATAAGGTCAGGCACATTTCCACAACTGTGCACACCTGACTTCAATTGACTCTCACGTGCAGTATCAAAAGGGTGGTTCTGCCAGACTTAGAGAGCAAGCTGGGGATGCTGACTGGTCCAGAGAAGCCTAGGAACAGGGAGCTGCAGGAAGAGAAGCCTGGAGGATCCAGTGGAGAACGGTGTGCCGAGATGCTGGACCCTGGTGTTCGTGAGGGGCTGCAGTGTGGCTAGGGAGCCGTGTCTCCAGAGAGCCGGAGCGAGGCAGCCTGTATCCTGGCGGGGGTGTTCAAGGAAATGCTTGTTCCCTTGGGATGTGTGCCGGTCCCAAGGGTGTCTGAGGGGCAGGTGGTGAGGCCATGACCTCGATCCAACCCAATTTACCTGCTTGTCGGTGCTGCAATACTGTTGTTGAGTTTCATGAGACAGAGAGTAACTCAGTAGAGTGCGGGTGGCTGGAGCAGGAGTAGGAGCGTTGTTGAAGGAAGAGTCCGGTGAGCGAAAATAGGATAAAAGCAAGCAACAGCTGGAAAGCAGTGAAAGAAAGCAAAACGAAGCAAGCAAAAGCTGGATAGCAAAGAAAGAAAGCAAAGCGGAATGACAGAAAAGGTGCGCTGGCGGCACGGAAACAGTCAAGAGGGTGCAAGGGACCCAAAATGAAGAGAGACAGCAAAGAGACAGTGAGAAGGAAAACGAACAGTCAAGAGAGGGTACAAGCGACCCGAAAGAAATACACAGAGTGCAAGAGGCACATCAAAGGACAAATGAAGGTGCAAGAGAGAACATACAAAAGTAAGGAGAAGTGTGCAAGAGGCACAGAAAGGTGGAAAGAAGGTGCAAGTGAGCACGACAGAAAAACGTGTGCAGGAAGCACAGTGAGTTGGAAAAGGACAAAGTGAAAGAGGTAAAGAGAAAAAGGTGCCAGAGAATAAGGAGAGGGGTTAGAGATCAGAGTGGTCATGCCTGGGAGGAGCAAAAAACCCGGCGTTCTCGAAATTCTCTGATAATACCCCATCAAAGAACCATACAGTGAAAGGTATATCCTGATGAGAGGAACTGTGTTTGTTTGTTGAACTGCGTAAAGAGGGGCTTAGGCTTGGGGAAGGGAACCCTAAGAGGCCCACTAAAGACGTTGTTGAACTTTGCGAAGAGAGGCCTAGACTTGGGCAAGGGAACCCTGAGAGGCCTAACAGGAACTGTGCCTTTTTGGTTGGGACTGGAAGGATCATAGCTTGGGGAAGGGAACTCCAAGAGACCCAGAGACATTGTGAACTCTATTGACTTAAGGCAAGAGCCCCGCATGGAAGGTTCCAAGAGAAACCCTTTTGAGTTCAACTATTTTGAACTGGCAGAAATACACCTGTTGGTAAGACTACCTGAAACCAGCCATGGTTTGTATGTTTGTATGTACTTTTTTTTTTTTAGTCACCATTTTTCCCTTAAGCAAATCCCCGCTCAAATTTGGTTTAAGAGTGAGGGGGAGTATAGGTTTGGACACAGACGAACTTTCGTTTTTTACTTAAGGACATTGACGGCCCTTAGAAGCATCAGTTGAGGGAACAATCCCTTTAGAGTTAGGGCCAGGTAGGCATTACACCAACCCCACAAAGTGTGATATAACGATTTTCAAACACACTTTTGAGCCTGTGTCTCTCTTGATACCATGCCTGTCTCACAGTATCCACAGAGTGAGATGTTGGGGTCATTGCATAGTTTAAAGATCACTGGGGAGAGTATTGATCCATGTGGGAATCTACAGTTGACTGGGAAGTGGTCTGACCACACATTGCTCATCTGGACAGCTTGGTGCTTGTCTGAGAGGTGCAAAATAGTTGAGAAATCTGTCTTGAAGTTCCATCTGTTCAAAAGTAGGCTGGACAGTGAGAGGTGGTCAAATGGGCTACTCTGGTGGTTTGGGGGTGCCCAGGGCATGGCCAAAGGCCGTGTCCAGGGTAAAGTGGCCACCTGACAAGGGCAGAGGCAATCCCCAGCACCCACAGCTGGTGACTAGCCAGACTATGCAGCATGGCGGAAGGCTGGGCCTGCTAGAATCTAGTCTGTGCTACTTACATCTGTCCCTCTAAGACTTCAGGGCTGCTGCAAGATGAAAGGGGCCGACCATAAAAGTAGAACTCTGGACTCCACCCTAAGTCCACTGCAGAGTTAACAGAGTACACTGCCCCCTGCCTGCCCCCCCACCACCTGCTCTGTCTGCCTCTGACAATTAAGTTCATTCGGGTGTGGAGTCAGGGTACTGTGTCATAATTAGAGGTGTAATAGCTTCGAGGGTGGGGGCTCAGAGGGATGTCTAGGGCTGTATAGGGAAGAGGAAAACAAGAACAGAAAAATGCATATTAGAAACAGGCTAGACCGGGACAGATCTTCCCAATGAGCATATGTAACAGACAATGCTCGATCCTGACTGTGGATAGATAACGCTTCATAAATATCCCTAGTATTAAGGAATATCTGGTTTCTGCTGCGTGCCATCAGACGAGGTTTAGTATTGCAAAGACACGGCAGCAGCATCTGCAGCTACCTTTAATTTGTGTGCCCGGGTTCACGTCACGCCTGACTTCCAAGGCACCATCTTGGTTACAGGCGTCACTCCTTGTACACTTTACGAACAAGCGAGCTATGTTTCCACGCTTGTTCTCTGTTCCACACTTTCTGTCATCTCAGTGGAAATGTCTGAGAGGAAGGACCAGAAAACCCTTAAAGACGGATTCCCCTCCCCTGACTCCTGATTACCCACTATGACGATTAATGGGATCACATCACTTCTCCCCAAGGAACACCCAGTCCGTGGGAGTCTAGGGAGGTGATGCTGCTACCCAATAATCCCCTTAGGGGTGGTAAACAGCGGGAGGACCTCCTAGGGAGTGACGCTTCCTATGGGGAGAAGGGCTCCAATTCCATGATGGAACTCCCTATTCCTCCTTTCCCCTAAAACCAAGAGGGCATTTAAATCTATTGAGGTTCAAGCTGACGGTACTACCTTATACTATTGTAACACTCATTCTCTTTATCCTGTAAGATTAGACACCTTTAATATGGACATTCAGACTTAACAAGATTTGTACTATGAAGGTACTGAGTAGAAGAGCATTATTCAAGGAGTCATGCAGAATATTCATGAAATATACTGGGATGCGATGGTCCCTAGGAGGCAAGAGGAGTACACAAGTGAACCAGATAACAGACTATGATGCTCCTCTGGGGAAGTCCCAGCTCAACCAGATAAAAAGCAAATAAGGACTTGGTAAAGTAAGCAACAGGGGTGAATCCTGGTCAGCCCAGGAGATTCAAACCAAGAGCGAAGACAGGACCTTGAAGAAGCAACCCAACTGCTAGGAAGACGCTGGCCACAGTCCAGCAGAGTGCTTCTATGGCCGAACAAGGGCAAACCAAAGCGGAGGCTAGAATTCGGGAGACAGTGGTGTGATCTTGAGGAGGTGGACTGAGAGGTCTCACAACTACGCTGATGCTGCCTGGCGGAAATGCCTGCAGCGACACAGCGGGACTGCAAGAGAGAAGGGCAAAGCCGCACAAGCATTCACTGGTAACGTAGAAGCCCAACATCCCAGGAAGAACCAGTGACATACTCCGACCAAAGTAAAGATAATGTGAGACCCGTTAGGGGAGTGAGGACATGTGAAGTAAGCCTCAGGAGTGATCTTCCTCATCCCAGTATTTCCAGAATACGAACAGTTGAGAAGAACGCTTGGGAAGGAATCTCCTTCATCTCAATAACTTTTCCAACAGTTACTAAAGTAAACCAAGGGGGACAAGAGTGTTAATGCCAGAAGTGAAGAGTGTGATACTGTTATGATGTTGGCTTGAGTGGAACATGGTGATGTCATAGAGAGTGTTACCTGGTCATGCAGAATCTTGCCAGGTGGAGGTTCGATTATTGTTAAGTATGTGTTGTTTATGTTTGTAGAGATTCCACAGTTGGGCAGTTGGAGAGTTGCAGGCTAATCTGTGGCTGCACTGGCTGAGCTGGGGGTCTTTATATGCTTATAGCTTATCAATAAAGCTTATTTCAGTGTTACTGTGGCCCGGTGTCATCATCTCAAGATTGGCGACGAGGATCCTTGATGAATTTTGGGAAGATTGGACCCCCAGCAAGAAGGAGTTGCCCTGGTCAGGCCTGCTTTTTGCTCCGCTCTAAGCATTGTAGTGGCCATCGTGGGACACATTGCCGGATTGCCCCTTATCTGATCTCCTTAAAGTAAGTGCTGCCAGTCGGTATTGCTGTCTTGACGTATGCTTCCCCAAACCCCTCTGTTCCTGATGCAGCGGCCTGCTGTTTTGGTGCGCGCGGCCTGCGCTTGCAGTCCCAATACGGGCAGAGACTTATTAGAGGAAAGCTGCCTCTTTTGCAGTGCCCCAGAGGAGGCAGAAAGCTTCTGGGAAAGCCGCGTCTCATCTCCTCCCTATGAAGCTCGAAGCACTGCTCTCGAAGGATAGGGCAGGGACGGCAAATGCAACTACTGTATGCTTCACGAACTGTGAAGTTACCACCGCAAGGAAAAAGAAGCCCACTGCATTTCACATCACGTTGCATGGGAGTGACCTGGCGAAATTTGAAGTTGCACTGAGAGAGGTGGGCACGGGACAGAGGCAGCGTGTGTGTAGAGGATGTGAGGCAAGGAGGAGAGAGGCAATTCAGCACTGGGAGATAAAAAGAGATAGGCAAGATGGAGAGAGGTAATGCAAATGTTTCATGGTGCAGAAATGCGAAGCAAGCTTGAAATCAAGTAAGGGAGAGCAGCAGAGCAATGCAGCAAATTGACAAAATGACATAAGGAAGAGTGAGTGCAGAGGAGAAAAGCCGGATCAAGGTGTCAAGCAGCAACTCAACGCAACACAAGCCGAGTTATTGTTTTAAAGACGAGTGACACCATAGTTCGTTGTGCCACTGCTTTGTCATTGTTAAGGCAAGCAACCAAGCAGGCAGGGCAGCACAAGCTGTGGTACTCCCGCCCACATTTGGGAGGGACATCAATACATTTCTTGGTGACTTCGGTGTTCCGTGTTCAGCAACAAAATGGATGTGCCCGGTGTGACGGGTCCACCCATGTTCATGCCCACATCGGAACCAGCAAAAATAATGTGCTCCCAATGGAGAAAAGGATTTATTCACCATATCAAGGGTGCTTGTGGCAGTTCATACCCCAATGACAGGAAGGTGGCCTTGGTGATGCATTTCCTCGGATACGAAGGGCAAAGAACCTTTGAAACGCTACCACAGTTGTCAAGTGATGGTGCAGGCGATTCCACAAATGGACTTGAGAATACTCTTCTTAGGTTGAATTTGTAGTTCAATCCCAAAACTAGCACAATTTTGGAGCGATTCAATTTTCGCATGCAAGAGACAGGGGAATCGGTTCAAGAATACTTTACTGCTTTACGTCATTTTGCATTGTCTTGCAAGTTTCATGGCTCTTTTGACCAACATATAAGAGACCAATTCATGACTCATTGCAGTTCAAATAGAATTTGTGAGTAACTGTGGTTAAGGGATGAGCCTACCTTTGACAAAGTTTTGGACATAGCACAGAGAGTGGAACATTCATTGGTGTGTGTTGCCAAGTTGTCGAAGAAAGAGAATAGTGAAATGAAGGCCGAGGTATTAAGTGTGGGCGAGTCCAAAAGCAAGAAGAAAGGCAAGGACAGGCAAGGTTGTGGATAATGGAGAGGATGATGACAAGTGTGAACAGCCGTATGCATGTGTCATTGTTAATGGTTATGAAGTTCAGATTATGGCAGACTCAGGGTCTAACATTACTCTGATGTCCAGGGAGGTGTTTGAAAGAGATTTGAATGGAGATGTTCGGAACTTATTAAATCCCAATATCAATCCTGGGGGATATACCAGGACAGAATTGAGTTGTTGGGCTATTGCATTGGAAAATTTGAGTTTAAGGGCTGCCAAAGTGAAGGAAAAGTATATGTAACCAAGAAGGGTCTTACATTGTTGGGGTGGAGAGAACAAAGGAATTTGAAAATAAGGCTTGATTCAAACAAAGTTGACCAAGTTCTACAGGTGGGATGTACACCAGTGTCGAGCCATCCCAACGTTTTTAAAAGGGGTGTTGGGAAGATAAAAGGAGTCCAACATCAAATAATTCTGGGAAAGGGAAGCAAGCCTGTTGTTGCAAAATTAAAATCAGTACCATTGGTCTTAAGGGAAGGAGTTAAGAAAGAACTAGATAAATTGATGCAGATGGGTATTATTGAGAAGGCAGGGGGAGTTGATTGGACTTCTACTGTGTTAGTCATGAAAAAGGGGTCTGGTGAATTAAGACTGTGTGTGGATTTGCGTGAACTCAACAAGTGTGTGTTGGTCGACCGGCACCCACTCCCGAAAATGGGAGAGATGTTAGCCAGAGTACGGCGTGGAAACGTTTTTTTGAAGCTTGATATGGCTCCAGCGTACCATCAGGTAGAGTTAGAGGAAGGATGTCGCAAGCTTACAGCGTTTATCACGCATGAAGGAGTGTTCCAGTTTAACAGGATGCCTTTTGGTTTGGTGTCGGCCTCATCTGTGTTTCAAAAGCTTATGGACAGACATTTGAGAGGAGTGAAGGGTGTCTTTTGTTTTCAAGACAATGTGCTTGTTTGTGGTGAATCAGTGGAGGAACACAATAGTGTTTTGGGCACGGTGTTGAGGATACTTGAGAAGAACGAATTACCCTGAGGGAGGAGAGATGTAAGTTTAGGGTGAACAAAGTAGAGTATTTAGGACATGAAGTGTCTGGAAGTGGTGTTAAGCCAAAGAAGAGTTTGGTTGATGCTATTAAGGAGGTGAAGTCGCATACCAATAAGGTGGAATTGAGATCCTTTCTAGGGATGACAGAATTTGACAAAATATTTGTCGAAAATTATGCGACCAAGGTCATTGAATTGAGGAAGATGTTGAAGACTGGTGTCGATTTTATATGGAGTCAGAAATGTGAAGACGAATTTGTAAAGATAAATAGGGAGATTGACTTAGCACATCCTTTGGGTTGCTATGATACAAGACGAACATGTGTTATTACGGTTGATGCTTGTGATGGAGGAATTGGCACTGTATTGTCACAGGTTGGTGTTGATGGAAACAATGGAATAATTGCCCATGCATCTCGAGGGTTGAGAGGAGCAGAAACCAGATATCTGTATTGGAGAAGGAAGTGTTAGCTTGTTACTGGGCTGTGGAGAGATTTAGGAACTTTGTATGGGGCACTGATTTTATTATTCAAATGGACCATAAGCCCCTTAAGGTCATTTTTGAGAACATAGGATTAGACAAGGTTTCGAGGAGGGTGGCTGGATGGGTCGCCAGAATGCAATGTCATCGGTTTAAGATGGAAGTCATTTCCATGTTATTGTTAGAGTTGTTATTACTCTAAGGGCAACAACCTCATGTGATATTCGTAACACCTTTGTTCTATTCAGGGGAGGATGTCTTTCAATTCCCATAACTGATTTTAACTGTAGTGCTCTCATTTCATCAGAGTAATTGTCAGCATTGGTTTCTTCACTTTGCTCTTTTATTGTGGCTGGGTTTTTACTTTCTAAATTATTATCAGTATTGCTAGTCATTTTTTGCCTACTGTCAACAGTGTTCAATTATTTATCAGGGACTGTTATTGGTTTTATCAGTCAGTCCACTGTGGCGGAATTCTTGTGCACATGCATATTCTTATTTTACTCTTTTTGCCGCTCTTCTACTTGTTGTGTTCCTTGTATTTCTATCACGTCACTTTCACAGACCACACTCTTCAGGTGGCGTACATTCCTATGTATCTCTTTTTCAGTTTCATTTAATGTATTGGTGTTGTCCTTATTCAGTTTCTCACGAGATTCAGACATGAGCTCACACAATACTTTCGTATATCATTTTGGGAAATGAGTTCTTTATTTAAGGCAGATGTATTTGTGTTTTCTTCACTGTGGGCCACATTCTTAGTTTTGTGAATTTGGATGCATTTCTCATTGTGTATTCTATGTCCCCCCAGTGGGATACTATCATTACCTTCAATGTTCCTGGTTTCTAGTGTTATCTTAGGTGCATTTACTTCTTTAGTATGAATACATCCCTTCACCCTTTTCGACTGTCCTTTTGAGGTGTATATTATTGCTTGAGCTATTACTTGCTTTTTGTGGTTTCAATTTAGATTTTCTTTTACTTTTAGATATAGTGGGGAGTCTCTGTTCTATATTTGTTCCCATTTGCTCGATTGTTTTCCTGTCACTGTTTTCTTACATTTTAACACTTTTTTGTCATCACTTTATTTCGGATTACTACTCAGCTATTTAGCTCTTGAGTCATTACTATTTCAGGCTCTAATTGGGTCCTTTGGCAGCACGCATCAGTGTTTGTCGCGGTGTCTTGTACACTCTTCTAGTGCGATGTATGCTCTTAAAGAGCAATATGGATTGGACAGCAAGTTTTTTTTCTAACCTTTCATATTTTGGATTTAGACTGACTTGCATGTTTTCAATTATTTCAAACATCATCGTGGGCTGATGTGAGAAGCGTCAAGGTTTTCATTTGGATTCTCATTGAGATTCTCATATATTGTTGTCATGGCGTGAATTTGAGATGCTGCATTATATTTCTCCGTCATCTCAATTGGTTCCATTGTTTCAGTTGTTTTCTTTACTGGTCTTTCGCATTGCTAATGTTCATGTATTTCTGTTACATTTGGTAATGATATATTGGCTTCTAGGCTATTTTCCTCTAGTACTAGATCCACTGTCTCATTATGTCTGCCCATTGGGCAAGGACCCCTAAGAATAGGTGAGCTTGCCTTAGGCGTTAACCTCGTACCAGCAGGAGGCGCACACATTTGTGCCTGTGTAGTAATTTTGCCATCTAGATAGAGGTTATTGTGTGGAACATTCGTGATCTTACTACTGTTGGTATTCGTTATTGACATTAGTATGGTTTCGATTCATTTAGTTGACACGCATGGCAATAACTCATGGAGTTCACATGCTAGCTCCCGAGCCGCCTCTGCTGCTTCTAGTTTTTCAATGGATTTGTTTGTTTCCCTTGTCTCCCTTGTGCTTACACTTGACTCTACTGTTACTTCTGTTACTTCTATTACTTCTATTAGTACTCTGATGTCATTTGCTTTTGTACTTCCCAGGCCCAAGGTTCCTGTTTAGGGTAATAGTTAGTCATTACACCTACTTTCTTCTCATTACCACTTTTACTCCCGCTCGCACTCACATCCCCACTCACATTTCCAGCTCCATTCACAATGTTAAGCTGTTTTTAGTTCTGGTTTTAGGTATACATGTCCGATTGGCTCGGTGGGGTTATGCCTTGCAGGAGATGGTAGTAGTGTCCCGCTCTCATTACTTGATTCATCAGGTTCGTTTTATGGAAATTATGTGTATTATTTGTCTTGTTAGACATGCTGACACTTTCAACCAGGGGATCTTCAGTGATGACTAGTAACCCAGCTTCAGCGTCTACAATGTTATTATTGTCACTTAAACCTTTGGGTACTTCTTCATCTGTCACCTCTATTCCTGTTGATAAGTTTGGGTCGGGTATCAATCTGCTTCCATTGCGTACATTTCAAAATGATTCAAAGGAGATTGCACACAGATATAATTACTCAACCCTACTTTACTCTTATTCGTACCTAAAAGCTTAATACTCTAAAGCTGCAACTCACCACAGCCACCAACCACTACACCCCCACCACACAACAGCAAAACAGCACTTCCTGTGCACTTCTGGGTGTGGGTGCTCAGGCGCGCCTGGCCACTCCTTAATTACTCAAGGGTGGCCGTGGCCCAAGCCTATCAGTAAAGAACACAAATAGGAGTTGCTATATCTCTTTTTTCACCATTGAAAAGTCAATTTCAAGAGTTCATTTCAAGGTTCCATATTCATATCAGTCTATTTCAGGCTGAGGTATCAAATATAAGCATCAACCGCATTAGGGCTCATAGCTGCTCATACTCCACATGTTCTCCACTCATCAGCAGCAGCGTTGGAGCAAGAGTCCCACAGCAAAACAGCACTTCCTGTGCACTTCCAAATATAAAACCTTAAGACCCTGTCATAATAGACATTATGAGCAGAATAACATTCGCACCTCAAATATACATAATTCACATTAAGATCTTGTTAATCTGATGTTTTTGTCGTTGACAACAATCCTATAGACTACAACTCCTGCAACGACTCAAGTACTGAGACCAGGAAGAGGAAGAAGGAGTTAGTAGGGATTGAAAGAAACCTCAAGTCAAATACGCAGTCTAGTTGTTTAGTTGTTATAGTGGAGATCAGCTGCACGGAACATTTAAAAATGGCTTGCACTTTCAAGTCTAAACCAGAGAACAGAGCAGGCGAAACAGAAGGCAGAGGATTTCAAGCTGCCGCTGGTCAGCCTTCCTTACCGGGGTGGTGGGAGACCAGAGCCGGCAGCAGCGGCAACGCTGTCCAGAGAGCAGTCATGCCGGAAAACAACAGCTTCACCAGAAAGTGAACGCAGAGCCGGTAGGGAAGCTGACACCCGGTCTGCAAAACGGGAGAAACCATTCCAGAGGAAGGACTTAACCTCAGTCGAGTGCCACAGGTTGAAAAACACCGGTGAGTTGGCCCAGTGATAGTGGGGAAACCTGGGGTGTACCGACAGGCACAGAAACAATTGAAAGTTAATTTTGAATACTGCCCAAGTAAAGCAGAAAGACTGAATTTGCACAAATCCTCTTGCATGACATGTCAAGATGAGGAAAGTTAGAGCAACACTTATTACAAGCAGATAAATGTTAATGAAGAAGTAAAAAAATAGAATATATGAAATGCCAATGGTGGTCAGTCATAATGTAGAATGCAATAATGGCGAGAGTCAAAATGTCGAAATTTTTTTTTAGAAAACAATAATGTCGAAAACCAATAATGTCGAATTTTTTCTACATTTTTCCGAGAAAAAAAAAAATATATATAATTAAAATGTGTTGATTATGAGGGGTGAGAGGGTGGTGGGGGGTGGGGGGGTGGCCGGGGGGGTGTTGGGTGAGGGGGGTTTGACCCTAGTAAATGAGGTAAATGATACTCTTCTTGTTTATGTATTTATTGATAGTGCTAATTTGACATTTTTTTTCGACATTTTTTTTTCTAAAAATGGACTCTTTTCATTATATGTATAGGTTTTCGACGTTATTGTTTTCTACATTATTTTTTGACATTTTTGTAAGTCGACATTTTTTTTTCTACATTATGACTATAAACCATGCCAATATGTGGAATATTGGAACAAGCAATATCTAAAGCCAATAAAGTATAGACAGTGAAGGAGCACAACTGTGCTATACTGAACGATTGAGAGAACATTAAAAGAAGTCTTGGTAAATGAAGTACATCAGGCAGTGAGTCTTTGGGGAAGAGATACCTGGCAGGAGAATATACCAGGGGATCTTCAAGGCTCAGAGGGGGATACCTGGTAGGGGAGTACACCAAGTAATCCTTGTAAAGTACAGGAAAGCAAATGACAGACATTGTGAATAGATACTGTGGAGAATCCTACGAATCCCTCACTGAATCCCTGCCTAAGGTCTCCTCCCAGGTGGCCAGGGAAAGGCAGCCACTTCCTGATCATGACCTTGGAGGTGGTGCACTGGAGGAGGATCACCTTGGAGGAGACAGGACCCAGGGCAGCGAGTAGATCCCATGGGATGAGACGCAGTATTTGTCCTCTGAAATTAAGTGCCTTTCTGGGTTGCCAAAGCAGGTGATGGCATATTGCCATCATAGTGTCTCTGATTCACATGTAAGAGCTGTAACCTTGGGTACAAGCACTGCCAAATCTGAGCAAGCCTTGTCAATAGAAAGATCTTTTAAGAATAAATACCCTCCTTACTCCCTAAGGTATAACATAAAAGGATCTAGAGAAAATGCAAGAACTAACTTTACTGATGGGGACTACACATCCCATAATCCCAGAAGTACTGGGAGGGGGAAGATGGCTGAGGAGGCAAGCTGTAGCAGTTGCCAGGCATTTAAGCCTAACAGCCCAAACCTGAAGGAACCTGGGAGGCATAACAGATCCTCTCAGGTGCAGGGAATCGGAAGGAGTGGAAGGAGCTGGAACTATGACTGGAGTGCGAGCTGTAGCAGTAAGACTCAAATTGACGAGTTGAAGGATAATGGAAAATCAGCTATGCTACTCCTCATTGACCTCTCGGCAGCCTTTGATCTGGTAGATCATTCTGTCTTATGCAATCACCTTGGCTCCGCTGCCCACTTTTCAAGTGATGCCATAACCTGGGTACAATCCTTCTTTGCTAACCGGACAATGAGAATCTTCTCCCCCCTAGCAGCTGCTGATCCCATACAAGTCTCCTGCGATGTCCTCCATCATGTGTGTCTCCCACTATGTACAACATCTTTACCAAACCTTTGTTTGACAAGTTGGATAGACTGGGTGTCATCTACACTAACTATGCCGATGACACTCAGATCCTCATCCCCCTTTCGGGTAGCTTCCTGGAAGACTCAGCTTTGGTAAACAAGACATATCTCCTCATTCAGGCATGGATGGCATCACACGGCCTCTGCCTGAATGATCACAAAACGGAGATTCTGATCCTCGGTACAGAGACAGCGATTAAAAAACTTGACTCGAACTATGCCTCGTTTAACATTGACAACAATGTCATCAAAGTGATGCCTGCAGTCAAAACCCTGGGGGTTTATCTGGACTCAGCACTCACTTTTAAGAAACAAATTAATTCCCTAGCTTCCTTCACAGCCTATACTTGTAAACGGATCCAAGCATGTAGACCATTCCTAACAGAGGCTAGCTGTATTACCTTAGCTAATGCACTTATCATATCCAGATTGGACTATTGTATGCCCTATATGCGGGATCTAACAAGTATATCCTCAACAAACTCCAAACACTCCAAAATAATGCTCTTAGAGTAGCCTTAAACATTCCTAACAGAGCCCATGTCTCTACTTCCAGAAGGAATATCCACTGGCTAAAAATTAAAGACAGAATTACCCTAAAAACTCTCTCGCTCATGTCCAAAGGCCTCAACAATATAGCTCCTCCCTACCTAGCAAATAGAATTAACAAGAGAATCTCAAACCGCCCCACAAGAATCACTAACGCTTATACCTTGATGGTGCCTAGATACAAAAAGAGTACAGCTGGCGGCGCTAGCTTTCCAGTCATAGCAGCCCAAACATGGAATAAACTCCCCTTAGAACTTAGAAAGGACCAACCTTATCTAAGTTTCAGGCGCAAGGTTCTTTCATGGATACGATCGAATGACATCTAACGTGATCACCCTCTCTTACCAGAACTACTCATCCTGAGTGTCACATCCCGACTATGCCCTTGTTAAACCTGACCCCCTATAGGGACCTCCGTCTACCACTGCTAGTATCTAGGAATCTCACTGGATCCTTCTGGGACTACAAAATTGTGGCTGATTGTTACTTTGCACTTTATGCTCCCGACACCTGGCATTAATTGTATAAGCATATTCAGATTGTAACGCTGCTGAACTGTCCCACTGCCTAATCTGTTTGCCATTGTAACTAAATTCTCTAGTATCCTGGTAATGTTTGTGCCCGGCTACCTGCGGGTTTGGTTTTGCGCTATATCAAATAAACAAACAAACAAACAAACAGTAGTAGCAGAAGGAAGAAGGCACGACGCTGGCGAACCAAGCAGAAGTGGGAGAACAAGAAAAGGAGAGGGGCCTGTTTCCCCAAACCCTGAAGTGCAGACAATGCGCAGTGGAAGATGTGCAGGAGAGCGGAAGACAAGGCAAATCGTGGGTTCTGGGATCAAACATTGCTCCCAGACAGTGTGGCCGGACTGGAGACACCTTTTGAGGAGAAGGGTGTGGGTCCCCAGTGAGCCAGAAGTCATAAAAGTGGTGGCAGAAGTCGGGAAAGCAGTGCAACCCACAGAGCAAGTGTCTAAGAAGCCAGCGAGTGAAGCACAGCATTCTAACACATAGCTTAAGCCTTGCTGGTAACAGTATCCAATCCAGCTCCCTGTCAACTTGGCTAAGACTTTAAGCGAGTAGAAGCTGTTTGTTGCTTCTAAAAATACATTGAACAATGGAAATGTAGCACTCTTGTATAACGGTAAAACTCCTTACTCGTGTGAGATGCTAAAATAACTAAAATCCATTGTTCTGCTATTCTAAGACTGTTATTTATTTATGTTTTCATTTGTAATCAATTTATTCAAAGTTGTCCATATCAAACACACACAAAAGAACATCAATTATCAAACAAATTTCATAACCCTCTCCCCACCAAAAGTCTAAACAGATTCGAACCAATAATCCCCCTCCATGAACAAGTATCTAAAACATGAAGAACAAATCAGTAGTGAAGTAAAAACAACAACAAAAAAGCCTTCAACAACAAAATCCCCACCTACTCCATCTCAGACCATCCCGGAATGATTACACAACATAGTTTCATATTCTGCAAACATCAGCAGTTACAACATTATTAAGATCGCATGACCATAACATTCAGATATGAAATAAAAAAGAGTTTTACTTATCTTAGCAGCCCATCTAAGACTGTTATTGCTTGAAGGGGTGGTTATGTGTCCGTAATTAAGGAGAGGGAACCCTGCTGGGGCCATTACTGAATACTTAATGTTAACAATCCAAGAGTTGCAATCTTTAACTTGTGAAACGACATCAGAGAATGGTCATGTGTGCCCAATTGTGATTCCCAAAGGAAGCCTGAATTCTATCCTTCTGTTTCACACAGGAATACAAGTAGATACCTATCTTTAAACTATCTCAAGAAGTGGTCACGTGTGCCTATTCTGAATCACAAAGAAAGACTGAATTCTATTCTTCATTCTAACATGACATACCTTCCATTTTAAGAAGTTTAAAGTGTATGACAATTCAAAATGATGATAAGCATTGACCAAGTCAACCGGCTCCTCATATTCACACTGAAACCAACCTTTTCAGAGTTAGTAAGCAGTTTAACTGTACTGTGAAGTTGATAATAGTTCATTGGCCTAAGATATAAGTGTGCAAGCATTACCTGAAGCTAAGAGAGTGGCACCAAGGCTTCTGGGTAATTCCTTCGGCGCTAATAACTGACAGAAAGGTGCAGATAAAGTTGGGGAAGGGAAGCTGGCTGCTTGTAAAGACTATTTTGAAGTTGATACAACCTGTAGTGCCAAGGATTGTGGAGGACCAGGAGAAGTGAGTCTTAAATGCAAACCCAGGTTGTTATTGTGGCAGGCAGACAAGAGAGGCAAAGAGCTGGTCCTTTTGAAGGGAGTTATTCAGAGGAAGAGTGCCTTGCCTACTTGAAGTTGTTGAAGTACTTTGAAGTATATCTTGTCGAAGCCTGTCTAGAAATACAAATCACTAAATTTGTGGTAGTAGTCCAAAGTACTGAAGCAGTTGTGGTATATCTGTTGATCAGTGGATGCAGTATTGTGGTAGTCCAAATCAAGAGGAGTACTGTGAGACAAAGGTGATTAGCTTCATAGTAAATGAAGTAGAAGTAAAGTCATGAAAAGTTGAAGCAGCAACACTATTAAGTCATCTTGACAGCGACACTGTTTTGAAGCTCAAAACTGTAACCAAGAGAATACAAACTGTTAACCAAGAACTGTATATCACTGGTGTTAAATTGACTTTGAAATATCAAGAACTGATTTTAGATTTTTCTTTCTTAGGTTGAACACTAACAAATCTGACTTTGAATCCTGTGAAAAGAAAGTTACACAGGAAATTAGAAGGATATTCAGAGACTGTGAATGTTGTTCATGTGATGTTACATTACTATATTTGTCTTTGTGTATTTGTTGTTTTGTGTGGGGGCCAGTCATCCCGTGTTGGCGTGTTCCCTTGGCTTTGGCTAGGCAGGGAAATCCTCAGTAGAGTAGGGATAGTGAGGTATGTTTTAACAATTTCTTTAATAAAATGGCAAATGTTGATAAATCAGCAAACAGTTGTCCGCCTCGCATTGCTGACCCCTCACATAACCTGGCAGGAGAGTATACCAGGGCATCTAAAGAATCTGCTGAAGGATTCCTGGCAGGGGAGTATACCAGGATGTGATCATTAAATTATTTGTTGTATAAAAGAGACATTTTTGCCAACCTTGAGAAGCTGTGATATGAAAGACACGTTTTGCCATCCTTGGCTGTTGGCTGTATAAAAGAGACACTGTTGCCAGATTTGAGAAGTTGTTGCATGGAAAAGACATTCATACCCTCCTCAAGGTAACAATGTTTGGAAGACACTGTTTTTCATCCTTGAAGTGTTTGTTGTGTGGAAGAGACACTTTAACCATGCTTGGAGTGTTTGTTGTACAAAAGAGAACATTGTTTGGAAAAGACACCTTCACCATCCTTTCTGAGAGTAATCCAGGGGAAGGGAACCATCCTTTGGATCCAAGAACGTATCCTTGGTGGAGATCATTTTGTTGGAATTATCTATTTGTTTTACATGTGAACACTTTTTTGGGTAAACCTAGATCAGAGACAATTTACCTTACACTTCTTAATTGTTTAATTTCTAGTGTGAGGGTCAGATATATTTTGGACACAAGGACAGATTGCATCATTATGTCAACGAGACACAGACTGATCTTTAGTTATAGTTTCCTAGGTAGGGAAACTCTCTTTAGGATATGAATCCTTTTCTTTTAAGAAAGATGTCTGATGTTGAGAACACTACCACTTTGTGTATGCCTGTCATTTCTGACCCATTACACCTGTAAACGCTAAAAAGGAGTGTACTACAGTGAAGAGGGAGTGGTTGAGAAGGGCACTGTATCCCATGAAGCAGACTAGTGAGAAGGGCACTATATCCCTGGGTGAAGATTACGGAGCAGGGCACTATAGCCCTAGATGCGGACTAGTGAGCAGGGCACTATATCCCTAGGTGCGGAACTAATGGGTAGAGCACTATTTCCCTGTATGTGGATTATTGAGCATGGCGTTATATCCCTGGGAAGGTTAGCAGGGCATTCTTTCTCTAGATGAGGTCTAGTTAGCAGGGCACTATATCTCTGTATGTGGATTAGTGAGTATAGTAATATATCCTTGGGTGAAGATTAGTGAGCAGGGCACTATATCCTCGGAGAGTGAGCAGTGCACTACATCCCTGTGTGGGGGTGTCAGTGAGCAGGGTACTATATCCCTGAGTAAAGATTAGTGAGCAGGGCACTATATCCCTGGGTTAGTGAGCAGGGTTCTATGCTCCTCTTGACGAGTTGGGCAGTATTCCGGTGGTAAATCCTCTGGGATACCACCCAATACACATAGTGTTACCGCAACTTGGTCCGGCGCTATTAGCGACAGATCCTGAAATATGGTGCGGCGATGAGTCCCCATTTATTTTGGGTCCATTGGACCCAATGGGGCCTTTTTGGCACATTTACCAAGGCAATTTGCGCCATGATAAATGTGCCGAAAATTGGGAAAAGGTCGGTGTATTCACATGCAGCGCAAAGCAGGAGGTGAGTGCTCCGACCTATCCCAAGAATCAGGATTTAGTGGAGCAGTGATGCAGCGGCAATAGCGTTACCGCTGCATTTTTACCACTGTGCCCAACCCGTGATGAGGCCCTATATCCCAGGGAAAGTGAGCAGGGCAATAGGGTTCAGGAACTACAACTCCCAAAAACCATTCTTAGAGCCATCCTGAATTCATGACCTCCCTTTAAGTTTATTCTTGTGTCAGTAATTGCGTGTTCCTTCTGCCGTGTGACATATATTGCACCCCTTCACTCGAGGCATGCTTTGCTTTTTATGGGACATGTTAAGCACCTGCCTGATAGCACCTCCAGATGACGCCGAACCCACAGAACATGCTGAGCGCTTTCTCCGCCTTTCCCCAAAAGCCATCCTTCATCCTGCCACTGTTGCAGAATGCCAAGCTCGTGCCTTCTCCGAACGTTACATAATGTGTGCTGCTATGTAGAGAGGCACCTCAAATTATGGTTTACCTAAAGTTCTGGGACGCATTTGACTAATAAAGCACGCCCAGTGATGCCCGGGAACCAGAAACATTCTAATTAAACATTCCACTGATTGTGAAACCTAAACATAGAGAGGCTACAGCTCTGCACACCCAGGTGCAGCATGTCAACTCTCATTAGCCCTCCCATGGCTAAAACCAACATGTGTGGGGAGGAGGGAGGGGACAAAGAGGAGGCACATTCACAAACCAGATTAAAAACTGTTCGAACATCTTTGACACTGAGCAAAAGTGCCCGAAGAACTTGCAACGTTTGCCATGTGTAGCAAAAGAGAGAAGGGTTTGTAGGGCACAGCTAAGAGATTGCAAATAGTAATGCTCAACCGGTCCAGAAGAACTGGCATTTCGCAAAACGTAGGAGGATCAATGCAGCCATTGAGTCAGAATGCAAGGTGCTGTACATACCGACCTGTCTTCCTAGGCGAGAATATTGCTTAATGTGTTATGCGTTGAGGTATGTGTCATGGTTGATGATTAGCAATTAGGCAATATGACCCTCACAGAGGGGGGCACTACCAGTCGGGTAATGCCCCTCCAAGGGTCATATTGCCATTGGGGCACGTTGTACCAGGGTACTAATTGTACTTTTTCTCGAGTCGAGAAACGGCGCTGAAACCGTTTTTTGACTCAAGAAAAATATAAGCAAACAAAATGGCTGCTAGGGAGAAGGGACTACATGTAGTCCCTTCTCCCTTTCCATGGAGGCCATTAAAACAAAGATTTTTTTTAAACTAAACAATAAAAAAAGGGCCCAATGGAAGGAGTGAAAGGACTACACGTAGTTCCTAGTCCCTGTCCATGGCGGTCACTCACAGAGAGAACTCTGGGATGCTGCAGGGCACTGAGCCTTGTCGGGCAGATAAGGCCCGAGGAAGGGCCATTGAGCTTGCTTTTTACAAGCTCATTGACCCTCTCCGGGTACTAATTATAGATATAAAATATATAGTTGGATTACTCTTATAATTGAGCTTATGTTATAATAGCATGTTACGTAATGTTTCTTTTCTTTAAATAAATAACAGTACATTTAAAAAAAAAACTGCAAAAGGGGAAAAGTAGGAAATGTATCATTTTTTTACTATGTGCCCTGTCTCTGGAGCATGTTACCAACGCAGATAAACTTGCCCCCCTCAATCCTACCCTTCAGGAAGGACATGAAGACCCTAATCTTGAAAGAACATCTCCCCAATCACTGATCGCTGCACTCAACCCTTTATCTCCCTCTGGTGTTCTACCACTCTCCCTGTACTCTACTTAGGACCCCTGGTTGTGACCCTTTGTGTTCCACTTCTCTGCGTCCCAGCTAAGGCTGCGCTTTCTGAATCCCGTACATGCAAAGCGTGCGCTCCTTGACTTAGCGCCCACCTGCTGGATCATGACAGGATACTTGACAACCTACTTTGGGGACCGCACTTAACAGCCTCATTACAAGTCTGGTGGTATTTCAGTGGTAAATCTGCAGAAATACGGCCAAGCGGATCTACCGTTACTGCTACTTGGACCTGTGAATTTACTGTGGGATTACAAGTGGTGGTAGGCGGTGTAAATCCCCATTTATTGGAGTCTGTAGGACTCTATGGGGATTGCGGTGGAATTACTGCGCTGGCAGTAATCTACAGATTTTGCTGATTTTTGGTGCTATGGTGGAGGGTGTACCTCCAGAAAATCCTCCACCTTACCATCAATGTTATAGTACAGTAACGTGGCAGCAATGCAGTGGTAACCGAGTTAACAATTCATTACCACCGTTTTTTCCAGCACCGCTGTACTCTTAATGAGGCCCTAAGTGTAATTATTAGGAAGGATCTTGTGAAATATCCCAGAACTTCTCTTAGCTGCGTTCCTCCTCCACTAAAAGCAGGCCACCCAAATCCAGCCAATTATCAGCGAAGAACGCTGGAAGAGCCAACTGGTCATAATTGATAAGTTTAAAAGCAAAAGTTTGAAACTACCAAAGGATTAAGGTAGTATCTGAGGCATTGTTAAGAGTACTTTCGAAGGGATGGTGCAGATGATCCTTGGGTTCAAGTGGAGACGATTGGTGCTGGACTATATTGTCTTTGATGGCCCTGATCACTGTGGAGAATATAAAATGAAAGTGATGAGAATAGACTTAACAAATTCTTGGAAGTGGCTGGACCAGGATGTCTTCAGTATTGTAATTGGTTATTTATAAGGCACTTACTACCCAGAGGTTTCTAAGCGCGGACCCGGGATCGAACCAGTGTTGCTCTGCATCAT
Source organism: Ambystoma mexicanum (assembly GCF_040938575.1). NCBI lineage: Eukaryota > Metazoa > Chordata > Amphibia > Caudata > Ambystomatidae > Ambystoma > Ambystoma mexicanum. The sequence goes on from NC_090941.1 coordinate 1,107,819,920, forward strand.
TTTGCTTCCAAGGCGAGCAAATTGCCCCTAAGCTATCCTTCCAAGACCGTGGAAGTTATCTATTCTGTTGGCTGAAGCATAGCTGTGACTGAGCCTGCTAGTTACCCATCAAGGATGTCCGCTGTTCTAGGTGAAATGGTACCCCTGGGGTGAGATACATATGTGTTTAATGCAAGATGGACAGCTGGTTAATATTGGGTACTGTGAGGGGGATTGGAACGATGAACACTTAGTGAATACAGAAAAGGCGAGAGGTTGTTGGGTAGCCTGGATAATGGTGGATCTACACCCTGAGCTTTCCCTGACAGCTGTGGGGTATGCTGAAGAGGATGACCGTAAACAAACCCAGTGCATGTCTGACATACTAGCTGTCGACGGGGTTCTACGTTATTTCGCCTCGGTATTTTTCATCGCAGGTTTTTTCATCGCCGTTTTTTTTTTAAAAAACTCGTTTATTCCCTTACACCCACAACCATATATTTAATTTTTTAACCCCCCCCAAAAAAACGATGAGTTTTTTAAAAAAAAAAAACGGCGATGAAAAAACCCGCGATGAAGAATACTGCGGTGAAATGCGTGTATACCGTCGACGGATTGGGGGCACCATGGAGGAGCAGCTGCTCGAGTCATCGCCTAGAGTGACACAGAAAGACTGGTTTAGGTGGTCTGAGAATACCATATCAGGCACCCCTCTCTAGATATTGAGGTGCCAGGCCTGAAAAGTGAAAATATTGCACAGGGCATACAGAACTCGGGAGTGAATGTTGCAAAGGGGCCTGGGCATATGGATGCTAATGGAACTGGTAGCATTCACAAAACGTTCTGGGAGCCCCACTACCATGAACAAACGCGGCCAAATAACCTGTTCTATGGGATGGCGCCTGCTCGGGAGGGTCTACAACCACGTTTGAGCTCACTGTACCTTTCACAGAGGAGAAATTGCCATTTGCATATAAGTCTGGTTCCACCTACTTAGGCAGTCCAGCACCGAAATGCTAGGCATGTCTCCTCTGAACAAGAGTACCAACAGCATCCCCAGACACGTGTTTCTACCTAGTTGGGCCTCATCATTGAGGTGAAGCTCAGCCTCTCTAAGCATAGGGAGCGAAGGGGACCATGTCTGTATTACCCTGGGTAACTTAGGGTGAAACCCCAAGTATCTAAAAATTCACAAAAAGGTCTCAGAGCCCCTCTATTGAGACTGCGTGTCTCGCGTTGCTAATTGTACTCTTGGTCAGAGGAGAATTGCCTAGCATTTCGGTGCATGAGTGCCCTTATGGGTGGAACCAGACTGATATGTAAATGGATTTCACCTTTGGGAAGGGTGCAGTGAGCTGAAACGTGGTTCTAGACCCTCATGCGTGGAAGAAATTCAATAGAACAGGTTATTTGACCCATGTTCGTTCTCAGTAGAGGGGCTTCTACATTTGTGTTTTATTTGTAAAACCTGGGGCTTCACCTTAAATAACCAAAGGTAATCCAGACTTGGACCCCTTGCTCACTGTGCCTTAGGGAGGCTCAGCTTCAAATCACTGAGGAGACCCAACAAGGCCGAAACAGGTGTCTAGGGTTGCTGATGGTAGTCTTGTTCAGAGGAGAATTGTCTAGCATTTCAGTGCTGAACTGCGCTTATGGGTGGGACAAGACTGATATGCAAATGGTTTTCACCTTTGGGAAGGGTGCAGTGAGCTAAAACATGGTTGTAGACCCTCCTGAGTGGAAGGAATTCCATAGAACAGGATATTTGACCCATGTTCGTTCTCAGTAGTGAGCATGACTGTGGATGCCTGGGTCATATGCCAGGGGAATATAAGAAGAGTCATGCATTTTGGCATAGAGTCGACAGATACATCAAGGATGTCCTGGGTGTGCGGATGTTGCGTAGATATGACACTTATCCATGAGGGGCGGAGAATCGTCTGGAGGAAATCTCACACTGGAGTGTATGTGTGATCTGATTTGCAATGGTGAAGATGTTAGCAAAGAAACTAACATTAATGTGGTGGAAACCCCCTCAATGCCCTACCATAGTTGACTGGCTTGCTCATTTATCAATACGTGAGCTATGAGGAGGGCTATAACCCACCTGCGGAGGCTTGGGGGGAGGTTAGATAATGGGTTCCATGGAGTCGGGTTTAGATTATTAGCCATTTGTATGTTTTATTTATTTATGTATTTATTTTTAAATTTCTGTATACAGCGAGAACAAAACACAAGTGAATGAGAGCGTTGAACAATGAAACATATATAAGTTAACTGACACACATACTTCAGCACAAATCAATATCACATCCATCTTGCATTAAGTGACACAATATTATCGCCCCTAGTTGGCATTTATATCTTCTGCCCTTCCCTATGCAAAACCTCGATGCGTCCTTGTGATGTCAGTGGCACGGCCGACCATGCAGATCAATACGTCCACGTGGTTCAAGCGGCCACTCCGACAGGGATCAGTACCCGTCAAAATGTTCAGGAAACCGAGCATGACCAAGCGCTTCAACTTATCATGGGATGCATAGACTCGGGACAATGGGAAACATGTGAAGCAGGTGGGGGACCGTGCCAGCCCAGAGGTACGCAATGACCTCAGAAGCCTGCTGCTTGTGAAGGATGAATTATTCGCTTCACAAGAGGGATTGCTGTTAAAAGGGATAAAGATGGTAATCCCGTGAACGCTGAGACAGCGGATAGAGGAGTTGGCCCATGAAGGACATAGAGGCATAGTGTCCACCAATCGGCTCTTAAAACAGAAGACATGGCTTCCCCGAGCGGGAAACTAACCACAGAGACTTATTGAAATGATGGACTAAGTATGAACTTAGTATTTAAAGAAGGGAGATGTTGTGATGGTGTCATGTGAAGCCACAGAGGTGGTCACATGACGGGGGACACCAAGCACGGGACACAGGGGGAGGGGTAGGAGGAAAGGGAGGGGCCAGTTTTGGCAGTTGTACCACAAGCAATAAAGTCATGTGTCTTTCAGCTCTTGGTGTCCGCGGCATTTATTTATACACCGGCGCCGTGTGGGTGAGGAGTTCCTTTGTAGCGCAGTCCCCTGCTAGAGGACATTATATATATTTTGTTATAAATTGTGTTGCACGATTATCAATACATTTCAGAATACACAAAAAAGAACAGATTATCTCGAAATTTGAAATCCCCATTGTGCAGGTAAATACATTATTTTGCTTACACTGAAGCTAGGCTAAGAAAAAAATGTTCAAATGGAAGTGATTCATTCCAGTTGAATAAAAAATTGTATACTTATACAAACTAATGCATGCCTGTGCTTCCCGCCTCCTGTCCTCCCTAATCCTTCTTCCACCCTTTTTCACACTAAGTTTGCAAACAGCCAATAGAATGCAGAGACACTCTAAAAATGCAAACAATGAGGCACGCACGTTGCTTCCTGAAGTCCTTGTAACCTTTCTCCAATTCAGTACCCTAAACTAAGTGCCCAAACCCACTGACATTTATTTTAATATGATTTTAAAATAGATGGACTCTGCCATTTCTCCTCCATAGCTCACCCACCTCTGCATCCTTTGTAGTTATTTTATGGCAAGTAGTTTCAACTATAATAATAATGATAATGTCTGAAGTTCTGTGTTTTCTAATTCGTTTTTTAAAATTATATTTTCTTACTTTGCCCTTTCTAAATGCAATTTTCACATTTAATGCCACATTTCACACAATTCCAATCATTTATCAAGGCCAAAGCCCACTGGGCCCTTTACAGACCAGTTTCCGCCACGGCAGAGGGATGGAAATATTATTCTGGTACACACCCAGTTCCGTGGAGGTGCCACCTCCCCCACCCACGGGCGTGGAGCCCAAGAACAACAAAACTCATACATCTGCTTCAGAGACTGGAATCCTACAACACCAAGGGCTGCTAACTGGACTGCCTTAATCGTAACTACAGCAAGGAGAAGGGGAGGGTGGGGGGTAATAAGCACAAGTTATTGTGTACGCAGTGTGTTACCGTGCTACTGTTAGACCTCCTTGCCATGTTGCTGGGAGATTCCAATGATCTCTGCCTTAATGCCAGTAAGATGGAGATCCTCCTCATTGGGACACCAGCTCCCTCCTTTGCTCTCTCTCTCTCTCTCTGTCCACCACTCTTGGCTCTCTTCTTGCTCCTTCCTGTGAGGCTAAGAACCTTGGTGTCATCTTCGACTCCACCCTCTCCTTTTCTCCTCACATCTCTGACGTCTCTAAGAAGTCAAACTATCAGCTGCACCTCCTCAGAGGCAGTCTTCCTTTTCTCACTTTCCCCCAAAATCTCACTGTCTCCAGAGCTCTGGTCCTCTCTAGGCTGGACTAGTTCTCGTTCTAAATATTCCTGCCTCTACTCTTCGACCTTTAGAACTTATCCAGAATAGGACTGCAAGGCTTGTCCTTGGCCTCAAGCCCAGGGATTGCATGTCTCCAGCTCTGAAATCTCTTCACTGGCGCCCTGTGGCAGCAAGGATCAACTTTAAGACCCTCAGCATCATCCACAAGGTTTTCTGTGGCCTAGGACCGCTCTATCTCCAACGTTCTCTTCCAAAATATCTTCCTTCTCGAGCTCTCTGCTCATTCACCTCCAAAGCTCTGAGGGTCAGACGCTTCTCCAAGCAGGGATTTGGGGGCAGATCTATCTCCTCGGCAGTGGCCCCCCTCTGGAACACAGAAAGGTGATGGCTGGAAGGTTTTGAATTAATCATAACCACGGGCAACGCTCTGGGCAACCCTCCAGAACATCGTTTTTCAGCCTGCCAAGCCATTACAGAAGGGGAAAAACCATATGCAAATCAGGCTTGGTCCTACCCCAAAAGGGGCAGTCCAGCCCGAACTGCTAGGTCACATCCCTTCTGCACGAGACCACAAGCATCCCCAGACATCTTTCAGCCTCGTTGGGTGTCAGGAGTAGCTTGGGTCTCTAGACCCAGCAGACTCGGGACCCACGTCTGGGCATACCCGTCCCACTCGGGGTGACTTTAGCAAAACAGAAACAGATGGCTTGGCAGGCGAAGAACGGTGGTCTGGAGGGTTGCCCAGAGCAATGCCAGTGGTTAAGATTCATTCTAAACCTTCCAGCCATCACCTCTTAGTTTTTGCTTTGTCACCCCGAGTGGGGCGGGTATGCCCAGACGTCGGTCCCGTGCCTGTTGGGCCTAGAGACCCAAGCTACTCCTCACTGATGAGCCCCAACAAGGGCGAAACATGTTTGGGGATGCTTGTGGTCTCGTGCAGAAGGGATGTTGCCTAGCAGTTCGGGCTGGACTGCCCCTTTTGGGGTGAGGCCAAGCCTGATTTGCATATGGTCTTTCCCCTTCTGTAATGGATTGGCAGGAGAAGAACGGTGGTCTGGAGGGTTGCCCAGAGCAATGCCAATGGTTAAGATTCATTCTAAACCTTCCAGCCATCACCTCTTAGTTTTTGCTCCCTCTGGAGCAGCTCCCTGCCTCTCTCAAACTTTTGCAGAACCACCTACGGTTCCGGAAGCAACTCAAGACCTACCTTTTCGCTTCCGCTTTCTTGCTTCATCTCCCCTGCTGATGCACCTTACTGCTCCGTGCACTGGTCACCTGGTCACCTTCTGAACTCAGGCTCCTGCATGTCCAGTTGCACGGCCTCCGGCTCCCCAGCACTTCAGGATCTGTATATGCAACCCTGCAGTCCCTTCCCTGTGCACTTATGAGCCACCCGCTGGCTGCACTTGTGAGTTAACTGCACTTCCCCCTTCCCCTCCCCCCTGGCACTTCTCCCCTTTCCCTCCCCCCTGGCACTTCTCCCCTTCCCTGCACTTGTGTGATCTGAAAGCAACATGGACTAGTAAGATCGTTATTTTGTCCTTCCTTTTGTAGAGGATCATTTACATGCCTCTGCAGGAAATCCTACAACACCCAGGTCCTATATGTTGGAAGCCTGGGTTGCCAGTCATTTGGTCGAAAATATTTGGTCGACTGGACAACTGGTCGAATCAATTTGGTCGAAAACCAAATGGTTTATTTTTATTTTTTTTATTTTCACCCCTTTTTTGTTTTTTTTTGGGGAGGTCCCCCTCCCAACCCCCTTTTTTTTCTTTTTTTCTACACGAAAACCCACAACACACATATATAAATAAAAAAAAAAAAATTCGACCATTTGGTTTTCGACCAAATGGCGTCGACCAAATTGCAGTCGACCAGTTTGTAGTCGACCAAATGACTGGACAGCGGAAGCCTGAGATTGTGCCATGCTTGACACCAGCTGTTGTGACCATGCCACGGCAAGTGTTTGAGAAAGGGTAACCTCAGAGAAAACCCCATCAAATGTATCGCTGAAGAGACAACAATCTGAGGGAGGAGCTCTCTGAAGGAATACGAAAAGGAGCAAAAAGAGGAGCTTGTGACGTCACAAAAGATGAGCGTGACGCACTGAGAATACTGGCTGAAGAGAATGAATGGATTTTACAGAAACTGATGACGAAGTTAAGAATCGAGTAAACTTTTATATGCGAAAAGAAGATTGCACGTATGCAAAGCACTGCAAAAAATGCAAGCTGTTCAATAACTGTACAGATGCTGTAATGCAAGTAGATTAAGTAATCTTAGAAGCTGGCTATGTGTAGTGAATAGACTGCAGACAAAGCTGCCATTGTATAGAAACTGGACATCAGTGTCATGAATTTAGTAAGCCAGGACCCATGGAGAGAAAAGGTGAGATCTGTGTTGCAGCAAAAATAAGCTGTGATCGTGGAAATGAATGGCGAGGCTGTCTGGCCTGGTATCAAAGTTGAAGCAGCCAAGGTCGGTTATCTATTCTTGAAGGCAGTAAAAATGTGAAGCTGAATCATCCCTTGTTAAGGTGCAAAGAAAGAACACCCAGCATGCCTGGTTTTATTAAATTAAGACATTTAAATGCTGCAAAATGGACCATGGACCAAGGATGGTCCTAGAACAACGATAGTGAGTGCCCGCACTCCCATATATCCCCAAAGACAAGAATACTTTGCAAGGCCAAGTTCAAAGACAATATTCATGGCAGAAGGCATGGGGGATGAGAAATGTTGAGCGAATTGGGTGGGGAGGTAAAGTGAAGTCCACCTCCTGGCACCTGGGTCTGAGCTTATGTGCTGCTAAGTGAACCGAATGTTCCAGACATGGCACGAGCATGCCAACCAATTGGACCGTATAACAAAGGGCCTTATAGTTTGAAGACCAATGATGTATTGTGTACTTAACAGGGTTGAAGATTACATGTTTTTAGAGGTAGGCATAAATTGTCCACCTGACAATAGATGTCCAATCACAATCCAACCCCTGATATAAAGTATACTTAGATGTTCCCCTTGAACCTCAACACCTCGTAGGTTTTTCTTATTTGCCTTGCAGTATGACGTCACATATGACATATTTTTTGCAAATAAGGATGCTATTATGAGAAATGCACTAAGAGCTCGAGCGAACATCCGTTGATGTCTGTTGTAACTCCCTGTTTTAGATAATTGTTAAAAAAAACTTCACCTTTGCCATCATCCTGAGTTGGTTCAATTATTTGGTGTCAGAGTTATTCTGCATCCCTATCCATTGCATGCATTATACCCAAAGGGCCATATGCTCACTTTGTTTCCCCCTCCTTGTCTTGTCGTGCCTAGAAACACTTGTGTACAGAAGCGTAAACAAAAATGCCACATCATATCATAAAAGGGGATTCACTGCTTAAAACATTGTCCCAGCACAGTGTGCGCAGTGTGTTATCGTGATACTGCAACTGTGAGATCTCTTTGCCATGTTGCTGGGAGATTCCAGTCTGTCTACACTTACTATCATCTCCAAACGGGATTCACTGCTTAATACATCTTCCCAGTGCGCGGTGTGCATAGTGTGTTATCGTGTTACCGTGGGACATTGGAAGGCTGAATCCAGGAACCTCGAACAGTGAGTAATTGGTTACCTGTATAATTCCATTTGTCTTTACTCTGCTATATGCAATGGTCCACCTGCTGAGTCTTACAGCTCTGCTCTTGTCTGCCGCCTTACAGGCATCCATCCATCTCACAGGGGGTGACTGTGGGCCTCCCGGTGACTGTTCGGATGTCAGACTTATATTTGTTGAAGACACTAGCAGGCCGATTCATGTAATTCCTCTCAAAGGTTTCGCACGCGGCTGGCGCACAGCGTGCCCGTGCGAATGTCTGCGCCAGCCGCGTGCGATAAAATCAATTCCCGCGCACAGCATATTCATGGATTCTCGCCTCCAAAAGCAGACGTGGCGCAGAGTGGCGCAGCGACCCTGCAGCAGCGCCAGTTACGCCCCCAAGAACGCCCTCGCGCAAGGAAAAGCCATCAAGATCGCAAAACCATCGCAAAGGGCTGCGCCAACACTGTTCCAGTTTACCGGACTGGCAAAAGCGGGGAACGTGTATTACGGGTGTCGGGAGCACGCGTGCGCGAGAAGATTCACACGCGTTCGGCCAGGGGGAGCGTGTGCGTGTATTTCAGGGGTGCGCAAGAAGTTCTACACGCGAATGGCCTTGGTGCGTGTATTTCAGGGGTGCGCGGGAAGTTCTACACGCGAATGGCCTGGGTGCGTGTATTTCAGGGGTGCGCGGGAAGTTCCACACGCGACTGGCCTGGGCGCGTGTATTTCAGGGGTGCGCGGGAACTCCCACACGCGATTGCCCTGGGCGCGTGTATTTCCGGGGTGCTCGGGAAGTTTCACACGCGATTGCCCTGGGCGCGTGTATTACAGGGGTGCGCGGGAAGTTTCACACGATTGCCCTGGGCGCGTGTATTACAGGGGTGCGCGGGAAGTTTCACACGCGATTGCCCTGGGCGCGTGTATTTCAGGGGTGCGCGGGAAGTTTCACACGCGATTGCCCTGGGCGCGTGTATTACAGGGGTGCGCGGGAAGTTTCACACGCGATTGGGCTGCGTGCGGGTATTTCAGGGGTGCGCGGGAAGTTTCACACGCGATTGGGCTGCGTGCGGGTATTTCAGGGGTGCGCGGGAAGTTTCACACGCGATTCCATCAGGGTATGTGTATTACAGGGGTGCGCATGGAGCACCAAACGCGATTTCATCAGGGTACGTGTATTACAGGGGTGCGCGGGGAGCACCACACGTGAATTGCACGTGTGGGACCTCCCAGGTGTTCCCTCTACACCCTCCATGGCCCCTGCAGGTGGCTCACACCACAGGGGCCTACCCTGCACATGTCCTGCAGGCACCCCATCCACCATGGCCATGCCCCCCAGCCAACCCACATGTCAACTTGCACTACTGCCCACCAACGCATGTTCCCCTGCACCCCCAGCCACCAGGGGCACCCTCCACCAGGCCCCCACCCATGTCTCCCACCCCCCCACCCTCCAGCACTGCGGGGCACCTGCCAGCAGGCCCTCACCCATGTCCAACTCATGTTCCCCACCAACCCCACCCCCAGCACTGTGGGGCACCTGCCAGCAGGCCCCCACCCATGTCTCCAACCCCCCCACCCCCCAGCACTGTGGGGCACCTGCCAGCAGGCCCCCACCCATGTCCAACTCATGTCTCCCACCCCCCACCCCCCAGCACTGTGGGGCCCCTGCCAGTAGGCCCCCACCCATGTCCAACTCATGTCTCCCACCCCCCCACCACCCCCCAGCACTGTGGGGCACCTGCCAGCAGGCCCCCACCCATGTCCAATTCATGTCTCCCACCCCCCTACCCCCCAGCACTGTGGGGCACCTGCCAGCAGGCCCCCCCCATGTCCAACTCATGTTCCCCACCCCCCAACCCCCAGCAGTGCAGGGGCACCCTCCACCAGGCCCTCGCCCATGTCCCATCCTTGCCCCCCTGCACTTGGGTCCCAACAATCCCCGATCATGTCCGTAATGGCCATCCTCCCCTGCCAAAAGGCCCAACCAACTATCACATCCACCCACATATCAAAGCCAATTACATGTTACACACCCAATGTAAATAATGCAAATGAACACATGTCTGTCACACACAATGGCTGCAAGTGAATGTTAAAACACCCAACATGACATGCATGAAAGCAATGAGATGATACGACACAAAACCACAAAGCAAAACAACCAAAAGAAGATGAATGTCCATGAAAAAAATCAAAAACACACAGCACAATCAAAATGAATGGTGTCCAAAGTCACAGTCAGAAAAGTAATCCAAGTGTAAATGATAAACAAAAACCATTGCTCCATGGCGATGAAAAATCCAAAAAATAAAAGAATCCATTGAAGAACTATTTACAAGATAATCCTGGGTCCATGAGCCCAACCAAATGAAACCTAACTATGACAACTAACTAAAAACTGAACTATATACAAAAATGTGGCGCATTGTCCAATCGCAACCAAATTAAAAAAAAAATTAAGGAAACCTAACACTAACTATATAACTATATACAAAGGCGGCGGGCAAGTCCAGCGGCTCACTCCGTGGTGTTCCAGGCCTGGGCATCATCGAACTCCTGTTCGATGTCCCGGAGGCGGTCCTGTTCCATGGCCCCGAGGGTCCGCAGGGACGACACCGTCTCCTCCTCCAACCCCCTGCGGATTGCCTCAGGGCCCTCCGCATGGAGTTCTCCGCCCTGACCATTGTGAGCCGTGCCTCTTCCGCCCGCCGCCGCTCCGCACCTATATGCTGGCCCAACCACTGCCACACGAAAGACACTTCCCGTCCTGGGTCCTCCTGCCCTTCGGCCGATGCCTGCCCCTCCGATGTTGATGGCCCCGAGCCATGATGCCTCCCACGTTGACTCCGCTGCTGCCTCCGACGCCACTGCCTCTGCCAGCACGACAGCATCCAGGCTGATGGAATCCACCGACGCCGTCGTGCACGTGCCCTGCCTGATGATGCCGGCACATCTTCCATCTGCTGGGGTACAGTTGCTGTGGTGTCCACCCCTGCTGGACCTCTGACTCCCGACTGTGGCAGGGATGGGATCCCCACCGAGCTGGCTGCATTGGTCAGGGCAGGTCCACAGGGGGCCCTGGTGGCATCTGGGCCGGAAGACGGCAAGGAGAACGACTGGCGTATAGTCTCCACAGAGGAGGAGAGGGCCGCCAGATTGGCCGACACATGCAGGAAACCCCCGAACATGGATGATCCCAATTGGGCCACGTCGGCATTGTGCTCTTTGTGATGACGTGCATGCTCCTCCTGGGAAGCACGCACGGCATCACAAATCACAGCCGTGCGCATTGCGACCCCAATCAGGACCTTCTCCATACGGCCAGGGGTCCCCTCGTCCGCAGGTGGAGGGGAGTCAGATGACATGGACATCCCCTCTACCTGCGGACGGGCCTGGGACGGGGCATCCCTGCTGGTGCATGGTGGTGCACCCACAGGGTCAGGGACAGCGACATGCACAGGCCCCTCCACGGTGACCTGTGTTGCCTCCTGCCCCTGCCCCTGGACTGCACCACTTGCACCAGCAGGGATGCCCCCACCAGGCCCCATGTGCGCCTCAGTGGCGGCCTCCTCCTCCTCTGTGGAAACCACCAACCTGGATGGCTCCTCACCGTCTTCCGCCGTAGCAGGCCCCTGTGGGGGCTCACCCACCCCTTCCGCTGCAGCCGTGGGGCCTCCCCGCCCCCTTGCTCCAAAGCGCTGTCTCCACCCTCTTCTTCACTAGCCGCTGCGTAGAGGGAGACATAGAACACAAGCATCAGGGTACTGTACAATGGTCCCCTAGACAGGAAGCAATAGCAGATGAGTGCCACTGTCAAAGTACACTTCCATCATGTCCCTCCACAACACATGTGTCAGTCCATGCAAAACACACACAGTGACAGTCATGGTGCATGCCATGGACATTTCCATACATGTCCAATGGACTCTCGAAACATACAATGTAATGGAACTCACATGCATCATTGGTCATGCCTATCACATGCACACACTTCACCTCAGTCACATCCATCTGGCCCCTTACATCCCAATCACAGTGGATACAAGGATGACTAGGCTGCATCAGTGAATCTGTAAATTGTCACAGACATGTGTCATGCATCCATGGCATTCACAAGTCACAGACACGCAGGTCAGGCACACAGACATGGATACCATATATGTACCTGGCATCAGCACCCATCCCTCACCCCCACCCATGTGCAGGAACAGAGACTGCCATGCTCTCATGTGTACTATCTGCATAGGGCTCCCCATGTCGCATTTAAACACATGCAACAGCCGTGCGGTTCACACATTACTGGTCGCACATGCATTACCATGATGTCCCTGCACACATACATGCGTACATGGCCTATGTCACATATACAGGCAAGTATCAGACAACCAGCACACTGCAACATGCCCTGTCTCACACAGCAATGCTTGGCCACTTACCGCTCAACTCCAGACGGGTCTCCCTCTCAAGGACCTGGGCGTGGAGCGCTGGGTGTACGCGTTCCAGGACCCTCATCTGGATGGAACTCATGTGGCCCCGGCCCCCCTCCACAAGGCGCCGGGCCTTTATGAGGGTCCTGGACCTCAAGTCCTCCCAGGGCTTCTTGACCTTCTGGATGGTGCGGGTTGCCACCCCCTCCGCGTTGATGGCAACCACACAGTCGGCCCAGATCCTCTCCCGTCCTTCCTTGTTGGCGCGAGACGATCCGAAGAGGGCATCATACTGCCCCAGGACTTGCTCCACCAGGACACCAACTTCGGTGGCAGTGAAGCTGGTGCCCCTCTGCCCCTCTGGCTGGGGGTTGCCACTGGTGCCTGATGTTGATGTGCCCGACATGGCAACCCCAGGGGCAGGAGTGGGTGGGCAACTGGGTCCTGGGGCTGGGCTGTGGAGCGCTGTTATCCGAGTCGGGAGTCTTCTGTTCCAGCAGGGGTGGACACAGCAACTGGACCCCTGCAGATGGCTGATGTGACGGTGGCAGCAGGCAGGCAGGCAGGCAGCAGCAGATGGCACGTGGGAGGCTGCTCGGGGCACTGGGGGGCAGTAATTCGGCCTTCTGGGCAGGAGCGTGGTCTGCCGTGTGTTTTCGCGTGGCCAGCTTGATACGGAGTGATTTGGCACGTGAAAATCCTGCATGTCAGCGTGAAATTCGAGGAAAGGGCATTAGCGCGTAAGCGTGTCAGCACGTGTACGCGATTTCATTGGACCAAAGGCCCTTACAGCGTAAGCGCGTCTGTGACGTTTCGTGCACCGGCGTTGCCCTGGCAGGGCTTGGAGATCCCGCGTGCCTTTACACTGCTCTGTACGTGCTTTTCATGCGGTGCGTGTGTTTTCCATCCGTTGGGGTTCACACGCTATTACTTCACAGCGGGTGTTGGCTACGCGTTCTTCTACACGCAAGGCAGACGGAGAGTGGTACCCCGCTCCCCCCCAAGCCCGATCGCGTGAAAAACTTCATGCGTACCCCTGAAATACACGTATCACGCTCCCCCAGGCCCGATCGCGTGTGAAAACACCCGCAAGCCCCTGAAATACACGTACCCCACTCCCCCAGGCCCGATCACGTGTAAAAACACCTGCGAGCCCCTGGAATACACGTACCCCGCTCCCCAAGGCCCGATCGCGTGTGAAAACACCCACGAGCCCCTGCAATACAGACGCCCAGGCCAATCGCGTGTGAGAAACTTCTCGCGCACCCCTGAAATACGCGCACATGCTCCCCCAGGCCAGATCGCATGTAAAACTTTGCGCGCACCTCTGAAATACCCTCACGCAGCCCAATCGCGTGTGGAACTTCACGCGCACCCCTGAAATGCCAGCACGCAGCCCAATCGCGTGTGGAACTTCTTGCGCACCTCTGAAATACACGCACACGCTCCCCCAGGCCCGATCGCGTGTGAAAACACCCGCGAGCCCCTGAAATACACATACCCCACTCCCCCAGGCCCGATCGCGTGTAGAAACACCCGCAAGCCCCTGGAATACACGTACCCCGCTCCCCCAGGCCCGATCGCGTGTGAAAACACCTGCGAGCCCCTGAAATACACGCGACCAGGCCAATCGCGTGTGAGAAACTTCTCGCGCACCCCTGAAATACATGCGCCCAGCCCAATCGCGTGTGGAACTTCTCGCGCACCTCTGAAATACACGCACACACTCCCCCAGGCCCGATTGCGTGTGGAACTTCTCGCGCACCCCTGAAATACACGCACATGCTCCCCCAGGCCCGATCGCGTGTGGGCCTTCTCGCGCGTGTAGGACTTTGGCGCACATTTTTTTCCTGCGCAGGGACGCTACCGCCTGCTTTCGTGTGGCGGACATGTATGGGCCTGTGCGCGTCTTTGGCCGTGCGCTGTTTTTCCCTATTCGATTCCATGAATACGTGTTGTAGGCGAGCGTGTGGGCCTTCTGCGCACTTGCCTCCTGTACTTCCCCCGTGACGCCCACATTTTCACGAGTTGTTCCCCATTCTGCGAGTGACGCCCCGTGTTACGCCTACTTTTTTTATGTGCGCCGCGCTATGTGGGAATTGGCTGTGGCCTTATCGCACGGCATTCGATGACCTGTGCGCCAGCATGCGCCGCGCACATTTTCAGCGCACATCCCACATTTCGCGCATGCACGGACTTCCATGAATTGATGTGCGATGTTTTCTGTGCGATAATCGCACTTGCACTGCGATTTTCGCTATTTCTCTGCGAATCGCACGTTTTCGCATGCGTGCACCGTTTTTTCGGCGCACATTAATTCCATGAATCGGCGTGTAGGTTTGTAAAGTGCGAAGATCGCTACCCTGTTGGCGTTCCTTGCCCTTTTGCGTTTCAGCACACTAACTTAGGTCGGCATGAGTCTCGTACTTGTATGCCATGGACCTTAGAAGTGGGGCAAAAAAACTCTCAACTCACCACAATCATCAGAGCTGAATGCATCAGCAGCGATGTAGTATTCAATTGATCTTCCCCTGCATCCGTCTCCCATCTACGAAATGCTCCCAGTTGCAAACAATTTACAATCAGTTTTGACCAACCAACTGGATGTGGAACAAGCAGCGATTTGTCCACTCCAAAATAATAATTTCAAGGCAACTAAGCTGATAAATTCCTTTTTTACTAAAATGCAGAAGACTATCATTCTTCGACAAATCCCCTCCACATCTGGACTATTGAAAGATCACATTGTTACATCTATAGACTCATTGCAACAGTCGTATCAAATTACCAGCGTAGATCTCACGTCAGCTGAAGAGACGGAAGCGGATGACCAAGACATCTTTCTGAATACTCTGCCAATACTTTCTGAAGCCCAAGATTCTGACTCTGTCTCAGATTCATCTGTACCGTCGGAAAAGTCAAAGGTTGCCTTAGTTTTGGTCCCCGTGGATTAGGGGCCACCTATAGCCTCTCCCTAAGAGGTTTATTTGGTAGAATCAGGAAGGGCCAATGAAGTACCTCCAAAGGCTGCTCATAACCAAGCTCATGAGGAGGTAAATTTAAAAGCCAAAAGCAAGAGTAAAACGAAATCCAAGAATCTCAAACCTCCAAAAATTACAAACTCCATTTCTAAAGCATTTTTTAAAGTGATCTCTCTTTCCTTGGGTAGGTTACCGACAAGAGATCCTGTGACCAAACAAGTGTACACCTCGACTCAAGTTGAGGGCCCCCTGATTGGTGACCCTTCCTTCCTAATCACTAAAAACACACGTAGCTGCAGCTCCCTGGCGATCAATTAGTCGACTAAGAATGCTGAATTCAGAGTGCAAACATCGCTATCTAATGTCAATCACAATGTGATTTCTCCCTCCCAAACATACTAAGGCCCCTAATTGAGGGAGAGGGTGAACATTCCAGCGTTGAGCTGATAACATGCTCCTAAGGAAACTTCTCAAATGATGGTGGCCGTACTCCCCCCTCCCACCCTCCCCCCGCCAACCCCCTCAGTAATGGTGTGTGCGGTGTGAGACCAGGAAACGCTATTCAATACATTGCTTCAGAGTGGGTGGGGCAGAAGGAACACACTTCTCAAAGCGTATCATTTGCCCAAAGTGAACTGAAGAGGCTCTGTCTACAGTCCCCCCTGACAAGTTTAGGAAGTGGGACAGGTCAAGTACAGATTCTGTCCATTCTCCCCCATGGTGGTATGTGAGGAGAGGTAACGTGGAAGATAGTGCTGTTCCCTTACTACACTCATGCACTCCAAAGCTAGGTAGCGGTAGTAAATCAACCTTCACCTAGAATATTTGCGGTAAGCAAAGTGGTTGAAAGTTCAAGGTTACATGCAGTGGACATGAGAAGAGATTATTCATACTATACCGAACAGGAATGCTGAGGTTACTCGCCCACGTTTCTAGTTTAAAAGCAATATATTCTAGAGACATTGACAGACTTGAATTTCCATTTAGAGGAAGAACAGATGTAGTAATATTAACGTTTGCCTCACAAATTGTGTCTGATCTGATTCTAAATTAAATGGATTCCCCATCTCATTTGGGATTTGATTTCTCAATAGAGGGAACTGGCAGGGGTCCTGATCGCATAGAGAATATGATGACACATAATGGGTCAAACCGCGTTAACCCTCCATTGCGTTTTCATGGAACAAGTGGCCAATTTAATACAAGTCGCAGAGTGGGAGGTGATGTTCTGAGATCTAGATATGAGTATAATGAACGATTTTGGGTCTCTGAAGTTAATCATGTGACATATGATCCAAGGCATGGGACCAGGTACTAATAAGCTGTGGTCACACCCATCTATGCTCTAACCCTGAACTGGGAAAATTCCTACTTGAATATACTATTATTTTTATACAGGAAGCATGGCTAACTTACCCACCGGTAGTGGATGGCTGTATAACATTTTTCTCCACAGCAGTTAAAGGTCTTGAGGAGAGGCCATCAGGCGGGCTTGTTACCCTTTTAAAAAAGAATGCTGGATTGACTGTAGGAAACATGTAAATAAAACCCAGAATGGGAGATCTGGCCGAATTTCTGCCGTTTGAAAATTCCGAATGGCCGAAAAGTTCTACTAAATCTGCATTCCGTGCTAAGGGCTGCACCCTTGTTCACTATATTGTGACTGGGGTTGCGGGGGCGTCCCCTGCAGCCGACCCCCCCCCTAAAAAAAGGAAATGACTCTGTGGCGCTGGTTCTTGATCACGTTAGTGAAAGGGAACAGGCGTCGCAGGGACACAGCGAGACAGCGGCACACAGCTTATTGTGCCGCCGCAAGGTAAGTACGGGGGCAGGGGTGTGGGTGGGGGCAGGCGCCAAGTCGGAAATGTTCAGAGGAAAAAAGACCAAAGACTTGCTCGAACATTTCCGTCACGGGATTCCAACCCCGATCCTGAATATATACTGGCACAATAAATTGAGCAACATCCAATGCATTCTGGAGGAGGTAGCAGATCTTGTTTCATTATGGTTGGATATTTGCAGTGAGGGCTTTGTAGTTTTGGGGGCAGAGGGTTTAACTCATTTTGTTTTTCTGAATCAAACCCATGACTCTGGGCTACTCAGTATCCCGTCCCCTTAAAGGCTAAGTATGACGTAAAATGGCTCAAGAGTGTTGGCCTAACCCGACTGAATGGTTCTGTGCTGGGAGACTTGCAATGTCACTCTACATGGGCAAGGGGTTCGAAACAGGCGATTTAAGATGATCTCTTTATGGATGAGGCCCTCTTCCATCAGTGTATAACCTTACGGTTCTACCCACTGAGCTTAGCGACCACGAGATGATCACATCCGATTTTGATTGGCCCCTGGAGGGGGAATCTGGAGTCAATCTTCCCCCACTATTTGTTAATCAGGAGTTTAATAAAATATCCTGGAACCCTCATAGGGCTGCTATGTTGAATGGTAAATCAGGGAGGTTATTGGCCTCCATTATTTTAGACTAGAACATTTTTACCTTTAATGTTAATCAATTCGATTCTTTTTTGGTTGATCTTCTTGTTAATACTAATACCAGAAGGAAGAATATCCCTAAAAAGATCAATTCGATCGAACATTATGTTTGTGAAAGAGGGATATGAGGGCAAGAATTAAGGTAATTAAGAGTGATTTTAACTTTGATTTACCATCAAGGTTAATAGAAATCAAAACAGAGAAACAATACTACCGCCAATGGTCTAGATTGTATAAACGTCAACTATTACAAAACAACGCGGATTACGAGGTTGGAGGAAGCCTTGCCGGTTTTACCGGCAAAGACTACCTCCAAACTCGCATCCGGGTCTGGCACCCGCGAATGGCAATTACCGGGCTATTACGGCCTAGCCGGACCTGGTAATTGCCCTTTCGTGGGTGCCGGGCCTGGTACATCCCCATTCCCATTGAGCCAATAGGGCTCAATGGGAATGGGGAGGGTGGTAGCACCGGTACCATTAATAACGGTACCAGTGCTACCATCATGTTCTGCTCGCGGGTGCTGGTATTGCCACCAGGTCAGACCTGGTGGCTGCAAAGGCACCCGCGAGCAGAACTCATAGTATGGCGGTACGGTAGCAACGATGCCGGTAGTGATACCAGCACCGTTGTTGCCTTACCGCCATGCTTGTAATGATGTCCATTGTTTCAAACAACAACCTCGACATTCTGGCACCTTATAAATCATTTAGGAAGCAATCAGGCTGACATACAGTCAAATCCCATTGGTGGACAGGATTGGGTTTCTTATTACCAGACAAAATTTGGACACAATTCTACTCTTAAATTTCCTCCCCTCATTCTACCGGAGCCAGGCCCAGATGACTGGACATTACCTATTGATTTTGAGAAATTGCTGAAATCATCAGGGGCATTAATAGCTCTAGGCCTCCTGGGTCTAATAATCTTTCCAACTTGCTTTTCAGGAACGATCCGGCATCCTGGTCTACCATTCTGACCATTTATGTTCACCAGGTTTTGAAAGATCAAATCCTCCCAGCAAGTTGGCAAACCGCCTTTTTAATTCCCATCTATAAGCGGGGCGACCGAAACAATCCTTGCAATTATCGACCTATTTCTGTCCTGGATGTGGACAGTAAAGTGTTTGCATCATTAATACTTAAGCATCTAGATGCATGGGCGGGCCATTCACGTTGTATTAAAAAATAGCAGGTGGGGTTTCGAAAAATCACAGTACGAACAACAATGGCCTGTTGAAAAATATGTTAAAGGTCTTGCCCAAAAGGGCAAAGCACACACATCATATGTTGTAAGTTTCGATCTCAGGTCAGCTTTTGATACTGTGAACAGGGCCCTCTTATGGAAGAAGTTGGCCAGCTGGAATATACCTGTGGGTCGTCTGAGATTAATAATCACTATTATTGAACACTCCAAAATAAGGATTAGACTAAACGGGAGGGGTGAAACATCTGTACCCATTAACGATATATCAGGAATTAGACAGGGGTGTATGTTGGCCCATACCTATTTAATTTGTATATGTCTGATGTTTGTGATACCCTAATTAAATCTGCATTTGCTTCCCTGAATCAGAATAACCAGCGCTTGACATGTGTCTACTATGCAGATGAATTCCTTTTGTTCGACATGACGCCATGAGGTTTGCAGAAATTGATTGATGCTTTTGTAAGTTACACTAAATCGAACAATTTGATTATTAACTGTTCGAAGACAAAACTCATGACATTTTCAAAGAGAAAGAAGCGAACCGCTCACCATTGGTGGGTATGAGGTCTCAAATTGGAAGTGGTGGGCTTGTTAGTCTATTTGGGGTTCCGCATTGAGTCCAAACCCACAAAGTGACTCCTTATGGAGAACCTAGTAAATAGACCTTTGGGTCTTTCCTCCCAGTTGAAAAAAGTTGATGGGAAGTATGGAACGTTACCAATCCTTCCTGCGTTGCAATTTTATCAGGGTAAAGTAATTCCCAAAATTCTGTACGGCATAGAAATACAGGACTTCTCTGTGCTGCAGCTTCTCCCTAAACCTGAACCCGTTTTGTGGAGGAAACTCTTATGCATTCCAAACTCCCTTCCAGGGGTCTCATTGAGATATGCTCTGGGAATTCAATCACTGAAATCAAGGGGGATGTGGTGCTTCCTTAACCTGGTTTACAGGATTGTGACTGCAGGTGACTCCGCACTTTATGGAGATGTCTATATTTCCCTGTCAATCCCTCCAAAAATTGTCCCTTTTCTCTATAGGAAAGAGTGTGAAGAGCGTCTCCTTGAGATAGGTTCATCTCAGAAAGAGCTAAAAAATAGACCACAGCACACTAAACGTCTCCTGAGACTCTGGGATTGGGCCCAAGCAGTAGAATCGCTTCACCAGTTTCTATCTCTTTCTTACTTGAGTCCGGATCATAAGAAGCCAGGAATGGTGGCACCTTTCAAGACAATTCAACCATGCAGACCAGTAAGAAATTAATTTCTTAGATTTCGGTGGAACCCTATGCGTAGTAAGGAGATTCTCCTCAGATATAAAATGATTGAACCTGGGGATACTAAATGTAGGTTTTGTGACGTTGCAAAGGTTGAATCTTTAAGACATTATGATGGAATACCCCTCCTTGCATTCTGTTTGTCTAAGGTATTCCAAGAGATACTTCATTTCCAGAGACCCCTTTGATGATGAGTTTGTCTGGGACAGATGCTTGGGGGGGTTTGGTTACCTCGGATATAATATCAGTTGTTGGCGTTTTAAGAGTTATAGATCTGAGTTAAATTGGGTGTCTCGCCTTTAAAAAAATGAGGAATTTAAAAAGAAAAACATGTATACATTTTATGATGCTGAAGTGTTTCATCAAAAGTGTATGCATTTTACTGTATTTTTGATGTGAATTGACTGTTACTGTTTAGGTTTTATTTGGTCTTTTTTCATTTGTTAAAAGCTGTATATCAGCTTTATAACAAATCAAATACAAAAAATACAAAATAATAAGCCCAAATTACACATCGACCCCGGCCTCATAGACATACGTCACAGTATCTGCGCACCACAAGGAAACCCACTAATAAGTCCCTTCCATACTTAGGGGATGGACAACGTACACCCCAGGGGTAGACAGAAATCTAGCACATGCAGTAAGGCATGTTGCCATTTCTTCAGATGCTCTCCCTCACCCGCTTACCCTCATTCTCTCTTCTTTATAACCTTTCACCCAACCCCATCTCTCATAAACCCAACAACAAGCAGGCCCCAAACAAGACCTGACTAGGGCCTACAAAGGATGAGCGCCGCTACGTTAATTTAGAGCAATCCAGTGGGCACAACTAGAGAGCCTTAGATGGAAGCAGTCTAGAAATGGGAAAACTCAAGATTCTTTATCTGTTATCAGGAAAGTGGTTTAGGGTACTATGATAACTATCTCTAGTTCAAGATGATTGCTAAGATTTACATCAGCTGAACCTCACTAAGGAATTGTAACACCCGTTGAGCCCCAACTGGCGTTCCAATCCCCTATCCAGATTACCTGCAAACATTTATATTCAAGAGGCAATATGGTAGCGGCAGGACCCTTGATGAAATGGTTGTAGGCTCTTTGAAATACCTCAATACGGCCTTAGATGGACATGTTATAAGGACACAGATCCTGTTTGATCTATGAATTGGCCTCTTTCACCGGGTAAGTCAGGCAGCATGTAATGATGGGGCGGAAGACGTGGGATACAAAGGAAACTTCTTTTATTTAAGTTATGGGTAAGATAAAGAGGGGAAACATGAGATCAGTGGTCAGCTCTCCTTCATGGGCGGCAAAATCAGTCTAAGGCATTCACTTCTCTCCAGTGGCCCATATCGGTTTCAGCTTCTCATCTGCCATTTTGTACAATCCCATCCTCGTCGCATGTAATGATGAGGCGGAAGATGTTGGATATAAAGGAAGCTTCTTTTATTTAAGTTACAGGTAAGATAAAGAGGGGAAACAGGAGAGCAGTGGGTTACATCCATTCCAGTTGGCTCCCATCATGTGAATCCCTTCAGCTGTCCCTGGTGGAACCCTTCAAATCCATATGTTCCATTACACTTCTAACATTCCACCCATAGGACTATAGGGACAATGAATGCAATGGGTGATGTGGATACTACAATCTGTCAATGCTTAATAGCCTTTTAGACCATCCATATACCCGTGTAAAGTCTTTCTTCTCTTGCAGTGTCCGGGTCTGCTGTAAACTGGGGTCGCTCATTACCGACTAACTTCCTGAGTCAGCAGCCACCCAGTTCCAGGAATCGCCATTTTCATTCTCCAGGTGAACGTGCCCCACCCCTCCTACACTATATAAATAAGTAATTGAACATTTACAAAAAGGATTGGCTGGTATATATATTAATTCCATGCTAATTGGCTACTTTGTTTTCATTGAATATTTCTGGTAGTTCGTATGTGCTTTCAGCAACGTGCTGCAAGTACCAGGCAAGAACATATCATATTTGAGCAAAGTATGATTCAAACAAGCAATAATTAAATTGCAGCAACATTATCAGCAAAGGCAACATGGAAGAGATGGGACAGGAGAGAAGAAAGGGTTGAGGAAAGGGTATGCGAAGACAAAACAGATAGAGGACAAGCATTCCACAGCTTGGGGGCATTAACCTCGAAAGAGGCAAAACACATGAAGAAGGGGAGCTGGGTGAGGGGGATCTGGTACTACAGAACTGGGGAGCAGAAAGAAGAGCGCAGCTGGGAAGAAAAGACAAAATGGAGGATACAAGTATGGTGGGAGTAGGCCATGAAGGGATTGAAAAACAAGGCAAAGCAGATGACCTGCAAACAGGACAAAATGGAAGCCAACAAACGTTCAACAAGAAGTTAATATGCACGGATACAATATTTTAGGGCTGGACCAGGAAACACATGGGTAGTGCACAGGGAGATGGGGTTTTGGAGTCCCTGGGGTCCAGGGACTTCCTCCCACTCTGCGATACTGGCCCCCAGAGGTGGGATACGGGGATGCCCAGCCTTGTGTGTTATGACCACCATAGATCCCTAAAATCCTCACCATGGTCCTTCAGATATGATGGGTGATCAGGAAGGGAAAACCAGCAGATCCAACTGTATGTTGAGTCAGGATGGAACCTAGCCCAATGGGCTAGCGTCAATTGCATGCTGAGTCAGGGTGGAACCTAGCCCAATGGGGATAGCGTCAACTGAATGTCGAGTCAGGATGGAACCTAGCCCCATGGGGCTAGCGTCAACTGAATGTTGAGTCAGGATGGAACCTAGCCAAATGGGGCTAGCGTCAACTGTATGTCGAGTCAGGATGGAACCTAGCCCAAAGGGGCTAGCGTCAACTGAATGTTGAGTCAGGATGGAAACTAGCCCAAAGGGGCTAGTGTCAACTGTATGTTGAATCAGGATGGAACCTAGCCCAATGGAACTAGCGCCAACTGAATGTTGAGTCAGGATGGAACCTTGCCAAATGGGGCTAGCGTCAACTGTATGTCGAGTCAGGATGGAACCTAGCCCAAAGGGGCTAGCGCCAACTGAATGTTGAGTCAGGATGCAACCTAGCCCAATGGGGCTAGCGTCGACTGTATGTCGATTCAGGATGGAACCTAGCCCAAAGGGGCTAGCGCCAACTGAATGTTGGGTCAGGATGCAACCTAGCCCAATGGGGCTAGCGTCGACTGTATGTTGATTCAGGGTGGAATCCAGCCCAATGGGGCTAACTGTATGTCGAGTCAGGGTGGAATCTAGCCCAGTGGGGCTAGCATCTACTGTATGTTGAGTCAGGATGGAACCTAACCCAATGGTGCTAGCGCCACCTGAATGTTGAGATCCGGGTGGAATCTAGCCCAATGGGGCTAGCGTCACCTGTAAGTTCAATTCACAGCAGAATGCCAAAGAATGTATTAAGACTTTTTTTTAGTTCTTTGCAAGTAGTCTCCTCATCCAGTGGAAATGTAGGAACGAGATTGACAAACAGGCGATGATGTAGTTATCTGCGTAGTCTACATTTTGTGCATCAAGATCATTTCCGAAACGTCTGACCCAATGTTCCTGATTAGGACCAAGCGCTTGTAAGTCAGACATGTGAAGGAGAAGAGGGCAACTCCAGGCTGCCGTGCCCGCTTTTTCAGCTGCTTTTGCATGATTAGTGTCAGGCAAGGTAGGTACACCCAGATAAGAGAATGTGCTGGCTTAATTGGACTTGCCACTGAAGACTGTACTTGAACAAACAGTGAGACCGCAGCTCACAGATGCAAGAGTCGTTCCCTGGTATTTATTCCCCAAGAGAGGCGCAGGCAACATTGAGTAGATGAGAGTTATTAGATAACGGGCAGCGGGAGTGGAAACGTGATAATAGCCAAGCGGTCATTGGGACGTCTTATTGCTCTGCAAGGATTACCACCAATGGAGATGGTGCCACCAGGACTTTAACTGCAGAATGTACTTGACGAGGAGGAGGTCAAACATCCAAGAAGAAAGGAGAGGTGGTGAGAGATCTAAGCAGAGAGGAAGAAGCCATAGAATATATAGGGATAGAAGTGAAGGAGGCTAAACAGCTAGAACTAGAAGCAGACGTGGAGCAGAAGTAGATCGTCCATGCAGGGAAGGCAGAGAAAGAAAAGGTAAAGATGAAGGCAGGAACAATGGAAAGGAGAAGCTTATAGAGGAAAGGGAGGAGGTGGAATCATGCAGAAAGAAGGCGGAGAGAAGTCAAAGTCTCGAGAGGGGGAAGGACTGAGTGGGGGAGACGAAGTGATGGAGAGGAGGAGTGAATAAAGACAAATGTCAAGTATCTTGAGTCTTGCGCTCCAGTGTTAATTTATTTATAGGTAAATGGTTTTATCTTCTTGATTCTTTGTAATTCTTAGTACATTCAGTGAGATACCTTTGTCTGTAGTACCCATTCCATTAATGAATGCTTTAAGTTGCAGTCCACTTTTCACTGGTATACATTTTTTAACAAATCAGTGAGCATTCATGTTCCCTCTTCATTAGTGCATATGTATTTGCTATAACACGTCAATGGACATTCATTTTTTCTCATGAACATTCGTGATCCCTCAACACGTGTTCCCCCATTAGTCTTAATGGTTCTTCAGGAGGGTCTTTGATTGTTTGTAATCTAAACATGTCGGGACAAGAGACAAAATTTGGAATTACAATATGTGTGGTGTACAATTTGTGTTGGTACAATTAATATATGACTTAATAATTTCTTTGAGTTGCGCATGGAAATTTAAAGTACACTTACATTTCAATTTCCTTGTGCTGTACTTGCTGCTGCACTGTGCTGTTACAAAAATGAGTTTACTGGTGGGCACTCGTTTTCTCTTCTTTTCAATTAAGGTAAGTGCCTAATTGCAAAGTTGAAAACATATTTTCTGTAAGTATATTTTAAGAGGGATTCTTTATACCCAATATGGCCCAAATATGACAAAACCTTTCTCACCTTTCCTTAATTTGGATTTCGCATTCACATCCTTACGGTAATGCTGTGTAATGCATTGGCATGGTAACCGATTGCAAATTCAAGATGGCCGCTGTTTGAACTTCACACGACAACGTAGGCACGTTACTTGTGTGCGCGCTGACGTCATCAGATCTCGGCATCCATCTTGAATCGAGATAGACTTGTAAAATGAATTGTGTGCCTTCTCGATCTTACATATAAATTGCTTGATTCTTTTTGCACAATCATTAATCATTGGTATGATCTGATTTGTCCTGTCTAATTGATCAGGTTACTTTCCATTGCACAACTAGTAGAAATTATTACATAATTTGAATAGTGATTTTTTTCAATCGTGCAATAGTAAAGAATGAGTATAATAAAAACAGGAAAACAATAACCAAAGTATATAAAAAACAAAAAGAAAAACTTTCTTTTTCCTTATGTTATGTATATACAAAAATAGTACTTACCTTCTTTTCTCTTTACATTTTTCCCTTAAAACCATGTTTTCATGATTGGAGTGTACATTTGGACAAAATATGTTCAAAAATTAAAGTATTAAAGAAAATCTCCCATTTCTGTATCAGAATTTAATCCTGTGGCACAACAGTCAATGAGGCATATCCAGATGGCCTCTCGCTGTCTTAGAAGTTTTTTTCTGTTGCCACCTCTTGCTGGAGTCTTAATATGTTCCAAACCAAATAACTTAATGTCGTTGACTTTATCTGGTGTATTTTCAAGGTGAAAGGGCTGGCCCAAAGGATATCTGCAATCTCTATTTTTTATCGTTCTTAAGTGTTCAGCATTTCTAAATTTAAGTGGGCGTATTGTACTTCCAAAATACATTCTGAAACTCTTAAACATGAACATTTGATGGCATAAACGACAAATTTAGTGTTGCAGTTTATGAAGTCTTTGAAAATATATTCTTGACCGTTCGGCATCATGATCTTGGTCTTTCCATCATCCGAGTATGGGCATGCAGTGAAACTGCCACATTTGTAGTTGCCTATTAGTTTAGTGGAGAGGAGGAGGCTAGTAGAAAACTGCTGGAGGTAGGCAGAGACCAGTAGGATGTGAGAAGGCGAGCAAGGCCCCAAGTGGAAGGGATAAACAGATCTGGGCCATGAAGGCACCCATAAATTGGTGCAGGAGGTAGACCCCAGCGATCAACATAAGACAAGGAACTAGGGCAGGAGACCCCTCGTATGGCCCTACGTTAAGAGGGGGTGTCTGCAAGACCCACGAGGTGGGAGGCTGAACTATTCTGGGTTCATCTATTTTTGTAATGTCTGACACCTGAGTGTCATTGAGCAGTCCTAATGAAACCAGGTGGGGATACCTGGAAGCAGAGACGGAGAGGACCTACCTACGCGATACCCAGACGACATTGGCAGCAGCGAAGAAAGACACAGAGCAAGAAAGAAATGTTTGGGGCACTATAAAATCCCAGTGACTATGAGTGACTTTTTTTCACCAGGATGGCGGGCCAGTCTGGGACTAAAGGGGAGACGGAAGGGCTGAGGTCCACGTCCTAAAGGAAGTGAAGGACCTTGCGGGATACCAAAGTGCTTATTATACAGTCTCTAACCCCATCAACATAAGTGCAGTCAACCCCAACACATTTCATAACCAACATAAAGAGAATATTGGACTTTCTGTTTGTTTTGGTGTCTTGTGATCCGTATTCTTTGTCAAAAGGGAAATAACAGGAGAGAGTCTAAGTGAAAAGAAAATCAAGTAAGAATCAGATACTGGTATAAAAGGACAGAAGAAGCTGCATACTCTGAGTATTATTAAGCTGGAAGTTATGAACAGAAATATGAGGAGTGAGGACAATTCCTGAGTCAAGGATTGCTCCAAGTTACAGGACAAAAAAGATGGAGTCACAGGTTGGGAATTGGATGTGGGAGGATAAAGAAGGGGCCGAGCGGAAAAGAAAAGTACTTCACTTTTTTAAGTGTTTAAATGAAGAGAGTGTGAGGACATCAAGGAGTCAACAGCAAGAAGTGAGGCAGAGGTAGATTCATGGAGGGAGGAAGTTCCAGTGGCAGTCTCCAGAGGCTCCTCGTTCCCCCCAAGGCGCACGTGGAGGGAATAAGCACTTTAAAGATGTAGGCCACAAAGTGTTTGAAAAGTGCAGGTGCAGGGAGATCAAAAGAACCTCAGGTGGCATCTGACGTAACTCTTCTCTTGTGGCCCCATGCACAGGCAGCGTCAGGAAGGAGGGCAATCCAGACCGCTGCAAGTCTCCTTCAGTTTAGGAAAGACCTGAAGACCCGGCTCTTCCAACCACACCTTTGTGCAATCTAGATCCCAGCTATTGCGTACCCTCCCCATCCTAACATTGTACAGCAATAATTATTACTAATGTTCACTAGATGACTTGTTAAATTCTCACTACCAATGTTTTTCTCTATGATCTGTACAGTACTCGGTTGCTCCAGAGCGAGTTTTGCGCTTTGAAATAATAGGGCTACAAATAGAGAACAGGAGAGGGCCCAGAACGCAGCCCTGAGAAAAATCATATTGGACCGAAACAAGAAGGGGCGTGCTCAGTCGTACGAGGCGCCACAAAGGAAAGATAAACTAGGAAAGAGGAAAACTGTGAAATATATGACCCAGGGGTCCCAAGATTATAGGGCGTATTCAGCAGAACAGGATGGTCAGCAATTTCAAACACCCTGGATAGATCATTTAAGATGAGGAAGGGCGAGAGTTTAGAGCATCGTGCATAAGTGAGAGAATTTGTTGCCGAAAGGGTTGCGGTTTAAGTGGAGCCAGCGGGATGAAAACCTGAAGAGGGACTAGCCGGGAGGAGAGAAACAGTGCAAAGCTGGAGGTTAACTCTGCGTTTTAACAGTGAAGGCAAAATAGGCTGAAAGAAAATGCAGAGAAGTAACTGAGCAAAAATCTGTGGGAAAAGAATTTGGTAAATAGGAACAGGACCTGAAGTGAGGAGATCAGAAGAAGCCAGACCAGTGTGAGGTGGCTTCAGACGACTATGAAGACGACAGTCTGTGAATGACCAGAGGGTCGAGAAGCGATTAACCCAAGAGGGCGGAGACGGAGAAAGGGGCCAAGACTAGAGACAGAAGAGGCTTACGCTAAAATTCTCGGTTTGGCTGATTCTGAGCGCTCTCAGACAAAGTAGCTGGATGCGAAATTGAAAAACGTGTATGGATAGACAGGCACATGCACATGCTTTAGGAAAAACATAGGCTCCTATTTTTTAAATGTGGCATGGAGCCTAAGATGCCCTATTTGAGTCCTTCTGAGTGCTGTTAGACACAGTAGTGTCCTACTGCAGTGCTACAAAGTTCCTTCATCATGGACATCCACTCACGATTCTACATGTTTTGAAAGACTTTCTTTTGCAGTTGGGCTGTGCACATTTGGTCAACCTGAATTCAGCTCGTTTTTTTCCGTTATGGGGCGGGGGACTGCATACGACTAGCCTACCTACCTCCCGTCCCCCACTCCCAACCTACCTAACTCCACAACCTTCTATTTCCCTGCCCCCACATACACATGTACATGTATACGTACTTTGTGGATTTGACCAAAAGTGCATGACCGAACTGTAGACTTTCAATAGAAAGTTTTTTGAAACATGAGACCTCGCTCCCAAAATGCAACACTTCTTCACTTTGTTACATTTGTTAAATAAACTTCCCAGAGGTATTGAGAATATGGACATCGATTCCCACAGTGCACTGCTTCTTCACCTTCTGTGTTGGCTCTTAGGTTTGTCTGCTTGGAGCAGTTTTTTGCAAATGCTTTCCTGCCCTCCCCCTCCCCTTTCTGGACTTGTCACTTCTCCCCCTTTTGTGATGTCACGTGTACTGCGGGAGACCGGGGGCACGTGAAGGGGCAGAGTCAGGGAAATAAAGGCATCACCGGAACTGAGTAGGCAACAGCAGTCCGGTTTTATGCACTGTATCAGCGTGTTGTGTCTCTGTGCTGGGCTCTATTGCTGTAGGCCCACGCAGGCCTGTATATGGTGTTCTGGCCTCCTCCATCACCGGAGGGCAGCATGTGAAAGCAGAACATTTGCGACGAGGACTACGTTCAGCTACGCGTGCCTGCGGACCTATCGCTGGTGGCACCTCAAGGCTCCCCACGCTCGCAGTACCGGCAAATACACTGTCAGAAGGAAACGCACACTCTCTAAAGTGCGCCGCAGCCCTGGCTAGGCAAGCATACCTTTCTGGGGGTCAGCGCTGCTGATAGGAGAAGCATCACCATCAACCCTGACCGGCAAGACCCTGCCCAAACCACACTCATGGGGCCATTTCACCCGTACGCCACAGGAGCTGCAATCCGCTGGGGCATTTGGCTACAACAGTTTGAACTGCATTTGGAAGCCAGAGAAGTAACTGAAGACAGGACAAGGCGCATGCTTCTCCGGCTTAACATTGGGTCTGCAACACTGCGCCTGTTCAACACTCTCCCTAACAATGGTGCTGCTGATGACTACCCTACGTCAAAGCAGTATGGACTAACAAGTTTAAACCAGACCTTAATGCAGACTACGAGAGGTTTCACTTCTGCATGGCCAGACAATGAGAAAAGGAGACCATGGACAACTTCCATGCAAGCCTAAGGGAACTAGCCGTCGGCTGTGAATTCCGTGACGAGGAATTTGCAATCCGCCTCCAAATTATAAATGGGCTGTCATCCGAAAAGCTGAGAAGGGCCAAACTATCTGAAAAGAACATATAATTGTCCTGCATCCTCAAAATTAGACGTCTCAGAGAACGCACGGATGACCAGGTAGCAGTGATAGAGGCTGCGATACAACACCTACCACTGGACAACTCACTGAAAAATGAAGAAATCGCAGCAATCAAAGGTCGGCAAGCCACCCAAGAACAAGAGGGTAAAAGCAAAATCCATGCCAGACCTACCCGACCGCAAGGGCAAGACGACACGTGCAAATGGTGCAGCGGCCCATGGCACCAAGGAAACCCTTGCCCCACATTGGGACTGATATGCCGAAAATGCAAGCACATAAACCATTTTGCGGCAGTATTCCCACACCCCCCTAAATGGAGAGAAAAGGATCAACACCATCAAGACCACAGAAGGAGTTTCACCCAACGTGAACCGTCTCGCCAGCCGAAAGGGAGAGGGAGAGCGAGAGCAGTAGACAGTGCGCGAAGATCACCCAGCAGCAGCGAAGAAAGTGTTTCACCAGACAGAAAGTGGAAAGAGAGGCGAAAGAGGCCAGGGAAGAAAGACCACAGAGTACACATGATCTCTGCAGTAGAACTGCGCAAGACGACATGCGGGAAAGCAAAAAAGCTAATGAAACCACCATCTTGCACAATTACATCAGATGGGAACCCCATGAAAGTGGTCATCGACACGGGGGCGACCGTCAACATGATTCCCATGCACACATTTAACAAACTCCATCCCAAGCCAGGGCTTCAGGACCGAAGAGAGTAGCTGTTTGCATACGGCTGTAAGAAACCGTGCATGGATCGTTCCGGTCAAACCTATCCCACAACAACACATCTTTCCGAACGAGAATCTACATAGTAGATGCAGGTTGCGAGATGCTCCTAAGCTGCAGAACAGCATAAAAACTACATTTGATTCACTTTGCTTTCAGCATCCAACCAACAGAAATCGACCGCTTCCTCAAGAAACACCACCGAGTATTCCAAGGCATCGGGTGCCTTCAAAGCAGGACCATCAAGCTGCATATAGATCCTACCATTGAGCCGAAGGCAGTATGGCATCGCCGGGTCCCTTTCCACGTGAGGGAGGCCGCCGAGAAGTAGCTAGAGAAGCGTGCGAAAGCTGGCATCATTGAGAAAATATCAGGGCCAACCCCCTGGGTTTCGCCCATGGTGGTGGCACAAAAACCAAGACAACCTAATGCTCTGAGAATCTGCATAGATAAGAGGCTCCCAAACGCGGCAATTGGGAGGGAGCGGCACATCACAACAACCATTGACGAGCTGATCGTCGACCTGACTGGAGCTAAGCTATTCAGTAAGCTGGACCTCAGGTCGGGATATCACCAGCTAAGACAAGCGAGAGAGTCGAGATACATCACCACATTCTCCTCTCATCTCAGCCTGAGAAGATATAAACGCTTGAACTTTGGAATATCGTCAGCAGCCAAAGTGTTCTAGAACGAGATCCGCAGAGTCCTGAATGGCCTAGAAGGGACGACAAACATAAGCACCGACATTGTCGTCTATGGAACAAATGCCAAAGAACACCATGAACACCATGCAGCAGTTCTACAACGGATAGAAGATGCCGGGCTTACGCTGAACGCCGAGAAGTGTGAATTCTGCAAAGAAGAGCTCAGTTTCTTCGGCTACATCTTCAACTCAAACGGAGTGCCACCGGACCTGGAAAAGGTGAATGACATCAAGAACACCAAAGCCCCAACATCTGCCACAGAGGTGAGGATGGGCATGGCAACATATTGTGCGAGGTTCATTCCCGACCTGGCCACTCTCGCAAGCCTCCTGCGAGAGCTAACCAAAAAAGACCAGAAGTGGGAATGGACAGCTCAACATCAACAAGCATTTCAACAAATCCAGGACTAGCTGTAAAGCACCACGACATGGCATTCTATAACATTGAGCGAGCCACCAAGCTCCTAGTAGACGCAAGCCCTGTGGTCCTAAGAGCTGTCCTTACCCAAGTAGACAGGGATGGCGGCATACATCCCATCGCTTTCGCCAGCCGCGCACTAACCAAGACTGAGCAGAACAGTGCGCATATCGTTGGCAATTCTCTGGGGATGCCGCCATTTCAAAGTAAACCTGCTAGGGAAGACAGCAAATGTTTGCTCCGACCACAAACCGCTGATATTCATCTTCAAGGGTTCGGCACCACATCCCCCAGCGACGATTGAGAAGTGGATGCTACAACTTCAACTCTACAACATCGAAGTGGAGTACGGAGGCAGACGAAACAAATGCAGATGCCTGCCTGATACGGACCATGCCGGCCATTCAAACAGGTAACTGGAAGAATTACCTGGCAACAGTAGCGCAGCGAACGCAAGCTGCTCAAGAGAAACTGCAAGCGTTGTTCGGGATCCACCACCAACTCACGATAGCGGCTGAAGGGGTGCTGCTAAAAGGGCATAGGATCGTGCTACCAACAACATCAGAGGAGAGAGCGCTCAAGCTAGCGCGTAACGGACACCAAGGCATTGTCAAGACACTATCATATCTGAAATCCAGAATGTGGATGTCCTGCATGCAACAGCGCATAATGAGTCTAGTCGAATCATGCGCAGCCTGCCAGTCCGCCAAGAGGGCAGCAGCACCCGAACTAATCATCTGCACCCCACGGAGCAACACAAGGTGGGAATCGGTAAGCATAGACTTCTGCACCATTGCAGGGGATGGATATCTTTTGGTCTTTGTAGACGAATTCAGCCGCTATCCAGAAGTTGAATATGTGAAGTCCACCAACGCAGAATCGAAGATCATGGTCCTAGAAAAAGTGTTCGCAATACACAGGATCCCTGCCAAACTGAAGAGCGACAATGGCCCAGCGTTCACCAGCCAGGAGCTTAGACAATTTCTCCAAGACCTAAGCATCAAGCACAAGAAAATCACACCGTACTGGCCGCAAGCCAATGGCGACACAGAACGGTTTATAGGATCATTGAATAAAGTGATACGCATCGCCAAAGAACACAACCATCCCTGGCTGACCGCGTTATACTGGTTCCTGCGAACCCATCGCCAAACTCCACACATGTCAACAGGCATAAGCCAAGCAGCCCTCATGTTTGGAGTGCCGATCCAGACCGAACTCCCCATGCATCCAAACTGGGTGGCCCCGGATCCAGACATTCCCCTCATAGAGGCAAACCGAGTCCAAAGAAACGAACAAGAGAGCCAAGCTCGCCATGCCAGACACCGGGGGCTTCAGCCCGGAGACACGGTGCTGGTAAAGAACAGGGCTCCACCCAAGAAGATGACTTTAAACTTTGAGTCCCGCCCATGGACCGTTCGTGACGCAAATCACAGCATGATAACAGCCACCAGAGGAAACGAGGTAGTGACCAGGAACATATCCCACTTTCGGAAAGTCCCAGAAGCCATGTGGCAGGAACGAACAGGAAACGCAATGAAAGAACATGACCCACCCACACAATCTGAGGCAATGGAGCAGACAGTGGAGCAGCTGATGCCTCAAGCCATGGGAGAACGGACCCCTCCTACAGGCAGTACTCTGATTAGTTCTCCCAGGGCAGAAGAAATAAAAGAACACACCCTCGCTACCGACTGAGAGAAAGGTCAAAACCACACTCCTGTCTCCACAGGTATGTACTGCAGGTAATATATCGCAGGGTTAGTGAGGCCGAGCAGCACCCATAAAAAAAGACTACGTTTTGACTATGAACAATGTTTGGAAGTTTAAATACAAGCTATTATATTATTCTAAGTTTGGGAGGAATGTGATGTCACATGTACTGCGGAAGACTGGGGTCACGTGATGGGGGGAGTCTGGGAAATAAAGGCATCACCAGAACTGCATAGGCAACGGCAATCCGTGTTTATGCACAGTATCAGCGTGTTTTGGCTCTGTGCTGCGCTCTATTGCTGTAGGCCCGCGCGGGCCTCTATATGCTGTTCTAGCTTCCTGCATCACCGGAGTCCAGCGTGTGTGAAAGCAGAACACCTTTTAGCCGTTGGGCCCTTCGGTGCCAGAACCTCTTGGACTTGGTGGGTCACCAAAGGTGTGCTTCTCAAGATGGAGCGGCCACGGGCCTGCCTCACTGTATAGTGGCCCTGTGCCCCTGCTTGGTCGGCACCACCCCTCACTACATGGTCAGCACCACCCCTCACTGCATGAACTCAACAGTTGGAGTTATGTAGGAGGTATGACGCCCTCTCCATTTTGTCGACTGCTGGCATATCTGCATCTCAGTCATCTGTGGGGTGGTTCAGTTTTGATGCCTCTTCACTTGGGCTCACTGGTCCAGTCTCCACCTTGAACTTGGATCCCTCCTTGCCTTACTTTGTGAGCAGTGTGCTTCAGTCCCAGCATTGCCCTCACACAGCTGAACAGCTTCAGGCTCCCTCTAGACTGCCACAGCGTCTCACAATTTCTGTCTTGTTGATGTGGAGGGAAGGTAGAATCTTGTGGGTGAAGTGTTTGTTACAGGGTTTGTGTCTCCTTAAGAGAACGAGACCCTGTCACGTGAGACGTATCACGTGACGTAGCATGTCAGAGGGAGGGGGTACAAGGGAAAGTTAATTAAAGGATGTACGCTAATAAAGAAAGACGTATCATCCATCTCGGCGTGTCTGTCCTCCTTTCGTATGCCCCTCCGGGCATAACAACTGGCGACGAGGCGCACTGCCAGACCGCCGAGTCCTCGTCCTCCTCCATCAATCCGCAGCGATACCGCTCCGGTCCGCGCCGCAGGCATTTTCTGAGCCCGGCGCCCGAGCCTGATCCCAGGCCCTCTTCCTCCTCACGACACAGGCAATCCATGCTGCCGGCGACCGCGCCTGATCCCAGGCCCGCCTCCTCCCATGACTGCAGGCATCTCCAGCCTACTATGAACCACGCCTGATCCCAGGCCCGCTTTCCTCGCTCCAACGGACCGGCCCGGCCCGCTCCTCCACGTGCGCGGGTGATCCCACACCCGCCCCTCCTCCTTCACAGCACAGAGACTACGCCACGAGCCCCAAAGAACGTGATACTTGGCACGCTGCCAAAACAAAGCCACAACACGCCCTGTCCAGGCCAGCAGGGAGCCACACTAGCAGACCTGAGCCCCCCTCCACTACCAGGCGCTCCACGTGGCCCAACATTCCAGCACCGGCTCCACACAAGCGGAAGACACCCATCCAGAGGTGCCCACTCAGGGGCCCCTCCCATTGGCTGCACGGCAATCCGCCAGCAGTCACGACAGAGGCCCAGAAGACGCTGAATCAAAGGTGGGTGATACACCACATTAACAGCACCCGCACAAGCCAACAGGCCCAATCCAAAGGTGTGCTTCTCAAGATGGAGCGGCCACGGGCCTGCCTCACTGTATAGTGGCCCTGTGCCCCTGCTTGGTCGGCACCACCCCTCACTACATGGTCGGCACCACCCCTCACTGCATGAACTCAACAGTTGGAGTTATGTAGGAGGTATGACGCCCTCTCCATTTTGTCGACTGCTGGCATATCTGCATCTCAGTCGTCTGCGGGGTGGTTCAGTTTTGATGCCTCTTCACTTGGGCTCACTGGTCCAGTCTCCACCTTGAACATGGATCCCTCCTTGCCTTACTTTGTGAGCAGTGTGCTTCAGTCCCAGCATTGCCCTCACACAGCTGAACAGCTTCAGGCTCCCTCTAGACTGCCACAGCGTCTCACAATTTCTGTCTTGTTAATGTGGAGGGAAGGTAGAATCTTGTGGGTGTAGTGTTTGTTACAAGGTTTGTGTCTCCTTAAGAGAACGAGACCCTGTCACGTGAGACGTATCACGTGACGTAGCATGTCAGAGGGAGGGGGTACAAGGGAAAGTTAATTAATGGATGTACGCTAATAAAGAAAGACATATCATCCATCTCGGCGTGTCTGTCCTCCTTTCGTATGCCCCTCCGGGCATAACAACTGGCGACGAGGCGCACTGCCAGACCGCCGAGTCCTCGTCCTCCTACATCAATCCGCAGCGATCCCGCTCCGGTCCGCGCCGAAGGCATTTTCCGAGCCCGGCGCCCGAGCCTGATCCCAGGCCCACTTCCTCCTCACCACACAGGCAATCCATGCTGCCGGCGACCGCGCCTGGTCCCAGGCCCGCCTCCTCCCATGACTGCAGGCATCTCCAGCCTACTATGAACCACGCCTGATCCCAGGCCCGCTTTCCTCGCTCCAACGGACCGGCCCGGCCCGCTCCTCCACGTGCGCGGGTGATCCAACACCCGCCCCTCCTCCTTCACAGCACAGAGACTACACCACGAGGCCCAAAGAACGTGATACTTGGCACGCTGCCAAAACGAAGCCACAACACACCCTGTCCAGGCCAGCAGGGAGCCACACTAGCAGACCTGAGCCCCCCTCCACTGGCAGGCGCTCCACGTGGCCCAACATTCCAGAACCGGCTCCACACAAGCGGAAGACACCCATCCAGAGGTGTCCACTCAGGGGCCCCTCCCATTGACTGCACGGCAATCCGCTAGCGGTCACGACAGAGGCCCAGAAGACGCTGAATCAAAGGTGGGTGATACACCACATTAACAGCACCCGCACAAGCCAACAGGCCCAATCCACCTGCTACACACCTGGCCCGCCACCTCCACCCCATCATGAGCTCGCCTCAGGACCAGCAACCGCTGAACGCACCAGCTCCAACAGGGAACACTGCGACCACAGCATGGCGCATGCCCCCACCCCCTTTCTCCATGATGCCACAAGCCGACAAGGGCCCATGGTGGACTGAGTGGCTAGAGGACTTTAATACCTTCATAGACGCTGCAGGAGAAGACAAATCACCAAGGCTACGCAGCATGTTTTTAAACCTGGCAGGCAATGACATCAAGGTCCTCATTAAGACCATTCCCACTGCAGAACAGGCTGACTTCCCAACACTAATCGCAGCCTTAAACCGAAGATTAGTGATTGAGCCCAACAGGGACTATGAAAGATACATATTCAATCAGTGCACACAAAGGGTTGACGAGACCGTTGATGAGTTCATAACCTGCTTACGAATAAAGGGGGCTAATTGTCAATTTGACGTCTTCTCACTTGACGAGCCCATACGGCTGAGAATAATTGAAGGCTACACGTCCCAAACCTTAAAGAAACAACTCCTCAAAAAACCTATCACCATAGATGAAGTTAGCCAGATGGCCAGAATTCTAGAGAGAGTTGAAAAACAAGTGACCCAGATATCGAGCACCACTGCGACAAAACAAGAAAAAAATGAAACCGTAGCAGCACTACAGTCCAGTCACATGAGACCAGGGTACAAAGGCGCCACCCCCAACTACTTCGCGACGCCGAGAACCCAACGCCAATGCTACCATTGTGGAATGGCTTGCCCCCATGCTGGAACCTGCCCTGCGCTCTCACAGAGGTGCGGAAACTGCGGCAGAGAGGGACATTTCCAATCAGTTTGCAGAGAAGGCAGACCATTTCCGACGCAAAGGCCCCGAATTGCCCCCAATTCAAGATACCTATCAGGAACCCCCAAACCCAGACCTACCAACCACGTCCATACTACCAAACCCCGAGAAGGTATGTCAGAATGGTCAAAGATGTCTACCATGTGGACAAGACCAAAGAAAATGAAGGAGACGAACAAGTGTCCCACATTAGAGACGAATACGATGGGCCCCCTACACAGTTCTCCCACCATGGTGGAGACCTACAAGGTGGTCAATATGAAACCGATCAATACGATCAGTACCCACACGACGAATATGTTAACCTCATCATGGATGAAGGCGAAGCCCGCGAGGCACCCAAGATACCAGTTGACATAGCAGGGAAACAATTCTGCTTCCTTATTGACTCGGGGGCCACCGTCAACATAATGGGCGAGAAGGAATTCCACCAGATCTCCAACCGGCCGACCCTGACGCCATCAGACTCCAAAATATATCAATGGGGCGCCGCAACTCCTCTACAAACGGTTGGTTTCTTCAGTCGTCGTCTCATCCAAGATACCCACTCCACCACAACGAGCATTCACGTCATCCGCAGCCCAACCAAAGGCAGATGTCTTCTCATTCTCAGCTACAGGACCGCCTCGTGTTTAGGACTCATAGACATACATGTGCGTGATGGTGACAAAATCCTCTCGATGGACCCGACACCGGAGACAAGAGAGAAAGTGTTCTGCCTCCAACCAGAATCCACACATGCTGAGATGATGTCAAAAGACAACATTCTGAAATAATTCCCCCTCATCTGCAAGGGCCTAGGACAACTAAAGGAACCCCCTGTGAAACTCCACATAGATCTCACCGTCCGACCTGTGCCACAACACCCAAGGAGGGTCTGTTTCCACCTCCAGGCCGCAGTGTCTGCCGAGCTCAGTCAACCTCTATAAGACGTGATAATTGAACCAGCCACTGGCCCAACCCCATGGGTGTCCCCACTGGTAATAGTACCAAAGGACGGTGGACGACTCAGACTCTGCGTTGACATGCGCATAGCCAACACAGCGATTCAGCGCGAAAGACATCCGGGACCCCGAATTGAGGACATGATAGTCCAATTAAATAAGTCCACCCTCTTCTCCAAACTGGACCTGAACCAAGGATACCATCAGATGGTACTCCACCCTGAGTCGAGAGGAATCACCACGTTTTCCATGGACGACGGTCTGTTTCGTTACAAACGCCTGAACTTCGGCATTTCGTCAGCCGCAGAAATTTTTCATGAAGCCATCAGACAAATCATACGACCAATCAAAGGCGCACTGAACTACAGTGACGACATTCTGGTGTATGGGCGCACACGGGAAGAACATGACGTCGCACTTCGTGCCACGTGCAAAGCCATCCAGGACGCTGGCCTCACGCTGAATGTGGACAAATGCAGGTTCAGCAAAAGCAAGCTAAAATTCTCCGGCCACATATTCTCCGCAGATGGAATGACCCCAGACCCCGACAAAGTGGCATCCATTTTCAACCTGCAAGCTCCGAGGCAGATTGCTGATATTCGCTCCTTCCTGGGCATGGCAGGGTACTGTGCATGATACATACCCCATTACGCCACCATCACAGAACCCCTCCGAAAACTCCTCCAGAAAGACATGCTCTTCGCCTGGACGGCAGAATTCCAAGGAGCATTCGACACCATCAAGCAATCCCTGGCAGAAGCCAGAATACTGGCATACTTCGACCCCGATTGGCACACTGAAATAGTGGTTGACGCAAGTCCAGTAGGATTAGGAGCCATACTCGCCCAGACCAACGGCACCGACACCCACCCGAGGCACGTCGTGGCGTATGCCAGCAGAGCACTCGCTCCCCCTGAATCCGCATACTCCAAGGCGGAAAAAGAGAGTCTGGCGGCAGTCTGGGCCTGTGAACACTTTCACAATTTTATCATCGGGAAAAGATTCACTCTCATTACGGACCATCAGGCCCTCCTGTCGTTGTTTGGCAACCCACGAAAGAAAATGCCCCCCAGAATTGAGCGATGGGGCATCCGCCTGCAAGAATATGACTATCACATCGTTCATGGTCCAGGGGGTGAGCAAAACCCAGCCGACTATCTGTCGAGACATCCCAACGGAAAATCAACACCAAGACACGGTGACATAGAATACATAAGTTATGTCACCACCAGTGCGCTACCACCAGCAATGTCACTAGAAACAGTTGCACTTGCAACAGCGGCAGATCCATCCATGACCCTGGCGATTGAACTCACAGAACACAACAAGTGGAAAGACTACAAGAGATCACTGTCAACGCACGCAGGGGCAAATCGAGACGAACTGGAGAGGCTTGCAAGAATCCACTCCGAGCTGGCCGTAAAAGACAGAACCATACTCCTCAGGGGGTGCAGAATAGTAATCCCAGCAGCCCTGCGGTCAGAAATAATTAAGACGGCCCATGAAGGACACCGAGGCGCAGACAACACCAAGCGGCAACTACGATGCCACGTGTGGTTTCCTTTCCTTGACGCCCTAGTCGACCGGTGGGTAAGGAACTGCATGGCGTGCCAATGCACAGCCAGAGCTGAAGCACCTATACCCCTACAGCCGACACAGATACCAGAACATCCATGGGAAAAAGTCGCAGTGGATTTCTACGGCCCCCTAGAGTTGGGAGATTACCTACTCTTGTTCATTGATGAACACTCACGGTTTCCTATCGTTAAAAGATCATCATCCACAGCCTTTGCACAAGTCGCAGCAATCTTCGACGAAGTCGTGAGTAAATGGGGCATACCGGACGTAATCAAGTCTGACAATGGCCCACCCTTCTGCGGCCATGACTTCACGACGTTAGCCAAGCACCTAGGGTTCAAACACCAGAAAATAACACCCCTTTGGCCCCAAGCCAACAGAATGGCCGAGAGATTCATGTCATCGATCAAAAAGACATTGCAAAGAGCCAGACTAGAAAATGTAGACCCACATCAAGCCCTATGTAGGATGCTCCGGGACTACCGAAACATGCCCCATGAGGCTACCAACAAGACCCCGGCCGAACTCATGGTGAAGTACCAAGTCCGCACACGAATCATACAACACCTGATAAACAAACCAGAAGCCGATCCACAACTCTTTGAGAGAGATGCAGAGAAAAAGGAACAAGCCCGCATCCAAACAGATGAAAAGCGACAAGCGCGTCCAAAAGACTTTCAAATAGGAGATGAGGTGCTAGTACAACAGCCAACAGTGAAGAAGACCGATTCAAGGTTCGCCCCACAGACATTACAAGTCACGGCAGTCAAAGTAACAATGGTGACTGCCGAAAATGAAGAACGAGAAATAACCAGGAACCGCTCAAAATT
The DNA here is from genome assembly GCF_040938575.1 of Ambystoma mexicanum. Lineage (NCBI taxonomy): Eukaryota > Metazoa > Chordata > Amphibia > Caudata > Ambystomatidae > Ambystoma > Ambystoma mexicanum. The sequence continues at coordinate 1,107,860,626 of NC_090941.1, forward strand.
CAAGTTGACAACAACCAGGGACAACGAGAGACTCCAACCGCCAGATCCTGAACAAATGCCAATTGATCCTCGAGACACACTTTGGATGCCTCCAAGATTCTCCCCTCGTCCAGGAATAAAGAGGACAGAGAGACCTGAAGAGGATCCAAGAGAAGGCACCAGTAACCGGCCCCAACGAGCCGTGAAGAAGCCAGCACGCCTGGTCGAAGAGTGCTGAGAACGTTGTAAGGACATTTCGTCCGGGGGTGATGTTACGGGGTTCGTGTCTCCTTAAGAGAACGAGACCCTGTCATGTGAGACGTATCACGTGACGTAGCACGTCAGAGGGAGGGGGTACAAGGGAAAGTTAATTAACCGACGTACGCTAATAAAGAAAGAGGTATCATCCATCTCGGCGTGTCTGTCCTCCTTTTGTATGCCCCTCCGGGCATAACAGTGTTGGTCCTTCGTCACTTCGTCAAACTCTCACAGTTTTGCCTTTTTTGTTCTTGAGGGGAAGAAGATATTTGCTCGCGTTGGTGTCGCGTTCTGAGGGCACTAGGCCACATTCAATAACAAGAAGCTTTAGATCGCCATGAGCAAGGAATCTTCACATAGCATATTTAAACAAAAGCCGATACATAGCCAGGCTCTTGTGCCACGTCGTCGAGCCGAGAACTAAAGAAACTTCAAGGCCTAGAGAAATTCTGAAAATTACTCAGTAATGCAGCTGCTCGTCTGCCTGTGATCAAAATAACTGCATTCCTTTCTGATGTCATCTCTCCTCTTTCTCCTTACCTGCACCTCCCTCCCCTGTTTTCTCCCCTTTATTTAGCTCTTTGAAGTGATTCATTCTCCATGTAGCCGCTTTACAATTTTCAATTTTTTTTATAAATGTGTTTAATTCTTGGGCACATATCTTAATATCTGTCTGGGTTTCTATTACAAGTTTATGTAACCCTTTCTAGTGTCTAAAATAGCATTCACTCATGCAAACGCAGTCTTCAAGGGAAATCTTTGCTTTCGTTTTTCCAGTTCCTACCCTTAAGTGCTAAGGCCATGTATGTTCGTCCTAAATTCCAGGAAGGAATCATTTTAGGCTCCTTCCACTCCATTGGCTGATACCACCCCCTATTAAAGTGGGGGTGTAAGCGGAATACTGCAGGCATATCCTTGCAACCTCTGTGTCTTGCCTCTCGCCGGGTGTGACCAGCTCTCCTCTCATCTCTCACTCCTGGAATATGCCTGCTGTATTTTCACTCGCCCTCACATTCTTGCTCTGCCTATTTCCAGCCTGTTTCTCTCCACCTTTATGTCCCTTCCCACCCACGGTCTTTTATGTCCCGGCTCCTCCCTCTCGCCATTGTCCTGGCACATTGTCAGACATCTATTCTGGTGCCTGTTTCGCAATCCAGTGAGCAGGAATTACATGAGGGAGCCTGCATCCCTGCTGTCCTGGTTCAGCCTGTTCTGGAATGAGGGATGACTCACAGACCTGTTGTGTATATCACAACGGCAAGCTGCCCATACAGGAATGCTGTGGCTAATTCTGGCTCTGTTATGTGTGTGTGTGTAAAGGTCTAAAATGAAGGGAAGTAAAGTAGTGTGATCTGGTGGCTTGTCACAGGCCCGGAGGGAATCTCGGTCATGAGTTGAAGCCGAATGACTGAGCAGAGGCGTTCTCAGTGAAACAATAGTCACTCCAAATCCACTGGTGGCTAAACCCTCATTCCTATTGTGCTAGCTGTGCACGAAAAAAGTGGAAGTAATTTCGTTTTATTTGGCGGTAGCGCAATTACCTCCATTTTCCCTGCACCCCCAAAATCACCAGATTTTTGCAAGAATTACCACCGGTGGAATTACAGAGTGGTCATGCCACTGATATTTGGAGGAAAAGTGCTGGAGGTAGATCCTCCACTTTCCCTCCAAAAATCAGCGAAATTACCACTCGGTAATTCCGCTGGTGCAAATTCTGCCAAAAATCCCCAGTGAGGACTAACACTGTCCTACCACCGCTTGTAATCTTATGGAAAACCCACGAGGTCAAGTGGCAGTAACAGTATCTGATTTCAATGGTAATTTGGGGGAATTACCACCCAACTCGGAATGAGACCCATGTGTGCTTAAGAAAGAGCACACTCTGAAGGTTGACAATGGCTTTATTGATATCTCTTCTCGAAGCAAGACCTTGACACCCCCAATGTCTATGATTCTTTAGGTCAACTCCATTTTAAGCTCCTCGTCCTAGAATGTGATGCTGTTGTCAGAGGAGCAGTGGCTCGAGTAGTGGAAAAGTGGCCCCAAAGGGCTTGGGGGGGCCGGAGAATGCAGAATGGGAGAGCCAGACATGTTTCAAGTGGTTGCAGCCCACCCCACCTTACCCCCCCCCCCCCGCTGACAATTTATTAAAATGTTTTCTCTCAGCCAGTTGGCATATTGATCTCCTTTTGTGAAGTCTTAACTCCGCCAGAACCCCAATTGAGCACCTACCTGAACAGATGCGTCCACGGCAGAGGCCGGGCACTAAAATAACGAATGTCCAGGCTCCCTGAAGAGGACGTTTGGTGGCCACACCTGATTTCATGTGAAAAGACAAGATGGACGATTGCTGCGGCAACTTTTTTACAGCACCCTATGAAAAAATAGAGGCCTGCGGAAAATAATCAGCAACAAACTCTTGTTCCTTGTAAAAATCCTTAACTTTGATTATAAACAAGTAATACTTTTTTTTTTTAAAATTACGTATGCTGTCATGAATAGAATTTGGTGATTTATTCTACAGCCTGGTGCCCCCTTTTAACTCCTCTTGTCTGACAAGAGTCCTAGGAATGAATGGTATGTGGTTCTCCATTGACCAAGGGTGCATCCTGCTGGGATGTACCGAGTGATGTCATCCTTGAGGTAGGCAGGAGAAGCCGCATCAGGCTCCTGTGAACAGCTTGGAAGTGATTACTTTTCCTACGTCCAGAAACCTATCAGTTTTGAGCCACCCGGAGTCAGCTAATAAGTTTCATTGAAGAACATCAGGATTGCAATAGTGCAATAGTCCAAGTGAATAGTCAGTGTGTCTCAGGCGACTGCACACTTGCCCAGAGACATGAAGGGACAAATGCCACCTGATATTAAAATAGTAACCCTTGTTAATAGCCTCGGCCATGATCACGTCTACTGATAATCTGACACAGGAAGATGTGGTGTCAGGAGAGTACTTTTCAGGACCTCCTCCATTATCCTGTGGCTAAAATGAAGCCAGCTAAAGTCCATCTAGGCTGCAAAGCCATTCAGCCTTGGGTGTGCATTTATGGTCAAACAGACCTCAGTTTAGCTGAAACGGCTATCCGCTGGCAAAATGGAGACATTGTTACTTCAAAAAGAACAAATCAGGAATGGTAAAAATGGTTGCAAAAAGTAGTGGAACTCCACTCCCGACCGTTCCCGCTCACTTCGACCTCTGCAGGTGAGGATTGTGTCATAATTGGATCGCTGTAATGTTCTGCTCCAGGGAGCAAATAGGAAGAGCATTCAACCTGTTCAGGTTATCCTCACTACTGCATCTGTATTGCCACCAACACGTCCAGGAGTGCACATATCAAAGCTGTCCTTAGAAAACCAGACTGGCGCCCACTTTAGGCCAGGGTTAATTTTAAGGCTACAACATTAATGTATAACATCCTTCATGATTATGCCCCGGTGTATGAAGGAGAAGATCACCTGGTATGAGCCAGCTCATGGCTGGCAGTAAATCAGTGCCCCCACTGGCGAATAAATGCTGGAATTACCGGCACTAGTATTACTGGTACTGGTAATTCCGGCAATCCCCTCCATGGAGTCCTGTGAGACTCCATGGAATGGGGATTTGCTGCTGTTGCCGGCACCTAGAATATCCTGGTAATACCCAGATATCAGGCGCTGGTAACGGTAGGGGCAGTTTGCCGGTATCCCTTCGGAATTACCGGCGAGATACCGGCAAAGTTGTATTAAGAGTCTTTGGTCTGTCTGCTTTGGATTGTTCGGCTCATAGCGCTTACAAACCTCTTTGGTCCTTAGCACTTACTACAAATCAAATCAGATTGAGGCCACCCAGCTTTCTGTGATCCCTCACTGAAAGCCTACCCAAGTATCCTCCTGGGTGGCCAGAGAAAGGCAGACGCTTCCTGATCCTCACCTTGGGGTTGGTGCACTGGTGGAGAATTACCCGGGAGGAGAAAAGGGTCAGGGGAGCGAGGGATACCTGTGGGATGAGACACAGTATTTAACCTCTTCTCAAGAGGACATCCTAACAATACCACAGTGTGTAATAGCTTGTTGCCATTATAATTCCTTTGTTCCACAATTAAACCATCTTGAATGGGGACAAATGGAACCATAAGCCCTTTGGTGTTAAAAGTAACCAACATCCTATTATAACCCAAGAAATGCATATGCAGTTACAAATTCCCCTAGCTCCCAAGCCTAATAAGAGGACGTTATATAGTAATGTAAGTCTTAAGACCAAAGATCCATATTCCTCTTCTTAGATCTGCCTTATGACTGATTCTTGTGATATCCCTTTGTTAAATGTTGTAGAAAGTAGAAATCAAGTTTGTAATGCAGAAGGAGTTAAGAAAAGAAACGTTTTCATTATGGACTTCCAAGTCCCATACTTCCCTCAGTACTGGGACGAGGAAGTGGGATGAGGAGGAACAAAGATGTAGGTGTGGTTAGCCAATTAGTAAAAATGACCTACACCTGAAGGAGACTGAAAGGCTTAAAATGCCCCTTCAGGTGCAGGTAAAGAGGAAACAGGACTGCAGAAGGTAGTGCGGACCGTGTATGCCGTGGGAGGAAGAAGTAGAGGAGCAAGAAGACGCTGGGACCGTTGTGAGTCCTGAGGGGGTCTGTGCCTCTACAATCCCTACCTGCAGAGGTTGTGCAGCAGGAAGCGTGGAAAAGAAACACTTACCCAAGAAGCTGACGTTGTGCAGAGATTGCGCAGCAGGAAGATGGCGTGGTGTGAGTAGTCGAGAGGTCTCAGGTGGCAGTGTTGCAACAGAGACTCTTGGGAGCCAGGATGACTCCTAAGCAGCGTGGCGGAAGTGGTGGCAACCAAAGAGAGAGGGTGCGTCTGGTCAGGAGAAGCCATTGGTCCAGCAGTCCTGTGAACACGAAGAGGAGCACCTGGAAGCGACTTACCCGGTGAGTCTGAGACACGCTAGTGACTCCGGGACCCTCCGGTGCAGGGCGCTTGTTCAGCGCAGGCAGGATCACCGCGAGCGAGTGAAAGGCAGGCTGATAAGCATTACGAGTACTGAACTGTTGCTAACTTACAAGAACAAGCTAATAAGCATTATGAATACCAAGATACTGCAAACGTACAAAAACAAGCTAAAAAGCACTACGAATACCGAATTACTAAAAATTTACAAAACCGGCTGATGCTAAATCAAACGGAGCCTAGAAGTGAGCATGTGAGTTTGGGCAAATACCGACAACCATGTGGGGAGACCATGGGGGTCATTACGAGGTAGGCGGTAAGGGGTTAACGGAGCTGGTAAAGGTGCTGGAGCTGCCAACCCCTTACCGCCTCATTACGAGTTCTGCTTGCGGGACCTGCAAAGGCTGCGTGGTAAAACCAGGCGGCCTTAGCGGGTCCTGCGAGCAGACCAGGGCCTGTTGTTAGCACTCTCCCCATTCCCATTGAGCCCTAGGGGGGCTCAAATGGGAATGGGGATGGGTTCATTGAATGAGGAATTACCGGGCCCTCCAAGGTCGAATGGCCCGGTAATTCCTCATTCAAGCAACCCTGACCCGGTACCCGGTAAAGGGGTAGCCATGCCGCTAATAGCGGCATGGTTACCTCCTACCTCGTAATGACCCCCCATATCAGATCCCAGGCATACCACCAATACCCAAGCCAAGAGAACTTAAAGAACAGGCAATATCAGTCTAACAAAGGTTGCGAAAGACAAGATGGGAATGGAGGAAAGCCCCTTGTTGTAGCTCAGGTTCTGGGACACCTATCAGTGTGGTTGATATAAACTCACAGTGCTACAGCAGAGACAGAAGCGGGAAAATACGTTATCCTGACTATTATCTAATTGTTGATGCAGAAGGGAAAGCAAGGTGGCAAACAGGCTGCTCTTCTCAGAGAAGCTATCCAGAGGGAGATGAGCATCGTTTGTAGACAAGTCCGGATATGGATCAATGTGAAAGTTCTATTCCCTGAAAGCTGGTAGCATTTTGATATCAAAGGAGAGTTTTGAAGTTGTTGCTATTCTACTGTAAAAGTTATCATTGAAGCACTTATCTGTTTTGGTTCTATAGAAGTAGGCTGGCAGGCGAGTATACCCGTAGGGCATGAAGTGATTGCCCAGAAGAAATCTGGCAAAAGGATATGCCATGTAGTAGAAGCTGCAAGTGCTGAAGAGTGGTACTAATAGAAAACAACATGTTGAGTTATGAAATTTGGGGAATAAGTGTGCAAGCTGGTTGAATAAAAGTTAGAATTCTTTATGTTGTTAGAATTGTGAAGAAGCATCCTGACCAAACAATTTGTTGTTGCCAAAAATGTGAAAGCATTCTTATTCTAGGAGGAGTGAGCATGTATGGCTTTTTTCAAGATACTTTGGGAAAGTTCCTATGCCAGGAGGAGTTAGAGCTTATGACTATGTCAAGATATTTCATTGAAGCAACAGAACTTTGGGCCTCATTATGACCCCGGTGATAGCCGTGCTGGTAAAAATGGCTGGATACGTGTTTTTCCGGCGCCTGGCTTTGGGGAATAACTGGGGCATTACAGCCCTGGCGGTCCTGGTAATTCCCCAATGCCAGGCGCCAGAAAAAATTGTCCCCCATTCCCACTGAGTCCGATAGGACTCAATGGGAATGGGAAGGATGGATGCACCGGCACTGTGTGCAACCGTGCCGGTGCATCTCTCAAAGTCTGCGAGCGGGAGCCTTTCTGGCTGCCCGGTCAGACATGGCGGGTGAAAAGGCACCCGCTCGCAGAACTCGGGGTATGCCGGTCCGGTAACAATGGTGCCGATAGCTTAGCTGCACAGTTGTTACCGGACCAGCATACTCATAATGAGGCCCTTTGTCTTAAAAGGGATTTCCTTGTTTTTCCTTTGAACTTTAAAGAAAACCCTTGTTTGTATCTGAGGAAGGGAAGCTCGCCCCAACCACGACAAGAGACTGTTCATATTTTGTATCAGGTTATATGTTATATATATATATATATATATATATATATATATATATATATATATATATATATATATATATATATAGATATAGATATTACACAGCCACGGTAGTGGCTGTGTAGTTATGGTTAAGTTGCTATTTCCATAGCAATATAACTCCGCTCCCCCTGGACGAATCCCCACCAAACTTTGCAAAAATAGTATATGGGCCACTCTGAATTTATTTGCAAAGTCTGGTGGATTCGTTTAGGGGGGAAAAGTTATAGGGGGGTCCCAAAATGTCTTTTTTTCCCATAGACTGAATGGGGGAAAAGGTTTGCGCACGGCTACAGGACAAACCTCTGGACGGATTTTCACCAAATCTGCAGCAGGGGCAGGGGCTTGGTCCCGAAAGCGTGCTTTTGTAAATTTGGTGACAATCAGTGCAGTACTTTTATTTAAAATGACCAAAAAGTAGGTATAAAAAAATGTGTGATATCTATGTTTGCTCCGTGGTCACACTTCCCTGTTCGCTGCGTGGACAAGATACCGATTGGCTAAGGGGCTGGCGTCATGACCACGGACACGCAACGTCTCTGCCGATTGGCTGCAGTGAGACGTGTTCTGCATCAGATTGTTTGGATGCGCCTGACATCTTGGATCCGCGGCAACATGCTATTTCGAAAACTATTTTGCTGTGTCATAGTGCTTGGGGAGGTTCACACAGTAAGAGATGGGTGAAAACCTATATTTGTTCAGGCAGTAGGTGTTAATGATGTATTCTCTATGCCCGCCTTGTTCGGAATGTTTGTGCGTACAGAAATGAGGGGTTTAATAAGGGTAGTATTTAAGTCTGTGCTGTGCACAGGCACCTTAAGACTGTTCTAAGGACACGCGTGAATGGTGAATACATGTCGTTATTACATTATTTTTTCCTATGGGTGTGCTATTGATTAGTACGCCGCCATGGGTGTGACATGCGGCGGTGGTTGTGGCCAGGGCCTAGAATCTTGGATGCATGGCCGTCGGCCGTAGGCCGAAGGCCATACTTCCAAGACTGTAGGCCCTGGCCACAGCCTCTGCAGCATGTCACACCCATGGATACACCTCTAGTATTGATTATCGATTAGATGGTTGTGGGGAGTGTGTACAGTCTTGTGTGCATGGCCGAAGGCCATGCACTCGAAAACAAACTTGTCAACTCTAAAGTTATAAGCCAACATGGATTTTACATAGTGCGGTGGTTGTGGGCAGGACGTAGAGTTTTGGGTGCATGGCTGCAGGCTGTAGGCCATACACCGAAGAGTGTAGACCCTGCCCACAAGCAGTGCAGGATATCACATTCAAACATCACACCCATACATTCGATTATGTATCTGGTAGGTGTGGGCATGGCTTAAAGTCCTGGGTACAAATTGAGTACATGCTACAGTTCTAATGTTTCATTGTACGGGTATGTTACTCATGTATAAGCGACCATGGGTGCAATATGTTGCGGTGGTTGTGGCCAGGGCCTACAGTCTTGGGTGCATGGCCGTAGGCCGTAGGCCATACTTCCAAGACTGTAGGCCCTGGCCACAACCACTGCAGCATGTCACAGCAAAGGATACACCTGTAGTATTGCTTATGGGTCAGATGGTTGTGGAGAGTGTGTAGAGACTTGGGTGCAAGGCCGTACTGAAATTAGAAGCCACAATAGTTGTGATATGCTTTGGTGGTTCTGGCCAGGAACCAGAGTCTTGGGTGCATAGCCAAAGGCCATAAGCAGTGCGGTTATAAGTGAACATGACCGTGGTGTGGTACGGTGGTTGTGTGCACGTTCTAGTGTCTTGGCTGCATGGCTGCAGACCATGCACCCAAAACTAAACTTAGAAGTAGTCAAATTAGAAGCACCATGGTTTTGATATGTAGCGATGTTTGTGGGTAGGACCTATAGTCTTGGTTGCTTGGACGTAGGGTGTAGGTGGTAGGTTATACATCAAAGATGCTAGGCCCAGCCTACAGCCACTGCACCATATTACTGCTATAGATTAGCCATGTAGATTTGCATATGTATATGACTGTAATTATATTACTGTTTAATTTGTTCAGAATCCTTATATGTCTTACAAGACTGTAGTACTTGGCGGAACTAGCCTTTGTGATAAAAGAAAAAAGCATGTTAGTGTTTGCATTTTATGAAGACTTATTACATTGTATAATAGACAGTTTAGCTTTTTTTTTACCCTCATATTTAGTTTACAAACCAGTGTACTGTGCATTTTGCTCAGTTTCTGTGTTTGTTTTTCAAATCCTTGGGTCTGGGGGAAAAAAAATCCTTGTCGGATTAAAAAAGTAATGGTGCTATCATTACATTCCACCCATCCACATTTCTTTTTAATGTATGCAGTTTAGTGACCTCCATTGGCTGTGGCTCCTGCATGGTAGATTAAACCTACTGTTGTAAAGGTTTTCTTTCCAAGTGACACTTGACTGTGTGTGAATCCAGTCAGCTTGCAGTTGTTTTTGGTACCATCTGCATTATAACATAGCAGCATACGTATTATGTACTTACTATGTGTTTGTATCAGTAAGGGGGAGTGATTGTCTGAATTGCACGTAGTACATAATCTGCCATGGTTTGCATTCTGCACAAGTTGCTGAAATGGAATGGAATGGATTCACAATTAGGTATGGATACATACACAAATCGCTCATTTGGGATTTGTTCCTGTATCACATTGCTACAGAGAGTGCATGTATGTTTCCACATGTATGAAATCTGCAAGATTCCATTTATAGGTATGTTTTTGTTTTCCAGTACTTGTAGTAAGTACATTAGAAATTCTTGTGGATCTTCTTGTGAGTTTATAGTGAATCTCACCATTCCAGCACAGTAGTCCAATTCTTGTCTTATTCCGTGAACACTGTACGTGTTGTCAGGATTATTTGTTGCGTTTCTATGAAGGACTAACATTTGCAAACACAATTGGTCTGTACTGTGTAAGTAAATATTGTTAACAATTGGTGGCAATTGAAATAGAAGATTCATTGATACACTTGCATAGCAATTTACACCATTTTCATTTGAAAATATGAATGGACCAGCAAGTTCTGTACCTGAGTGCTTTTTTCGGAGTTTCTCTTCCTTCTTTGAAGAAGTACCTGGTTTACTTTCCCTAATAGGTTCTTCTTTGCTTGTGGTAATTGATGACCCTTTACCTTCTTTTGTTTTCTTTGAAGGATTTGCTGTCAGATCCTGTTGCATTTCTGTTTGAATTTGTTTTCTTTTACTTTTTCTGGAACAGGATATTGTTTCAGATGATGCAGTCTATTGTATTCTAAAATGCAAGGAATATCAGCGTTCACTTTACTTGCATCAAAGTTGATTAGAAATAGACCGTCAAGTGTACGTAAGCGTGATAGTGCTAAGTAGCTCATGCCTTCTTTAAAGACTGTGTTTCCTATATCTATCAATGCTTTGTCTATGGTAAGACCTTGGGATTTCATGAATGGTGACTGCATATGCAAGATTTAGAGAAAATTGTTCTCTACGTACATACATGTCTTTGAACAGAAGGAATCGAGCAGTTGTGCGCCCTATCCTTCTCACTTCTGAAAGTTTGTCAAAGCGAATACTGACAAACTGAATGTTGTTGTCACGTGGGTATGATTGTACTCAGTGCCCCATTAACTAGCCCTTGCTCCACGTCAAGGTTACGTTTAAGCATTACTCTACAATTTAAGGATCATTTTAATATTTTTTCCAACCCAGCTGTGTTGGAGACTGAATTTTCTTAGCTACTAAGTCTTGTTGTGGCTTGCTCATACATGGGTAGTGTCATACCATGTACGTCTACTTTGGCTGTGGCGCAAATTTCCATTATTGGTTGCATTTCTTTATTTAACATTGTTTCATTGAATTTGAAACAGCTTGCAAGAGTTGGCATTAATGCCATAAAATTGACATTTTTGTGCGCTAATTGTTTCATAACATCAGTAGCACATGCATTATCGCCATAAAGTGCAAGAACGTGCTGGTTTTTCAATATTGCTGTGCTTCTTGAGATAGTACACCAACTCTAATACTTTTTAGGATGTTGGCATAAGTGAGATCTGCAGATTGCCGCATGTTTTCTGTTAATTCATTGTATTGGAAATGTTGCCAAAGGTTGACATTTCCTATGCTGCCAACAGTTTTACGGCAGAGTTTGTGTCCTAAGGTTTTAAAAATAGGTTCACCTTTCACTGGTGTCAATTGTAGAAGATCTCCGAAAACGATAATGTGTTTCCCTGCAAAGAGTAGTTTGTTTTAAGTACTTCTTGCAATCTGAGGTGAATCAAAGCCAACATTAGGTTGGAGACCATGCTCACTTCATCTATTAGTAGCATTTTCATTTGCTTTAATACTCTGCGTAGTTCCATTGCAAGGGAAATCTTTGCTTTCGTTTTTCCAGTTCCTACCCTTAAGTGCTAAGGCCATGTATGTTCGTCCTAAATTCCAGGAAGGAATCATTTTAGGCTCCTTCCACTCCATTGGCTGATACCACCCCCTATTAAAGTGGGGGTGTAAGCGGAATACTGCAGGCATATCCTTGCAACCTCTGTGTCTTGCCTCTCGCCGGGTGTGACCAGCTCTCCTCTCATCTCTCACTCCTGGAATATGCCTGCTGTATTTTCACTCGCCCTCACATTCTTGCTCTGCCTATTTCCAGCCTGTTTCTCTCCACCTTTATGTCCCTTCCCACCCACCGTCTTTTATGTCCCGGCTCCTCCCTCTCGCCATTGTCCTGGCACATTGTCAGACATCTATTCTGGTGCCTGTTTCGCAATCCAGTGAGCAGGAATTACATGAGGGAGCCTGCATCCCTGCTGTCCTGGTTCAGCCTGTTCTGGAATGAGGGATGACTCACAGACCTGTTGTGTATATCACAACGGCAAGCTGCCCATACAGGAATGCTGTGGCTAATTCTGGCTCTGTTATGTGTGTGTGTGTAAAGGTCTAAAATGAAGGGAAGTAAAGTAGTGTGATCTGGTGGCTTGTCACAGGCCCGGAGGGAATCTCGGTCATGAGTTGAAGCCGAATGACTGAGCAGAGGCGTTCTCAGTGAAACAATAGTCACTCCAAATCCACTGGTGGCTAAACCCTCATTCCTACTGTGCTAGCTGTGCACGAAAAAAGTGGAAGTAATTTCGTTTTATTTGGCGGTAGCGCAATTACCTCCATTTTCCCTGCACCCCCAAAATCACCAGATTTTTGCAAGAATTACCACCGGTGGAATTACAGAGTGGTCATGCCACTGATATTTGGAGGAAAAGTGCTGGAGGTAGATCCTCCACTTTCCCTCCAAAAATCAGCGAAATTACCACTCGGTAATTCCGCTGGTGCAAATTCTGCCAAAAATCCCCAGTGAGGACTAATACTGTCCTACCACCGCTTGTAATCTTATGGAAAACCCACGAGGTCAAGTGGCAGTAACAGTATCTGATTTCAATGGTAATTTGGGGGAATTACCACCCAACTCGGAATGAGACCCATGTTTGCTTAAGAAAGAGCACACTCTGAAGGTTGACAATGGCTTTATTGATATCTCTTCTCGAAGCAAGACCTTGACACCCCCAATGTCTATGATTCTTTAGGTCAACTCCATTTTAAGCTCCTCGTCCTAGAATGTGATGCTGTTGTCAGAGGAGCAGTGGCTCGAGTAGTGGAAAAGTGGCCCCAAAGGGCTTGGGGGGGCCGGAGAATGCAGAATGGGAGAGCCAGACATGTTTCAAGTGGTTGCAGCCCACCCCACCTGACCCCCCCGCCCGCTGACAATTTATTAAAATGTTTTCTCTCAGCCAGTTGGCATATTGATCTCCTTTTGTGAAGTCTTAACTCCGCCAGAACCCCAATTGAGCACCTACCGGAACAGATGCGTCCACGGCAGAGGCCGGGCACTAAAATAACGAATGTCCAGGCTCCCTGAAGAGGACATTTGGTGGCCACACCTGATTTCATGTGAAAAGACAAGATGGACGATTGCTGCGGCAACTTTTTTACAGCACCCTATGAAAAAATAGAGGCCTGCGGAAAATAATCAGCAACAAACTCTTGTTCCTTGTAAAAATCCTTAACTTTGATTATAAACAAGTAATACTTTTTTAAAAAAAAATTACGTATGCTGTCATGAATAGAATTTGGTGATTTATTCTACAGCCTGGAGCCCCCTTTTAACTCCTCTTGTCTGACAAGAGTCCTAGGAATGAATGGTATGTGGTTCTCCATTGACCAAGGTTGCATCCTGCTGGGATGTACCGAGTGATGTCATCCTTGAGGTAGGCAGGAGAAGCCGCATCAGGCTCCTGTGAACAGCTTGGAAGTGATTACTTTTCCTACGTCCAGAAACCTATCAGTTTTGAGCCACCCGGAGTCAGCTAATAAGTTTCATTGAAGAACATCAGGATTGCAATAGTGCAATAGTCCAAGTGAATAGTCAGTGTGTCTCAGGCGACTGCACACTTGCCCAGAGACATGAAGGGACAAATGCCACCTGATATTAAAATAGTAACCCTTGTTAATAGCCTCGGCCATGATCACGTCTACTGATAATCTGACACAGGAAGATGTGGTGTCAGAAGAGTACTTTTCAGGACCTCCTCCATTATCCTGTGGCTAAAATGAAGCCAGCTAAAGTCCATCTAGGCTGCAAAGCCATTCAGCCTTGGGTGTGCATTTATGGTCAAACAGACCTCAGTTTAGCTGAAACGGCTATCCGCTGGCAAAATGGAGACATTGTTACTTCAAAAAGAACAAATCAGGAATGGTAAAAATGGTTGCAAAAAGTAGTGGAACTCCACTCCCGACCGTTCCCGCTCACTTCGACCTCTGCAGGTGAGGATTGTGTCATAATTGGATCGCTGTAATGTTCTGCTCCAGGGAGCAAATAGGAAGAGCATTCAACCTGTTCAGGTTATCCTCACTACTGCATCTGTATTGCCACCAACACGTCCAGGAGTGCACATATCAAAGCTGTCCTTAGAAAACCAGACTGGCGCCCACTTTAGGCCAGGGTTAATTTTAAGGCTACAACATTAATGTATAACATCCTTCATGATTATGCCCCGGTGTATGAAGGAGAAGATCACCTGGTATGAGCCAGCTCATGGCTGGCAGTAAATCAGTGCCCCCACTGGCGAATAAATGCTGGAATTACCGGCACTAGTATTACTGGTACTGGTAATTCCGGCAATCCCCTCCATGGAGTCCTGTGAGACTCCATGGAATGGGGATTTGCTGCTGTTGCCGGCACCTAGAATATCCTGGTAATACCCAGATATCAGGCGCTGGTAACGGTAGGGGCAGTTTGCCGGTATCCCTTCGGAATTACCGGCGAGATACCGGCAAAGTTGTATTAAGAGTCTTTGGTCTGTCTGCTTTGGATTGTTCGGCTCATAGCGCTTACAAACCTCTTTGGTCGTGAGCACTTACTACAAATCAAATCAGATTGAGGCCACCCAGCTTTCTGTGATCCCTCACTGAAAGCCTACCCAAGTATCCTCCTGGGTGGCCAGAGAAAGGCAGACGCTTCCTGATCCTCACCTTGGGGTTGGTGCACTGGTGGAGAATTACCCGGGAGGAGAAAAGGGTCAGGGGAGCGAGGGATACCTGTGGGATGAGACACAGTATTTAACCTCTTCTCAAGAGGACATCCTAACAATACCACAGTGTGTAATAGCTTGTTGCCATTATAATTCCTTTGTTCCACAATTAAACCATCTTGAATGGGGACAAATGGAACCATAAGCCCTTTGGTGTTAAAAGTAACCAACATCCTATTATAACCCAAGAAATGCATATGCAGTTACAAATTCCCCTAGCTCCCAAGCCTAATAAGAGGACGTTATATAGTAATGTAAGTCTTAAGACCAAAGATCCATATTCCTCTTCTTAGATCTGCCTTATGACTGATTCTTGTGATATCCCTTTGTTAAATGTTGTAGAAAGTAGAAATCAAGTTTGTAATGCAGAAGGAGTTAAGAAAAGAAACGTTTTCATTATGGACTTCCAAGTCCTATACTTCCCTCAGTACTGGGACGAGGAAGTGGGATGAGGAGGAACAAAGATGTAGGTGTGGTTAGCCAATTAGTAAAAATGACCTATACCTGAAGGAGACTGAAAGGCTTAAAATGCCCCTTCAGGTGCAGGTAAAGAGGAAACAGGACTGCAGAAGGTAGTGCGGACCGTGTATGCCGTGGGAGGAAGAAGTAGAGGAGCAAGAAGACGCTGGGACCGTTGTGAGTCCTGAGGGGGTCTGTGCCTCTACAATCCCTACCTGCAGAGGTTGTGCAGCAGGAAGTGTGGAAAAGAAACACTTACCCAAGAAGCTGACGTTGTGCAGAGATTGCGCAGCAGGAAGATGGCGTGGTGTGAGTAGTCGAGAGGTCTCAGGTGGCAGTGTTGCAACAGAGACTCTTGGGAGCCAGGATGACTCCTAAGCAGCGTGGCGGAAGTGGTGGCAACCAAAGAGAGAGGGTGCGTCTGGTCAGGAGAAGCCATTGGTCCAGCAGTCCTGTGAACACGAAGAGGAGCACCTGGAAGCGACTTACCCGGTGAGTCTGAGACACGCTAGTGACTCCGGGACCCTCCGGTGCAGGGCGCTTGTTCAGCGCAGGCAGGATCACCGCGAGCGAGTGAAAGGCAGGCTGATAAGCATTACGAGTACTGAACTGTTGCTAACTTACAAGAACAAGCTAATAAGCATTATGAATACCAAGATACTGCAAACGGACAAAAACAAGCTAAAAAGCACTACGAATACCGAATTACTAAAAATTTACAAAACCGGCTGATGCTAAATCAAACGGAGCCTAGAAGTGAGCATGTGAGTTTGGGCAAATACCGACAACCATGTGGGGAGACCATGGGGGTCATTACGAGGTAGGCGGTAAGGGGTTAACGGAGCTGGTAAAGGTGCTGGAGCTGCCAACCCCTTACCGCCTCATTACGAGTTCTGCTTGCGGGACCTGCAAAGGCTGCCTGGTAAAACCAGGCGGCCTTAGCGGGTCCTGCGAGCAGACCAGGGCCTGTTGTTAGCACTCTCCCCATTCCCATTGAGCCCTAGGGGGGCTCAAATGGGAATGGGGATGGGTTCATTGAATGAGGAATTACCGGGCCCTCCAAGGTCGGAATGGCCCGGTAATTCCTCATTCAAGCAACCCTGACCCGGTACCCGGTAAAAGGGTAGCCATGCCGCTAATAGCGGCATGGTTACCTCCTACCTCGTAATGACCCCCCATATCAGAATCCCAGGCATACCACCAATACCCAAGCCAAGAGAACTTAAAGAACAGGCAATATCAGTCTAACAAAGGTTGCGAAAGACAAGATGGGAATGGAGGAAAGCCCCTTGTTGTAGCTCAGGTTCTGGGACACCTATCAGTGTGGTTGATATAAACTCACAGTGCTACAGCAGAGACAGAAGCGGGAAAATACGTTATCCTGACTATTATCTAATTGTTGATGCAGAAGGGAAAGCAAGGTGGCAAACAGGCTGCTCTTCTCAGAGAAGCTATCCAGAGGGAGATGAGCATCGTTTGTAGACAAGTCCGGATATGGATCAATGAGAAAGTTCTATTCCCTGAAAGCTGGTAGCATTTTGATATCAAAGGAGAGTTTTGAAGTTGTTGCTATTCTACTGTAAAAGTTATCATTGAAGCACTTATCTGTTTTGGTTCTATAGAAGTAGGCTGGCAGGCGAGTATACCCGTAGGGCATGAAGTGATTGCCCAGAAGAAATCTGGCAAAAGGATATGCCATGTAGTAGAAGCTGCAAGTGCTGAAGAGTGGTACTAATAGAAAACAACATGTTGAGTTATGACATTTGGGGAATAAGTGTGCAAGCTGGTTGAATAAAAGTTAGAATTCTTTATGTTGTTAGAATTGTGAAGAAGCATCCTGACCAAACAATTTGTTGTTGCCAAAAATGTGAAAGCATTCTTATTCTAGGAGGAGTGAGCATGTATGGCTTTTTTCAAGATACTTTGGGAAAGTTCCTATGCCAGGAGGAGTTAGAGCTTATGACTATGTCAAGATATTTCATTGAAGCAACAGAACTTTGGGCCTCATTATGACCCCGGTGATAGCCGTGCTGGTAAAAATGGCTGGATACGTGTTTTTCCGGCGCCTGGCTTTGGGGAATAACTGGGGCATTACAGCCCTGGCGGTCCTGGTAATTCCCCAATGCCAGGCGCCAGAAAAAATTGTCCCCCATTCCCACTGAGTCCGATAGGACTCAATGGGAATGGGAAGGATGGATGCACCGGCACTGTGTGCAACCGTGCCGGTGCATCTCTCAAAGTCTGCGAGCGGGAGCCTTTCTGGCTGCCCGGTCAGACATGGCGGGTGGAAAGGCACCCGCTCGCAGAACTCGGGGTATGCCGGTCCGGTAACAATGGTGCCGATAGCTTAGCTGCACAGTTGTTACCGGACCAGCATACTCATAATGAGGCCCTTTGTCTTAAAAGGGATTTCCTTGTTTTTCCTTTGAACTTTAAAGAAAACCCTTGTTTGTATCTGAGGAAGGGAAGCTCGCCCCAACCACGACAAGAGACTGTTCATATTTTGTATCAGGTTATATGTTATATATATATATATATATATATATATATATATATATAGATATTTCACAGCCACGGTAGTGGCTGTGTAGTTATGGTTAAGTTGCTATTTCCATAGCAATATAACTCCGCTCCCCCTGGACGAATCCCCACCAAACTTTGCAAAAATAGTATATGGGCCACTCTGAATTTATTTGCAAAGTCTGGTGGATTCGTTTAGGGGGGAAAAGTTATAGGGGGGTCCCAAAATGTCTTTTTTTCCCATAGACTGAATGGGGGAAAAGGTTTGCGCACGGCTACAGGACAAACCTCTGGACGGATTTTCACCAAATCTGCAGCAGGGGCAGGGGCTTGGTCCCGAAAGCGTGCTTTTGTAAATTTGGTGACAATCAGTGCAGTACTTTTATTTAAAATGACCAAAAAGTAGGTATAAAAAAATGTGTGATATCTATGTTTGCTCCGTGGTCACACTTCCCTGTTCGCTGCGTGGACAAGATACCGATTGGCTAAGGGGCTGGCGTCATGACCACGGACACGCAACGTCTCTGCCGATTGGCTGCAGTGAGACGTGTTCTGCATCAGATTGTTTGGATGCGCCTGACATCTTGGATCCGCGGCAACATGCTATTTCGAAAACTATTTTGCTGTGTCATAGTGCTTGGGGAGGTTCACACAGTAAGAGATGGGTGAAAACCTATATTTGTTCAGGCAGTAGGTGTTAATGATGTATTCTCTATGCCCGCCTTGTTCGGAATGTTTGTGCGTACAGAAATGAGGGGTTTAATAAGGGTAGTATTAAAGTCTGTGCTGTGCACAGGCACCTTAAGACTGTTCTAAGGACACGCGTGAATGGTGAATACATGTCGTTATTACATTATTTTTTCCTATGGGTGTGCTATTGATTAGTACGCCGCCATGGGTGTGACATGCGGCGGTGGTTGTGGCCAGGGCCTAGAATCTTGGATGCATGGCCGTCGGCCGTAGGCCGAAGGCCATACTTCCAAGACTGTAGGCCCTGGCCACAGCCTCTGCAGCATGTCACACCCATGGATACACCTCTAGTATTGATTATCGATTAGATGGTTGTGGGGAGTGTGTACAGTCTTGTGTGCATGGCCGAAGGCCATGCACTCGAAAACAAACTTGTCAACTCTAAAGTTATAAGCCAACATGGATTTTACATAGTGCGGTGGTTGTGGGCAGGACGTAGAGTTTTGGGTGCATGGCTGCAGGCTGTAGGCCATACACCGAAGAGTGTAGACCCTGCCCACAAGCAGTGCAGGATATCACATTCAAACATCACACCCATACATTCGATTATGTATCTGGTAGGTGTGGGCATGGCTTAAAGTCCTGGGTACAAATTGAGTACATGCTACAGTTCTAATGTTTCATTGTACGGGTATGTTACTCATGTATAAGCGACCATGGGTGCAATATGTTGCGGTGGTTGTGGCCAGGGCCTACAGTCTTGGGTGCATGGCCGTAGGCCGTAGGCCATACTTCCAAGACTGTAGGCCCTGGCCACAACCACTGCAGCATGTCACAGCAAAGGATACACCTGTAGTATTGCTTATGGGTCAGATGGTTGTGGAGAGTGGGTGCAAGGCCGTACTGAAATTAGAAGCCACAATAGTTGTGATATGCTTTGGTGGTTCTGGCCAGGAACCAGAGTCTTGGGTGCATAGCCAAAGGCCATAAGCAGTGCGGTTATAAGTGAACATGACCGTGGTGTGGTACGGTGGTTGTATGCACGTTCTAGTGTCTTGGCTGCATGGCTGCAGACCATGCACCCAAAACTAAACTTAGAAGTAGTCAAATTAGAAGCACCATGGTTTTGATATGTAGCGATGTTTGTGGGTAGGACCTATAGTCTTGGTTGCTTGGACGTAGGGTGTAGGTGGTAGGTTATACATCAAAGATGCTAGGCCCAGCCTACAGCCACTGCACCATATTACTGCTATAGATTAGCCATGTAGATTTGCATATGTATATGACTGTAATTATATTACTGTTTAATTTGTTCAGAATCCTTATATGTCTTACAAGACTGTAGTACTTGGCGGAACTAGCCTTTTTAAATTTCTGTGATAAAAGAAAAAAGCATGTTAGTGTTTGCATTTTATGAAGACTTATTACATTGTATAATAGACAGTTTAGCTTTTTTTTACCCTCATATTTAGTTTACAAACCAGTGTACTGTGCATTTTGCTCAGTTTCTGTGTTTGTTTTTCAAATCCTTGGGTCTGGGGGAAAAAAAATCCTTGTCGGATTAAAAAAGTAATGGTGCTATCATTACATTCCACCCATCCACATTTCTTTTTAATGTATGCAGTTTAGTGACCTCCATTGGCTGTGGCTCCTGCATGGTAGATTAAACCTACTGTTGTAAAGGTTTTCTTTCCAAGTGACACTTGACTGTGTGTGAATCCAGTCAGCTTGCAGTTGTTTTTGGTACCATCTGCATTATAACATAGCAGCATACGTATTATGTACTTACTATGTGTTTGTATCAGTAAGGGGGAGTGATTGTCTGAATTGCACGTAGTACATAATCTGCCATGGTTTGCATTCTGCACAAGTTGCTGAAATGGAATGGATTCACAATTAGGTATGGATACATACACAAATCGCTCATTTGGGATTTGTTCCTGTATCACATTGCTACAGAGAGTGCATGTATGTTTCCACATGTATGAAATCTGCAAGATTCCATTTATAGGTATGTTTTTGTTTTCCAGTACTTGTAGTAAGTAAATTAGAAATTCTTGTGGATCTTCTTGTGAGTTTATAGTGAATCTCACCATTCCAGCACAGTAGTCCAATTCTTGTCTTATTCCGTGAACACTGTACGTGTTGTCAGGATTATTTGTTGCGTTTCTATGAAGGACTAGCATTTGCAAACACAATTGGTCTGTACTGTGTAAGTAAATATTGTTAACAATTGGTGGCAATTGAAATAGAAGATTCATTGATACACTTGCATAGCAATTTACACCATTTTCATTTGAAAATATGAATGGACCAGCAAGTTCTGTACCTGAGTGCTTTTTTCGGAGTTTCTCTTCCTTCTTTGAAGAAGTACCTGGTTTACTTTCCCTAATAGGTTCTTCTTTGCTTGTGGTAATTGATGACCCTTTACCTTCTTTTGTTTTCTTTGAAGGATTTGCTGTCAGATCCTGTTGCATTTCTGTTTGAATTTGTTTTCTTTTACTTTTTCTGGAACAGGATATTGTTTCAGATGAATGCAGTCTATTGTATTCTAAAATGCAAGGAATATCAGCGTTCACTTTACTTGCATCAAAGTTGATTAGAAATAGACCGTCAAGTGTACGTAAGCGTGATAGTGCTAAGTAGCTCATGCCTTCTTTAAAGACTGTGTTTCCTATATCTATCAATGCTTTGTCTATGGTAAGACCTTGGGATTTCATGAATGGTGACTGCATATGCAAGATTTAGAGAAAATTGTTCTCTACGTACATACATGTCTTTGAACAGAAGGAATCGAGCAGTTGTGCGCCCTATCCTTCTCACTTCTGAAAGTTTGTCAAAGCGAATACTGACAAACTGAAAGTTGTTGTCACGTGGGTATGATTGTACTCAGTGCCCCATTAACTAGCCCTTGCTCCACGTCAAGGTTACGTTTAAGCATTACTCTACAATTTACGGATCATTTTAATATTTTTTCCAACCCAGCTGTGTTGGAGACTGAATTTTCTTAGCTACTAAGTCTTGTGTCTTGCTCATACATGGGTAGTGTCATACCATGTACGTCTACTTTGGCGCAAATTTCCATTATTGGTTGCATTTCTTTATTTAACATTGTTTCATTGAATTTGAAACAGCTTGCAAGAGTTGGCATTAAGGCCATAAAATTGACATTTTTGTGCGCTAATTGTTCCATAACATCAGTAGCACATGCATTATCGCCATAAAGTGCAAGAACGTGCTGGTTTTTCAATATTGCTGTGCTTCTTGAGATAGTACACCAACTCTAATACTTTTTAGGATGTTGGCATAAGTGAGATCTGCAGATTGCCGCATGTTTTCTGTTAATTCATTGTATTGGAAATGTTGCCAAAGGTTGACATTTCCTATGCTGCCAACAGTTTTACGGCAGAGTTTGTGTCCTAAGGTTTTAAAAATAGGTTCACCTTTCACTGGTGTCAATTGTAGAAGATCTCCGAAAATGATAATGTGTTTCCCTGCAAAGAGTAGTTTGTTTTAAGTACTTCTTGCAATCTGAGGTGAATCAAAGCCAACATTAGGTTGGAGACCATGCTCACTTCATCTATTAGTAGCATTTTCATTTGCTTTAATACTCTGCGTAGTTCCATTGCAGCTTCTGCAGAAAGTTTGTAATAGTCTAATTTGTTTTGGTGTTCTACTGGTAGAAGTAGTAATCAGTGTAAAGTGACACCGCCTATGTTGTAGGCAGCTAAACCTGTGGGGGCAGTTACAACAGCTGACAGTTTGTTGTTTGTCAATTGCTGAAGGAACTTGCTGATGATTTTGATTAAGAATGTTTTTCCTGACCCATCTTCTCCACTGAGGTACAGCAGTATTGGTTTGTAATTTTGGCAGGTACATTCTTTATTTTCATGTTGTACACCATGTGCAATTTGTTTTGTTACGTCTTCAAAAATGGTGTGCTGATCTTTGTTAAGTTTTGCTTGTTGTACAGTTAAGTCTTCTATATTTTCTTGATAGTGACACATGGTGTTTTCCACTTCTGTCATAGCTAATTCTGCCTCATTTGCTATTAGTGGCTGTCCTAGTGGTTCTTGGCTTCCTGTTACAGTGGGCCTGAAGTTCTTCTTTGTGTTGCTGTTCATTGTGCAACATTGTTTTCTACTGTGTAAAGTTCACATCAGTGATAGTGCTTTCATTTGCTTTGAAAGCATCTTCATAGCAGTCATAGTTATCTAGTATCTCTTCCTCTTTTCTCCATGGTTTAAAAAGTTGTAGCAGAGACATGTAATATAGTTCTTTCTGTTGAGGAGTTTTTAATGATAATTTAACATGATTAATTAAGCTTCATTTGGTAAGCTTCACTAAGCTGCCTTCACAATCTGTGACTCTATATCTGCCTTTGCTTTCATCAGGTTTTATATTATTTTTGTATGCAAAGTTTTGAACTATGTGGTATAGACACATGCTTTCCAAAGTATCCTGTTCGGATAGTATGTGTCCAGTAAATTGTTTTGTAAAATATCTTGGCTGTTGGGATAATTTCTTGCAATTGTTTCTATGTCCTCATATGATTTCAGAACCCTTTTTCTAGATTTAGCAGGACCAAGACTTAGCCTTACTATGTTGTGTGATTTTCTGTACAAAGCAGTACTGGTTAAATGATCTGCCGCTTCATAGGTGCCACATTCTCTATGGGAGAGCATTTTTATGCCTAGGTTGTACAATTTCTTAGATAGTGTTTTGTCTGATAATAGGCCATCCCAGAGGTCTTGAAGCTCTGTTTTTTCTGCTTTTGTTAAGTAGGCTGTAACATATCATACAACAGCAGTGGAATTGTCTGCAATGTACTGCACATCTATGTTTGCATTCCATAAGAGGGCAATGATTGCATTGTAATAATTGATATATGTTGATTCTTCTGTTCTCCTTATATGATATACGTGTTCTTAGGTGATTTACCTTTAACACTATGTCGAACTGAAGACATGAAGTTGTTCACTTCACCTGTTTCTGTAACTGGTCTAGGTAAACCAAACCGGCATTTGGTGTAGTATTTCCCTTTGTTTTTGTATTTGCGACGACAATATTTGCCACATTTGTGTCTTTGAAATTGCAAAATCTGCCCATGCAGATCACTATGTGTCCGCTGTGGAGGGATTTCACAAGTGACATATTTTTGGATGAACTGCAAAACAGTGGCATGAGTGTCGTGGCCAAAGTTAGGTGCACCTTTGATCTATAAAAGCATGTGAATATGTGGTGCTCCTCTCGCTTGGTATTCTTTTCTCCAAAAGAAGTGTTGCACTTCTCCGAGGGGAGGAACAGTTTTATTGCAAATAAAGTGTAGCATAGCAATGAAACGATGATGGAAATATCTTGACACATTAACTGGAACTAGAGAGCAAAGTTCTCCAGGTGTTAATAAATGTATGTTGGTTTTGTTGTTGTTTGATATGCGTAGGAACTCATGTAAATCTTCCCATGCATATTCTGCACAATTTAGTGTAACAAACCAAATCGGTGGTCCAAGGTTTCTGATCATACAACGTACGTCTCTCTGCCATCGGAACCAGTTTTCTTTTGTACCACGCATGTTTGCAAACAAATTTGTTATACTTGATTGTAAAACCTCATATTTTTCTTGTACTTTTTGTATTAATTGCATAGCTGACATATTTTGAAAGTGGGTTCCTGATTTCAAAATGTGTGCTACTCCGTAAAATAGGGTTGCTTCACTTTCAAAGAGTAGGTGGAATATGTATTCCACATTTCGTCTAAACCTGTGATCTTGCGAATACATTCGTAATGAGCGGTATTCTCATGCCATAATCTGAGTGGGTCTAAAATCGTATCTTCCACCTTTGCCAGTAGGAAATAGCAGTGGAAAAGCATGTGCTTCTATACTTTTTTCCCATATGCTCATTGGTGACCCTTTGGTTTGTTGCATTTGGTAAGTTTCTAGTGCATCATCTATACTTTCATTGGAATACAATGGATGCATTGTGTACTGGTCCAAAAGAGTGGATACTGCAGCAGGATCCAGAAGTTCAAATTGTCCAGTTTCTGATGACTGTTCAATTATTTCAGTTGTTTCCCTTAAGCTTTCTTCAATATTTATTTCCTTGTAGTATACGTTATTGTCTTTTAGATATTGCAAGGCTTGTCTAACTTTATGTAAGTCCACCAGTTGTTGCCAAATTCTTTTGTCTTTTGTTGGTTCACCATTTACCAAGACAATTAAAGAATACTCTATTGAACGTTGCACTCCTAGAGTGTGTACATATTCTGTTAGATCTAATGGCAAATAAACTACTTTGCCACAAATGCTTTTCACCAATTCAGAGGGAGGTAATTTTGCTGTTTTTGGGTGAAGGCGTATACGTGCTTGAAATGTGTGAACTGTTTGAATTATGATGCTCTCATACAAATTTAGTTGTTGCAAGGTTTTTGGTAGTGGGAACAATTCCAAATTATTTGTGCTAGCACGTGAAGGAGTTTGGTTGTTGTCTAGTTTTGTAGTGCAGTAACTGCAACATAGTAGGGGTTCACTTATTTGATATTTGTATTCGGCTAAAAGGTAGAGAGCTATTTCAAACCATTTGGAATCTTCATTGTCTTCTATTTTGTATGCTATGTCTATATTTTTTGTGTTCCTTTTGTAAAACGTTCTGCGGCAACACACACACACACATGGTTTGGTATTTCAGCCGATGCACTTTTAAATTTTAGTATTTCTTTTTTGTATGTGTGTAATAGAAGATTGCTATGTGCAGAATTGTTGGTAGTCTGTTCTAAAACGTATTGCATTTTGTAAGTGGCTTTCAGTTCCAAAA
This sequence comes from Ambystoma mexicanum, assembly GCF_040938575.1. Lineage (NCBI taxonomy): Eukaryota > Metazoa > Chordata > Amphibia > Caudata > Ambystomatidae > Ambystoma > Ambystoma mexicanum. The sequence goes on from NC_090941.1 coordinate 1,107,885,875, forward strand.
TATTTTCTCTGGATACGGTCAATTTCTTCTTGTAGGCATTTGGGTGTACCATGCAGAAGAGTGTTATTTAAATTGGCTAATTCTGAAGCTGGACTTTTAGCATAGTATATTTTATACACTAGATTTCCTACATTTGAAAGATGTATTGATATCCTTTTGATATCATGGAAGGTGCTTTTGCAAATAGGTCCTGAAATGCAGGCTAATGAATGTCCTTGTAGTCCTGTGTATTTGCGCACTGGACAGATATCCATCTTTTGCAGCACTTTCATTTTAATTTTGTCTTTACCTTTCACATACTGATTGAGGAACTGATGTAAAGATTTGAAAGATTTGTTAGGAATGGCACACATTGACGTGCACGGCCATTTGTATACTGGACGGTCTGGTTGTCAGACCTCAGGGAACCTGGCGGCTTTGGACTAAATGGAAGCTGCGTCCTCCATTACTGGTTCCTTCACGTACAACGAAGCGCACAGTACGAGTCTAGTCTTTTTCTACACATTCCGACGCCCGTATATAAGCCACTCACTTCCGGGGTCGGATGCATTGCAATGAACAGTTTTTCCTGATCGCCTGCGCTGCCGTACTCCTTGCACTTCGCTCCTCAGTGTTTTGCTCTCTTACTCGCCTCGTTTCCTCCCGTCCTCCCTCTTTGTATTTCCATCTTATCCTCTCGCCTCCGTTTCCTTGACCCTCCTCATTCTACCTTCCGCTCCCATCTTCCTCCTGTCCCTTCCTCCCGTCTTGTGTTATTTTCCCTCTGTCTTGCCTTCTTTCATTTACTTTCCTCCCCGTCTTTACCTTAGCCTTGCCTTCCCGTGTATCGACCACCTTCTGTTCAACGGACTGCCTTGCCTCATCCCATTGGCGTTTTCTTGTACTTCCTGTGTACCGACTCCTGCCTGCCTAACGGATTGCCTGCCTTTTCCTGTACTGTATTGTTGCTACCCAGACTTTCTACTACTGGACCTACACCTAGGTTAACCATCTCTGGATATTCCTCATCCACTCATCTCTTCAGCTGAAGCATTTCTTTCTGGGGTTTTTTATGCCTCTGGCTTTTTCCCCACTGTTTAACAGCTGAGGAGGGTAGCCACAGTTCACCCATTGGGTGTCACTGTGGCGTCCTTTCACGGCCGTCCTTATCTGCAATAAAAAAGGGAAAAACTCGAACACAAGATAACCCGAAGCTTGCATTACATCGGAAAATCAGAGGAGAGGAGGAAGGGGAGGACAGGGGATCAGACTCTTCACAAGCAGAAGAGGATACAACAGATATATCTGACACTGGTTCAGTCGAATCGAGAGGTAATTCTGAGTTCTCAGGGGATACTTTTTTAAGCAGTGTATCTTGTTCCACGATGCTATTATTGATTTTTTCATATCCTCGTCCACTGCTATATATGGCAATTGTGTTTGTTTGATTTCGTTTGTATGCTTCTTCATTAAAATATGGTTCTGTGGTTGTTGTGTGACTCCATTCACTTCCACAAATATGTAAAAAGTTATTTTTGTTCACATTCCGTTCATTGATAAGTTTCTTTTGTAGTTTGGTACTTAGTTTTGTTAGTGGTTTCATCCTATTTAACACTAATATAAACAACTTCCTTTTGAGAAGGATTGCACTGTCCACGAGAGCTTGTAGGATTAATTTTGTACGGTAGGTTTTAAGGGTTGAGGATGTTTTCGGTCCTCTTCTTATTAGATTCTGAAGGACTCTGTGGTGAAACATTTTTGCTAAAATACTTTTTTACTATATGTTCTTGTTACTATAGCAGGATTGGTAGGAGCATTGTTAGCAGTACTGGCAGCTGATTTTTTTAAAGAGTTTTGTCTTTCGTGCCACATTTTGTTGGAGGAGGTAAAGGTTCGGTAGTTGAAGCTTCCTTTGTTTTGCTAAACTACTGTATTAGCTGTTTTCTTCCAACGTTCTCTACAAACTCTGCTACAGATGGATGCTTAGGTTGGATACTTTTATTTTTATTTGCTCTATTTCTGCGTTTCTTTCTACAGACTTGCTTTTTGGTAGGCATTCTTTGGGGTCTGTTGAAAAAAATAAGGCATGGTTTGGTCTGTTGTACAATGTATGTGTGCTGTGTGCATGTGTGCATGAGTTTGATGGGCAAACTCTTTGTGGTGGTGTGTGAATGTGCATTGGCCTCTTACAATGATTTGGGAAGGCTCTTTTTCTGTTTGTATACTACTACAATGTGCTTCAGATGAGAGTACAAAGTGGGCCAGTGATGAGTAGAAGCATGATTAGTAAATGCAATGGCATAAAATTGAAACAGCTATTTGTTTTCTAGTACTAACATTCTAAGGCTTCTGTATGTTATTTGAGTTCCAAACACACAGGGATTTGTGAGCCATTCTGCCTGTTATTCTTTGTTTAATAAATGGGGATTTGTGGGTAGAATGGTTCAGAAATCACTGTTTGCTTTTGGTGCGCAAATTAAATACATAACCCACACAGTCTGTTTGAGGAATAGTTAGAATATAAAGGTAGTACTGTACTTACTTTTTTTGCAGAATGACCAGGTTTCTTCGGATGTCATTTGCAGTATAGATGCTGTTGATTTTCAGGAGAGTAGTCTTCACTGCGATTGTAAAAAGAAGAAGTTAGTAACTTTGTGTGTTTAAAGCAGTGATGTTACTGTACATGTTAATTTTGCATCTTTCGCCAGAGTTTTCTCCTTTCATATTTCAACACAGTGCACGTGTGCATTTCACTTCACTATGTGCTGCCTTTGTATGTTACTTGCAGTATGTTAGTTGCACGTGCTTCAGAAATGAGTACAATTTTTAGGTTATGAAAATGCCTTGTTTCTTTTAAGCTGTGTTATCTATATAAGAGAGGTTTGTAAGCGATAGGTCATTATAGTAGATGGGAAACATTTTTGTACTTTCATATTATAAGTACGATTTCGAAAAAATCGGGAGACCCTCAGAGGGAGATGTCACCACAGCAATAGGGAGCGTTTGGTTTTTCTCATACGATCGCATTGTAAGTAGCAGTTATGTAGGCGGTACACAGTAAAAAATGGTGCCATTTTCTAATGGAAAATCGAGTTTCACGCTAAATAGGGAGGGTTGTAACGTATGTATAGGTTATGCGGGAGACAATAAGAAGTAGTGCGGTTTGTCAATGAAAAATTGGACATCTTTCACTTAAAGGGGGAGCATTGGTATGTATTGGCTATGCAGATTTAGTGGCATTAATTTGTGTAAATGAAATCATAAGGGTTGCACATGTTCTCTGATTAAAATATGCATACCTGTACTTTATACACATGCATGTGCACATGCATGGAGCTGTATGTAGAAATCCGCTACACTTGCAGAGTAGTTTTTGAAGTAGGTGCTTTGCAATGATATGCGACTTGCATTCAGAGTGATCAATAGTACATTTGAAGTATGAAATTTTGATGACAGAGTTAGATGTAGGGATGTTGAATGTGATTGGTGGATGGTTGTGTGAGTTCTTAGCTGTGTCCAATGAGGGAGTGGATTTGCGAGTGATGTGGAAAGGATAGGAGTACTGGCTAAGAGTTACGTGCCACACATAGACAACGCTTGTCCGCGGGTAGGGCATGTCACATACGGGTTTCTACAGCAAATCCAGCATGGAAAGGGGACTGTAGGCATCAGCCAATCAGATGTTCACATTGCTCTTTTGTGTCGAAAGACGGTGCATATACTGAAGACGGCAGAGGTGCAGAGGATCAGGGTTTTGGTCCTTGGAGAGATTTTTGTCCATGGTTTACAGCACTATGCCGAAAGTAGGCATGTGGCACACCATTTCGATGTGAGAGGAGTGGAGGTGGTGTGGAGCGCTGAGACTGATCGCAATCTTGCGGCAATTCTCCAAGTTTGCACCAAGATGCGTACAATGACCACTCCTCATGTGGTACTTTTGCACTACGGTGCTTGCCATTTGGGCTAAGTGAGTTCATGTACCTTGTTGGAAGATTTGGAACAGTTGGTTCAAGCAGTCATGAACATCTTTCCAACTGCAAAATTAATTTTTTCTGGGTTACTCCCTAGAGGAAAATGGAACAACAGTTCTGTTTTCTGTCCAGATCAAAGTATTGGGAGGTGTAACATCAATCGCGGCATGCATGCTTTTATGTTACAAGCTGGTATGTTTTTCTGCAGCCACGAGAACATTGTTCCCAGTAATGTGGCTTATTTTGAAGCAGATGGTGTTGCTTTAACTTTTTTGGGAAATGCCATGTTCTTTTGGAATGTAAGGCTTGCTTTGGAGAAGGTTCTGTAATGGTTGTAGGAGTAAAGTAAGAACAAAAAATATTTTAAAAAACCAAAATAACAGGTGTCAGTAAGGCATCTGCCCAAAAAAAAGGCTCTTTTCAGAGCCCACCTTAAAGGGGAAAAGGGGAATAATATTTAAATGTACAGTCGTCACGCTCTGATCCTGTACGTGTCCGCGAACATGGCGGTAGTTTGCAGGCGGCGTGTATTACCAACGGGGATTCTGGGGTGGAGATGCATGCAGATGAGAATGTGAAAATGTAGGGATTGGTCAGTAAAGTTCAGTGGGTGTGTTCTGTAATGAGAAACTTAGTGATAATGTCTTTTCCCTGACAGGAGACCAGACAGCCATGGCTCTGTGTGCTCGAAAACAGATCATCTGGATTTTGGGAGACTCATGGATACATTGGTTGAAGGTGCATGCAGAAAGTTGCAGTCTATGTGCAGATCTTGGATTTCCTCAGGTGGAAGTGCACTGGCATGGCGTGTGTGGAATGAGGTGGCTGGACCGGCTACCTCTCTGTGCAACTTTTCAGACAGAGCGTCATCCTGATATACTTATTATTCATTGCGGAGGAAACAGTTTAGGCCATGTCTCTGGAATTTCTTTGCAATTTGCAATGAAGGAAGGACTTGCGAAGGTCATGGACATGTTTCCAAATTGCCAAATAGTTTTTTCCCGTATTGCACAAAGACAAATATGGCTGCGTTCTTCTGCATTTGGTCCACAAATGGAGAAAGCGAGGTGCAATGTCAATAAGGCTGTTTGTGCCTTTCTAAGTGATGTTGGCATGTCCTCTTTCAACAATCAAAACATTGTGTTTCACAGCTCTTTCATTTTTCGCAGAGATGGAGTCCATCTCACATATGCTGGCAATCAGATTTTTCTTCGCAATGTACAAAATGCATTGCAACTTTTTTGGAATCATAGTCACGTATTTGGCAATCTGTTTTTTCAAACCTTCAGTTTTTGAAGCACATACAACCCCACTGAAAGGCTCTTTTCAGAGCCACCACTTACTCCCAGCAAAAAGCCCATTGGTTTTGCTACACTTGCACCCTCCATTTTTATGTGTCCTATGACTGTCCGCTGACTTTTCCAAAAATGCGCGGGACCTACAATGGTCACTTGATAGTTATATTGTTAAACTGAGAAAGGTGGCTCTGAAAAGAGCCTTTTTTGTAATTTTTGTTACAAAATTTTTTGTTATTTTCCAGGAGGGCAAATGAGGGTAAAGGAGGGACACCAACCACAGGGATAAGAAGGGGCAGGTGGAGAGAGAGAAAGATATAGGGTTGGCTTCATTTAGGTAGGGAGCAGTTCTTCTGGTGCACCATGACCGTAGCCTCAAAAGCACTTCGAAGATTATCCCCCCTGCAGAGTACTGCATCACAGTACACACACAATATTGTGACCCTCGAAAGGTAAGGGTCACTAGCATCGCGAATGGCTTGTGAGGCAGCTGGAGGGATGTGCTCCCCCACAGGAGTGTCTCTTGTGGTGAGAGGATCGGACACGGAGGATGCTGTGGAGGAACTCAATCTGCTACGTTCTTCACATGGCACCACCTTGCGAATGTTCGCACTGTGGAATGAAGTTAGGTGTCGCTTCATGGTTGTCGTACCAAAGCTGTACGCACCAGGTCCCCCATGACTCAGCACCAACTGGCACTGGTTACACTAGAACAGGTTTGCACGTGCTTTCGGTACATTCCCAAAAACGGAAAACAACCGCCACACCCACGACTCCTGGCGAGTGTTTGCAGTGCGGAGTTCCTCCACCTCATTCTCTTCTTCCTCTTCTTCCTCGATCTCTACATCCTCACCCGTATATCCCTCTGCAGGGCCTTGGGGAGGTGGTGGTGGTGGAGGGTTTGGGGGTGGTACAGAGGCTAATGAAGCAACAGTAGCCATGGATGCCACAAGGATTAGTTGCCTAATGGTCGCTACAGTAGTAAAGGCAGCACAACTCAATCTGCTATAGCCAGAAGCACAATGAAGATGAGCTCGGGGTGTGGCCATTTATAGGGGTGGAAGGGTGCGCCTCCTGACCATATTGATCACTCAAAAGCGCTCCTTGACACGTTCACAGGTAGAGTTACTGTATGGGACATGTGAAATGGTGATTTTATACTGTAAAATAATTTCCCATGTATGTATAGGTTCTTTTGTAATGTTGCGGAGGCAGACAAACTGCGCAAATTAGTCCACACATTCAGCGTGGGTGCGGTCACATGATGACGTCCTGAACACATCCGCGAGGGAAATGCATGCCCGCTGGACAGCAAATGCAGACTAACAAACGTGCGCATGCGCGCAAGTGTTGTACGGACAGTGTTCGGGTCCTGAAACTAATTAAAAGTGCGACACAAGTGAGACAGTTAGGGACAGGCGCGATGTTCGCAGCACTTATGGGTGTACTGCGCATGTGCTTACATGATCTGATGACTGTACGGACAGGTCCAGTGTCCTTAGGACACCTCCATTTTATTTGGCTACGAACATGCCGGCCACCGTGCCGGTTCTACGGACGGTTCCATCTTGGCTGCGGACGATACGGACAGGTATAGTGTCCTTAGGACACTCCAATTTTGCTCATTTACAGACATCTCGGACACCTGGTGTGTTCTAGGAACATGTTTTATCTTGTTTGTGAGCGGTACGGAGATGTATAATGACCTTAGGATGCCCCATTCTGTTCATTTACGCAAAACTTGTACAGATGGTACATTCTAAGATCAGTTCCATCTTGGTCGGCATTGGTACGGGTAGGTGCATTGCTGTTAGTACATCCATATTCTATTGCTTGCGACTAGCTCGAACAGGGGCGCTGTTCGCAAACATTTTAAGGCTATTTAAAAAAATAAAAATCCTCAAACCCTTCGACTACAACACACTTTCTAAAAACACACACATACTTCAATCAACAGAAAGACAGGGGGAAGCAGATACTGACACGAATATAGGGGAATTAGTGTTCAACACGGGCTGATTGTGAGGAGATGATTTGTGAGGGGAAGAAGGGTACCGGTACCGGTAATCCCTTAGCACCTGATTACAAGGTCCCTTTGCAGGTTCCCACCTTAACGGCTGGTTTTACCAGCCGTTAAGGATTGGACCCGCAAAGGGACCTTGGTGCTAATTACGGTACCTTCACAGTACGCAAAACTCTAATAAGAAAGCAGTTATCATTTCACTATTCAACATGGCAAGATTATGAATATTACACCTTCATCATGTATGCTGCACACACTGCCTATGTTTCTGCATAAGTAGCTTAGTATACTGGATAGAACTTCATAATAAATAGAATGCTATTTATATCAATGCATTGCTTAATGCACTAATTAGCTCATGATATTTATCCCATTGATCCTTGACAGTTTTTGGTCAGCATTATAAGAATCCCTTGTACAGAGTTTTCATGAAAAATAAATGCACATGTGATGTCATCAAGGACATTTGTGATGTCATCTTTGATGTCCTGGGTGTTAGTGTTAGCAGTGCCAGGTGGCGCGAGTTATGGTTGCTTATCTTACCATAACTGCAGAATTTATGGGGTTTTTCGGTTTTACTTTGAACCATAACGTCCCTTTAACAAAGTTTTTTTCACTGAATTTCACACATTTTTAGTAGCGCAACTTAACCATAACGTCCCTTTAACATTTTTTTTTCACTGAATTTCATAGGTTTTTCGTAGCGCAACTTAACCATAACTTCCCTTTAACAAAGTTTTTTCACTGAATTTCATAGGTGTTTAGTAGCACAACTTAACCATAATATCCCTGACTTCATATACATTTAACATAGAACATACTGAACCCCCACGTAGTTATTTTGATGTCCGCGGACTACCGCCATGTCCACGGACATACCGAGAATCTGAGCGTGGTGAATGTACATTTAAATAGTGTGCCCCATTTCCCCTTTGAAGTTGGCTCTGAAAAGAGCAGTTTTTTTTGGTTTTTTTACAGATGCTTGACAGACACCTGTTATTTTGTATTTTTTTTCTTGTTTTTCTTTCTTACTTTACTCCTAAAATCTTCACATAACCTTCTCCAAAGCAACCCTTACATTCCAAAAAAGAAAGGCATTTCCCGTAAAAGATAAAGAGATGCCATCTTCTTTAAAATTAACAGTATTACCGGCATCAATATTCTCATTATTACAGAAGAACATACCAGCTCTAAGCATGAAGGCACACATGCCTCAGTTGATGACACACCTAGCAATGTTTTGCTGAGGACAAAAAACGGAACTATTGTCCCATATTGCCCTAGGTAGTAATCCAGAAAAAATTATTTTCGCATTTGGAAGGATCTTCATTACGGCTTGAACCAAGCGTTCCAAATCAGCCAACAAAGTAGGGGCACTGACGTTGCCCAAATGGAAAGCACCATAGTGCAAAACTACCACATGCGGACTGTGCATCGTGGCCATATCCTCACAAACTTGTACAATTCCCTGTACATTGCAATCAGGCACAGTGCTCCACACCACCTCCACTCCTTTCACATCAAAGTTCTTTTCAACATGCCTGCATTGAGCGTACTGTTGTAAACCATGCACAAACATATCTCCAAGCACCAACACCCTGACTTTCTCTACTTCTGCCATCTTCACCACACACAGTCTCTTTCAACACAAATCCACAACCTCGACATCTGATTGGCTAATCCGTACAGTCTTCTTTCCATGTTGGATTTGCTGGAAAACCCCAGATGTAGCACGCCCTGTCCACGGACAGCCGCGGTGTCCGCGGACCGCGTAACTCTTTGACACCCCTTCTACCATTTCCACTTCACTCTCTGTGCTATTCCCTCATTGCATAGAGCTAAGCAGACACACAATACGAAGAACGTCCTCAGAACACCCCCATTTTGTTTATTTTCGAACATTTCAGGACAATTATCATTTCATTATTCAACATATTAACATTACAAATATTATACTTTCATCTTGTACGCTGCACACAATGCTATGTTTGTCCATTAGTTGCTCATTATACTAGATAGAACCCCATAATACAATGCTATTTATATCAATGCATCGTTCAAAGCACTAATTACGGTATGATATTTATTGCAATGATCCTTGACACTTTTTTTGCAACATTATAATAAAAATCCCTAGTACACAAATTTCATGAAAAGTAAATGCACATGTGATGTCATCAGTGATGTCATCAATTACATTTGAGATGTCATCTTTGATGTCCTGGGTGTTAGTCTTAGCAGTGCACAGTGGTGGCGCGAGTTATGGTTGCTTAGCTTACCATAACTGGCGAATTTCAAGGGTTTTTCGGCTTTACTTGGAAACATAACGTCCCTTAAACAAACTTTTTTTATTAGCACGCAAACAATATACAAAGATGTAGTGTAAACAGCAAGTTCTCACAGATGGCTTTACACAGAATGTTGCAAAGTAAGCATTTATGCTCGTTCACAGTGAAGGTCAGCTGCTTCCATTTTTTTCTCGCGGCCCGGAGAGGCCCACGACTCCCAGTATAAGGTTCTATTTTTGTTTTACCTTGACAGACATAGATTGTGCTGAAAGACTTCTTTTGTAGAAGTGTAGCAAAAACGTAAGACACGATAAAGATGAAATTTCTGAAACGAAACCACTTTTGTATATTATATCACTTTGAGAAAGATCGTTGGCACACGGGGAGACGTATTTTGGGACTGCACTACACTTGGACAATGGAAAATGCAATTATAATGTAAGTAACCCTCTAGATTATTTTATACCGAAATATAATAACAATAGCGTGGCATTAAAGCCCGGTCAAGTTGTACTTGTTTGTTTAATGTGGCATATTGTTTTCTACCGCGCACTATCACCGCCAAATTGATCCCCTGTCATTTAGAGGGCTCTGAAAAAGGCAGACGACACAGGGTGGGTTAATAGAAATAATTTAACTGGTCTGTAGCCGGTCAAGCGCTCTACTCGCTGTGCCACTTCACTGTAGCCAGTCAAGTGGCACAGCGAGTAGAGCGCTCGCTTTGACATCCGTGCACAGCTTGCTAACGCAGGTTCCAATCCCGGCACGGCCAAACTCAGCTTTTCATCCTTCCGTGGTCGATAAATGAGCACCACACATCGTGGGTAATAATAAGCAGCGCTGAGATACCTGACGGTTCTTAGCGCTGTATAAATGCGAAAATATTGTTATTTTATTATTAACATACTCTGTTGCACTATCTTCACTAGCAAATAGTTTCACGCCCTAATAAATAAAATGAATATTTTTAATAAAGATCGGCTGGTGAGACTAATTTATGTTTTTTAAAACAGGTATGTTGCCCCATTTTGCCAATGTCACGATTTTCAGGCTCCAGCGGATGGATTTTTCAACTGCCAGGTGCAGCTCCATGTAAGCAACTTCATGACCCTCACCATTTTATGGGACAATCGCCAAGGACCAATATGCCCTTACGCAGTACTAGAGTCTAGAAGCAACATACCAACCATTATGGTGGTCTAATGCCTCGTTGTTGGAGCAACCTTCCGATTATCAGTGCGACCATTTACTGCTTTTATCATAAACCAACAGCCTATCTACCGCAAAGGAACAACGCGTGGCTCAAAATAAACTTTTGCTGATCGACAGCAGAGACAATTGCAAATCGCTGAATATTCACTAAACATTTCATGTGAAATAAATGTACTTTACCAAATGTACAATCCTGCTGTTTACTTTTAAACCACAGTTTCATATTCCGAATTGTGGCGCACTGTGTTCTAAGCTGATCTAACACCCTTTGTACCGCAAAGGAACATCGCGGGGCTCAACATGAACTTTTGCGGATCGACAACAAAGACAAATGCAAATCGCTGAATATTCTCTAAACATTTGATGTCAAATAAATGTACTTTACAAAATTTACAATCTTGCTGTTTGCTTTTAAATCACAGTTTCATATTCCGAATTGTGGAGCGCTGTGTTGTGACATAATGTGTGTTGTCTTCCGGGTTCTGTGTAAAGTCGCGTAGGACTGGAGACGACTGGGCGCGTTTGATGACGCACTCTGTAACGTCACGGAGAGAGGCGGGGAATATGAATGCTTTCATAATGTCAGGCTTAGGGGTGGGAGATATGATTTACTGTTGCAAAAGCAGGTCAGCCAGGTCAATAGCGCCAGTCATAGGATTATCACATAATGTCGGCGCACACCAGCATGATTTATCGTTTCTTTAGTGGACAAAAAGTCGGGTGAGGCCCATAGGAAATTGTACTATCAGTGGACAAAAGGAGGGTTCGTAGAACACTTTCAACTTGACAACGAACAATACAAACAACGTTCTCAGAACACCCCCATTTTGTGTAATTGCAACCATTTCAGGACACCGCAGGTGTTCTTAGAACACATTCAACTTGACAGATTACAATATGGACAGCGTCCTCAGGACACCCCCAGTTTGTGTATTTACGAACATTTAAATACACCGCGAGTGTTTTTAGCTCAATTTTACCTTCCTTGCGAACAAAAAGGACACATACTCCGTCCTCTGAACACCCCACCATTTAGTTTATTTACAAAATGTCAGATCAGCCGTGTTCTCCGCGGACAAATCAAACACAAAAAAAGCGTATAGCACATAAAAAAACAAAACATTGAACCTATCTCATACTCCCCCACCCTCCCCAAACACTCTTACACACCAACACACTCCACTAAATACAATTTTTAATCCACGTTTCATCGCGCTGTCTGCGGTCGACGGCGAATACAAGATGGCGGGTGCCACAGAACATCTGATGCACTCCACGCCCCACGCCGTCCAATCAGCGAACACGTTGCATGTCTGCAGACATGACGCAAGCCCATGGGCCAATCGGGGTGCTGTCCGCGGAGCGAACAGGGAAGTCCGTCCGCGAAGCGAACACAGATATCACTAATGTTTTTGCCTTACATTTTGGTCATTTTTAATAAAACTACTGGACGTATTTACACCAAATTTGCAAAAGCGCGCTTTTGGGACCAAGCCGCCGCTCCTGCCGCAAATTTGGTGTAAATCCGTCCAGCGGTTCGGGTTGTAGCCGTGCGCAAATTCTTTTCCCATTATGTCTATAGGAAAAAACAAAAGTTTTCTGACCCTCCCTATAACTTTGCCCCTCCTGGACCAAACCTCTCCAAACTTTGCAACTTTGCAAATTCAGACTGGGCCATATACGTTTTTTGCAAAGTTTGGTGAGGATTGGTCCAGAGGGAGCGAAGTTATAAGCTACCCAAAAAGTGCTCTTCCTATGGGAACACCAACTTAACCATAACTACATGGACGCTACTGCGTCCATGTAATATATATATATATATATATATATGTGTTAAATGCCCATAAAATACTGACCATTATTTTGCTTATGCAGAGCACTGTGTACCATTATTATCACTATCTTCGGACATTTCCCCATGCGGAAAATTCTCCTCCAGCCACCCCACAGTACTGCACATTTCTGTGTCAAAACAACAGAAAGAAATTATTTTTTCTGCCCCTCGTACCAAAAAAAGTACACACACATATAAGAAAAATGAAGTTCACTTACTATTTTGTTGTAATTTATCTTCGTTGCAGTGCGTGCATCTACTGTCGGTCCTGGCTGCAGAGTGTCTGTGAGGTAATTACGTTGGAGGCATACTTTTTTTTGTTATGGCATAATCCATTTCATTCTACATGGTCATTAAATGCATGGTTTTTGTTTCAGACGATTAGGTTTCCCTATTTATTTACTAGTACTTATAATGTCTTTATGTGTCCCTTTTCAAAGTTGAGCATTTTTTGTGTAAGACAATAGTACAATTTCAGATACCCTCTGACTGTTTGGGTACTGTTGACTTCGTCCGCAGACATGCGCTCAGTCCATGGCTTTCAAATATCAATAGTGAGGGGGTTCTGTATGTTCTATGTTACATGTATATAAAGTAAGCAAATTATACTACATATCTCCCAAGATCACATGATGATAGTGTATATTCAGCAAAAAAACTTTATTCACATGATTTTATGATTAGGTTCCCCTTCAAAAAACCTGTGAAATTCAGTAAAAAAAACGTTGTTAAAGGGACGTCATGGTTAAGTTACCCTACTAAAACCCTGTACGATTCACACAAAAAAACGTTGTTAAGGGGACGTTATGGTTAAGTTGCACTACTAAAAACCTGTGAAATTCACTAAAAAAAACGTTTTAAACGTGACATTATGGTTTGCAGTAAAACAGAAAAAAACCTGAAATTCGCCAGTTATGGTAGCCTAAGCAACCATAACTGCCCGCACCACTCTGCACTTCTAACACTAACACCCAGAACATCAAAGATGACGTCATGACATCACAAATGTCATTGATGACATCACTGATGACATCACATGTGTGCCCCTTCTTTTTTGTTCACTGCCATATATAGGCCAGGTGGGTTTATTTGCTGACAGTCAGAAACTTAACTTTCAAAAGGTATTACATTTATAGATATTGCTATTCTCAAATGTTCTTACAATACTTTCCTTGGAATTTAATCGCATTTTATGATGTACATATATAGGGGAAGAAGCAGGCCTGGAACACAGCAATCATTTTTGTGTGTGAATACAATCATGTAGATTATACACAGTTGCTAATGATACGGCCTCTTGTTTGCTTACTTTACTCCCATATTTGTATGCATTGTAGTCTGTTTATGTTTTGTTTGTATTACTAGAAATATTTAGTAAGTAATGCATTATTAGCAACTTAGTACATGTTTCACAGCCCAGAAAATTCTGATGCAGAAGCATTCACCGTTTTATTATACAACTTTGGAAAGTACAAATATAGCACCTCTGTGGTGTATGCTGCAGCCAATACCTACATTGCTGTATGAGTAGGTTCCTGTACTAGAAGAAACACTGCAATGGAATTTTCTTTAGAAAACTACATTGCGTGATGAAGTATGTAGTTTATTACACATGTCCCAATAACCCCTGATACCTTTTTGCCAAAATTACATTCACAACCCATTGTCTGAAAAGTAAATGCACATGTGATGTCATCAGTGATGTCATCAATGACATTTGTGATGTCATCTTTGATGTGGTGGGTGTTAATGTTAGCAGTGCAGAGTGGTGTGGGCAGTTATGGTTGCTTAGGCTACCATAACTGGCAAATTTCAGGGGTTTTTCAGTTTTACTGCCAACCATAATGTCACGTTTATAAAGTTTTTTTTAGTGAATTTCACAGGTTTTTAGTAGTGCAACTTAACCATAATGTCCCCTTAACAAAGTTTTTTTAGTGAATATATATATATATATATATATATATATATATTAGTGCAACTTAACCATAATGTCCCCTTAACAAAGTTTTTTTAGTGAATATATATATATATATATATATATATATATATATATATATATTACATGGCCACGGTAGTGGCCATGTAGTTATGGTTAAGTTGCTGTTTCCATAGGAAGAGCACTTTTTGGGCGGCTTATAACTTCGCTCTACCTGGACGGATCCTCACCAAACTTTGCAAAAAAAGTAGTTGGGTCACTCTGAATTTTTTTGCAAAGTTTGGTGAGGATTCGTCTAGGGGGGTCCCAAAACTTTTTTTTTCCCATAGACTGAATAGGAAAAAACTTTGCGCACGGCTACAGCCCGAACCGCTGGACGGATTTACACCAAATTTGCAGCAGGAGCGGCGGCCTGGTCCCAAAAGCGTGCTTTTGTAAATTTGGTGTAAATCTGTCCAGTAGTTTTTTTAAAAAATGACCAAAATGTAAGGCAAAAAAATTAGTGATATCTGCGTTCGCTTCGCGGACGGACTTCCCTGTTCGCTCCGCGGACAGCACCCCGATTGGCCCACGGGCTTGCGTCATGTCCGCGGACATGCGATGTGTTCGCTGATTGGACGGTGAGGGGCGTGGAGCGCGTCAGATTTTCTATAGCGCCTGCCATCTTGTATTCGCAGTCGACCGCGTACAGCGCAGTGAAACGTGGATAAAAAATTGTATTTAGTGCCGTGTGTTGGTGTGTAAGAGTGTTTGGGGAGGGTTGGGGAGTATGAGATCAATGTTTTGTTTTTTTATGTGCTAGACCTCCGCGGAGAACACGGCTGTTCTGACATTTTGTAAATAAACTAAATGGTGGGGTGTTTAGAGGACGGAGTATGTGTCATTTTTGTTCGCAAGGAAGGTAAAAATGAGCTATGAACACTCGCGGTGTACTTAATTGTTCGTAAATACACAAACTGGGGTTGTCCTCAGGACGCTGTCCGTATTGTAATCTGTCTAGTTGAATGTGTTCTAAGAACACTCGCAGTGTCCCGAAATGGTTGCAATTACACAAAATGGGGGTGTTCTGAGAACGTTGTTTGTATTGTTCGTTGTCAGGGTGAAAGTGTTTTAAGAGCACTCCTTTTGTTCGCTAATAGTACAATTTCCTAGGGGCGTCAACCGACTTTTTGTCCACTAAAGAAATGAGAAATCCGGCTGGTGTGCGCCGACATTATGTGATAATCCTATGACTGGCGCTATTGACCTGGCTGACTTGCTTTTGCGACACTAAATCATATCTCCCGCCCCTAAGACTGATATTATCAAAGCATTCATATTCCCCGCCTTTCTCCGTGACGTTACAGGGTGTGTAATGAAACGCGCCCAGTCATCTCCAGTACTACGCGACTTTACACAGAACCCGGAAGACAACACACATTATGTCACAACACAGCGCGCCACAATTCGGAATATGAAACTGTGATTTAAAAGCAAAGAGCAAGATTGTAAATGCTGTAAAGTACATTTATTTGACATCAAATGTTTAGAGAATATTCAGCAATTTGCATTTGTCTTTGTTGTCGATCCGCAAAAGTTCAAGTTGAGACACGCGATGTTCCTTTGCGGTACAGAGAGTGTTAGATCAGCTTACAACTCAGTGCGCCACAATTCGGAATATGAAACTGTGGTTTAAAAGTAAACAGCAGGATTGTACATTTGGTAAAGTACATTTATTTCACATGAAATGTTTTTTTTTTTTTTTTTTTTTTTCCGGTGTACAGGAAATATATTTTAAATTAAAAGTAATAGAAATTGCACAACTACACATGCCACCTTCTTTGTAGCTCACCATTAACTTCTTGTTACACAAATCAATTATATAAATTAGTTAAGAAAAAAAACACAAATCACAATTCTTTACTTTCTACAAATTTCACTTCAAGAAATAATGAAACTGATCAATAACCAAAACAATTATAAATGTAGTGCTGTGCAATTTTGATTTTCCTGCAAGCTTAAAAGTCTAGCAGTAGGGTTTCAAGATTGGTACAAATACATATGGCAATTATGATGTCACCCACATATTTGGTTTAAAATAAACACAGGGTGATTTAGCAGTTTGTTTTTCAGATCCCTCCTACTTTGGTCTTTGTTGGGGAAGTCGGACAGAAACATTTCAATGAATTGGGGAATTTTGGATTTCAGTCCATTGAAAGGCCTGTGTTAGGGGAAGCTGGGGATAAAGATTGCACTGATTTAAGAACAAAGGCACCCCTCTTCCTTAAAGAAGTCCGGTCAACAGGACAAAAAGGATTACCCAATTAAATTATAGGCTATAGTTTTTCAGCGCACACTGGGAAGTGAGCTTTAATTTCGAATTTTAGCAAAAATCACCCTGTAGTGTTCCACCAAATGGGGAATTAATTAAATTAATCTTTTTTGTTAAATAGGCTAAGGATCTACACAGTTTTGCCCCCCACCCACTTTAAAGGGAAAGGATTTACGGCAAGCAGACTCCCCCACCTTTTAGTGTCGCAGGTCTCAGTTCTACTTACATAGAAA
This sequence comes from Ambystoma mexicanum, assembly GCF_040938575.1. Taxonomy (NCBI): domain Eukaryota; kingdom Metazoa; phylum Chordata; class Amphibia; order Caudata; family Ambystomatidae; genus Ambystoma; species Ambystoma mexicanum. The sequence continues at coordinate 1,107,902,957 of NC_090941.1, forward strand.
CACTCTGTTTAAGGTTCAGGACAGCCAGCTGCATGCCAGGACCTTCTGCAAAGATAGGGAAGGGATCTGGTCACTCCACTCTCAAGGATGCCCTCCCGCTCCCCACCATTGGACCCAAACAGCTTTAGGCCTTCCTAACAATAGACAGATTCATCCAGATGTGCTATCAGCAATCTCCTCTGGTGTTCCCTTGCAGCAGCACTCTTTTGATGGTAAATGTCAGGAGCTCTGTCCCTTCCTCCTAGTGCAGTCCCCCTTATATTGGAGTGATGACACCAACAATTTTACAATCTTGGGGGAGTACCCTGCCAGCCTTCTTTCAACTAGGATTAGACAGTTACCCTTCTCTCTCCTCCCCAATCCATCCTTTCTCTGTGGATTTGTTTAAGAGTCTGGATCAGACATATGGCAGCTACATTTACAAGGCCCATTTGTTCTCATGTCAAATTTTGGCAAAACCTAGTTATGTGGCAAAACTTCATAATTTTACTAATAGATGCCATAATATACATCTTTTCTGATTCATATTATACATCTTTTCTGATTCACCTAATCATGGGGAATTAAATGAGATGACAGCCAGGTCTGTACCATTTTGCATGGACATGTGGCAATTTTCTGCTGTTTTCCATAAAAAGCATAACAGTTATGAATATGTAATTTTTTTTTTTTTGTAAACTCTTTTTATTGATTTCACAAAATAACACACAAACCATCCCCCCCTCCCTCCCCCCCCCCCCCGGCAACAAGCTAAGTCCTTGCACCCTCCAACCCTCTTAAACGAGATAAGAACAAAAACAACAAAACACAGTTATCGCAAATCCAGAAGCCTCAATCGCTGCGGACACCACATCACCTTATAATCGTCATTAAGAACTTGCAGTAGTTCCCTCCAGTCTTCTGCAAATCTTTGGGCCTTATTGTCCATGGCATAGGTTGCCCATTCCAAATCCACTATCTCTCACAGTTTTCGGAACCAATCTTGTATTCTAGGAACTTCCGAGCCTTTCCATCTCTGGGCTATTAGCTGCATAGCTGCCAGAGTCGTAATGACAATCGCTTTTTCTCTTCCTCTAGGTTCACCCGCCTCGGAGACCACCCGCTCCCCCAAGAGAATGTGCGCTGGGGTCCTCCCGGCCTTCAGCCCAAATGCCAACCCCTGTGCCTCCCTCACCTCTCCCCAGAACGGTTCTAGCTTGGGGCAGACCCACCAAATGTGTTCCGCGGAGCCCACCATCCCGCATCCCCTCCAGCAGAGGTTCGTCACAGTAGGAAAAAATCTGTTCAGCCGGGTCGGGGTATAGTGCCACCTAAACATAATCTTATACCACGTCTCCTGTAATTGGGACGCTCTAGCCAGTTTGGGGATCTTCCTCCACAGTGTCCCCCAGTCCGCCCTGCTAATCCGGCGTCCTAGGGCCTCCTCCCACTCTCGCATATATGCCCATTGGGCCCCTTCCTTAGGGCCTGCCAGAGTCTTATATATGTTAGAGATAAGGCCTCTCACCCCGTCACTCGTAAGCAAGAGTTTTTCAAAGGGAGTCGGATCCCTTGTTGCAGCTTTCCTGTTCCCTGGATGAAGAACCCAATGGCGGATCTGAGCATATCTCAGCCTCTCCCTCTCTTGTACTGCAAAAAGCTTCTTACAGTCGCTGAATGCTAACACCTCTCCTCCAGAAAACATATCGCACAGTTTACGACAGCCCCCTTCCTGCCAATTCACAAAGGCGCCTTTCTCCACCCTAGGGGAGAAGTCCCCGTTACCGAATATGGGAGTGAAGGGAGATGGGAATGTGGTGATCCCCTCTGATTTTGCTAGCCTATCCCATGTATCTGCCATAAGTTTGGTGATGGTGCTTTCATAAAGATGGACCGGCCTAAGCCGTTTCGGGAGCCACAATACTTCGGCCAGGTTTCAATGTGCTACCGCCCTATCCATTCTCACCCACAATTTATCTTGCGTGCCGTCCTCTCCCTTCAACCATTCCCTGATAATTCGCAGCTGAGCTGCCTCATAATAACGTCTAAAATTCGGTACTGCCAGGCCCCCCTCGCTCTTCGGTGCCATCAAAATTCGAATGCCCACCCTAGGTCTCTTTCCTTCCCAAATGAATTCCCTGGTTAGAGTTTCCAGCTCCTTGAAATAACTCGCCGGTACTGGCAATGGAACAGCTTGGAATAAGTACAGGAGCCTGGGGAGTGTAACCATTTTAACTGCGGCTATCCGCCCCAGCCACGAGACCCTCAAAGCTCTCCACTTTAGAAAATCCCTCTTAACGGCCTTAAGAAGCGGGGGGAAGTTTGCCCGAAACCATCCAGACAGGTTGGCAGTAAGTCTCACCCCTAAATAGCGTATCCCTCCCGGGCTCCACAGAAAGTCAGAGGCCGCCCGTAGGTTCTCTCGTTCCGCTGGGTCAAGCGTTAAGTTCAGGATCTCGGATTTGTTAGCATTAATCTTCAGACCCGAGGCCGACCCAAAAGCATCCAGAAGGGCCACACAGGCCGGCAGTGAAGTTCGCGGGGCGGTAAGCATGAGCAACATGTCGTCAGCAAAGGCTGCTACTCTGTGCTGATCCCCTCCAAATGGAATCCCCTGGATATCCCTTGCCTCCCGGATGGCTTGGAGGAGTGGCTCTAGATAGAGAGCAAATAATATTGGGGAGAGGGGACAGCCTTGTTTTGTCCCTCTCTGTAGAGAAATTGCCCTGGAGGCACTCCCGTTCACCATCACCCTAATGGAGGGAGTCTGATAATTAGCCTTGACCATCCTCAAAAATTCCCCCCCAAACCCCATTTTCCCCATTATTCGAAAGAGGAAGGGCCACTCGACGCGGTCAAAAGCCTTCTCCGCGTCCAGAGCTACCAGGATCGCGGGGGTGTGCGTTTTATGAACCTTCTCGATTACATGAGCCACCCGACGAATGTTGTCCGCGGTTTGTCTACCTTTGACAAACCCGACTTGATCTGGATGTACCAGGTCTGGGAGGATGGCATCTAGCCTATTGGCCAGTATCTTAGTAAAAATCTTAGCATCCAGATTGATCAATGCTATAGGGCGATATGATGCTAAGTCTTCCGGATTTTTACTGGGCTTCAAGAGTAGGGTGACTTTGGCCTCCTCCATGGAAGGCGTAATGCGGCCCGTGAGGCGAAATGAATTAAACAGCGAGGTGAGGATTGGGGTTAGTTGCACACTGAACAGTTTATAAAAAACGGCTGTATAACCATCTGGGCCAGGGGCCTTTCCCGGCGGAAGGGCTCCTATCACACCCCGCACTTCGTCCTCTTCAATTTCCCGATCAAGGGCTTCGCGTACCGCACTACTTATTTTCCTCAGGTGGACCTTCCGGAGGAAGTCCTCTTGTTTCTCACCTGGGGGATATTGGGTAGCGTAGAGCGACTCGTAGAACTTAGCAAATGCTTCCTGGACCTCCCCTTGATCCGAGACCCGCTCCCCCCCAGGCAGCCTCAATGCCGTAATCGTATTCCTCGCCCTTTTGCCTCTCAGTAATCGCGCCAGCAGAGTGCCCGATTTATTGGCCTTTGCGTAATATTGTTGGCGCACCGACAGCATTGCCCCTTCCGCCTTCTTGGTGCGCAACAGTTCCAACTGCCCAACCGCCTTCCTATATACCCGCATTGCCCTGCGAGAGGGAATATCCCCAGCCGCCTTCCTAGCCACCTCCACTTCAGCTTCCAACTGTGATTCACGCTTCTGCAGTTGTTTCACCCGATAGGCCGATATAGCTATTAGTTCCCCCCTAAGGGTGGCCTTAAAGGCATCCCACCGCATATCTTCCCCAGTATCCCCCTTCTTGTTCGTGTCAAAAAAGAGCCTAATCTACTCTTCAATATCCTCTCTGAGCACCGGGTCCCTCAAGATGTATGCAGGGAGTTTCCAGCCCCAAATCCCTTTCCTTTTCTGACCCACCTCCATCACTAAGGAAACTATTTTATGGTCCGCAATCCCTAACGGTCCCGTGCTGACTTCCCGAATTGCTCCAACTAATGCGGCAGAGACCCAAATGTAATCAATTCTAGATTGCGAACCATGGACTCCCGACAAAAAGGTGTGGCCCTCCTCATCACCTCTAACCTCCCTCCAAGTGTCACGCAGCCCCAGCCTACCGACCCTTTCCTTCAAATCCTTAGACATTACCGCTCCTCCGCCCTCCCTGCTACCACCTGTTCTATCCTTCCCCTTGTCCCAGGCAATATTAAGATCCCCAAGAAGAACAATATGGCCCCAAGAGAACTCTTCCAAAAGCTCCACTATCCGCCTTAAGAAGGGATCCTGGCCCGTGTTGGGAGCGTACACCACTGCTATTGTCAGAGGGACCCCTTGACACTTCCCTTTAACTATAATATACCTCCCGTCCTTATCCCTTAAAGTTCCCTCGGGTTTAAAGTCTACTGTGTTCCTAATTGCCAGGGCTACCCCCCTGGCTTTGCAGTGACTCGAGGCATGCCAAATTTGATCAAAACCGTGCAGTTTCACCCTGCCCTGATCCCTATGAAGTAAATGTGTCTCCTGGAGCCCCATAATATCTGGTTGTTCCTTTTGTGTGAAGTGCTCCAACTTTCTCCTTTTGAGGGGGGTGTTCAACCCCCGAACATTATGCGTTACCCACTTAAGTGAGCCCTTAGCCGTGTGAGTCCGCTTGCAACAGGGAAGGTCGTGTCCCCCTCATAAAGTATCATTTGCTTGTTGCCGCCCCCCCAAACCCCTTGAAAAACTACCCCGCCCACCCCCCTTCTCCCCTGAAGGATAAAACCTTCCCGCCCTCTCCTCCCCCCAAACTCAGGCATCTCCGCCCTTCCGCTTCCAACACGGTTGCGCCCCCCGTGACCCATGCTCTAAGACACCTTACGAAAGCCCACCACCCCTCTCATCACATCTCGGGTCAAGGTTGCACAGCAGGAGCACCGCCAGTATCACCGGGAGTCCCCTCCCTCGACCACGCTCCCCCCCTAGGGCCTCTCCTCCTCCTTCCCCGGACCGTCGTCCAGTTCCAGGGTCGCGTTCCAACGCGACCGCTCGCGCCCGATGATCCCCCACCCGGAGGAGAATCATCCAACTCGATGCGAAGCAAAGCAGCCCCCTCCTGGGGTGATGTAATTCGTCTCTGGGACCCCTCCCAATCAAAAAGCAGGCCAAAGGGGAATGTCCACCTGTAGCGAATCGATCTCTCATTGAGGACCTTTATCACGGGGCTCATCAGACGCCTCTTTGTAAGGGTACAGCTTGCCAAGTCCTGGAAGAGAGCAATCTTCTGACCCTCGAACATTATTGGCTCTCGTGACCTAGCCTCCCTGAGAACTGCCTCCTTCTGGGCGTAACGGGCAAAAGCGGCTAAGACATCCCTTGGTTTCGCCGTCTGACCAGCGATTAGTCGCCCAGTCCTATGCACTCGATCTAGCTCCACCGTTTCCGGGCCACCCTCGCCCAGTATATCGGCGAAAATTCCCTGAAGCACCACCTTCAACGATTTATCTGAGACCGATTCCGGCAGCATTTTGACTCGAATGTTGACCCTACGAGACCTGTTTTCCAGGTCTTCAACTTGAAGTTCAAGATTCCTGGTGGCGACATCCAACCTTTCTATGGCTTCGCTGTTTGCCGCGTTCTCTCTGTCCGCCTCTTGGAGGCCTTTCTCCAAGATGTCAGTCCTCTCCCCTAATTGACGCATCTCCTGCTTCAGCTCTCCCACAGCTTCGCTCAAGTCTGTGCGTAGCAGTTGAAATTGCTCCTGGAAAGTTTTGGACAGGTTGGCCTGTAGGGAGTGTAGCTCTCCGAGAAACTCCTTCTTGGGCATATTTGCCAAGTCCTCCGTCTGCCCCTGAGCGGTGTCTCCACTTGCTGCACCTCCCGGGAGTTCCGACCCCTCCTTCAAGTTTTGTGCCGACCACATGGTGCGTAATGTAGTGGTGGTTTCTCCTGAGGGCTGAGCTTGCCTTCCCCTTTTGCCCTTGGGCCTTGTGGTCATGCCTGGATGCCTCCTGGTGTGCGGCTCAAATCTTCGCCCGGCCCTCACACAGGCCCTCAGCCGAATTCCCACACCGGCTCCGGGGCCCCTCACGCAGCCACACCTCAGCCCCCAGTTGCAGGGGGTCCACTTTCCCGATCTCACTGAGGCGTCGTCACTCCGCCACTACTGTCATTCCCCCCCGCACCGGCCAACGGCAGATTACAGGCCCTTCTCCCAGGGCGGACGTCCCCAAGTCCTTCCTCCACCCCCAGAGTTGCTGGGGGTTAGTTCCCCGCACTTCGGTGGCTCCAGCCGGGCCCTCTCTCCCTCCAGTTCAGCACTGCAGGGCTCGCCACTACTGGGCTCCTCCCCTGATTTCACCCGGCGGCCTGTTGCGGCCTCTGCGCTGCTGGCACCTCTCTTCTCTGCCGGCCCTGCTCAGAGTGCCCCCCCTCTCCGCTTCCGCCCCTGGGCTCACCGTCTTTGGGGCTCCGCAGGCCGCCGGGAGCGATCTTCCTCGGGCGTCCTCCCGCTCCGCGCTCTTCTTCGCACTGGTGGGGCCGGAGCGAGAAGAGCCCCCCCGCAGGCCACCACGCGTCTCCGCGGGCCAGTTCTCGGGCGCACCCCCTCAGGTGGGGGCCTCCAACGGATCCGCGCCCCGCTGCGCCGCCTCCCGCAGGCCCCCGCCGCAACACGCTGTAGGGCCGCGGCAGCCGCGCCAGCCGCTCCTCCTCCTTCACTCGGAGGCCGCGATGCAGCACTCCCCTTCGCGCTGCAGCTGCTCCACTCCTCTCCCGCCGGCACTCGTCTCCGACCTCCTGAGGGTCGCGGGGGCTCGGGCAGCGCCCGCAACGGTGCACTGGAGGGGTGGTGGGCACCTTCCCTGATTTCGGGTCCGAGGAGCGCCGTCCGCACAACTACTCAGTGCCGGCGGCCATCTTGGAATCCATGCACATGAAATGTTTAGAGAATATTCAGCGATTTGCATTTGTCTTTGTTGTCGATCCGCAAAAGTTCATGTTGAGCCCCGCGATGTTCCTTTGCGGTACAAAGGGTGTTAGATCAGCTTAGAACACAGTGCGCCACAATTCGGAATATGAAACTGTGGTTCAAAAGTAAACAGCAGGATTGTACATTTGGTAAAGTACATTTATTTCACATGAAATGTTTAGTGAATATTCAGCGATTTGCAATTGTCTCTGCTGTCGATCAGCAAAAGTTTATTTTGAGCCACGCGTTGTTCCTTTGCGGTAGATAGGCTGTTGGTTTATGATAAAAGCAGTAAATGGTCGCTCTGATAATCGGAAGGTTGCTCCAACAACGAGCCATTAGACCACCCTATTGGTTGGTATGTTGTTTGTAGCCGCTAGTACTGCGTAAGGGCATATTGGTCCTTGGCGATTGTCCCATAAAATGGTGAGGGTCATGAAGTTGCATATTTGGACTTGCACCTGGCAGTTGAAGACCCCATCCGCTAGAGTCTGTAAATCGTGACATAGACAAAATGGGGCCACGTACCTGTTTTAAAAAACATAAATTAGTCTCACCAGCCGATCTTCATTAAAAATCAACATTTTATTTATTAGGGCCTGAAACTATTTGCTATCGAAGATAATGCAACAGAGTATGTTAATAATAAAATAATAATATTTTCCCATTCATATAGCGCTAAGAACCGTGAGGTATGTAAGCGGTGCTTATTATTAACCACGGTGTGTGGTGCTCATTTATCGACCACGGAAGGATGAAAGGCTGAGTTTCGCCTTGCCGGGATTCAAACCTGCGTTAGCAAGCTGTGCACGGATGTCAAAGCGAGCGCTGTACTCGCTGTGCCACTTGACAGGCTACCGTGAAGTGGCACAGCGAGTAGAGCGCTTGACCGCCTATAGACCGGTTAAATTATTTCTATTAACCCACCCTGTGTCGTCTGCCTTTTTCAGAGCCCTCTAAACGACAGGGGATCAATTCGGCGGTGATAGTGCGCGGTAGAAAACATTATGCCACTTTCAACGAACAAGTTCAACTTGAGCGGTCTTTAATGCTACGCTATTGTAATTATATTTGGTATAAAGTAATCTAAAGGGTTACTTACAGTACAATTTCAATTTCCATTGTCTACGAGTGGTGCAGTCCCAAAATACGACTCTGCGTGTGCCAACGATCTTTCGTATAGTGATATAATATTTAAAAGTGATTTTGTTTCAGAAATTTCATCTTTATCTTCTTTTACGTTTTAGCAACACTCCTTCAAGAGAAGTCTTTCATCACAATCTCTGTCTGTCAAGGTCAAAACACAATACAACCTTATAGTCCGCTTCGTGAGCCTCTCCGGGGCCCGAGAAAAAAATGGAAGCAGCTGACCTTCACTGTGAACGAGCATAAATTCTTACTTTGCAACATTCTGTGTAAAGCCATCTGTAGAAGTTGTGGAAGCAGCTGACCTTCACTGTGAACGAGCATAAATTCTTACTTTGCAACATTCTGTGTAAAGCCATCTGTAGAAGTTGGTTTTTGCACGCCATGTTTGTATATTGTTTGCGTGATATTAAAAAACTTTGTTAAAGGGACGTTATGGTTAAGTTGCGCTATTAAAAACCTATGAAATTCAGTGAAAAGACTTTGTTAAAGGGACGTTATGGCTCAAAGTAAAACCGAAAAACTCCTGAAATTCGCCAGTTATGGTAACATAAGCAACCATAACTCGCGCCACCATGCACTGCTAACACTAACACCCAGGACATCAAAGATGACATCACAAATGTCATTGATGACATAACTGATGACATCACATGGCTGGCTCTCCCTTTTTATCCTTTACTGACATATCGAAGCCACATAGTTTTCTTCAGTAACAGTCAGGAAGTAAAAATTGAAAAGGTACTATATTTGTAGACTTAGGGTCCTGTCACATCATATGAAACATGTACATAGCGGAAGATACAGGCTTGAAAGAGAGCAATCCTTTCTGTGCATGAAGATAATCATTATGGTTATCAGCACTTTCTCATAGTTTTATTTTTATTACTCTACCTTCCCTCTATATGCTCATATTTGTATACATTATACTCACTCTCCATAGAGTGAATGGGAAAAAAATGTTGCTCGCGCATACAGCCCAAACCGCTGGACGGATTTCCACAAATTTGGACCAGGAGCAGCTGCTTGGTCCCGAAAGCGGGCTTTTGCAAATTTGGTGAAAATCCGTCCAGTATTTTTTTTTAAAATGACCAAAAAGTAGGTAAAAAAAAAATTGTGATATCTGTGTTCGGTTTGCGGATACACTTCGCTGTTCGCTCCGCGGAAAGTGTCCTGATTGGCCAATCGTCTTGCGTGATGTTCGTGGACATGCAAAGTGTTCGCTTATTGGACGGCGTGGAGCGTGAAGCGCGTCAGATTTTTCGGTAGCGCCCGCCATATTGGATTCGCGGACGTCCCCGGACAGCGCGGTGAAACTTTGTTCAAAATGTGTATTTTGTAGAGTGTGTTGGTGTGTAGGAGTGTTTGGGGAGGGTGGGAGTGTATGAGATAGGATGAAAGTTGTGTTTTTTATGTGTTAGACATTCTTTTTGTGTTTGATTTGTTTGCGGCCATCACGGGTGTTCTGAAATGTTCTAAATAAACTGACTAGGGGGTGTTCTAAGGAGTCAATATGTGTCCGTTTTGTTCGCAAGCAAACTGAAACTGTTCTAAGAACACTCGCGGTGTCCGGGGAGTGTTCATAGGTGGTGTCCTGAGGCCGCTGTCCGTATTGTTCTCTGTCAAGTTGAATGTGTTCTAAGAACACGCGCGGTGTCCTGAAATGTTCGCAAATAAACAAAATGGGGGTGTTCTGAAGACGTTTTTGAGAACACTCCCAGTGTCCTGAAATGTTTGTAAGGGTTGTTCTGAGGACGCTGTCCGTATTGTTCTCTGTCAAGTTGAATGTGTTCTAAGAACACTCGCGGTGTCCTGAAATGTTCGCAAATAAACAAAATGGGGGTATTCTGAAGACGCTTCTAAGAACACTTGCGGTGTCCAGGGAGTGTTCGTAGGGGGTGTCCTGAGGACGCTGTCCATATTGTTCTCTGTCAAGTTGAATGTGTCCTAAGAACACTTGATGTGTACTGAAATGTTCACAAATAAACAAGATGGTGGTGTTCTGAAGAGGCTTCTAAGAACACTCGCGGTGTCCGGGGAGTGTTCGTAGGGGGTGTCCTGAGGACGCTGTTCGTATTGTTCTCTGTCAAGTTGAATGTGTCCTAAGAACACTCGCGGTGTCCTGAAATGTTCGCAAATTAACAAAATGGGGGTGTTCTGAAGACACTTCTAAGAACACTTTCGGTGTCCGGGGAGTGTTCGTAGGGGGTGTCCTGAGGACGCTGTCCGTATTGTTCTTTGTCAAGTTGAATGTGTCCTAAGAACACTTGCGGTGTCCTGAAATGTTCGCAAATAAACAAGATGGTGGTGTTCTGAAGACGCTTCTAAGAACACTCCCGGTGTCCGGGGAGTGTTTGTAGGGGGTGTCCTGAGGACGCTGTCCGTATTGTTCTTTGTCAAGTTGAATGTGTCCTAAGAACACTCGCGGTGTCCTGAAATGTTCGCAAATAAACAAGATGGTGGTGTTCTGAAGACGCTTCTAAGAACACTCCCAGTGTCCTGGAATGTTCGTAGGGGGTGTCCTTAGGACGCTGTCCGTATTGTTCGTTGTTAAGTTGAAAGTGTTGTAAGAACTATCGCGTTGTTCTGAAATGTTCGTAGGGGGTGTCCTGAAAACGGTGTCCGTATTGTTCGCTGGCAAGTTCAAAGTGTTCTAAGAACACTCACATTGTTCGCAGACATTAAAAGTTTCCCATAGATCATAGTTGAAATGTTTGACTCTATGGATGTTATATGCTGCGGTGGTTGTTGCCAGGGCATAGAGTCTTGGGTGCATGGCCATTTGGCCATGCACCCAAGACTCTATGCCCTGGCAACAACCACCGCAGCATATCACATTCATATTTGCTTATAACTTTGGGTGAAAAACAAATGTATAAGGAACAAAGGTATTAGATACTATAGATGTGATATGCTGCTATGGTTGTCCTCTTCGTGCGCTCCGGAGGTCTTCACACTGCATTCCGGCATCTGAAAGACAAAAGCTTACCAACTCTTCGCACGCTCCGGAGGCCTTCGGCGCTGCATCCCGCATCTGAAAGACAAAACAAGGTGCGTTTAAAGACATTGGGGAACTTTAATACTCACGTGCCATTACTCCTTTCCACATCTAACCCAGTGGGTATTCCGGCACCCTGCAGCCGCTCCGAACTTGTACCTGCAAAATAAAAAGACAGTTAGAGCGCATCGTGAAGCAGGCAACAAGCGCTTACTTACGTGCTTCCAGGCGCTTCTATTCATCACACGGGCTCCATCTTCAACTCACTTCAGCCCGGCATCCGCCATCGCCGGAACCCTGCAAAACAAGAAACATCATTACTAAAGACTTTAAAGACATTAGAATTACTCGAAACATACTGTTCGTGCAGTAAACGACGGACAGCAGTCCTCTGAAGTCAAGAGGCCTGCTCCCCTTATCCAGTGAAGAAACTGGTTACAGCACCCTGCCCCGAGGCAGATGGAGAGCACAGCGTTCACTTACCTAAGACATCTTACCCTTCAAGTCAGACATACAGTGCACAGAGGTCCAGCCCAAAGAGCCAGCCGTGTGTTACACATCACCTTTGCAGATACGGTATACGCCCAGTCAAGACCGGCGCCTCTACGGGAATCAGGTGAGCGTTACAGAACGCAAAGCCAACCACAAAACTCCCGTCCAGGCACTATGGAAACCTCGGATACCGACCAGCTAGCCCAGTTACTTGGGGAACTAAGGGCAGAAGTGCATGCAGCCCGTCAGGAAACGAACGCTCTAAGAAGGGAACTGATTATTTCCAAGGAGCGAACAGATGATCTCGCTAGACAATTGCTACAGTCACAAGCCGGACAGACCCCGTTACCCGCATCTGGGGGAAATCTTCCTTCTACATCCTCTATGAATCCAGTGCAGATCAACCTACCTGGGTATGTACCTCTGGCACCGCCCGAACGATTTTCTGGTGACCCAAAGAGGTTTGCAGTATTTATCAATCAGTGCCGGTTGCATTTCTTATGCCGGCCAGCAGCCTTTCCAACTGATCAAGCTAAAGTAGCTTTCGTGCTTTCGTACCTTAGTGGCAATGCCCCGGCCGCCTTTCAATATTTTATGAACGATGTCCTCAGAGAGCTCATAGATGTGTGTGTTGTTGTTTACATTGACGACATCCTTGTTTATTCTTCATCGGAATCTGAACATCGGAAACACGTGAAAATGGTCCTCGAAAGATTGCGTCAACACAAACTTTTCGCTAAGTTGGAAAAATGTGTTTTCAACGTGACTGAAGTTGAATTCTTGGGATTCATATTATCACCTGGCGGAGTGCGTATGGATTCAAAGAAGGTCGATGCAGTTCTCAAATGGCCATCACCATCCTCCGTAAAAGGTGTGCAAAGCATGTTAGGCTTCGCTAACTTTTACCGCAGGTTTATCCCCGAATTCTCTCGAATAGTCCAGCCCATCACTGCCTTGTTAAAGAAAAACAAACGTTTTGAATGGTCTACCGAGGCGGAACAAGCTTTCCAGGATTTGAAGACTAAATTTATCTCTGCACCAATCTTAAAACACCCTCGCCCCGAACTCCCCTACATCGTGGAAACTGATGCTTCAAGCCTTGCCATGGGGGCAGTTCTCTCACAAAAGGACCCGGTAATCAATCAGTTGCATCCCGTGGCATTTTGGTCCCGCAAATTCTCGCCTCCTGAAATCAATTACACGATTACTGACAAGGAACTTCTGGCTATCAAGTCTGCCTTTAAGGCTTGGCGGCATTATCTGCTGGGGGCCCGACACACCGTTACTGTGATTACGGATCACCGAAACCTGCAATATTTGAAAACCGCAAAAGCCCAATCCTCTAGACAACACCGTTGGGCATTATTCTTTGCCGAGTTTGACTTCATAATTACTTATCGACCTGGTACAAAGAACGGTAAAGCTGATGCCCTTTCTCGGATGGGAGTGGAAGAACACTTGATCAACCCTAAACCTGTACCAATCATCCCCGAACAAAGAATTCTGGGTGTAATCGCCACAGAATCCATAGAGGAAGTTAAGGATAAGGCCAGGCAACTTGTAACTCCAGCAGACATACAGAATTGGCATCTGCAGGGAAAGGACTTTGCAGTAAAGGACAACTTATTGTATTTCCAAGAACGATTATACCTACCCAGCACAGATTTACAGAAAAAAGTAATCTCTTGTTATCACGATTCTTTAATGGAAGGACATCCCGGTATGGCCAAGACCTCAGAAAAGATCAAGCGCTACTTCTGGTGGCCGTCTTGGAAAAAAGATATCAGAGACTTTATAATGTCCTGTGGAGTATGCGCCCAAAACAAGAGTCAAAAGGAAAGACCAGCAGGCCTCTTACGCCCTATTGACATCCCACCTCGCCCTTGGCATACACTTTCTATGGACTTCATCACCGATCTACCTCCATGCTCCGGATACAATACGATTCTAGTAATCGTGGACTTATTCTCCAAGATGGCGCATTTCATTCCGCTCAAAGGCTTGCCAACAGCAGCAACTCTGGCCCGAGAATTTCTCAAAAACATCGTCCGACTGCACGGTTTTCCTTTGGTTCTAATTTCGGATCGAGGTAGTCAATTTATTTCTCATTTTTGGCGAAGTTGCTGTCGGTCGGCTCAAATTGATGTGAGACTATCGACCAGTCACCACCCTCAGACCGACGGACAAACCGAGAGGACCAATCAAACTCTGGAACAGAATTTACGCTGCATGCTGCAACAAACTGAAAAAACTTGGAAAGACATCCTTTGGATAGCCGAATATGCCTACAATAACTCTGTCCATTCGGGAACTGGGAAAACCCCGTTTTTTCTTTTGTACGGCAGTCACCCTCGAACCTCGGAGTTGGATCCCCTCCAAGATCTTGAAACACCAGCAGTAGACTACCTGCATTCTACAATCACCCAAGCCTTTAAGGAAGCTGTTTCTCACCTTCAAAGGGCTAAAGAACAATACAAGAAAGGAGCAGATCAACATCGGAAGGAAGCCCCTCAATATCAAGTAGGGGATCAAGTCTGGTTATCCACCAAATATCTACCTCTAAAAGGGCCACGCACATTCAACCCAAGATACCTTGGTCCCTATTCCATCACTACCATAGTAAACCCAGTAGCGGTCAAGTTGGACTTGCCCCCGCACATGAAGATACATCCGGTCTTCCACGTCTCTCTATTAAAACCCGTGCAACCTCAAAGCCGACTAACTAAATCTCCAAAACCTATCCTAGTTGATGGAGAACTCGAGTTTGAAGTCAAAAGCATTCTGGACTCCAAAATCTCCAAATCTAAACTTTTTTACCTAATTGACTGGAAAGGCTACGGCCCCCAAGAGAGATCCTGGGAACCTGCTGAATATGTCCACGCTCCTCGCCTAATCAAAAGATTTCACCGAACATTTCCTGACAAGCCAAAACCCCCGGAGAAGCCCGGTTTGGGAGGGGCCTTGAGGGGGGGTACTGTCATGATCTCTGCTTCCAAAAGGTCAGGGTTTTCCCAACTCCCTTGGAAGCAGATCCATAACCCAGGTTCCGAGTGCCAACCAGTCCCAATTGGGACCTTTTGGACCCAGTCCTGGCGCCAGTGGCACCAGGCTCATAAATATGCCCAGTCCCACCGCTGGAAGCGCCGGGCTCATAATGCTTGGGTGGACTTACCTGCAGCAGACCATGCTGCTTACTTGCCTGCCAGTTGAGCCTCTGATCCTCTTCTGTTTGGAACTACTTTTCCTGTTGGGTGGGGCAGGAGCCACTCCCTAGATTCAGAACACTGGAACTCTTCTGGAAAGTAGGAACTCTTTTCTTATCTAGGCGTGGCTGTGGAAGGAGACACCTAAGCACTACAGGAGGCTATTTAAACCACACCCGATGGATGAATCTTGCTTTGCGTTATTCTGCATCCTCTGCAGCAGAACGCTCATCGTGTCTTCTGCATCTGATCCTGGCCCTAAGGAAAAAGGCTTACCATCCTGAATCCAGTCTTCAGCAACACCTATAAAGACAAGAAAGAACAGGTTAGCCTTACGGTCTTCAGTGACAGCTCTTCACTTACCTGGTCCATCGGCTGTCACCAACGCCTCGCGCTGCATTCCGGCATCTGAAAGACAAAGGCTTACCTACTCTTCGTGCGCTCCGGAGGTCTTCACACTGCATTCCGGCATCTGAAAGACAAAAGCTTACCAACTCTTCGCACGCTCCGGAGGCCTTCGGCGCTGCATCCCGCATCTGAAAGACAAAACAAGGTGCGTTTAAAGACATTGGGGAACTTTAATACTCACGTGCCATTACTCCTTTCCACATCTAACCCAGTGGGTATTCCGGCACCCTGCAGCCGCTCCGAACTTGTACCTGCAAAATAAAAAGACAGTTAGAGCGCATCGTGAAGCAGGCAACAAGCGCTTACTTACGTGCTTCCAGGCGCTTCTATTCATCACACGGGCTCCATCTTCAACTCACTTCAGCCCGGCATCCGCCATCGCCGGAACCCTGCAAAACAAGAAACATCATTACTAAAGACTTTAAAGACATTAGAATTACTCGAAACTTACCGTTCGTGCAGTAAACGACGGACAGCAGTCCTCTGAAGTCAAGAGGCCTGCTCCCCTTATCCAGTGAAGAAACTGGTTACAGCACCCTGCCCCGAAGCAGATGGAGAGCACAGCGTTCACTTACTTAAGACATCTTACCCTTCAAGTCAGACATACAGTGCACAGAGGTCCAGCCCAAAGAGCCAGCCGTGTGTTACACCGGCGCCTCTACGGGAATCTGGTGAGCGTTACAATTTGCTAATAGATTTGTAATATTTGATTGTAAAACCTCATCCTTTTGTTGCACTTTCTCTAATAATTGTGTAGCTGTCATATTTTGAAAGTGTGATCCTGATTTTAATATGTGTGCAACTCCGTAACATAAAGTTGCTAGTTCACTTTCAAAGAGTAGGTGGAATATGTATTCCACATTTTGTCTAAATCTGGGATCTTCAGAATACATCCGTAATGAGCAGTATTCTGAAGCTGATATTTGAATAGGTCTATCTTCATACCTTCCTCCTTTGCCAGTAGGAAAGAGTACAGGAAAAGCATGTGCTTCTATACTTTTTTCCCATATACTGATTGGCGATCCTTTTGTTTGACGCATTTGGTAAGTTTCTAGTACATCTTGTACGGTGTCATTACAGTGCAAAGGATGAATTGTATAATGGTCTAAAGTATTTGATATTGTAGCAGGATCTAGTAGCTCAAATTGACCAGCTTCTTGTGTTTCTTGAATTATTTCAGTTGTATCTTTCAAGTTTTCTTCAATATTAATTTCTTTGTAATATTCATTATTCTCTTTAAGATATTGGAAGGCTTGTCTAACTTTATATAAATCTACCAGCTGTTGCCATATTTCTTTGTCTTTTGTAGGTACTCCATTTACTAATATAATTTAAGATTGCTGCATTGGACGTTGCACTCCTAGAGTATGCACATTTTCTTTTAGATTTAATGGTAAATAAACTACTTTTCCATGAATGCCTTTTACCAATTCAGAGGGAGGTAATTTTGCTGTTTTTGGTTGAAGGCGTATTATTGCTTGAAATGGGTGTACTGTTTGAATTATGATGCTCTCATATAAATTAAGTTGTTGTAGAGGTTTTGGTACTGGGTATAATTCCAAATTATTTGTGATAGAACGTGAAGGAGTTTGGTTGTTGTCAAGTTTTGTAGTGCAATAACTGCAAAGTATTAAGGGCTCAGTTATTTCATGTTTGTTTTCTGCTAGAAGGTAGAGAGCTAATTCAAACCATTTAGAATCTTCATTGTCTTCTATTTTGTATGATAGGTCCACAGTTTTTGTGTTACTTTTATAAAAAATTCTACGGCAACATACACATACATGGTTTGGTACTTCAGCTGATGTACTTTTGAATTTTAGTATTTCTTTTTTGTATGTGTTTAGCAAAAGGTTGCCATGTGTAGAATTGTTGCTTAATTGGTTTAAAGCTATTTCATTCTGTAAATGGCTTTCACTTCCAAAATATTTTTTCTGGATATAGTGAATTTCTTCAAGTAGGTCTTTTGCTGTACCATGCAGAAGGATGTTATTTAACTTTGCTAGTGCTAAAGCAGGACTTTTAGCATAGTACAGTTTATAGACTAGATTTCTTATAGTTGAATGATGTGTTGATATCCTTTTGATATCATGGAAAGTGGTTTTACAAGTAGGTCCTGTAATGCAGGCCAATGAATGTCCTTGTAGTCCTGTGTACTTGCGCACTGGACAGGTATCTATATTTTGCAGTAATTTAATTTTGATTTTGTCTTTGCTTTTTACATATTTATTGAGGAATTGGTGTAAAGATTTGAAACATTGTTTGGGAATGTTACACATTGACGTGCATGGCCATTTGTACACTAGACGTTCTGATTCAGTTGAATGGAGGGATAATTCTAAGTTTTCAGGGCATATTTGTGTAAGGAGTACTTCTTGTTCCATTATGGTATTATTCACTTTTTCATAACCTCGACCACTGCTATTTATGGCAATTGTATTTGTTTGCTTTTGTTTGTACGCTTCTTCATTAAAATATGGTTCTGTGCTCGTAGTGTGATTCCATTCACCTCCGCAGATACTTAAGAAGTTCTTTCTGTTGACATTTCGCTTATTGAGAAGTCTTTTTTGTAATTTAGTTATTAGTTTTGTTAGTGGTTTTATTTTGTTTAACAGTAAAATAAATAAATTTCTTTTGAGAAGAATTGCACTGTCCATCAATGCTTCTAAGATTAATTTCCTACGATAGGTTTTAAGCTTTGAACCTGATTTCTCTCCTGTTTTTATAAGATTTTGAAGGACTTTGTGATGGTATATTTTGGCTAAAATACTTTTCTTGGTATGCTTACTTTGCACTATATTAAAATTTGAAGAAGTAGTTTTATCTGTACTGATAGCTGATTTTCTGTTAATTGTTTTTTGGTTTGTTTTACATTTTGATAGAGGAAGCGAAGTTGTTGTACTTGAAACTTCTTGTGTTTCACTAAATGATTGTATTAGCTGTTTTATTTCAACTTTTTTTTACAAATTCTGCTAGAGATGGATGCTTATGTTGGACACCTTTATTTTCATTTGCTCTAATTTTGCGTTGCTTTCTACGGAGTTGTCTTTTGGTAGGCATTCTTTAGGGTCTGTTGAAAAAAATAAAGAAGATATGGGTTGGGGTGTTCTGGAATGTATGTGTGCTGTGTGCATGAGTGTTTGAGTAAGATGATAAAGATGTATGTAATGGTGTGTGATTGTGCATTGGGAACTAAAACTAGTAGGGATAGGTATTCTTGAATTTATGTGTCACTAAACTGGGGTTCAGATGACAAAAAAAAGTAAGCTAGTGGTGTGGAAAAGTACAAATAGTAAATCTAATGTATACAATTAAAACAGTTGTTTGTTCTATAATATGAAAATTGTAGTGGTTCAGTTTGCTAATTTGTGTGTCCAAAAATAAAAATTTGTGGGCCATTCTGGTTGTAAATCGCTGTTTACGACATGGACATTTTTGGACAAAATGGTACAAAATCTCTATTTTAAGAAACCAAAATAGCTGGTATTAATGTTATAGTATATTTGATTAATAATATAAATATTATGGTGATATTTTACTTACTTTTTTTTTTTAAATTAACAGGTAACTTCTTAGTTTTTCTTTCTTCTTCGAATTCGGCTGCTTCTTTTCAGGAAACTGGTCTTCATTGCAACTGTAAAAGCTTCAAATTAGTAACTTTGTTTGTATATAGCACTGTTTTTAATTTAGATATTGATTTTTTTAATTGAAATCCTCAGTGCCTTCTGTAAAACCATTAAACTAATTTATTTACATAAGATACATTGCATCAGTTCAGTACATATGATATGTTCTTAATGAACAAATTGTATTGAATGACTAACTGTAGCAAAAATAAAATATCTTTACTATGTCTTGTGAAATTTATAATATATTAGTGAATAGCACTATTTCTGTAAGTAAACTGTTCTAGGTAATAGCGCCTCAATGTCATGTCTAATTTAAAGTAATTAAGTAAATAAATAAATAAAAACAAAAAATATGAAATTGTATAAGTATTTTTGTAAAGGTTTAAACATAGATTGTGTTTGCATGCAATTTTGTTTGAATATATGTAGTCTATATATTTCATTTAAAAAATGTTAGTTTAACATGATTTGAGTGTGTGTGTATAAAGAAAGTAAAAAGTATAAAGGTGTATACGTGATAGTTGATTTTAGGAAATTGAAAAAAGTACAGTAAATTCATTTTACAGATTTTACAAGGTAAATGTCTGTTTGAAAATGTGTTCATCTACCATAGCTCTCAACTCACACGCTTTTGGCGGGTGTCACACGCCTTGTAAAGGGCAGACTCACCCGCCAAGCCTCCTGCACGCCCATTCATTCCAATGGGCGTCTCACCCGCCAAAAACAAAATCGGGTGATTTCACCCGCCTGTAAAACAAAAATGGTTGAGTGCTTTGTCATCTACTATTCAGAAAATATGCATACCTGAAGTTTGTGTTCATGCATATGGATATGCATGGAGCTGCAAGTAGAATTCTTGAAGACTTGTACAGTATTTGTGGTAGATGCTGCTTGCCAATGATATGACACTTGTACTCAGAGAGATTCAGAGTACATTTGCAGTGCTGATCTATGATGATGCAGTTAGATGTAGAGGACTTGAATGTGATTGGTGCATGGTCATGTGATTTTTGAGGTACATCCAATGAGGGAATGGCAGAGAGAGTGTAGTGGAAATGGTAGAAGGGCTGTTCATGTTACGATATGTCCGCGGACATGGCGGTAGTTCCCGGACATCGGGAGTTACATCCGGGGATTTTTGGGTTCAGAAGTCATGCAAATGAAAATAAGCACTGAAAGGGATTGGTCAGGAAGGTTTGGTGGGTGTGTTGTGCCAGGAGAGATTTTCTGTGATACTCTTTTTGCTGAGAGAACAAAAGATAGCTATGGCTGTGTGTTTCAGAAAACAGATTGTTTGGATTTTAGGAGATTCGTGGATACATTGGTTGAAGGTGCATGCAGAAAGCTGTGGAGTAGCTGTAGATCTTGGATTCCCACATGTGGAAGTACACTGGCATGGAGTACGTGGAATGAAGTGGTTGGATTTGCTACCTCTCTGTGCTACTTTGGAGACAGAGCAACATCCAAACATAATTGTAATTCATTGTGGAGGGAACAGTTTAGGGCATGTGACTGGAATTTTTTTGCAATTTGCTATGAAAGAAGGACTGAGGAAGGTTATGGACATGTTTCCTAATTCTCAAGTGATATTTTCACGGATTGCGCAGAGACAAATGTGGCTTTGTTCTTCTTCATTTGGTCCACAAATGGAAAAAGCAAGGCGCAATGTTAATAAGGCTGTTTGTGGCTTTCTAAGAGATTTTGGCATGTCTTCTTTTCACATTGAAAATATTATGTTTTGTAGTACATACATTTTTCGCAGAGATGGAGTCCATCTTACTTATGCTGGCAATCAGATTTTTCTGAGAAATGTACAAAATGCATTGCGACCTTTTTTGGAATTACAACAACGATTTTGAAGTAGATGTTAAGCATTTACAATGTTTGACTTACAAACACCACCCAAAGGCTCTTTTCAGAGCCACCACTTCTTTCCAGAGAAAATTACAATGTTTGTGATGGAGTAGTAACCCAATTTTGTAATGTTCGCGAACTGTCCGCGGACTTCTAAAAAATACAAAGAGCCCTGCTTCATTTATTTTCACTTCTATTTTTTAACTGGGAAAGGCGGCTCTGAAAAGATCCTTATTTTTTTTTGATTTTTGTAATTTTGTATTTCTTTTGGTTTTTCAGACACGACACACTAGGTGAGGAGGGTAAAGGAGGGTAAAGGGGGGGACACCAACCACAGGGATAAGAAAGGGCGAGCTGAGAGAGGAATATGTAGAGTGGGTTTTATTTGGGTAGTGAGCAGGTCTTCTCGTGCTCTGAGACGATAGTCTCAAAAGCACTCCGAAATTGCTCCCCCCTGCAGAGTACTGTGTCACAGTACATACATACAACTGTGACCCTCGAAAGGTAAGGGTCATCAGCATTCTGTATGGCCTGTGAGGCAGCTTGAGAAAGACGCTGTCCCACAGAGGTGGTCCTTGTGGTGACAGGATCAGAAACAGAGGATGAAATAGAGGAAATCAACCTGCTACGTTCTTCGCAAGGTACAACCCTGCGAATAGCCCCAGAGTGAAATGACCTCAGGTTTCACTTCATAGTAGTGGTCCCAAAGCTGTAGTTACCATGCTTCCCGCGACTGAGTATCATTTTGCACTCATTGCAGGTAACATGGTTCGCACGAGCCTTAGGACCATTCCCAGGAATGGTAAATAACCGCCACACCCAAGACTCACGCCTAGTGCTGGTAGTAGGGATTTCCTCTACCTCATTCTCATCATCCTCTTCTTCCTCCTCCGCATCCTCAGTCCTGTTCCCCTCTTCAGGCCCTTGGGGAGGTGGTGGTGGTGGAGGGGGTGGTGGTGGTGCTGAAGCAGATGTAGCACCAAGTGGCAGTTCAGCAGCCAAGGATACCATGTCGATGATGGTGTAGTCTGCAGGTGGCAGCAAAAATCACTGTGTTCTGAAGAATAGCCAGAAACACAATGGGAATAAGCTCTTGGCCGTGGTCTTTTATAGGGGTGCTTGTGCGCGGTCCGCGGAAATGCGCACTGTGCGCGGACAGATCGAACACAAAAAAAGGATCGGAAAGTTTCAAAAGGTATATAGAAACTCAAGATTGCTATGTGGGACTTGTGGCATGGTGAGATTTTATTGAAAAATATTATGGATTAACTGAAAATGTACTTTTAAATTGTTCGGGGACACGAACAGTGTCCGCATTTCAGGACACACGATGAGCGTGGGCGCGGTCATATGATCTGTTTGCGAACTAGTCTGTGAAGGAAGCGCCTGTCCGCAGGACACCAAGTGCACAGAGATTGGTTAGCGCATGCGCATTGATGTCCTACGGACACTGTTCGGGTTCTGAAGTAATTAAAAGTGCGTCACACATGAAACGAATATTTCAGGACACCGCGTGTGTTCTTAGAACAGTTTAAACTTGGTAGAGAACAGTAAGGACAGATATAGTGTTCTTCAGGACACGTGTAATTTAGTTTATGTACGAACATTTCAGGACATCAATTGTGTTCTTAGAACACTTTCAATTGGGTAGCGAACACTACGAACCGTTGTACTGTTGTTCAGGACACATCATTTTGTTTATTTACGAACATTTCAGGACACCAATTGTGTTCTTAGGACAGTTTTAATTTGATAGCGAACATTACGGACAGATATAGTGTTCTTTAGAACACTTTAATGTTTGTTTCTTTACGAACATTTCAGGACACTACGAGTGTTCTTAGAACATTTTGAACTTGCATGAGAACATTATGGACAGATGTAGTGTCCTCAGGACAGTTACATTTTCGTTTCTTTACGAACATTTCCGAACAACCGCGGTGTCCGTGGACACCTAAATTGGTTTTATTACAAGGAACTGAAAGTAATTACAACACAATATAAGAAAAGTAACTTTATTTCATATATATATATAATTATGACTGGGAAGGTGGGGCAGAAACGGAAACAAAAACAGGAGAATTAGGGATTTCTAGATAACTGGGATCAGGTGAAGAAGGGAAGGAAATCTCATCGAAACGCTTTGGTCCATAGACAGGGTTTGGGGTTAACTGCGTGGGATAGGGTGAGGGGGGACAAGTGCAGGTTGGACAATGGTGTGCTGTTGGGGGTTTCACATAATTTTCCACAAAGTTTTTCAAATCCATAAAATTTTGCATAAGGTCGTCCATTTTTTGATGAATCTGCTGTAGAGTGATATCCTCTGATTGTTGTTGTGAGATGCTTGGAATTTTTGTATGGTCTGTAATAAAAAAAAAATGTATATGTTAAATGTATTCAAAATAATATTTATTAATTGGTTTATATAGTAAAGTGTGTACCATTAGGTGGACTATTTTCTAACATTTCCTCTCGTGGGAAATGCTCCTCTAGCCAGTCGAGAGTACTACACATTTCTGTGAGAAAACAAAAAAGTAATATGTTTTTTTTTTTCTAATATAGAAAGTTTATAAATATATGAGTAAAAAGAAGTGCACTTACTATGTCTGGTGAGATATGTAATCAGTAGTGTATACGTCTGGTCTTGCTGTTGGTTGTGGAGCGTCTGTGAGGTAATTATGGTGGAAGCCACTTTATCTTCTTTTGGTATGTTCCATTTTAAAACATATTGTATTTACATGAATAGTTAGTGTGTTACATATATGGGTAACATTTTTTAAGTATTACTACATATACTTTGTATGTGTGCTGCTTTGTGAATTTGTTAAATGTTCCTATGTCATGATATAACTATTACACATACCTCCCCAGAGTTTTTAGGTGTTGGTACTGTTCTCCGAACATGTCTACGAACATTAAATAAGTTCGCGGACATCAAGTTCATAAGAAGAGATCTAGTCAGTTCCATATGACATGTATATAAAGTCAAAGTCATTATTGTTAAGTTGTGCTACTAAAAAACTATGAAATTCAGTGAAAACAACTTTGTTAAAGGGACGTTATGGTTAAGTTGCGCTACTGAAAACCTATGAAATTCAGTGAAAAAACTTTGTTAAAGGGACGTTATGGTTCCAAGTAAAACCGAAAAACCCTTGAAATTCGCCAGTTATGGTAAGCTAAGCAACCATAACTCGCACCGCCACCGTGCACTTCTAAGACTAACACCCAGAACATCAAAGATGACATCACAAATGTCATTGATGACATCACTGATGACATCACATGTGTATGTACTTTTCATGAAATATGTGTAGAAGGGATTCTTATTATGTTGCGAAAAAAGTGTCAAGAAACATTGCAAGAAATATACCCTAATAAGTGCATTTAACGATGCATTGATATAAATAGCATCCTATTATGGGGTTCTATCTAGTATACTAAGCTACTCATACAGAAACATAACATTGTGTGCAGCGTACAAGATGAAGGTATGATATTCGTAATGTTAATATGTTGAATAATGAAATGATAAATGTTTTCTTAATAGATTTTTGTGTACTGTGAAATATGTAATAAGTAGCTAATAAAACCCATGTATTACATAATTACATTACTATAGACAAAACACAAAGACACAAGAACACATACCAATATGGGTATATACAGGGAAAGTGAAGTTAGCAAAAAAGCACAAGTAGTAGCAGAAACAATTCATAACTTAACTGATTAGTTTCATGCAAATAAATGATTGCTCTGTTTCAAAGCTGCTATTTACCCTATGTATATGTATCACTTGATGTGATTGGACCCACAGGGAAAGTACAATCATAAAAAAAACAACAGAACTATCAGGAAGTGCTCATAAGTCTATTGATTATCTTTATGCACAAAAAGGATGGCTGTCTTTCAAACTTGTGTCTTCCCGTATGTATATGTTTCATATGATGTGATTGGACTCTAAGGGAATTACTGTAAGAACTTACTTGAAGGATACGTCTACAAATAAAATAACATTTTTAGTTTCTGACTGTTACTGAAGAAAACCATGTGGCCTAGATATGTCAGCAAAAGAAAAAAGAGCGAGCCAGACATGTGATGTCATCAGTGATGTCATCAATGACATTTGTGATGTCATCTTTGATGTCCTGGGTGTTAGTCTTAGCAGTGCACGGTGGCGGCGCGAGTTATGGTTGCTTAGCTTACCATAACTGGTGAATTTCAAGGGTTTTTCGGTTTTACTTGGAACCATAACGTCCCTTTAACAAAGTTTTTTCACTGAATTTCATAGGTTTTTAGTAGCGCAACTTAACCATAACGTCCCTTTAACAAAGTTTTTTTCACTGAATATATATATATATATATATTTTCAATGAAACAACTTTGTTAAAGAGACGTTATGGTTACAAGTAAAACCGAAACGCCCCAGAAATTTGCCAGTTATGGTAAACTAAGCAACCATAATTCACGCCACCAGCGTGACTGCTAAAACTAACACCCAGGACATCAAAGATGACATCACAAATGTCATTGATGACATCACTGATAACCTCACATACCTGGGCCACTTGTTTTTGTTCACTGACATATATAGGCCAGGTGGTTTTGTTCACTGACAGTCAGAATATAAAAATTGAAAAGGTGCTGTTATATCTAGACGTTAACCTTGTCATATGTTCTTAAAGTACTTTCCTTAGGGTTTGGTCTCAGCTCATCGTGCACATACATGTGGAAACGAGCAGGCCTCAAACACACACTTCATTTGTATACATGAAGATAAACATTAATGTTAGTAACATTTTCTGATGATGCTTTTTCTTTCTTCCTTACTTTGGTTTCCCTGTATGTGCCTCTGATTTGTATGAATTGTGGTTCATCATATGTATTGTTTGTACTAGCAAAAGTGTTGTAAGTCTTGAATTGTTACCTAATTATTACATGTTTAACATAACTCAAAACTCTGATAAGGTAGCATTCATTATTGTACTATCCAAAATTACAAGATTATAAATATTGTACTTCTATGGTGCATGCTACGGTCATTGCCTATGTTTATATATTATTAGGTTTCTGTATTAACAACAACACTCCAACAGAATGATTTTAGATGAGTACATTCTTTAATAGATTAAGTAGTTCATGATAGGTCTACCAATCACCCCTATCATCTTGTTACCAACAATATAAACACAACCCCTTGTAGGGACTTTTTATCAAAATGTATTTCACATGTGATGTCATCAGTGATGTCATCAATGACACTTATGATGTCATCTTTGATGTCCTGGGTGTTAGTCTTAGCAGTGCACGGTGGTGGTGCGAGTTATGGTTGCTTGGCTTACCATAATTTCGAATTTCTGGGAGTTTTCGGTTTTACTTGTAACCATAACGTCTCTTTAACAAAGTTTTTTCATTGAATTTCATAGGTTTTTATTAGTGCAACTTAACCATAACGTCCCTTAACAAAGTCTGAAAATGACAGGAATGTACCTAAGTGACCCCGACAGTCAACAACCCAGACATTAAATGAATAAGTCCCTCACCCTCATGCCACACACGACCCTGGCAGTCAACGCCCCAGTGCACTCAAAACATGGCTACATGTTAAATCAAGGTGGAGGCAGCGGAAGGCATAGTTAAATATTTATTAAGTAAATATGCAAGAAGCAGCAGGCACTGTTTCCTGGCCACTCTCTCCAACTGCAACTCAACTCATAAGAATTCTGGAACCTCAGTCAGATGTAAACATACACAGACATAGAACCTCTGACATCATAATGTAAAAACTAGAGGTTCTTCACTAAAAGCATAATAAACATGAAAAGTAATATAGTACTTCTAAACCTAACACAGCTCCCCCCTTTACATTAACAACAAATTAAGCAATTCACTCACAACAATAATCTTTAAAACGTATTGGCCTTTTCCTTGCTCTACCTTTAAACGTTTCTAATCCTGCGGTTGGACCTTCCTCACCACCTTCATTTGCATTGGTTTCACTTCCATTTCCATTTACCTCTGCTCCCATGGCATCATCATTCATGTTGGCTTCACCCCTACCTATAGCATCATCCTCACTGACATTGGATGAACTTTTGACCAACCTTGACTTAGACCAACACTCACCACCTTCCAAAGTCACCACACTGTCATGCACAGCCGCAATCCTTCTAGGTCCCAAATACTTACTCTCCACACATTTGGACCCTAACCGAGGATTCTTTATCAAAAACCAAGTCACCCACCTCAAACTCTACTTTCCTTACCCTGGAGACATCATCGAATCTCTGTTTGCACTCATTTTGTGCCTCCAATATCAGTCTCCTAACT
Source organism: Ambystoma mexicanum (assembly GCF_040938575.1). Lineage (NCBI taxonomy): Eukaryota > Metazoa > Chordata > Amphibia > Caudata > Ambystomatidae > Ambystoma > Ambystoma mexicanum. The sequence goes on from NC_090941.1 coordinate 1,107,929,970, forward strand.
TCATGACGATCCACAGCCACACACCTTGCCATCACCAACCATCCCGGACATAGCTTGGTTTCAGGTTGCCAACCTTTTAACAACAGAAAAGGAGATATTTTTGTGGTAGAGTGTGGAGACGTGCAGTAACTCCACACTATTTCCTTGAGTACCTTCATCCACTGCACTGAACGCTAGCAGTATTCCCCCTTTAATGAACCTGTTGGCTCTCTTGACTAAACCATTGACCCTAGGATGATACAGTGCAGTGCGAAGATGTTTGATTCCAAACTTCCCTAGAAATTCCAACATCCTCTCAGAGCAAAATTGTACTCGGTTGTCAGTAATTATTCCTGTGGGAAATTCTTCCCTGTAAAATATGTCCTCAAAAAATGAAATCATTTCCATGGTAGTGGCCTCTATGAGTGCTCTCCACTCCAACCATTTGGTATGATAATCTACCATAACCACCAAATATTTGTATCCATCACCTAGTCCTTGCAGAGGACCCAGCAAATCAACAGCCACTTTTTCACATGGTTCACTGGGGATTTGCACAGGAGAAAGAGGTACTTCTCTCACACATTTTCCTTTGTCACTTTTTTCACACTCCTTACAAGACCAGACTTTTTTTCAACATCGCTATACATGCCTGGCCACCAGAATGACTGTCTTAACAATTTCTTGGTGCCCCCCAGGCCCAAGTGTCGTTGGTGAGCTAGGTTGACCAAACGGGCCCTAATGCCCCAAGGAGGTACCACCTTCCTTCCCCTCCTAAGTCTACAACCATCCTCGGATAGACTTAATTCCAATTTTACTTCAAAGTATCTGTCATAACACCTCTCCAGATTTTTCTTGTTGGGCCACCCCCCAGTAGTCCACCCCTTCATTTTACTCACAATAGCATCCTCTATGTCTGCTTCCAGCCACTCATTCTTTCTTTCTGCATCACACGCAACCTCAGCTATAACCATATCTTGTTCTCTGGTTATCTCAATCATGTCCTCATTCTCCACTGGAAGTCTAGATAGGCAGTCAGCAACTACGTTCTCTCTACCCGGTATATAACTTATTCTAAAGTTGTAACCCAGCAAACCTACCATCCACCTAGCAATCCTGGGCAAGCCCTTAGCCCAGTCCGAGCTGCTCATGAGTTGGACCAAAGGTTTATGGTCCGTTTTTACTTGAAATTCTTAGCCCCATAAAAAAACTTAAAATGAAGTAATGCCCACGCCCCTGGCCTAGAGGATCGCGGCCCAGACACCCGCCACGAGAGGAATTTGCCTATCTACCAGACAACCAAATACCCTGGTACAGGAACATACGGATGTGCCCACCAGCCTGCCCACCAGCCTGCCCTGCTCAAGCCGACACCTGCGGCATGGACGAACTCGACTGAACCATTCAACAGTAAATAAATACATCGTTAGAGATGCCATGACGACCTAGCTAACGGTCAGAACACCCGTGCAACCATGCACACTGGACACTCCCACACCAATCCACACGAAGAACATACTCAGTGCTATGACGTAGGTGACGGACACACCCACCGACGCACATCTTTATTATTTTTCACATAGGGTTTTCAAAACGCAGAAACGCAAGACGCACAAAGCACTCATCTAAAATGCTTGCTGACGCTTCTCCTAACCCATGCATTGTGATGAAAAATGCAACGGAGACATGATTCTGGATATGAAGCAATATGATACCGTAACTTAAAGTGCCGTGCATCAAACATCCCCACCTATGCACCAGGCCCAAGCAGGCCGCAAACAAGAGCCTCCACGAACATTGAACGAACAAGAGTACAATTGCTGACCCTGCAGAATGAGCCCAGCAAGAACTGACAACCAAGGGGGCAATGTTGCAACTCGCATGCCACAAGCCAAAGCCAAGGTCACACCTGCAAACTAAGCCAGACACGCAGAGGCAAATACAATTTTAAATGTGCAGAATTCTGCCTCAACCACAGTCTCTCCTCACGTGACCAAGCCGAACCTGAGAGGGTGCCAGACCCAGGAGGGAGAAGTCGCCTGGGTCCCACGTTTTAAGACACAGGCTGCAACAATGAAATGACCCAATGGACACCTACGGCGGTGGGAATAGTCTGCTCTCAAGCATGTGAGCAAATCCACGCATTGTCTGCACAAACACATAGTTACATATTGTTGCAAATGACAGGTACACCGCGAGCTGGGAACAACGATGGTCCCAGGCTGGGGGGCTCGCAAGTGGACCAATCAGAACATGGGGCACTCATCACTGACGCCATTAACATTAGCCAATCATCAGGGGTCTTCGTGTAACAATTTTCATGTATCTAACAGAAGGGACAACCCAAGTATACCACCTGACTGACCCTCAACCACTAACAATCTCCTCTATACGTGTGCTATACTAACCCTACCACTCGAGGAACCAATCTAGAGTGGCGATAGGTTTTTTGCTAACTTTCCCAGGTGACGCAAGTAGCGCGTCATACTGAGGCAAAAAGGGCCTGCGAGCCCCACGAATTTCGAGAGTCAGGACGGACGCGTACGATCCTAGACCCATCCCTGCCGTTGTTTAATAAACAGCAGAACCACCTTGCTTCTTGTGTGTGTCTCATACTCATTTTTGGGATATGCGGGAGGAGTTGGGGCCTCCCTGCCCGGAGGTCCGCGGACGGCCCAGCTGACCCCGGGAGAATTTCCCCCCGACAACCGCTAGCGCTTCTCTCTCTATTACTGAATTGTTTCTTTCTGCCCCTCTCAATGGTCTCGAAGCAAACGCTATAACATGCACCGTTTTTCCCCAGTCCAATTGAGAAAATGTGGCGCCCAAACCTAAAAGACTTGCATCGACAGACAGTATGGTCTCTTCTTCCTGATACAAAACCACCCAATTATGGAGCCTTGGCAATGCCCTCCTTTATGTTTACAAAAGCTAAATGACAATCCTCAGACCATTTAAAGTTGACACCTTTCTTAGGTAAATTTCTTAATGGAGTTGAAATAGAGGCAAACCTGTTCACAAATTTGTGGTAAAATTCTGATAGTCCCATAAATGATCTTAATTGATCTTTGGCAATTGGTGCTGGGGCCTTACAAATACTCTCCAACAATGTGCTCTTAGGTGATACACCATGACTGGAAATTTTATGTCCCAGATGCTCAACCTCTCTGACACCTATCTTGCATTTATTCCTTTGTACTGTGAGCCCTGCCTCTCTCAATCTTACCAACACACATTTTAGCACCTTGTCATGCTCATTCTCGTTGTCAGCATACACTAAAATGTCATCCTGAAACACTGCCACTTTTTCTATGCCTTTCAGAACCTCTCCCATCACTTTTTTAAAAACTGAAGCGGCCGAAGCTAAACCAAAAGGCATGCGAAGAAACTTAAATGTCCCTTCAGGCGTAATAAACGTTGTTAAATGTTGACATTTCTCTGACAGAGGCACTTGATGGTACGCATCAGACAAGTCAATTACAGAAAACCATTTGGGCTCTCCCAGTGTGGCCAAAGTCTCTGCTATGATGGTGAGTTGATGTCTTTCAACCAGGATGTTCTTGTTCAACCCCCTAAAGGTCCACACAAAGTCTCAATTTACCATTGCTCTTGCTTACAAGAACAATAGGGGAGAGCTTTCCCAGGTGACACAAGTAGCGCGTCATACTGAGGCAAAAAGGGCCTGCGAGCCCCACGAATTTCGAGAGTCAGGACCGACACGTACAATCCTAGACCCATCCCTGCCATTGTTTAATAAACAGCAGAACCACCTTGCTTCTTGTGTGTGTCTCATACTCATTTTTGGGATACGCGGGAGGAGTTGGGGCCTCCCTGCCCGGAGGTCCGAGGACAGCCCAGCTGACCCCGGGAGAATTTCCCCCCGACAAGTTGGAGGCACTGCTGAGATATGTTTAAGATCTGCTTTTATTTTATTTTTCCGAGTGCTCTCGTTGCGAGGAGGCCCGGCGGCGCGGCCCCCTCTGCCACTGCCACCTTTTGAGGACTACAGGACCATCGCGGAACTGCGAGAAGACCGGACAGCGCAATCCGGATATTGGCCTTCGGGAGCCGGTTGAGAAGTATCCCGCCCGCGGTTGGCGAGTGTCCAGACGTGGTCCAGACGAGGGGAGGTGGCGAGCCGCTTGGAGGGGTGCACGCGGTCGAGCGGCCCCGCATCAAGAGAACTTGGTGAGTATGCCACGCCCAACAAGCAATGTGAAATTCTGAGGGAGGAGGGAGGAATAGAATACGGGAGGTGGGAGGTGTTACACAGGTGCGCGGCGAAGGTTTGATAAATTAGTGTTGGCGGTGAAGTGAATGGTAGCTGGACAAGTGCGAGAGCAGTCCGCTACGTTACGAAAGAGGAGGGGGCGGAGCACGAAAACATCACATGCGGCCGCTCGTAGACACTGATTGGCCTAGGTTGCGACCACCTGTAAGGGCGTGTGTGTGTGCGGTTTCCTACGATTTGGTGATTATTTATCAATGAGTAGATGAGGATCCCTATTGATCGAGCAGAAAACTCGATAGATAGATGACGTTTCCCTGTAGGCGGTAGCTAGCTGGTTGCCTAATACGGAAGATAATTGGCTGGTTAAGCCCTCCTGTCGAGGGGCGTATCACACGCGAGGCGACGCAGTGTGCGCAGTCTGATTATATTGTTGATTACCTTGTTCCAGGCGTGACAAGAGGACAGCTGTGGGGTTAACGGGGGTAGATTGCAAACTTATTTCAAACTTTTAAAAACATGTAAAGAACTTACCAGTAGTCTTGGAAGAGGTCGGTGACGTCACCAGTAGGGCTTTCATAGGATATCTCGAACACAAGGCATTTTTTGGAGAGTGGTGGGGAAGAGAATAATGGTAAGGGAGTGGAGACAAAGATAAACGGTAACGAGTAGATCGGGGCAAGGTGAAGAGGGGTACGTGGCCGCGCCCGGAGAACGCCGGCCACGACAAGTGAAGAAAGAGGAGGAGCGGTAAAATAAAGTGGGACGGCTGTATAAGAACGTCACACAGGGCACGCAGCCGCAGGGGGCTACGTGCGCCTCGGCCGTAGGGGGCAGTAACGGTGTTCGGTAAAGGAAGAAAAGAGAGAAAAGAATATACAAATGCAAATGCTATATTCTACTATTTTGTTTTAGCGGACAATCGCAAGTCCCCAAAATTACGGGGCCAGGTAAAGATCTGAAATTGTATAGCGTACACTATTAGCAAGATAACCGCTACCATATACAGGGAGGATAACAATTGAAGTGCTACTATGTCATACGGGACAGGATCGGGAGGGTGGGTGAACACCCTCACTACCCCGCTACAGCATATATGTAAAACACTGTCACCCCATAGGGAGAAACTGATCAAATACAGCATAAAATGGACACAGGGGACGGACAACAAAATGACGACACCCTGGCCGCCTAATGGCAGTTTCGATCCATATACCCAACACTCACTATTAACCCATCTGCATAACACATACAAGAGGAAGAAGTTGACACACCACGTGGAGGTGTTTAACTTATGGAGGATGTTCCAGGGGTCCCGACCAGGACCAAACGGAATGTTCACTGTGGGGGAAACAAAGGAAGAGAAGAAGATTAAGGAGGAAGAAGGGAATGGGGAAAAAGAGAGTGAAGGCACACAGAACACGGGGAACGGACAAGAGGGGGGAGAAAAGAGTAACAACATAAACGAAAAGGAAATAAAAAAGGAACCGAGCGACGACATGCCCCTAGCGAAGGTAGTGAAAAAAGAGGAAGGGGGGTTATATCCTTTAACGGAACTACGAGAAATAGTGAGAGAACAATTAAGGGCGGCTGAGGGGTACTCGAACCCGGCATACAGCCCACCACCATATACAGCTACAGGTGGCCACACGGGAGGGGAGCAGACTAGTACAACGGGACCAACTTATACGAAGATGCCCGCAGGGGAGGGGAGGACTAGCGAAGAACAAATCGCAGCAATAGGACATGGTGAGTGGGTAGCTGCGCAGGTATTATTAAAATTACGAGGTTCATTAACAGGAGAAGAGAAGGAGGTAGAAAGGAAAATGTACGAGGATAATGACAGAAAGAGCTAAATGAAAGGGGAAGGGGAAAAAGAAAGGAGGAAGAGCTGTTACGACAAAAGGAAGAGATTTTGGAGGAACGATTAGCAGAATTAAGGGATGAGCAAAATGCACTGATCAAGCAGCTCGAAAGAGAGGAAAGAGAGAGAGCACGGGAAAGGAAAGAAAGTAAGAATGAGTTGGAAAAAATGAGGGAACGAACTGAGGAGCGAAAGAGAGAAGCTGAAAGGGTAAAGGCAGTAGCAGAAAGAGTATCCAGAGCAGCACTGCGTGACAAGAAAAGAGAGGAAGAAGAGAAAGAAAAAGAGATGGAAATATGGAAGAGGAGAATACTATCAGAAACGACAAAGAAATACGAAGAAGGGAGGATGATAGAGAGCATATTAGAGCGGGAAAGAGAGAGATGGGAAAGGAAGAGAGAAGAGGAAAGGATATTGGAAAAGATGAGTAGTGAAGTAATGGAGGAATTAATAAAGAAAAGAGAGGAAATTGGTGGAGAAATAGCGGAGAAAAGAGAAGGGGAAAGAGAAGATAGGAGAGGGGAGAGTGAAGTAAGGAGATATGTACGTAGAGACACAGAAGTAGCAACAACATCAGCACAAAGGGGAGCAATTGGTAAAGAAGAAACGGGAGGAACGGATCTAATAGTCTTAAAAACAGTAACGATTAGGGGGAAAAAGACAGATTGGGGGTTGTCGCTCCTGGATGACTTTTGTAGTGAGGAAGAAGAAGGAATGGAGAAGGAAGGAAGAAATAGGGAAAGGGAAAGCCTAGATAAATTGTACATCACCCGGACAAACAGGGAATCACCATGGGCCTGCAGGAGAAAGGAAGAACTGGGGGGAAGTGAGGGGGAAGAGCAAGGAATGGCGGGAAGACAGACACGTGCAGCTACACCCTCATCATCCCGTCCAACATGCTCCACCACCCCACACTCATCCCGTGCAACATGCCCACCTACACCCGCACCCGCCCCTCACAAACACACACCGTATGCAGGCAGGCTTAGAGACCTCCCTGGACGCAGGCAGGAAGAACGAATACACACGCCCACATTAAATAAAGGAAATGATAAAAGAAGGGGTAGAGATGGAGGAGAAACAGTTACGAGAAAGGGAAATATGGACACAACAGACGATGTAGACGAAACGGAAGAAGAGGAGGGGTACACGGACTTGACTTTGGGGAACCCAGGGGGTCAAACAGGACACAACCTAATGCCACTTCTGGAGAGGGGAGGGGTTAGACCACAATACGTCCCTTGGAAGCATACAGACAAGGAAAATATAAAGTGCAGGTTCCCATCATTAAGTGGAGGTGCGGGAAAATGGATATATGAAATGGAAAAACACACCGCGGGACAGATACTAGCAGTAGGAGATGTAAAGGGCCTCCTAATATCAATATTGGGGGATGCGGCAGATGACATATGGAAAAGAGCAGGCTTTCCCGGGGTCACAATAACAAACACATCACACGACGGGGCACCATTCGCAAACTGCAGACATGCATTATGGCAAGTGCTGAGGGTACAATACCCAGACACATCAGACATAGGAGCGATTACATCACGCAAGATGCATGAGAACGAAGATCCTGTTGATTATATCCAGGAAATTCAATTGAAGTGGCGTATGGAAACTAGAGAACAATGGGACAAAACACCTGCAATATTCTATCATATACTAATACAAGGGCTCCCAGAAGCAGTGCAGAAACAATTGAAGAATGTAGTGGGGATGGAAGCAAAAGCATGGCCAGAAATACAACTGACGATAGTACATCATTGTAGGACATGGCAAGAAAAGATGAAAAAAAAGGAAGAGGATAGAAAAGCGGAAGAGGCTAAATTGGTGCAGAAAAAACTTACTAAATACACGATGGAAGGTGCACTAATAACTACACCTACAACAATGACCCAAAACCCCACACAAGTAGTGGCTGCACAAGATCCCTCCCAAATACAATCACCACAGATTGTAGCACAACAGCCGCCCCCACCATTTACGACTAACATGGGGGGAGGATACTCAACACCAGGAGCTGGATATTATATTTATAACAGGGGAAGGGGAGGAATGATGAGGGGGAGGGGATACGGCTATAACACACAACAGCAAGGGGGAGGATTCAGAAATTTCTACCCCACCGGGCAACCAGTATACCAGGACAATTCGGGGAGTTTTCCATGGCAGACCAGGGAAACACCGGTATGTTGGATTTGTGGATTACTAGGGCACATGTCACGCACATGTAGAATGCGACCCGGCACACAAGCATGGGGAGAACATGGACAACAAGGGCCTACAAGGGAACAGCAGGGCCACCAACAACAACAGGCACTGCAACCGGGAAATGTGCAGCAACAACTAGCAACACAACAACAGCCACAGATATATTCACCACCACAACAACAGGTAGCAATGACACAACAACCTCAAGTGCAGCAAGTACAGCAACCTGCTCACATCCAAGACCATAAAGTAATGTCTACCAATTCACAGCTACAGCAAACACAACTGGGAAGGGTGACGGTCCTGGGACACAACCCTTACACAGGAAGTGGTCAATCATTATACCCACAATAGGACAGCCCACAGACGGCCTTGGTGTGTCCCATCCTGTCGGTAACACCTAATAGTGCGGAGGAACCACGCATAGAGGTAACGATAGGTGACAAAAAGTTATCATTCCTTGTCGACACCGGGGCAACCCGGTCTTGCATAAGGGAAGGTACATTTAAGATGTCAGGTGAGGCCATGAACACCCAAGGATTCTCTGGGGCTAGGGGGTTGGTTCCCTTTACTGATAACATCCACTTATCAATAGGGGATTATGACATGTCCGTCCCGCTTTTATATTCAAGGGACTCACCAGTAAACATACTTGGGAGAGACATAATGAGCAGGTTGAATATGACAATCTCCTTTACGGAGGACGGCATAATTTGTTCCACTCCTGGAATAAACATGCTCACTGCACGGCAAATTATGCAAGCATACTGTGGACAGACAGTGATTAGGGCTGAGCCAGTAGATGGCGAACTGTTCCAGTATGGAACAGACATGGCATTCGCATGGATGCCAGGAATAGAAGGAAAGATCTGGAGGAGGCCAACAGCCTATTTGTTTAGACCAGAAACACCAGCCAATGAACCAGAAGGAAAGGTGATTTCAGTGAGCATGGAGAGCATTATAGCCACTGCTGATTATATCGCAGTACATGCCCAAGACAGGGAAGGAAGAGCATGGAGGGCAGTGATAGCCCTAGCTGAGGGATGCAGGCTCACCCAGGTGCCAGACGAGGAGCTCTTTTGTTTGTTTGTTTGTTTGTTTTATTTAGTATAGCGCTCCAGACCCAGGGGTAAATGGGCGCTTAAGGATAGGTTACATAATTACAGTAAATAATCAGTTATACAATTGTGGCGTTAAGATGCCAAATATAGAGTATACAGGCAGGCAGTAGGAGCATTTCAAGGTATGTACAATATATACAGTTGGTGCAGGTCTAAGACAATCATCTAGACAATCAGAAGAAAAGGAAGAGGGTGAAATGGTATTTATTATGAGTGTAGATATATGGCTAAGAGTGACATACAAACAAGTGGCACAGAAAATTGCAATGGCACTTGAAGCACCCACATCCACCCCAGTTCCTTTTTTTGAGGAGGATATGGCAAAAGCTCCAACATCATTATGGACTACTAGTCCCTATGACGTGGGGTGCATAAAAAGTATAGGGGGAGTAAGAATAAAATTGAAAAAAGGTGCAAAACTCCCTAGAGTGAAGCAATACCCACTATCAAAAGAGGCAGATGAGGGCATATATGAAACAATAACGGCCCTTATAAATAATGGCATATTGGTACCATCAGAATCAACATGTAACACAGCCATATATCCAGTGCGCAAAGCTAAAGGAGGGTCTTGGCGTTTCATCCAGGACCTCAGGCCCTTGAACAACATAGTGGAAGCAGAATACCCCATAGCAGCAAACCCGGCCACAATATTGTGTGGCATTCCAGCAGAGGCATCACGATTTACAGTGATTGACCTCAAAAATGCCTTTTTCTCAGTACCCCTGCATCCAGATTCACAAGATCTGACAAGCTTCACGTACAGAAACACAAAATGGAAACACACCAGATTGCCACAAGGGTACTGCGAGTCACCCTCAATTTTCAACAGAGTAATACAGATGGACTTGGGAAACATTGAATTGGAAAGCACAGTGTTGCAGTATGTTGACGATATAATAATTTGCAGCACAAGCGAAAAAAAATGCAGGGAGGACTCATTGAAGATGCTGACAATATTGGCTGAAAAGGGTTACAAGGTAGACAAAGAAAAGTTACAGTACTGTCAGGAACAGGTAATATACATTGGTCAGCTGATATCCCAACACGGAAGAAAGATTGCACCACAAAGAGCATAGGCTATATCAAAAACGCCATTGCCACAAACAGTGAGGGAACTGCAGCAGTTCCTGGGATTGTGCAACTACTGTGGAGCATGGGTATTTGATTACAGCTCATACATAGGACTCCTACTTGAAGCATTAAGAGAAGCTAACAAAGGGGAGAAAAAATTGGGGTGGACAATGGAAATGAAAGAGGCCTTTGATGAACTGAAAGACGCAATATCAACTGCTCCGGTACTGGCCACCCCAGATTATGAACGGCAATTCTTTATATTTTCACATTGCGACTCAGCAGTAATGAAAGCAGTGTTGGCTCAAAAAACAAGCATGGGATACAAACCAGTAGCATTTTACAGCGGTCACCTGGATCCTGTTATGTTAGGTCATTTCCCTTGCGAACAAGGTCTCGCCGCAGCTGCCTTCGCGGTAGAGAAATCATCATCTATTACAATGGGGTGCCCAACCACACTATTTGTGGAACATGAATTATTTGCAATATTGAACAAGCCTAAATCCACACTAACCACGTAGAGGGCGTCAGGTTATGAGATCATCTTATCTAGACCAGAATTATAAATTGTCAGATGCAGCACAGTTAATCCTGCAAGGTTTATAGCGGAAGTTATTGAGGAGGGCGACTATGCACATGATTGTACGCAGACTACCGAAATGTACTCATGCACTAGAAAAGTTGAAGAGGATGTGCTGAATGCAGGAGAGCTCTTGTTCATTGATGGGTCATCAACAATAGACCAGAGTGATGGGATAAGGAGAACTGGGGCAGCAGCGGTAAAAATGACAGAGGAATCGGTGTGTGTGGCGGTGAAATGTGTACAATTACCACAACATTACTCTGCTCAAGCAACAGAATTGGTTGCACTGATCTTGGCGTTGAAGGAAAGCTTTGACAAAAGATTAACTATATATTCTGATAGCGCAAATGTCACGTCTACTGTCCACTCAGGATTGTCAAAATGGAGGAGAAGAGGGTTTAGGAGAGCTGACGGCACCCCAGTGCAACATGCTCTCTTATTAGCTGAATTAATTGAAGTAATAAATGATCTCCAAGAATTAGCTTTGGTCAAATGTATCACACACACTAATGGAGAAGATCATATCTCAAAAGGATATGCAGCAGCAGACGCACATGTGAAGTTTGCTGCATATTTTGGTGAGATATGGAACCCCCCAGAGTCAGAGAGAGGGAGAGGGAGGGGGATAGCTAAAGAGATGTTGATGAGAGAAGGGTACACCCATCTCCCAGCCACACAGATAATGGAGTTACAAGCGGCTGCACCAATGGCAGAAAAAGAAATATGGGTAAAAAGAGGATGTACAATGTCACCAACTGACGCACTATGGCGTCAGGGTAACACTGGAAAGATGGTAATGCCATTGGCACTATTGAACACCGCCCTGAGCCAACTCCACCACCCAGCTCATACAGGCAAGGAAGTTATTGCAGCACGAATTAGGAAAGATTGGTTCTGCCCCGAGTTAAATTCCCATGTGACAAATTTTATCAGCAACTGTCTCACATGTCAACAGTTTACGGCCGGTCACACGCTGCAAGTGATAAAAGGTACTATACCCCGGCCAGAGGGACCATTCCTGCACGTCCATATTGATTACATTGATATGATCAACGTATGTCAAGGAAATAGGTATATGATTGTAGTGGTATGCCCATTCTCCAGGTGGATTGAGGCAGGACCCTGCTCACATCCAGATGCATTCAGAGCAGCTAAATTTCTAGTGAGGGGGGTTTTCCCCAGGTGGGGAGTGTGCGAGGTACTGCGGTCGGATAACAGCCCGCATTTCGCTAATGAAATGTTCCAGCACATCACATCCTTACTGAACATCAAGCATAAATTTGCATGTGCATATCACCCGCAGGCCAACGGTATATGCGAACGCCTGAATGGCATACTGAAGGAGGCAATTGCAAAGATACAGCAAACAACAAAGAAGAGTTGGTTGTATTGCCTTCCGCTAGCTCTATTTGAGCTGAGGAATAGACCAGGCTCCGACCACCACCTCACTCCTCACGAGGTGGTGACCGGACGTCAAATGCGCCTTCCTCTAACGCCAACATCAAGAGCATTCACATACTATGAAAACACTGCAACTGTTCTTGGTGATGAAATGTACCAATATGTGTCTTCTTTGATTACTAGTGTAGCGTTTGTGTCTCAACAGCTCGAGCACACGCGGGGCAGATCTAAGAGTTATCAACAAGAAGACGCGGACAAAGAATTGGAAAAGGAAAGACTGTGCAAAATCGCTAAAGGTGACCACGTGCTACTCCGCAATTTCAATCGAAAGTGGAACAGCCCACGCTTCACTGGTCCCCACCTTGTAGAGGAGGTATCTACGAGAGCAGTAAAGTTGCAGGATAAGCGTGCTTGGAATCACCTACACGACGTGAAGATCTGCAAACTCCAGACCCGCCCTAGCGTCACCGACAGGGCCATTGGAAGAACAGCGACAGCGTCACCCACGGAGAAAGAGACTTCTACCACAGCTGACGACCCCAATGTCTCCATACCCTGCCACCCCCCAGAATCCCCAGAGACAACTACTGAAATAGAAACTGGTAATTCCCATACCGCCCACCCCATGGTCACACGATCAAAGAGTAAAGAGCCTTCCGCCAGTTGAGCCCCAAACCCTCTGCCCACAAACCTCCTACCCACTACAGCCACCACCCAATTGAAGGACATTGTCTTGCACATATACACATGTAAACACTTGTATGTTTTTTTTTTCTTTCTCGCACATGCAGGTACCGCGTATTATTGTATTACTGAGAAAACAGATAACTAACAGCGTACATTGCCCAGGAGTAGATGCTACCCTCAGACGATAATTACCCTGAAGCCCTATCACACTAATTTGTCTATCACATAAAAAGGCCAAAGTACCTAAAAAGAAGAAGGGTACGTGTTTTCTACACAGCATTTATCTTGGCCATAGAACAATCAATGCCCCATCTTCACCAACACTTGCCTGCCCTAAGAGACAGATCGCTTAGGTTGGCGTGGGAACAGCTCTTCGCCTGGGCACTGAACGACTACTTGATAGGGAGAACTTGAAAACAACAACTAACACTAATAACAAGCTTATTGAGAATTTTCAGGTGGGCAACTTTAACGTCGCAAGAATAAGCTGCCGGACTGCAGCAAGGTAAGAGTAAAATGCCGGTGAGACTAGCTTCTGTAATAAAGATGATAGGGGTTTTGATGATCACTGGTTTTTTGGCTGCCTCTGTATGGCAGAAAAGTTATGCTATCAATATTTTGGCTGCACCCAAAGCTAATGTACCCCCACCCACGGCTGCAACAGGTGTTACGTCAGGTGGTACTAGCAAGCCTCCACATAAGGGAAATAGAGTTAAACGCAGCACATACTCAGATAATAAAGGCATTGATAATTACATAACAGATTCAGCACACGTCTCGAACAACATGTGGTACCAACACATGACCCAAATAGGTAAGCAGACAACAGAAGACAGCTGCTATGTCTGCTCATCGATCCCATACGCCATGAGCGCTTCTCGAACATTTGTTGCCACAGAAATAGATGAAAAGACAGCACGATGTATAATATACCTGGCACTATTCCAAACGAGAGGGCGATTTCAAGGGACGGTGGTGAGGTTGGTGTGGAAAACGCGAGATACATATCCATACGAAAACAACTTCCTCAAGACTTATTTCAGTTACCACAAGAGCAGTTTGCATGCTGAAGCATTCAGATACATGACAAGTGGTCCTGAAAAGGGAGAAACGAAGAAAGTAACACTACAATACCTACCATGTGACTGGTACGCCACTGAAGTTCCTGGTACACAAGGATGTTGGGAAAGACCACTGGTAACAATAACAGGGAAGGTGTACATGGACAACAAATGGGACATAGGAGTGATTGGCAGCAACATGGTAACAAGAGAAAATATTACAACTATTGATGAACACAATAACAGATGTTGGCCGATTTGGGGCAAGTACGTACCCATGCTGACGTGGATGGAGAAAGATGAAGACCCAATGAGCATACTACCGCTGTCTGCACCTAAGATATGCTACCAACATAGAGGAGAAGTGGACGTGGGATACAACACCAACTGTGCAAGCGTGATAGAGTTACCTGAGGGGGGAGCAGGAACAGCAGTATTAATGGACCATTACTGGGCCTGTGGAAACAAGGCATACCACACACTGCCCCCTCTGTGGAATGGTATATGCACAATGGTACACATTAATGTACCATCACTAGTGGTGCCCCAGAAACATGTGAACATGGCGAACTTCCCTAAAATGGATGAAGGAAACAAGAGGAAGAAGAGATCTGTACAACCTCAGAAGGGGTCAGAGAACAAAAACAACAACAGCAACAATGTCCTGAATAGAAAGAAGAGACAAGGAGAACCTCTGACAGGAAATTACCTATGGGGAAGGTCGGAAACAGCACTCACTTCAATCCCACCAGAACACAGACTATTCAGCTGAGCAGCAATGTTCTTCTCGTCAATAATACATCCGGGACTACAAGCGTACGCAAACGCAAAATGGCTCCAGATAACCCGATGGGAGCTAATGATGACAATTAACTCTACAGTAAATGGATTCAACGCAATAAAAGAGGAACTGCGAGCAGTGAGGATGGTAGCACTACAGAACAGATATGTATTAGATCTCCTTACAGCAATGGAAGGAGGAGTTTGCGCAAAGATAGGACAATCATGCTGCACATTTAACCCTGCTAACGATGCTGACAATGGTACACTGACAGAAGCAGTATCACAACTGGCCCAGATGCACTCCAAAATGATGGAAGAAAGTAAAGGAGTGAAGAAGGATGACAGCTGGTTTTCAATGTTATGGTCATGGATGCCATTATGGCTGTCGGACGGACTATATAGATTATAGTTGGATGCATAATACTGGCTGGAGCTGCACTGATCATAATAAGGTTTTGGAAGGCCCGGAAAGCACGCACTACAGACGAAATGATCGAAATGGTTGGTATGCACCCCTTGATGCCGACGGATGATGGCCAGCACACAGACACAATAATAAAAGAAAGAGAAAAACTGCGCAAACAGATCATCACCAACCACCTGGACCCACCATCCGTGAAGCTCGAAAACCCAAAAAACCCAAGGAGCTACATCGGGAAATGGGTATACTGCACACCTGGAGGAAGCTGTGTGTATATGTATTGGTCATTTGAAGACCATGTCAACCACTATGGACACCTGGGAGGAGTAACTAAAATATGGAGAGTAAGAGGAGATAAGGAAAAAGATATGTTTGTGGTCGACAAGTCGACCAGAGGGGGGACTGAAGTAGGAGAATGGGACAAAAGACTCCCACCAATCCCCTCACGCCCCTGGCCTAGAGGATCACGGCCCAGACACCCGCCACGAGAGGAATTTTCCTATCTACCAGACGACCAAATACCCTGGTACAGGAACATACGGATGTGCCCACCAGCCTGCCCACCAGCCTGCCCTGCTCAAGCCGACACCTGCGGCATGGACGAATTCGACTGAACCATTCAACAGTAAATAAATACATTGTTAGAGATGCCATGACGACCTAGCTAACGGTCAGAACACCCGTGCAACCATGCACACTGGACACTCCCACACCAATCCACACGAAGAACATACTCAGTGCTATGACGTAGGTGACGGACACACCCACCGATGCACATCTTTATTATTTTTCACATAGGGTTTTCAAAATGCAGAAACGCAAGACGCACAAAGCACTAATCTAAAATGCTTGCTGACGCTTCTCCTAACCCATGCATTGTGATGAAAAATGCAACGAAGACATGATACTGGATATGAAGCAATATGATACCGTAACTTAAAGTGCCGTGCATCAAACATTCCCTCCTATGCACCAGGCCCAAGTAGGCCGCAAACAAGAGCCTCTATGAACATTGAACGAACAAGAGTACAATTGCTGACCCTGCAGAATGAGCCCAGCGAGAACTGACAGCCAAGGGGGCAATGTTGCAACTCGCATGCCACAAGCCAAAGCCAAGGTCACACCTGCAAACTAAGCCAGACACGCAGAGGCAAATACAATTTTAAATGTGCAGAATTCTGCCTCAACCACAGTCTCTCCTCACGTGACCAAGCCGAACCTGACAGGGTGCCAGACCCAGGAGGGAGAAGTCGCCTGGGTCCCACGTTTTGAGACACAGGCTGCAACAATGAAATGACCCAATGGACACCTACGGCGGTGGGAATAGTCTGCTCCAAGCATATGAGCAAATCCACGCATTGTCTGCACAAACACATAGTTACATATTGTTGCAAATGACAGGTACACCGCGAGCTGGGAACAACGATGGTCCCAGGCTGGGGGGCTCGCGAGTGGACCAATCAGAACATGGGGCACTCATCACTGACGCCATTAACATTAGCCAATCATCAGGGGTCTTTGTGTAACAATTTTCATGTATCTAATAGAAGGGACAACCCAAGTATACCACCTGACTGACCCTCAACCACTAACAATCTCCTCTATACGTGTGCTATACTAACCCTACCACTCGAGGAACCAATCCAGAGTGGCGATAGGTTTTTTGCTAACTTTCCCAGGTGACGCAAGTAGCGCGTCATACTGAGGCAAAAAGGGCCTGCGAGCCCCACGAATTTCGCGAGTCAGGACGGACGCGTACGATCCTAGACCCATCCCTGCCGTTGTTTAATAAACAGCAGAACCACCTTGCTTCTTGTGTGTGTCTCATACTCATTTTTGGGATATGCGGGAGGAGTTGGGGCCTCCCTGCCCGGAGGTCCGCGGACGGCCCAGCTGACCCCGGGAGAATTTCCCCCCGACAACCGCTAGCGCTTCTCTCTCTATTACTGAATTGTTTCTTTCTGCCCCTCTCAATGGTCTCGAAGCAAACGCTATAACATGCTCTGTTTTTCCCCAGTCCAATTGAGAAAATGTGGCGCCCAAACCTAAAAGACTTGCATCGACAGACAGTATGGTTCTTCTTCCTGATACAAAACCACCCAATGATGGAGCCTTGGCAATGCCCTCCTTTATGTTTACAAAAGCTAAATGACAATCCTCAGACCATTTAAAGTTTACACCTTTCTTAGGTAAATTTCTTAATGGAGTCGAAATAGAGGCAAACCTGTTCACAAATTTGTGGTAAAATTCTGATAGTCCCATAAATGATCTTAGTTGATCTTTGGCAATTGGTGCTGGGGCCTTACAAATACTCTCCAACAATGTGCTCTTAGGTGATACACCATGACTGGAAATGTTATGTCCCAGATGCTCAACCTCTCTGACACCTATCTTGCATTTATTCCTTTGTACTGTGAGCCCTGCCTCTCTCAATCTTACCAACACACATTTTAGCACCTTGTCATGCTCATTCTCGTTGTCAGCATACACTAAAATGTCATCCTGAAACACTGCCACTTTTTTTATGCCTTTCAGAACCTCTTCCATCGCTTTTTGAAAAACTGAAGCGGCCGAAGCTAAACCAAAAGGCATGCGAAGAAACTTAAATGTCCCTTCAGGCGTAATAAACGTTGTTAAATGTTGACATTTCTCTGACAGAGGCACTTGATGGTACGCATCAGACAAGTCAATTACAGAAAACCATTTGGGCTCTCCCAGTGTGGCCAAAGTCTCTGCTATGATGGTGAGTTGATGTCTTTCAACCAGGATGTTTTTGTTCAACCCCCTAAAGGTCCACACAAAGTCTCAATTTACCATTGCTCTTGCTTACAAGAACAACAGGGGAGAGCCATTCTGTACCACCAATGCATTCAATTACCCCCTTCTGAGCCAGATCACTCAATTATTCACAAAGTTGTTCCCTCGTGTTTAGGGGAACCGGTCTCACTTTATGTGTCACTGGTTGGGCATTCACTTTAAGTTTGATGTTGTGTTCAAAGTCCTTAAGCGTTCCTAGTTTATCTGTGAAGACTTCAGTAAACTCTCTTGACCATCTGTCGTCCATTTCCGCTATCGTTACAGGGTCTAACGCACTTGCTTGTATCCTCAATCCCAGTTTGCTCTGCTCATCCCAACCAAGTAGTGAGGCGCCATTTCTTGCTACCAGAATGTCTGTTATGCACTTCCTGCCATCAATCTAGTAACCCATGCCAGTGGTTGGACCTGTCTGTACAAAATTCACTACCTCTCCACAAAAAACAGGTCACACCATTGATTTTTTTCTATCTTTTGCGGTGTGTCTCAAATTGGGTTGTTGCAAATTGATGAAATGTGCACTACACTACTATATTTTTTTCATCTTGGTAGTGTTTTGTTATTTTACATCTTGACACAGCCTTTTTGATATGCATGTTTTCGCACCACACCTCTTTTCTTTTGTGGTTGCGTTTTGTGTTTTCGTGATCTTTGTGTTGTATGTCACTTTCTCTATATTTTTCATCCTTTTTCATGTTTTCATAAGGGGAGAAGGAATGAGGCATGGTTGTTGAGATAATGTTTGTGTGTATGGGATCATTGTTGGCATGTTTAGTACAATTATTTAGGCCATTGTGTATGTTTACAATATCGGGGCTACACTATTTTGGAAGGTGTGTTTTGTCTCATTTGGAGGCGTGGTTAGGGCTCAGGTGTGGTAGACCTGAGGCCAGGAGTGGCAGGCCTGGCGGAAGGTGTTTTAGATTAGGAGGGTTTTGGTTTGTGATTTAGTTTTGTTTATCCATTTATGGCAAGGTCTGTGCTTGGTGGTGGCGGCACCAAGACCCTGGTGTGGCAGGCCAGGGTAGAAGGAGTAATAGTGTTTTGTGTTGTAGTCCTAACATGATTGTGGGGTGATACATTTCTTGTGTTTGTTAAAGGGGGAGATGGTGTAGTATTCTGGATGTTATGTTGTTTGCATGCGTGAGTGCTGAGGCCTAGCTGGAATGTTCTATGGAGCTTGGAGTGTTGGGACACCTGGGAGTTCCACATGTTACGGTTGGGGACTTGGAGCTGGGCAGGGAACCAGGGTGGAGGCTTGTGATCTTCTCTCCTAGCTACTTACCTGTACTATGCAACATAAGGAGTAAATAATGCATGTTTCCATTTCCACTTACCTGGGTCAGCCCGGTTCCTGCTCCTTGTGCATTACTGACCCAGGGTACATCCTGCAGAAGGCAGGATACATCATTTGGGTAATTTTATGATACTTGGCCTTGGAATAGTCCCACTAATTCAATGGCAGATTCACCATACCCACACGGCTGTACATTGTCTGGTTTAAGAACACGCAGTTCCTTTCCTAACTTGTTCTTCAGGGTATCTTCTGATGTAATGGTCCATGGTGAAGCTGAGTCAACCTTCATTTTTATATGGCACCCATCAACTGTGAATTTATCAACTGGTCCACTCTGATCTCCTGACACAGCTGAATTTTAAAAACATGTCTTGGTGTTGCTTCCTGAACAGGTGCCGCATTTGGCGCACTTGTGTTTGACTGGCTCAACTCGCCACATTGTTCCCTCTGCTCCAACATAATAATTGAAAAATCCATTCACACATTGGCAAAGTGACCTTTGCGTTTGCATTTAAAACAATCTGCAAATCTGTCTGGACACGTGGGGAAGTTGGACCCATGCTTGGGACTACCGCACTTGGTACATCTTTAGTTCCACCCTTCTTTTCTGTTTGTCAAAGGGGTCGACTTCTTCCTTGGTCCGACTGCACACACGGCAGGTGACACTTGTTTATCTACCTTCATCTCTTTAATATACTGTGTGGTCTGCTCAATGCTCCTAGAGAGTTCAATCTCCTGTTCCAAAGTAACATCCTTAGCCAATAACTTCTCTTGCACTCTCATGCTGTTGGTACACCTCACCAACTGGTCCCTTGTCAAGGAATCAGT
Source organism: Ambystoma mexicanum (assembly GCF_040938575.1). NCBI lineage: Eukaryota > Metazoa > Chordata > Amphibia > Caudata > Ambystomatidae > Ambystoma > Ambystoma mexicanum. Next base: position 1,107,950,325 of record NC_090941.1, read on the forward strand.
TAAAGTCTCAAAGTCACAAGTGTGGCTCAATGTTCTGAGGGATGCAATATACGACTCAACAGACTTTGATGCCTCCCAAGTCCATTGAAAGAACTTGTGACGTTCGAATGTTACATTTCTTTTTGGCTCGAAATGTTCTTCTATCTGCTTGAGAGCTATTGAGTACTCATCTGTTTCTCTTACATTCTCACCCTGACTTCTTGCAAGTCCATCAAATACACTATGTCCTTCTGGTCCCAAATTGTGCAGTAACAGGGCTTTTTTTCTTGCTGCACTAAATCTGTCCCCTCCAATGTCCACCACATAATTTTCAAATATGCCCTTCCACCTATCCCATCTGATGGGAGGACGGCCTGGTTCGGCTAGGAATGCTGCAGGTGGCGGGATTGCTGCAGCCAGCACCTCTGACTCACTAGTTGACAGGGTGTGTGTCTGCATTAGTGATATTATATAACAGTAGTGGCGTAGTGAAAATCAGAATTGAATTACACTTGTAGTCCTTTAAGTGGAATTCATATCAGGTGTGGCTGCCTAATATCATGGAAAGGAAGATTGCCTCATGAGGTCATATACAGCCAGAGAATGTCTTGCAGCCTTTACAGGGAAGGGCTGCCTTTGCCTTTATGAGGTAACTTCAGCCCACTGTAGCTGTATGGAGAAGTCTTTCCTTTTGCAAACAATTGCTGCTATGCAACTGATAACACAATGCCCAGCCGAGCAGCCTTGGTGATGAGTGAACATAGGCCACGCCCCTTCAAGTATAGGCGCGTGGTACGTAGGAGATGGTGCAGAAATCACGTGAGGGGCCTCGCGCGGCCGCACGCGAGCTAGAGCGAGCCCCTCCTCCCAAACAGCTAGATCTCTCACGCACCCCGCCCACTGTCCCCCAAGCACACCTCCTGACCTTGGACGTGGGGGCGGGGTCGCAGTGCGGTGCCTGCTGCTTAGGCTACTTTCTATTCGCTCTTCCCCCTTCTCTCTTGCAGAGCGGCACGAACAGCGGGGTCACTGTCAGTAAAGCGGGATCGCGTAGCTGCTGCCAGGTGCCGCACGCCTGTTTGAAGTCCTCGCCACCAATTTTAATTCAAGGGGGAGGCAGCGGAAGGTATAGGAGAATATTTATTAAGTAAATATGCAAGAAGCAGCAGGCACTGCTTTCCTGGTCCCTCTCTCCAACTGCAACTCAACTCATAACAATTCTGGAACCTCAGTCAGAGGTAAACATACACAGACATCATAATGTAAAAGCTAGAGGTTCTTCACTAAAGTGATACAGTACTTCTAAGCCTAACACAACACCAATAGCTTTTAGTATGTCTCCTGGACTACTTGCTTTACTGTCTACAAAGAATATAAGGGTCAACAACGAGACTGTTCCAGAGACTGGAAAGATGGGAGCACATTACCTGCTTCTCCTGCCCCTTCATAGACTTCCGGTCAAATGAAGGACCAACCTCAAACCCCTTTGCATCATCCACCATGCTTTCCACAGCAGGACACAGAAACCACGTGAAGAGCTTAAGCCGTGCCTGGCAGCATCATTTGATCCAGCAACGCGGCTCTAGTAGGAGCCTCAGGCTGGAAGAGGAAACTCCAAGGAGAAGCATCCTTCTCTGTCATAGCGACCGCCCTATGGAACGCCGTACCCAGGCCACTCTCAAACTTGGAAAAACGAGAGGTCTTTCTGGAACTCCCTAAAACCTTGTTGTTCACTAGACCAGCATAAAGATGAAAGGTGCTGATACGCTCAGAGTCAAAACACAACTAGGCTTGTCTGGCCCCTATACACTTCACAAAGAACATAGGGCAATAAGACCTATTCACTGACTCAAGGACAATTAGGACACTCCTGAACTATCTTCCCCCATGATCACAGCAGGAATAACCCCGTGACAGCTGGGCTCCCCTGGACTGATGCATATCCACGGTCCTAAACTGATGTGGTATCCATCATTTCTTGCTCCCACCTTACACACACGCAAGGTGAAGGGATGATTTTTCCCCTGATCCTCTGACCAGCACCGCTTCATCAATTTCATCACACATGCATTCAGCATCCTCCAGACCCACCCCTATCCAGCAAACGGTCGTCAGTATAACAGGGCGCTCACTCCTTGTGGCTCCTCTCTGGATACATACACTCCAAGTGTCCGCATTGGGGAGCGCTTAGAAACATACCAGCACAAGGAAAGCACTTCAATCTGCACTCATCTAAAGATTGGGATTTGCATCTGGCATTCCCTCTGCTTCTATCAGGCTCTTCTGCCCCTTGCTTCCAGAGGTCACAGATGGCCTCAAGAGAACACCAACTCTCAGAGGCAGTTCAATGGGTTTTATTAAAATGTTTTATTAGGGTCTCTCTCTCTCGCTCATATATATATATATATATATATATATATATATATATATATATATATATATATATATATATATATATATTTCCTGGGTAAGGGTGAGGGCCTAAAGACAATTGCCTTATCTTTCTTACTAAATTGGGGATTCCTAGGTGGGTCCTAACCTGGGGTCCCACAAGCAATTTAGCTTAAAAAGTGGTGCCATCCAGTCACCCCGGTCTCACTTGCTCTTTACCTATCTTACGCTCTTATATTCCTTGCCCTGATGTTCTTTACTTCTTTCGATTCCGCCTCCTCTTTCCTTTCTTTTCCTTCCACTCCCCTCCTTTTCTCCCTGCCTTCCTCTCTGTGATGTTCTTCCATCTACCTCTACTCTCTCTATCTCGCTACTACTCTCCGCTTCCCTCACCTTCCACTATCCACTACTCCCTACACTCCTCCGACTACTCTCTACTCACCTCCCACTACTCTCTACTACTTTCTCCTCCCACTAACCTCTCCTCTCCTCCCACTACTCCCCACAGCATTCTCCCCCCACTACTCGCTACTACACACACCTCCCACTCCACGCTTCCTTCCCGCATAGTCACCCTTCTTTCACTTCCTCATTCACCTTTACCACTCAGCCTCATTTACTCTGCTGCACTCCCACTGAGTCTCACTCCCTCACCTTAATCACCAGACACACACTCTCACACCGAAATACCACTTCCTCTCACCAATCAATACCTCACCTTGCACACATTCTCTATAATCTTCCTCCACGCTCTGCTGCACCATCCTTCCTCTGTCTGGTCTCTCAGGCCACCCTCTCCTACCTTGACCTCACCCAAACAATATTGAAGTGTTTGGTTAGGACAGAAATATGTACAAGTTTGGCTTGTTAGGAATAAGAATAAAAGCACCAATAATACACTTTAGTGAGAATAATCCAGCGTAAAGAGAATACACAGATTGTTTGCTGTGCTTTGGATCCATTGTTTACATGTTTGTATGTACGTGTGGTTTTATACATTACTTTTACTGTTTTAAAACAATATTTTTGATTGTGTGTTTAGGACTAATAAAATTGTAACTTTTTTAAAATAATGAATTTCTGGTATCAGCCTAAAAATGTCTCCCTGTCGTTGAGAGAGATGACACTTATTGTTTTTTGTATAATTAGAAGGTCTTAACAGTACCATCAACCTTTGAGGTGTGCAAATAGCTTAGTACACGGCACAAAAGGCCAAGACAACAGAGGGAGTTTTAACATGTCTTATTCACAAGCATTTCCTTCCGACCATACCCCAACAGTCCCACCTCAACTTACAATATCAGGTCAGTCTTGTGCTTGATGGGTTTCCGTACCCTTCTTCTTTCAGTCAATCTGTTCTCCTGTCTTGGTTTCAGGCTTAGGGATTTCTTGCAGCTTTCTACTCTGTGGTTATTTTCTCCTTTGGACGGGTTCTGTAGATATCACTGGGGTTAAACCTCTCAGCAAGGCTTAGATGGACCCAAGAGGCAGTTTATCCCACCAAAGCAGGCTGCCTTGTCACAACCCTCTCCCCCGGCCCTAATCTTTGCCCTCCTCAGCTCCTGTATGTTATGTGTCTATTCCTCTTTGATGTTCTGCCTCATGCTTGCTCCCTTGCCCACACTGGATCAACCCCTTCAGATCAGGGTTTTGGCACTGCTTGCTTACTTGGTGAGGGCGCCTCCACCCTCGCTGGCTTTTCCCTTGGGGGACGTCCACAGAGGCATTGCTAGGGGCGGGCTAAGGGGGCTATAGCCCCTGGTCTTTTGGTTGGAGCCCCAGATAGAATCTCAGGAGCTACAACCAAAAGGCTAGCTAGCCCCCAGTCCCGACAGTTCTGACATCAGCATAGCCCCGGGTATTTTCCAGACCTAGCAACACCCCTGGACGTCCAGGTCAGGGAGACAGGCTTAATGCTGGCCTAGGGGCGCCATAGAAGGACCCCAAGTGTTCATTCCATGTGGGTCTTGTGGGTTAGCTCTTAGCATCACCTCCACCATGGCAGAGTTGAGAGAAGCACGGAGAGAAGCCATCAGAAAAACAGGTATGCAACACGGAGGGCGGATGATTGCGGAGGGCGGATGACTGCGGAGGGCGGATGACTGCGGAGGGCGGATGACTGCGGAGGGCGGATGATTGCGGAGAGCGGATGATTGCGTAGGGCGGATGATTGCGGAGGGCGGATGATTGCGGAGGGCGGATGACTGCGGAGGGCGGATGATTACAGAGGGCGGATGATTGCGGAGGGCGGATGATTACGGAGGGCGGATGATTGTGGAGGGCGGATGATTGCGGAGGGCGGATGACTGTGGAGGACGGATGACTGTGGAGGACGGATGACTGTGGAGGGCGGATGACTGTGGAGGGCGGTGAGCGTACAGAGCGAACGAATATGAAGAGCAAATAAATGTGGTGGACAGATGAATGTGGAGAACGCATGAGTGTAGAATGCGGCTGAATGAATATGGAGAACACATGAATGTAGAAAACGGTTGAGTGTAAAGAGGGGAAGACCATGGACCGCGGAGGAGCTTAGGGAACGGCTGAGTGTGGCTATCGGCTGAATCTGGCGATCGACGGAGTGTAGCGAGCGGCTGAGTATGGCAAGCAGCTGAGTATGTCGGGCGACCGAGTGTAGTAAGCGGCTGAGTATGGCGAGAGAACGGGTATGCGTCGAACGAACGAGAATAAGAGCGAGAGAACGAGTGTACACAAAACAGATAAGTACATTGTACGGAAGAGTGAATGGAGCTGATGAATGCAGAACTGACGAGTGGCAGATGAGCCTCTGAAGCGAATGAGTGCGTAACAGATGAGCCTGGGGAGCGGGTGAACGCACAAAAGAAATGAATGAATGGACCAGAGCGCATGATTATGCTGGATGGAGGAGTATGTTATACGGATGAATTCGCTGAGCCGATGAATAGTGCATGAGAGCAGATGAGAAACAAAACACATCGCACGGACCGGACCCCTCTGAATTGCGTGATGTGCAGACTTTGATGTGGAACGCAAGGAACCGTTGTAAGAGCATACTTCATTTCACACCCCACGCTTACTCTCTCCTTACACCACCACTCAAGTAGAACACAGAGATACTATGACACCATTCGGTATAACTGTTCTCATATCAACATCCGCCGCTCACTCCCCATTACTCTAAGTAAACATTGCTGGTTTCTCACCCCCAGCCAGGTGTTCTAGTCAGGCCGAAAACTGCCTCACTCGGACTGGATAACTCCTGCCAGACCGAACACATACTCCTGATTCCTCAACCACCACACCTATTCGCTAGGAAGCAGCTACCACAGAAACTCCGCACCAGCTGCACACATACCTGGTGCGCACACGCACCTTTGACTCTCTCTAATCTCTCCACTGACCCGAACCTCGGTTCCCAAGGGCGTTCAACCTACCAGCGCCTTCAGACCATACCAATGGTATATAAGGCGCTATATAAATGCAAAATAACAATAACAATAACAAGCCGGATACGCTCCTTGACAGATTAAGAAGCCTACATGAAAAAAACTATCTGCACCCGGTACAGGAACTCTGAGAAGAACTAAGGGCCCTATGACTGGAAGTAGTAAGTCTGAAACAGGAGAAACCATCTTTGCGACAAGCCATTAATCAGGGAACTGCCTCAGGTTATTCAGATGCTGCTCTGACTGCCGCAGCGTCCCTGAAGTTCGATGGTGCCCCAAGACGGCTGCCGGAATTCTGCAATCATTGTAAGGTGCATTTTCTGTTCCAACCGATGCACTTCCAACTCGACAAAGCCAAGATCGGATATATACTTGGGAACCATACGGGAAGCGCCTTAGCCTGGGGCACGCCAGACATCTCTGCCAACAGTCAGATAATGGATGATTTTGCAGAGTTTGAGAAAGTATTCCTGGAAGCATTCTAGCCCCCTAATCCTGTGGGCAGCGCACAGAACCAGATGGTCAACATCAGACAAGGCTCTCAGGATCTACTCATGTATATGAGCAGATCAGATTTGTAATGGCCAAAGATTACACAAAAAACACTCTTCCGGCAAGGCCTTAGGGAGGAGTACAAAGATGAACTGGTACATATATACCCAAGCCAGAAACTTAACAGGTTCTAATTACCAGGTAGACCGCATAGAATACCGTATTGGGAAGAGACGTGGTGGGCGAAGAAGAGAACACATGCAAGCAACCCAGAAACCTATACCAGTTCAATTACTGAACCATCCCAAGAGCTGTCTCAATAACCAACGCATCTTGGAGTCCTTTGGGGTCTGTTGTTGGAACCGGAGAAAAAGATGACGCTGCATAAATCGACTTTGTTTATATTGCAGTGGATCAAGGAATTTCCTTGGAACCTGGCTCGTACGCCCACTGAACTCCCCATGAAACTGATGGGCTTGACATCTAAGGAGAAGGTGATGGCGAGCGCAGTACCTCCTGCAGCCCTTCCCAACTCTCTTGGGAATGAGGCCCCGCCAATGTTACCAGCCATGCCTTTTTTGTCGAAGTCCAGTTGAAATGTGATGGAGAATCTGCGAGCACTTTCACCCTGATTGACCCACAGGCTTCATGGAACTGCGTGGATGCTCTTTTTGCATAGAAACATGTTCTACCTTGGGGGTACAAGGAGAAGGCAACGCAGATAGAGGTTATTGGTGGTATTCTGCTTGCCTCTCGACCCGTAATTCATCATACCAGGTAATTAGCTCTATACATCAGCATCGTCATCCAGACACCGCCCTTTCCAATAGTATTGGGGTTGCCCTGGCTACAGTACTATAACTTGTACAATAATTGGACAACCCAGATCATGATCTTTTGTCCAGGTACATGTGCCAAGACATGCTGTTCACAACAGAAGTAGTCTTCTGTGGAAGGTTACCTCAGCCGTTCCTACACAACACCTGTGTATTCGGGTCCTCCAAGACCTACCCACTCATTACCTAGACTACAGTACTGTGTTCTCTTATTCTGGACTTATCCCGCTACCAGTGCATCGAGCCTAAGATTGTGTGATTGGTCTCTGTCTCCAGACCCAGACCACATTCCAAGATCTATTCCTTAAACCTGCAGGAATTCCAGGAAATCTGTGGGTACATGGAGGGCAGCCTAGCCGAGGGGTATATCGTCTACATCCCCAGCTGCACCTCTTATTGTTCGTGCCCAAGAAAGAAGGTACCCTCAGGCCGTGTATGGATTGTCGTGGCCTTAATGAGATAACCAAGAAAGATCAATACCTGTCACCCCTCCAAGACATTATGGAATCTCTTTGATCAACAGTCACGTTTACTAAGATAGATATAAAGGTAGGTTATCACCTGTTGTTCATAAGAAGCGGCGATGAACGGAAGACAGTATTTAAAACACCGCTGAGGCATTTCTAATACCAGGTCATGACTTTGGGTCTGTGCAACGCTTTATGGATCACATCTTTGCTGACCTTTAGGGTCTGCCATTCTCGGAGTACCTTGATGCTATCGTGGTGTTTTCATAGTCATTGGAAGATGTGAAACTAGACATTGCCTTCAAAACTTTGTCCCTTACACATAAGTGCTTATTTAATGAGGTGCCCATGTACTTGTCCAACACTATCTCCCGCCACACACTTCCACACGGCCCACTAGGACTGCCCAGACACACTGCGTCAACATCCCACGCTTTAAGCAACAATGAGCAGGCGGGGTTAGTTTCCCAGTCCTCACTGCACAGAAATGGAATGCCCTCCCTATATATCTAAGAGAGGAACCTTCCTACCTCCTTTTCCGAAAAAAAGGTCAAAGTATGGCGTTACAAATAAATAAACTAAACTAAACTAATATGGCACAGGTACGAAAGATCTTGGGCAGATTAGCGGACAGCCATCTGTACAGTTAACTCGAGAAAAGGCCTATTGCATCACGCTCAGATTGAATTGCTGGGATATGTGATCGGAAAGGACAGAATACGCATGATATGATATGATATGATATGGCATTTGTAACGCGCCTATACACAAGTGTTTCAAGGCATGATGAGGTGGGGGGGGGACAAGGGGAGACAGACAACGATCCTACTAGGCCAGGTGTCATTCAGATTACGCAAGTGCAAGGTTAGAGGGGAAGGGAAAGTGCAAGGGGGAAGTGGAGAGGGGAGAGTGCAGTACATGGTTAATAGCATACAGGATAAATAACGAGGGCCAGCTAGTGGCAAGTGCCAGATAAGTGCAGACAAGTGCTGGGAAGGGGGGCTGTAGGGATACAGACACTGTCCCGCAGTGCAGGGGGTAGCCAGGGAGGCAGTGCAGGGGAGAGTGGCTGGGCCAAGGACCGGGAACGGTGAGTGGCCCAGTTGCAGATTCAGTGCAGTTTCAGATGTTTAGCAGGGGAGAGGGGGAGAGAAAGCGGAGGCAAAGAGGAAGGTTTTGAGGTGCTTCCGGAACCGGAGATGGTTTTCCTCAAGTTGCATGGACCCATGGAAGGTCCAAGTCACCCATGAGCGCAGCAGACCACAGTCAGTGGAGGCCTTTTAGCAAAGTATTGGATTTGCCCATTTCCATGGCCGATTCATAGTTGGATTCACCCAACTGATTTGACCAGGCTTGTTAGCTCCAAATGTCTCTTTCAATTGAAAAAAACAGCTGAAGGACTACAAAAAAGGTATTGCGACACCCAGATGATGCAAGACTTTTCATTGTTGAAACTGATGCATCCAACACAGCCATCAGGGCTGTTCTGCTACAGAAAGATGCAACCACTCATGCGGCACACCCGGTAGCTTACGTCTCTCGTAAAATGACCACCAGCAAGAAAAACAACACTATCAAGTGAAGGAACTGCTGGCCATAAAAGAACAGATAGAATCTATTACCGAATGGAGACACCATCTTCTTGGTAGGGCTTTTCAGGTGGAAGTCCACACAGATCATCGGAACCTGCAATTCATTACGTCTTTACAATGCGAGTCCAGTCATCAAGCCGGATGGGCATACTTCTTTGCTCAGAATAACTTGAAGATAACATACATTCCCAGGACTAATAACACCCGGACGGACTCCCTGTCCCATTTCCTAGGGAATATGAATCCACAGGGAGACACTCTGGGTCCAGTCATCGCTGCAATTCATATTGTCGGGCTGTTGCAGCAATAAATCCAGGAAGTACAACAGAAAATAGGACCAGACCCTCTGTTGACATCCTTATTAAATGCAGAGATGTTGTCTATAAAGACGTTTTGATTTTCTTTTCCAACATATTGTATCTTCCCTTTGGGGTACTGCAAATCCATGCCCTGGCAGAGTACCATGCTTCACACATGAAGGGGAGGGTGTTCACAAAAGCTAGAAATCCATGCAAGAACTGATCACTAGACAATATTAGTGGCCTAGGATGGCGACACAAATCAGACGGTATGTGACCTCTTGTCCGATATGTGCTCAAGTAAAGATCAACAGATGAAGATGTGAGAAACCTGAAGGTGTCTCACCCGGTAGTCCTCGGGGATCTGTCATCTAGGTGGTCAGTACATGGCCAACACTTCTGGATCCAGTTCCTCAGGGTGGACCAGTATGGGAGGATCACCTGGAAGAGGGGTCTTCGTGGACTGGGGACACCGGATGGTGAGACACTGTATCCCCTTCCCTGTAACACCATTTCCCCATCCTACCAGGTAGGATACTTAGGATACTTAGGAACTCAATCGCCATCCCCCTTTCCATCCCCCTTTCTTGACACCAACATTTTCTCACAACCAGCTCACTGTGAGAGAAAATGGAGTAACACCTGACCTGTATACCTGACGTGTCCCTACACAATGGTCAGGCAGAGTCAGGCCATTACTCATCATTACACACACCTGACTTCCATCACACTTCCCCACACGGACAAAAGGTGGAGCACAAAAGAAAACTCTGAGTAAGCATTAGTTCCAAGATGGCAGTTTAACATGAGGAGAAAGACGGCAAGACCAGAGAGGGTTGCAAGGAGGGAAGTACCCTTAACCTCTTCAGAGGAAAACCGTTACTTTCCCAAGCCTTCAAGAATAAGAAACATAAGACCTGGAATTAAAGCTGGAGAAACCTGCATTTCGTGTCAGAGGTACCCAGGCTCTCCTGCGTCGATAGCCAAGGCGAGCAGAAGCGTTTGCGGCTGTGGTACTGTCCTTGGCTCCTTCAAAAAAGCACCGCCAGTAAAGTCAGCACAGCTGGTGAGTCGAAGAGACTGATAGCAGACCGGTCTGTGTTAGAACCAAGTTTGCAAGTGGCAATATTGTATGGAGAAGAGAACAGTGTGTGAAGCGTATGTGACGAGCGACGCAAACATAGTTGAGCATCAAAGGAGTGACTTAACTTTTGAAGCCAAGATAGATGCTGCATACAGAGTGGGCTGGCGCCACGTGGGTGCTCATTCAAAGGTCTCTGTTAGGTATGTGACTGAAAGGTGGCAAATGTAAAAAGGAATTGTGAAATCGAAGTGGTCCTGCAATGGGTCAAGCTAAAGCCCATTGCACATTTGAAGGTTTTCAGTAGTTAATGCGAACTGAAATAGTTCTGAGCCTGGCTGAGGGAGACTAATTATGTAAGAGGAAAGATCTGAGCCCGGCTGAGAGGGATCCGGGGTGAACCATGAGTCACCAGAGACAGAAGATTTTCTGAACATTGGATAAGGGGATCTGAGCCCAGAAGAGGGGGATCCAAAGTAACAAGAGAAAGGATCTGAGCCTTGCTGAGGGGGATATGATATGATATGGCATTTGTAACACATCTATACACAAGTGTTTCAAGGCGTGATGAGGCAAGGAAAGGGAACACAGGAAGGACAGAAACAATGATCTTACTAGGCCAAGTGACATTGAGATCACGCAAGTGCAGGGGTGGGGTGAGGTGAAAAGTGCCAGGAGAAAGGGGAGGGGGCAGTGCTGTACACGGGATCAAAACAATAACAAGAAGTGGAGCCAGCAGGTGGCAGGTGCAAGGGTAAGTGCAGACAGCAGGTGTCTAAAAGTGCAGATAGGGGGACTGTAGGGTTACAGATACAGAACTAAGTGCAAGGGTTGCCGGGGGGCATTGCGGGTGTGCAACTGGTTGGCATGGATCTTTGCCCAAAATCATAGTGTAGCCAGGTGACCAGTGCAGTATCAGATAGGGAATCAGCAGGGGAGAGGAAGAGAGAAGGCAGAAGCAAAGAGGAAGGTCTTGAGGTGCTTCTGGAACCGGAGATGGTTCTCCTCAAGTTTCAGAGAGGCAAGGAGGCTGTTCCAGAGGAAGGCACCAGCTGAAGAAAGAGATCTACCACCAACTTGTTGCTTGGAGAAGCGACCTACCCTGAGGGAGTTGGAGGTGGAGGAGCGAAGAGCTCAAGTTGGAAGGTATTTACGGAGAGAGAGTCGAAGGTATTGAGGATCCAGGCCCCAGAGGCCCTTGTGGACAATGCAGAAGGTCTTGAACTTAATCCTTGCAGCCACTAGGAGCCAATGCAGAGATTTCAGTGCTGGAGAGATACAATCCCTGGGCTTGAGGCCAAGGACAAGTCTTGCAGTCCTGTTCTGGATGAGTTGCAGAGGGTGGAGAGTAGAAGCAGACAGATTTAGAAATAGCCTGTTGCTGTAGTCCAGACTAGAGAGAACCAGAGCTCTAGAGATAGTGAGCTTCTGGGGGAAGAAGTGGAAAGGAAGAATACCTCGGAGGAGGTGCAGTGGGTAGTTTGACTTCTTAAAGTCATTAGAGATGTGAGAAGAAAAGGAGAGTGTGGAGTCAAAGATGACCAAGAGGTTCTTAGCCTCACAGGCGGGAGCAGGAATAGGGCCAAGGGAGGCTGGCCAGAGAGTGACAGGAAAGGATGGTGCAGGTGAGCCAATGAGGGGAATCTCTGTCTTACTGGCATTATGGCAGAGATTGTTTGCTGCACACCACTCCTGGATAGCAGACAGACAGTCAGAGATGAGAGCAGGAGAAGAAGCGGCAGAGGGGAGCCTGAAAATGAGATGAGTGTCATCCGCATAGCACTGAAAGTTGGAGCAGAGAGCGGCAATGCAGTGGGCGAGTGGTGCCAGCTATTGGTTGAACAGCCAGGTAGAGAGGTTAGACCCCTGGGGAACACCACATGTAGAGAGTGAGATAGAAGAAAGGAAGGAACCAATTTGGACATGGGATGGTCGATCAGAGAGGAACGCGGTCAGCCAGGCCAGGGCCTGATCGGTGACACTCAGGTTATCACAGAGTCAATTGAGCAGGATGGCATGGTTGACTGTGTCAAAGGCAGAAGAGAGATCGAGTAAGATGAGGACAGAGGGGAGATTAGAATCAAGGTTAGAGATCAGGTCTTCACGGATGTTCATGAGAGCAGTTTCTATGCTTATGGCTGCTCTGAAGCCAAACTAATAGTCATGGAGACAACCAACAGATTCAGTGTGAAGATTAAGCTGGGAGATGGCCAGCTTTTCCAGGAGTTTGCCCAGGAAAGGAGTGATGGAGATCGGGCGATAGTTAGCCGGGCCGGAGGGCTTCTTGAGAGGAGGGTGAACAAGAGAGTTCAGCCGGCAAAGAATATTCTCTGAACATTTGAGAAGGGTATATGAGCCCGGAAGAGGGGGATCCAAAGTAACGATTGTTGTATAAAAGGGATCTGAGCCCGGTTGAGGGGGATGCAGGGTGAAAGGAACTTTTTGTTTGTTTTGGTACATCAGGCCCTCTGAATCAAGAGACTTTGATATGTAAAAGAGACTTGGGAATAGCAGATCCTGATGCAGTTAATGGAACTGTATCCTTGTGCCGAAGACGCCAGAGAGTGTGCTATGCTAGGGTGAACCGCCTTGTTCCATGCTGAAAATGTAGGGAAGGGAGGCCAACGGCCTGATCCTTCTGACACATCATTTTTGTGAACACTTCTTTCTTTTTATAAACACTGACCCCACACTATTTGTATTTAGAGGTAAGAATTGTGTAAGGAAGGCATGGTATCAAAGCAAGACAGAGACAAGTGATCACAGTTCAAGGGTGTTTATTAAACTGAAAAATTGGGCAGATAAACGCTTAATCTATACCTAGATCTAAGATGGGAGCAAGCTATGACCATCAAATAATAATAATACAGTCCTAGTGGAGTCTAGTCAAATACAAAGGGCCTATAATAAGAAAACCCTATTGCCAGTCCTTACCTCTATATACAAAATAGTGTGGGATAATGTTCACAAAGAAAGAAGTTTTATCAAAAGGATAAGTCAGGATGTTATATCCTGGGTCTCCCTTCCTGGCGTTTGAAGCACGGAACAAGGCGGGACTCTCGAGCACAGCACACTTCTGGGCCTTCCCCGGCCTGAGTTTACAGTTCCTTTTCCAATGTCAGGACCTTCAGTGTCAAAGTCTCTTTATGCAAAGTCTCTTGCTTCAGAAGGCCTGTTGTATCACAAACAACAAACAAACAGCTTCTTCTATAGATCTTCAGGTTGGGTGACTCTTCTTCACCCGAGGATCCCCCTCAGCCAGGCTCTGATCCCTTTCACAATGTCAGCCTCCCTCAATCGGGATCAGACCAACGTCACACTGTGGACATCCCTCAGTCGGTTTGCGATTCGTTACAACAATGTAGTTCACTTTAGCTTTTCAATTCACGTGTCGAAGACTTTTGACTGTACAAGGGGTTTGACTTGACCCTTGTATGACCACTTTGACATCTCTCCCGGGCCTTCCCTGGGCCTCTTGGTTCTTTTAGTATTCAGGAATCTTAATGTCTTTTTAAACAATTGTGTAGCTTATTCTTTCCACTTTACGGTTTCTCAAAGCACTTGCCAATTAACATCTTGCTTGTTTCATACAATCATATGGCGTTCCCCTCTTCCGGACACAAACACGATTTCGGGTGCACTTTCACAGTTCATCACATTCTCCTTGTTCAGGAGCGGGGCCTTTGTTAGAGTCTTTCGAATGAGCGCCGAAGTGTTGCCAGTCCACTCTAACCCTGATATCTCGTAAATTCACAAAAGACCTTTGTCTATTATCTTCTTTTCTTTACACAAATGTTGCTACTGCAACCATGAGCTTAACACAGTCCGGTTTCATATCAGTTTCCTTTGACTCACTGGCTGTGTTTGAACTTGGCGTTTCTTCCTCTGGAGTCAAGGACGGTCACACAGTGGCAAGCTGTTTTCCCTGCCATCGCTATCAGTGCTGGAGGGACCTGTGTACCGTTGACATCTGTCACACCAATCGCTAGCTGTGTTTCCCAGTCTTATAGTTCTTTCTTAGAAGACTTTGCTGGTCTGGGTTGAAAAGGGCAACGGCAATTCCCTCGTTGTCGTCCTTTTGGTTTCCGCCGCCTTTCTCCTTCGTTTGAACTGCTGTCTCAAAATTGCTGCTTCCTCGTGCGTTCGGCCTCGCGCAAAGTGTGCTCTCGTGCTCTGCCTTTTATCTCTGTGGGGAAGGGAAAGGGCCGTCAGGTGTGCGTAGTTATCGGCAATTGCCTGACTCTGCCTGACCCTTGTGTTGGGACATGTCAGGTAAACCGCTCTGGTGTCAGTCCGTTGTCTTTCGCTGTTTGATAACGTGTTTGAGTAGGAAAATGGGGGTGGGTAGAGCTTTTGCATATCCTACTGGGTAGGATGGGGAGAAGGTGTTATAAAGAAGGGGGTACGGCGTCTCACCCGTCAGTGTCCCGCTTCCACTCCCCGAGGACCAGGTGATCCTCCCGCACAGGTCCGCCCCCAGGAACTGGACCCAATAGTGATACACGTGTCCTGGCCACCTGGATGACAAATACGTTTCTTTTAGCATAGGATCTTTTTATTTTGACGAGACTCCAGTATGACTGAATTATTATTATTTGATGGTCGTAGCTTGCTCCCATCTGTAGGTTTAGGATTATATAGGCATTTAGCACACCCTTGTTGAAGTTTAATGAGCACCTTTGAACTGTGGTCACTTCTTTCTGTCTTACTGTTGATACCATGCCTTCCTTATAAAGACAGTTGGACTGTTGCACACACTTGAATTGTCTTTTTATCCTTGACACGCATTGGCATTGATGTAGGTGCGAAACGCACTCTTCAGGTTTTCCCAGTTACAGCACTGGATATGTCCGTGAGTTCAATGAATGGGCTTAAGTCCAGGAGCCCACAGGTTAGTCCAACTGTGAGCGGAAGGTAAGTTCAATGGAAACCAGTTACTTCACTGGTTTGCATGCAGGTTTCAATGTGGGTGGTAGATTGGGGAAAAGCTGAGCGTTATAATGAGTTTGTTGTCTTTGCAGCTTTGCAGGTCTCAGAACGGGCTGCCAGCTGGATGCGGGCGCGGAGAGAAGAGTTCCGCTTGACTCGCCTCAAAAGGTAAGTTTCTGTGGTCGCGCGGGAGACTGAGGCTTTATTTGCATGCGCGCGCTTACTAGTTCTAACTTGTTTCCTTCTTTCTTCCGTAGGTCAGGACCGCAGTGCTGAAGAGCTGAAGACCGGGTCCGGAGCGCTGAAGAGCTGAAGATCAGGTCCAGAGCGCTGAACAGCAGAGCCAAGAAGAAATCTGCCTCGATCGCGAAGAAAACAGCTGACGGGAGATTTCTGGATATCCGAGCAGTGTGAGAGCGAAACAGGTAGGGTTGTTCCAAGCTGCAGAATGGAGGAAAACAGGCAAGGATCCGTGCTGCGGTGAACGTGTGCTCAAGGCTACAGAAAGCACATGAAGCATGGAACAATTCTTGGGTGTGGCTTATATAGGCAGCCACACCCAAACACTAGAGTGTGCTTCACAGTTCCTTACAGTTCCTGGATGTCCTACAGGCATCCATCTTGGGAGCACAGGAAGTGGCTGGAAAACAAGGCTTATGTGAATGGTGTACATTTTAATAGTCCCTCAGTGCATGTTTTGCATGCCAGGCTTTCACCCATCTAGCCACTACTTGTGCCTCAGGCTTTCCCCCATGTGTTTGTGTTACTGAGGTATGGGTTCCCATGCTAGTACCCATGACAGTCCTCCCCCTCAAGGCCCCACCCGATGGTGTTCTTCCTGGTCCAGGTTTGGTGGGGTTATCCCGATAGAATCTACGTAGTAACCGGGGGGCATGGATGTTCTGTCTTGGTTCCCATGACCTATCCTGCGGCCCATTCCCTTTCCAGTGTACTAGACAGTATAGTGCCCCTTTTCTTATATTAGAGTCCAGAATACTTTTGACTTCATATTCTAGCTCGTCACCTTCTACTACTGTCATGATGCAAACCCCCGGGCATCCAGACCACGTCCATAAACCCCGGGAGCAGGCATCATGTTGCCTTGAGAAAACCCAGCAACCCCTGCTAGGGGCTGTCTGGGTTCATATGGGACATCAGTCCTGGCGCCATAGGCGCCAGGCTCATAAGTGCACACTTACCTGATGCAGCTGCAAGAAGATCCAAGCCCATGTGAGGCCTGGAAGGGACTACTTTACCTTAGGGACTATTTTGTTACTCGGGTGTGGTCGGGGAGGAATACCTACCTGGGACTACTTTGAAGGCTATTTAAACCACGCCCAAAGAGCAACACACGCTTCGCGTTATTTTGCATCCAGCAGCGTAACATTCACCGTGCCAGCAGCAGCATCCAGCCTTCTGCCACGCCCGCCTCGAACCTGGAGCACCTAGAAAGAAGGAAAGAAGCAAATGTTAGAACAAGAGTATTACCTGATTTCTTACCTGATTCCGGATTCATCGCATCTTCAAACCAGAGGAAAGACTTTGTTTTAAAAACGTTGCATCGCCAGCAGCAGCGCTGCGCCATAATCACCGTTCTATGCAGCATCTCTTTGATCCGGCGCTGTCTCCATCTTTACATCGCCGAATCCCGGCACCTAAGGGGGACAAGAAACAACAAGGCGAGCAGAGAGGACAGACAGAGACAATCTCTTTAGCCGCCATATGCTTACCTGATTTTACCGCCAGAGGTATAATTCATCAGCACGCCACATCTTCTTATGCCGCACCTGTAAGATAAGGAGAAAGCAGCAAATTTAACCCTTGGCATTATTTACCGGACAGTGTTGGGTAGCACAGACTTTTACCAGAGAGTTTTCAGCTGTCAATCTTCTTATTGGGTCAAAGCTGCAAGATAAAAGAGGAATTGGACAGGATTGAACTCCAGACATTTTGAACTCTTACGAACTATATACTTACGGCTCTTCGTCAGGACTTTTTGGAGTCAGGATTCATCTACAACTCTTCCAATATCCTCAGGCCAGTGAAGTAACTGGTCATCAACGCCCCCCTGAGTGCTTCGCAGGATAGAGGGCTCATCCTTCAAGAATATAAGGTGAGATTGCTGAGAGGGCGCTTCAGAGGTGATTAGTGGGGAGGACAGTGGGGGTTCTATCACTTGAATCCACAAGTGGCTAAATCCATCTCTCCACTTGTAGGAGAATATTTCTACGGGTCAAGCTGACAAGATTAGGAGGGCAGATCCAGTCAGTCATCGCTACACTATGCATCACGTGGCTGGAGGCCACAGCAGTCCGGGTCCGACTGACGCCCCTGTGGGAGCCAGGTGAGCGTAACAGAACGCGAAGCCTATCTACAAATCCCCACCCGGGCGTTATGGAAACCTCAGAAACCGACCAACTGGCCCAACTATTGGGGGAACTTAGGGCGGAAGTGCACTCGCTCGCCAAGAGACTAATGCCCTCAGAAGAGAACTAATTGTATCGAAGGAGCGCACAGATGATCTAGCTAGACAACTGCTGCAAAATCAAGCTGGACAAGCACCCCTACCTGGTTCCGGGGGAAATCCAGATCCTGTGTTATCGAGTAACCATGTGCAAATAAACCTACCAGGAAATATTCCATTAGCTCCACCCGAACGCTTTTCCGGAGATCCCAAGAGGTTCGCCGTATTTATGAACCAATGCTGCTTGCACTTTTTATGCAGAACAGGAGCCTTCCCAAACGATCAAGCCAAGGTAGCATTTGTATTATCATATCTCAGCGGCAGTGCAGCTGAACGGTCAATCCCACTAGTTACTCAGGATGACCCAATTCTTCGGGATTTTCAGGGCTTTCAAATGAGCATGGAAAGACTATTTGCCCGGCACTCCCAAGGACAGGCTCTGGATAACTAACTTTTGTCCCTACGACAAGGTAACCAGGATCTGCTAAGCTATATCGCAACCTTCAATAGATTGATAGTGGAAACCGGATGGCCTGAGGAAAAATGAATTACATTGTTTCATCGTGGACTTCGGGGAGAACTTAAAGAAGTCTTGGCTCAGGTTGTGAACCCACCTCAGGATTGCGCAGAGTTTATAGACTTAGTGGTCCAGCTGGATCATCGACTCCAGAATAGAAAGGCTGACCGAGCTAAGTTTTAAAATCGGGTATTGGTTAAATCCAACGTTGCCCCCAAAGGAACAGATGCATCAGAACCTATGCAAATCGGGGGGGGTCAAAGGACCATTAATTCAAAAGGAAAGGGAAAGAAGAAGACAGATGCAATTGTGTCTGTATTGTGGAACCTCAGGACATTTTCTACGGGACTGCCCTATAAAACCACCCAAGAAGGTGATAGGAGTTGCTGATAAAAGCCCAAAAGAGTCTGATTTCGGAAAACAACCACGCCCGACAAGCGTAGAGGTCCGCTTGCCAAGCTTAAAGAAGGACACTCAGACCTCGCATCTAATCATACCAATGGTCCTAATTGATCCTAGCCAACCCTCACATATGCACGCAGTAAGGGCATACATTGATAGCGGGGCGATAGGGAACTATATGGACCACAAATTGGTTTCAAGGATGAATCTACCTCTTTGCAAAAAGACCACTTCGGATGTTATCACCACAGTCAATGGAACTGAAATTGCCTCTGGAGATGACACTGTTGGGTCAAGATGGGCATCGAGAGACTATTGTGTTTGACTTAATCAAAGCCCCGCAGTTTCAAATAATACTGGGGATGCCGTGGTTGGAAACACATAATCCTTGTATTGAATGGCGAGAGAAGAGAATAACCTTCCTGGTTTGTGCACACACCTGTTACCCGGAGAAAACCCCGAACAAAGGCCTGGTCACAGTCATCAACCCAATCGTGCAGTTACCTCAGGAGTATCAAGAAGTATCAAGAATTTCAAGAGTATCAAGAATTTCAGGATGTTTTTCAAAAAGAACAGGCCAATACATTACCACCTCACAGATCGTACGATTGTCAGATTGACCTTCTACCCGGTGCACAACCCCCATGCAGTAGAATATACGCCCTCATGGGACCTGAAAATCTTCATCTACGGCAATACTTGGCCCAATACCTGGCTAATGGCTTTATTCGCCCTTCCAAGTCTCCTGTATCCTCAGCTTTGTTCTTCGTGCCAAAAAAGGAAGGTGACCTTAGAACATGCATAGACTACCGCGCACTAAATCAGATTACGGTAAAAAACCGGTACCCATTGCCTCTGATCCCCGAATTACTAGACCAAGTAAAGGATGCTTGTATCTACACTAAGTTAGATCTCCGAGGGGCATATCATCTGGTACGTGTAAAGAAAGGCGACGAATGGAAGACGGCCTTTCGCACCAAGTACGGATTACTCGAGTACAGGTGATGCCCTTCAGGTTGTGCAATGCACCAGCAGCCTTCCAGTATTTTATGAACGATGTCTTTCGTGAACTCATTGAAGTCTGTGTTGTCGTATACATAGACGATATCCTTGTGTACTCATACTCAGAATCAGACCATGTTAAGCACGTATGTGCAGTCCTTGAGAAACTACGCCAGCACAAGTTATATGCAAAACTGGAAAAATGTGTTTTTCATGTTTCGGAAGTTGAATTTCTTGGATTTATCTTGACTCCAAAAGGAGTCCGAATGGACTCACGAAAGGTGGACGCAATTCTCAAGTGGCCATCACCTAGTTCAGTTAAAGGGGTACAAAGCATGCTCGGATTTGCCAATTTCTACCGCAGATTCATTCTGGACTTCTCTCATGTTGTACATCCCATCACAGCACTTTTGCAAAAGAACAAACGTTTCTTGTGGAACGAAGAGGCTGAAAAGGCCTTCCAAGAGCTGAAAGCGAAATTCACGTCTGCGCCTGTCTTAAAGCATCCACGCCCAGAGCTTCCATACATAGTGGAAACTGATGCATCCAGTTTAGCCATGGGACCTGTCCTGTCCCAGAAGGATCCTGAAACTGGTCAACTTCACCCAGTGGCATTTTGGTCCAGAAAGTTCTCGGCACCTGAGTTAAACTATGCGGTTACCGATAAAGAGTTATTAGCCATCAAATCTGCCTTTAAGGCTTGGCGGCACTATCTTCTCGGTGCCAGGCATACCATTACTGTAATCACTGATCACCGGAACTTGCAGTATCTAAAAACAGCCAAAGCCCAATCATTGCGCCAACTTCGATGGGCATTGTTCTTTGCCGAATTCAAGTTTGTGATCACTTATCGACCAGGCTGTAAAAATGGCAAGGCAGATGCCTTATCCCGAATAGGAATGGTAGAAGCATATGCGAACCCGGAGCCGATGCCTATAATTTCTGAACAAAGAATTCTTGGCATAACTACTTTACAGATACTAGAAGAAATTCATTTAAAAATCCAACAACTCTTCAATCCAGCAGCCCTGCAGGACTGGGTTAAGAAAGGCCCGGATTACTCAGTCATCAATGAACTGCCCTACTATCAAGGACGACTATTTCTACCACACAAGGAATTACAGGAACTTGTTATCTCCAATTATCATGATACCCTAATGGAAGGTCACCCAAGTATCGCAAAAACCGAAGGTAAAATTAAGAGACAATTCTGGTGGCCCACCTGGCGAAAAGATATAAAGTCATTTGTGATGTCTTGTGCCATTTGCGCCCAAAACAAGAGTCAGAATAAAAAAACAGCTGGCCTTTTACAACCTTTGGATATTCCACCTACACCATGGCACACCTTTTCTTTAAACTTTATTACTGATCTACCTCCATGTGATGGATTTAACACCATTCTAGTTATCGTGGATCTTTTTTCCAAGATGGCCCACTTTATTCCTTTGAAGGGATTACCTTCTGCTTCAATTCTGGCCAAGGAGTGCCTCGAAAACATCGTTCCAATACACGGGTTTACTTCTGTATTGGTCTCTGACCGAGGTAGTCAATTCATTTCACATTTTTGGAAGAAATGTTGCCAATTGGTGCAAATCGACGTAAGGTTATCAACCAGTCACCATCCCCAGACCGATGGTCAAACGGAGAGGACCAACCAGACCCTTGAACAGTACCTTCGTTGCATGCTTCACCAGACCGAATGTAATTGGAAAGATATTTTATGGATTTCCGAATATGCATACAATAACTCTGTACATTCAGGAACCGGACAAAGTCCCTTTTATACCATATATGGACACCACCCTCGAACCTTAGAACTCGATTTGCCTCAGCACTTAGAAATGCCTGCAGTTAGTCATTTACATTCTACTATTACACAAGCCTTCAAGGAAGCTACAGAACATTTGAAGCAAGCAAAAGAGAAATACAAGAAAAATGCTGATCTACATAGAAGTGAAACTCCACAGTACCAAATAGGAGATCAGGTTTGGCTAGCTACAAAACACATACCTCTGAAAGGAACTCAGACTTTTAATCCTAGATATTTGGGACCTTACACCATTAAGGCCATTATCAACCCGGAGGCGGTCAAACTGGAATTACCCTCCAATATGCGAATTCATCCTGTCTTTCATGTTTCAATTTTAAAACCAGTTCAACCAGGAACAAGATTAACCAAACCACCAGATCCTATCTTGATAGATGGAGAACCTGAATTCGAGGTGAAAAACATCCTGGACTTCAAGGTGGTTAAATCAAAACTTTTTTACTTAATCGATTGGAAAGATTACGGGCCACAGGAAAGGTCATGGGAGCCTAGTGACCACAATCATGCACCACGATTAGTGAAGAGATTCCATTGGGACTTCCCAGACAAACCAGGACCAAAGGGAGGAACGACCTTAGGAGGGGCCTTGAGGGGGAGTGCTGTCATGATGCATATCCCCGGGCATCCAGACCACGTCCATCAGCCCCGGGAGCAGGCATCATGTTGCCTTGAGAAAACCCAGCAACCCCTGCTAGGGGCTGTCTGGGTTCATATGGGACATCAGTCCTGGCGCCATAGGCGCCAGGCTCATAAGTGCACACTTACCTGATGCAGCTGCAAGAAGATCCAAGCCCATGTGAGGCCTGGAAGGGACTACTTTACCTTAGGGACTATTTTGTTACTCGGGTGTGGTCGGGGAGGAATACCTACCTGGGACTACTTTGAAGGCTATTTAAACCACGGCCAAAGAGCAACACACGCTTCGCGTTATTTTGCATCCAGCAGCGTAACATTCATCGTGCCAGCAGCAGCATCCAGCCTTCTGCCACGCCCGCCTCGAACCTGGAGCACCTAGAAAGAAGGACAGAAGCAAAGGTTAGAACAAGAGTATTACCTGATTTCTTACCTGATTCCGGATTCATTGCATCTTCAAACCAGAGGAAAGACTTTGTTTTAAAAGCGTCACATCGCCAGCAGCAGCGCCGCGCCATACTCACCGTTCCACGCAGCATCTCTTCGATCCAGCGCTGTCTCCATCTTTACATCGCCGAATCCCGGCACCTAAGGGGGACAAGAAACAACAAGGTGAGCAGAGAGGACAGACAGAGACAATCTCTTTAGCCGCCATATGCTTACCTGATTTTACCGCCAGAGGTATAATTCATCAGCACGCCACACCTTCTTATGCTGCACCTGTAAGATAAGGAGAAAGCAGCAAATTTAACCTTTTGCATTATTTACCGGACAGTGTTGGGTAACACAGACTTTTACTGGAGCGCTTTCAGCTGTCAATCTTCTTATTGGGTCAAAGCTGCAAGATAAAAGAGGAATTGGACAGGAGTGAACTCCAGACATTTTGAACTCTTACGAACTATATAGTTACGGCTCTTCGCCAGGATCTTTTGGAGTCAGGATTCATTTACAACTCTTCCAATATCCTCAGGCCAGTGAAGTAACTGGTCATCAACACGCCCCTGTGTGCTTCGCAGGATGGAGGGCTCATCCTTCAAGAATATAAGGTGAGATTGCTGAGAGGGCACTTCAGAGGTGATTAGTGGGGAGGACAGTGGGGGTGCTATCACTTGAATCCACAAGTGGCTAAATCCATCTCTCCACTTGTAGGAGAATATTTCTACGGGTCAAGCTGACAAAATTAGGAGGGCAGATCCAGTCAGTCATCTCTGCACTACGCATCACGTGGGTGGAGGCCGCAGCAGTCCGGGTCCGACCGACGCCCCTGTGGGAGCCAGGTGAGTCTAACAACTACTATAGGAGCTGGGGGTGTTGCTACTCGTGTCTCCGGGTGCACAGGTTTTAACAGCGAAACGTGAAACACCGGATGTATGTGCATGCGTGGTGGTAAAACTAGTTTCATGGCGACTGGGGAGATTACAGCTTCGATTGTAAATGGGCCTAAGAACTTAGGTTGAAATTTCCTTGGCCCGTTGAACGCTATATATTTTGATGCCAGCCACACTGAGTCTCCAATCTGATAGCTTGGGGCTTTCTCTCGGTGTTGATCAGCATACCTTTTCTTTGTTTCTTTGGCAACTTGTAAATGTGTCACTGCCTCCTTGGCTGCCCGGGTGATATGTTCATGTTCTTGACCACATGCATTTCATTTGCTTCCGGTGGATCGTATTTGGAAGTCCGCGGGTTCCGTCCATACAAGGTATAGAATGGAGTCAGTTGAGTAGAGGCACGTGTTGAGTTGTATGCATATTCTGCCATTCATAAAATCTCCAACCAAGCATGGTTTGTTTGGTGCAGCAGACAGCGGAGGTATTGCTCCAGAGTTTGGTTTGTGCGTTCAGTCTGCCCGTCGTTTTTTGTGGGTGGTGGCTGGTGGATAAACGGATTTCTACTCCTGCTAAGGCACAGCATTTTTCCAGAACTGTGATACAAACTGACTCCCTCTGTCAGATATTATTAGAGATGGAAACCCGTTTAATTTCACTATGTGTTCTAGGAAGTTCTGGGCTAAATGTTGAGCTGAAGGTATCCCCTTTAAAGGTATAAAGTGGGCCATTTTAGAAAAGAGATGAACTACCACCAGGGTGGTGGTGTACCCGGAACAGGAGGGTAGATCCGTAACAAAATCCATTGACACTGTGTGCCAAGGAGCAGGAAGTATAGTCAGGGGTTGTAGCAGACCAGCTGGTCTTTGACTTGATGCCTTATTCTGAGCGCATATTCCGCATGAGTTCACAAAATTCACTGTGTCATTCCGCCAGGTTGGCCACCAATAGTGTCTCTTTACTTTGGCCAGCATTTTAGCCCCTCCCGGGTGACCCTCCAGGGGTGAACTGTGATAACTGGTTAGGATCTCTTCTCTAAGAGCATGTGTAGGTAGGTAAAGGCGTCCCTGAAAATAGGGGAGATTGTCTTGTATGGAAAAGTGAGCTCCCTTGTGGTTCCAAGTCCTTAACTCTTCAGCCGGAATGCAATTCTTCACTTCTTTCTTGAGCACATCCAGCAGTGAGAGAGTACTGTCACAAATGCCTAGGATTCTTTCACTGGGGATTATGTCCACTGGATCTGGATTGTTGTAGGCCTCTTCTCTTTGCCGATGCGGGATAACGCGTCTGCCTTGCCGTTCTTGACTCCTGGTCGATAAGTCATACTCAGTTAGGAACAATGTCCAGCGAAGCTGTTGTGATGATTGGGCCTTAGCTGAGTGTAGGTATTGTAGTTTCTGATGGTCGGTTATTATCGTGATGGTGTGCTTGGCACCAAGTAAATAGTGCCTACATTCTTTGAGAGCGTCCTTGATTGCTAGGAGCTCTTTGTCTGTAATGGCATAGTTTAATTCCGCTGGAGAAAATTTACTTGACCAGAACGCCACAGGATGTAAGTGGCCAGTTGCCGGATTCCGCTGAGATAGGACGGCCCCCATGGCTACACTGGACGCATCAGTTTCCATGATGTATGGGAGATCAGGTTGTGGATACTGTAACACAGTGGCTGAGGTGAACCAGTCTTTCAGTGCACAAAAGGCTTCTTCTGCAGCTGGCGTCCACTCGAACTTTCGATGTTTGCGGAGGAGTGAAGTAATCGGGTGCAGCAGGTGTGAAAAGATGGGTATGAAGAGTCGATAAAAATGTGAAAAGCTTAAAAAGCTTTGTACCCCTTTTAGAGATGTGGGCGAAGGCCAAGTAAGTATGGACTCTACCTTCCTGTTGTCAATCCGGATGCCTTGCGGAGACAACACGAACCCCATGAATTCCACGTCAGTGACATGGAACAAGCATTTTTCAAGCTTGGCGTAAAGGTGGTTTCAGGCAGCTTGCGGAGTACCGCTCGCAAGTGTGTGATATGTTCTTGCAGGTTGGACGAATAGATGAGGATATCGTCGATGTACACTACCGCACACACGTTGAGTAACTCCGGTAAAATATCATTCATGAAATGTTGAACGCTGCTGGGGCATTACAAATCCTGAATGGCATTACTTGGTATTCATGTAAGCCGTACCTGGTGCGAAAAGCGGTCTTCCATTCGTCACCTTTTTTAACGCGCACTAGGTGGTAGGCTCATCAGAGGTCTAGTTTTGTAAAGACTTGCGCTTGTCGTCCTTGGTCTAACAGGACTGGAATTAATGGCAGTGGATACCTATTATTTATGGTGACCTGATTCAATGCCCGGTAGTCAATACATGTGCGGAGATCACCCTCCTTCTTTGGGACGAAGAACAATGGTGACGCTGCAGGTGATTTTGAAGGATGGATGAATCCGTTTGCTAGATATTGGTCCATATACTTCCTTAAATGGGTGTTTTCTTCTTTGGTCAAAGCAAAGATTCGGCTGCATGGTACTTGGGCCTCGGGTAGTAGATCAATTTGGCAGTCATACGAGCAATGAGGTGGAAGAGTATTAGCTTGTTCTTTAGCAAACCAGTCTTGAAATTCCTGTTATTCGGGTGGCAGGACTCGTATTATCCCTAGCACCGGCATCGACTTGGGGGACACGAGTAGCGGTTGTTCTGAGGATTGAGTTTTTTCATAACAGCGTCTGCATTCTTTTGGGAAAACTAGTGTTCTTGCTTGCCAATCTATATGGGGGTTCTGATCCTCCAACCAGGGCATACCGAGAATAACCTGGAATTGTGGAGCTGTAATTAGATTGAAGGAGATCATTTCCTTATGACCATCTTGGCAGAGGAGTGTGACATCAGTAGTGCGATGAGTAACTGGGCCAGAAAGTAGTTGGGAACCATCTACCATGGTCACTTTGTTGGCTATTGCCTTTGGGCTAACTGATAGCCCCATCCGGTCAGCAGTTTCTAGGTCCATGTAATTGCCTGCAGCCCCACTGTCAATGAAAGCCTCAATTGCATGCATCGTGGGCGAGTGTGGTGTATTTAAGACAACTGGAACAGCAAAGTGGGAGGTCTGAGGGGTCTTTACCATGCTTGACAAACCGACCTCTATGTCTGCCGGGCGTTGGAGTTTTCTGTCTCTTTCGTGTCTTTATTCCCATCCACGGCCCCTACTGTCTTCGGAGGTGGTTTTGCTGGACAGCTGCGGAGGAAATTACCAGATTGATCACAGTACGGGCATAATTGTTCTTGTCGCCTCCTGTCCTGCTCCGACTTAGTGAGAGGGCCCCGTACTACACCTATTTGCATAGGCTCAGGGTGCGCTTCTGCTGAGGGCCGGGTTGACTCCTTGGGCTGTACATAGAATTTTCTGCTCTCTGAACGGGTGCGGTCCGTTTTCCGGTTTTGTAGTCGATGATCGAGCTAGAGTGCTAGGTCGATGTACTCAGCACAACCATCCGGAGTGTTCACTACCTGCACAAGTACATCCTTTAGTTCCCCACGTAAACCTCTGTAAAACAAGGTAACTCGTTTTTCTCTGGACATTTTGTCTCGGCCACTTGCCGGTTGAACATGGCCACATAAGCCAGAAGATCCTGACTGCCCTGTCGGAGTGATAACAGCTCATCATCTAAGGCCTGTCCTTGCATGCAACGAGCTTCTCCAACTCATGATGGAAACCGGCGTAATCACGTAGTAAGGGATTGTCCCTGCTTACTAATGGGATAGACCAGTCTGCTGCATGGCCCCCATGATATGATAGCACAAAGGCCACCTTGGACTGGTCGTTGAGGAACAACCCAGGTTTGCACAAAAAATGTAAACGGCACTGGTTCATAAAGGCTCCAAATTTCTTTGGGTCTCCCACAATGGGATGTTACCCAGGAGTACCACCTGTACAGGGGTTACGGATTGAACCTGTGGGGTTGAAGATGCAGCAGCTCCTCTGGGCAGTGGTGACCGCCCAGCCTGGCTTTGGAGTAGTTGCTGGGCTATCTTGTCAGTCTTGTCTCTGTTGACTATCAACTCGCGCCTCAGAGCATTTGTCTCCAAGCGGGCTGCATGCACTTCAGCTTGCAACTACCCCAGAAGCTGGGACAACTGATCCACTTACAAAGTTTCCATTGCTCAGGCAGAGTGGTTTACGGTAGGCTTCGTGTTCTGTCACGCTCACCTGGGTCCAATGGAGTCCTCCGGATTCCTCCTCTCATAACCACGGGACTGGGAAGCTGACCTGCCAAAAGAATGGGTGTTTAGAGGGGTTCCATAAATTGACTTCCTAAACCTTCCTCCGCCCTACCTGTGTCCCAATTGAGTGTGTTCCCTTACTAGGGTGTGGCTCATCTTTTGGTTTAATGTGGCGCGCTCTCCACCCTGCAACTGCAGGGGTGCTGAATTCTGGGAATCAGAGCTAGTTGCTTCACTAGGTTCAGGCAGGTGTAGGTGCAAAACTCACTCTTTGGGGTTTGCCCAGTTACAGCACTGGGTATGTCTGTGAGTTCAATGAATGGGCTTAAGTCCAGAAGCCCCCAGGTTAGTCCAACTGTGAGCGGAAGGTAAGTTCAATTGAAACCAGTTACTTCACTGGTTTGCGTGCAGGTTTCAATGTGGGTGGTAGATTGGGGAAAAGCTGAGCATTATAATGAGTTTGTTGTCTTTGCAGGTCTCAGAACGGGCTGCCCGCTAGATGCAGGCACGGAGAGAATAGTTCCGCTCGACTCGCCTCAAGAGGTAAGTTTCTGTGGTCACGCGGGAGACGGAGGCTTTATTTGCATGTGCGCGCTTACTCGTTCTAACTTGTTTTCTTCTTTCTTCCATAGGTCGGGTCCGGAGCGCTGAAGAGCTGAAGATCTGAAGATCGGGTCCGGAGCGCTGAAGAGCGGGAGATCTGAAGATCGGGTCCGGAGCACTGAAGAGCTAAAGATACAGTCCGGAGCGCTGAACAGTGGAGCCGAGAAGAAATCTGCCTCGATCGCGAAGAAAACAGCTGAAAGGGAGATTTCTGGAAATCCGAGTGGTGGGAGAGCGAAACAGGTAGGATTGTTCCAAGCTGCAGAACGGAGGAAAAAGGCAAGGATCGAGGCTGCAGTGAACGTGTGCTCAAGGCTACAGAAAGCACACGACGCATGGACCAATTCTTGGGTGTGGCTTATATAGGCAGCCACACCCAAACACTAGAGTGTGCTTCACAGTTCCTTACATTTCCTTGATGTCCTACAGGCATCCATCTTGGGAGCACAGGAAGTGGCTGGAAAACAAGGCTTATGTGAATGGTGTACATTTTAATAGTCCCTCAGTGCATGTTTTGCAGGCCAGGCTTTCACCCATCTAGCCCCTACTTGTGCCTCAGGCTTTCCCCCATGTGTTTGTGTTATTGAGGTGTGGGTTCCCATGCTAGTACACATGACACCCGCAGAGCAATGGTCAGACCGAGTGCATAATCCAAACACTGGAGCAATGTTTGTGCTTTTACACCAACGCAGCACAAGATAATTGGGCCAATCTCTTTGACATGGCTGAATATGCTTATTACAAGACTTGTCATTCTGCTATTAAATGCAGCCCTTTTTCTGTTCTTATGGAATGCATCCCAAGCTCATGCCGCGGTAAAGTATCTTGCCTAGTCCCATTCTGTCAGCTGATGCTTTCATTACACAAATCCAAACTCAGCATCAAGTGGCAACTCGTCTATTGCAGATGGTTCGGGATGACTACATGAGACCGGCTGATAAGAAACTGTCTACCGAACCAGCTTTTCAGGTGGGCATCCATGTCTGGCTTTCATCCAGATATCTGCCTCTGTCAAACCTGTCGACAAAGATTGCACCTCGCTTCCTTGGTCCTTTCCACATCATTCAGTGCATTTCCTCTGTAGTTTTCTGCCTGCACTTACCGCCCTCCTGGCACATCCACCCAGTCTTCCATGTTTCCCTTTTTAAGCCCAACCTCCCAGACCACTACGATTGCATGCCTCACTGGCCTCCTGCTGTCTAGGTCCAAGGACAGCCGGAATTTAAAGTGCAGGAAATATGTGATTCCGGTGGTGCCTCGGTCATCTCTACGATCTGGTAGACTGGAAAGGCTATGCTGCCTGCAATATTTCTGGGGAACCTCCCATGTCCATGCACCACGGCTGGTCCAGAACCTTTACCTTTGCTACTCATGGAAACCTGGTGCCTTGGGAGGGGGGTGTAGTGTCACGGCCTCCACACTTTGTGCGGTGAGCCACTTACTTGGTTGAGGGTGGCACCTCTACCCTCTGTGAGGAGTCAGGAATGAGAGCGGGACACAAGGTTGTCATGTTTTTGTCAAAGATATTTATTAAATGAAAATGGGTTAGAAAAATGCCTCTCTGACCTTATACTAGAGTGGAATTTACCTACCTATAAACCAAAATTAAGGGGTCTCTCTGTGTCAGAATGTCAATAACTGAAAAGCCGCCCTTGTGTCCAAAACATCCTATCCTGACCCTCATTCTACAAACAAAAACAATACAAATGTGTAAGGAAATAACTTCAACTTGATACTGGCAAAGAGCGTTCACAGCTGAAGAAAGAATAGTTCCAACAAAAATGTTCTCCAAGGTAAACCGCCTTGGATCCAGAGGGTAGACCCCTTCCCAGGGATTCTTAAGTAGGATGACAATAGTCTCTTTTACTAACAGTTCATTTGTATCTTGCCTTGATTCACAAGCTTCCTGTTTAGACAACATATTCTGTAAGTCTTTGTTTAACACAACTTTCTCCTTGTTTCAGAAAATACTGTCTTTCTTTAACATTCCTGCAAGCATTACAAATTGCCTTGTATACGCCTCTTCCAGGTTTCTTCATGCAATGCTGACTGCCTTGTGTACTCTCCTGCCAGGACTCTTTATGCAACATCAACTGCCTGGTATACTCAACTGCCAGGTCTTCGCTTGTAGTTCTCACTTGCCTTGTATACTCCACTGCCTGGACTTCTTATGTGTTTCAATTGCCTGGTATCTTGCTTTTCCAGGGCTTCTCATATGCTTCAGTTGCCTGGTATCTTGCTTTGCCAGGGCTTCTCATGTGTGTCTCCGTTTCTCTGTATCACCAATACTGTATGTATTGCTCTTGGCTTGGTATATGGGCTTGCTGTAAGGTTTGTTCAAGATTTTCTCCACACTTGCACTTCATGAATCAATAGCTCATTGGGGATTGTACTTTGCCATGTCTACATTCTAACAATCTTCTTGCAGTGTTAATAATGGTATTACGTTCAAATTGCTGTTGGCATGATTGCCGTAACGCCCCCGGGTAGACTCACCGGTCTTATCCAGTGTCTTGCGGCATGTTGCTTTCATCCGCCTTCCACACTGGAGTGTACAGATGTTCTTTGGATTCATTTGCGGCTCCACAGTCACACGCCTGCTTCACCTCAGGTCCCGACATGGAGAGCGCTGCCTTTTTGACCTGCCGAGCGCCTGGATCTTTCTCGGGGATCCCTGCATCTCCACAGCACTTTGGTCTCTGGCACAGAATCTCTCCATCTGATGTGAAGGCCTTCCTTGCTCTGCCACACCGGTACGTGATCTCTGCATTCATGAGCTTTGGGACTGGAACCCACGTCTTCTCCTGCACTGCTTCTCCCAATAGTGCGCTGGCCATGTTTAAATGTCCCGCACGGAGGTGCATTGAAAAAACCTCTAGACTGCATGTTGTGTTTCAAGCTCTTGGTACCTTGTTCAAACTCCTTCATCCTCCTCATCTCAGTATGCGGGAATTGTGAGAGTCCAAGTCCATTGATGTCATTGGACACATGGTATTTGAACAGTTCTTCGTTGTGATTTTACATAAAGATATTTCAGAAGGAAAAGTGGTTATGTTGGAGCTTTGTGTTTTTATATCATAGGTGGGTGTTTGACCAGGAAAATCTGAAGAAGTGGTTTCTTCTTCTACAAGGGGGAACAAGCAGTTGACAATATGTCCTTAGGATCTTGGATGTTAGAGGGTCTTCCTTGTGGAAAAGGGGGCGATACTGCGTCTCGTCCAATGAAGTCTTGACATCTCCCCTGCAGTTATCTCCTCCCATGTGATCCTCCCTCATAAGGCCGCCCCCAGGGTCAGGATCAGGTAGCAGCTGCCGTCCCCAGGCCACATGGGAGGAGGTCACAGCTGGGGTTCCGTGATGACTCCCGCAGCAATGAGGGTATGCGGCAGACTACGCGTTACTGGTCAACAAAGCAGCACATACCCATAGCTGCATGAAAGAAGTCTATAAAGGGCAGAATTCCTCTTCATTCGGTGTGACTTCCAGATGTTCTTGTGCCCTGAACCCTGTTGGCTGCTCCAGTTCTGTGCTTTCATTCTGTTGGAGCTCTTTTTAGTGCCCTCTCTCCTGATTTTCCCTTGGTCCTGCCCTTGTCTTGCCTTCCGCCTATTCCCTTTTCTTTTGCCTCTTCCTTGACAGTCATCCTGTCAGCCTTCCCTCAGTCCGCCACCTCCCTGCAGCCAAGGCCTCCTGTTGGATTCCACCACTCAGTGCCAGCCTGTCTCTGCCAGCTTGTGTGAATACACCGCAGCTAGGTGTAAACACCTGGCAGGCTCGCTTGTCAGTGCTTTGTACCGTCCAAGTACTATGTAAGTCAGGGGAAGCCATCTTATCGTGGTAGAAGGAGGAGATCCAGAAGGACTCCTGGTGCTCATTCCTCAGGGGTCTTGTTGGTCAGCTCTTGGTATTGCTTCTACCACGGCACGGTTGAGAGAAGTACAGAGAGAAGTGTGAGGGTGTCAGAAATGTGATGCAGACTACTTGGTAAATGTTTTTCAAAAGATGCCATTTTATTAACTCAAAGGGTTGGATAAACACCTCACCATCCCTACACTGATTCGGATTTACCTGGCCATCAAAATGAACTAAAGGAAACACTCTAATAAAAGGTTTCTGTCCCTCACACTTGTAGATACAATAACTAAACAGGATAATATATGTCAGTTCAAATGACAACACATGTAACAGTTCTGTTCATAGCCTGATAGCTGTCTCTCCTTATAATCTGGGAGAATTCCCCTTCCCCAGATTCTATCAGGATTAGGTTCAACAGTTCAAAAGGGACAAGGAAATCCTGCCTTGTAGAAAGTTCCAATACAGTTCTTTTGGTTCCAACTTGACAACCAACGTTCCAATATAGTTCTGTTTGTTCCAACATGAATTCAGCTAACAGTTCAAATTTGTTCAACAAGGTTTTTCCTCTTTCCAATGGTGACAATAGGACATCAAAGCGACTTCTTCTGATAAACCAAGAATGCTTTGACAATTCACAAAACACTTGTTTTGACAACATTAGATGTTTCTGCAGCAGTTCATACAACACTTGCTTCAGCAGTATTAATTTGTCAGGGTGATCTGTAATTGTACAGCAAAACATCTTAGTGTTTCTGCCACTTCTTCAGGACTTTTAACCACACCACAGTACTTTATTAACTTCCACCTGGTCCACTCACCTTCTAGGCCTACTACTACAAGGTTCTTTAGCACTGGGACCGATGCAACTACTAACTACTACAAGTACTTCAGTGGTATAGGTTTGCTTCCAACCAGTTAGCAAAGTCTTTTGCTTCACAACATCAAGTTTGACTACTTCTTCTGGTAAGGCAAGAAACACATTGGTGCTGTCTGTTACACACATGTGATTGCCACACACAAGGCAGATTATGCTCCACTCCCCCAGAATATCTTCTGATGGAAGGAGAGCCTTCCTGCCACCCTTGTTTCTCCACTTCCACATCAACCAACTTCTGACTATGGTCCTCTCTCACTCTCGCACTTCTTTGGCTTTGACCATGTGGGTTTAAGCCAATTCCTCGTATGACCTTCTTTACATATGGGCAATGGGTTTTTACAAACATTAGACTTCTGATTTTCCTCTTCTTGGCTTTGGCAATGTTGGTTCCTTTTACTTTGCCTTAGTATGATTCTCTTTTGGCTTTGGCAACAGTTGTCTGTATTGGTTTTAAATACTGCCCTATCTTGTTGCTGGCTTTTGTTGTGACCCATTGTGAGGAATCTGAGGGTGTCCTCACTTCTTTCTCCAGTATATCCTCCTCCCACATAGCCAGGGAAAGGCCATCACTATTAGATCCTGACCCTGGGGGTGATTTGCGCGGGAGAATTACCTGGGTGGAGGAGACTTGAGGAGTGGGGATGAGGCACCCTTAGGTTAGACACTGTATCCCCCATTTACCTTTTATACTGAGTCTGACATCCCCCCAGGCCTTTGAATGCTATTACCAGTCCCTTCCCTATTTCTCCAGTAGATCATCATATCCCAGTAAACACCAGTCAGGTACTGGGAGGAGGAAGAGCCAGCCCTGAGCCATGCATCCTCTATTTATTGACTCTCACACACACAGGCCCAGTTATGTAGTTATGTATTGGGACGAGGAGGTGGCAAGCAAAAGCAATGCATAACTTCCAAGTCGACAATGATCGGTCTAGTCCTTTTCAGACTAATCCACCTGGCGGGAAGTTTAAAAGTATCAAGAACAGTGAGAATGGAGTCAGCTGTGGAAGCAGGTCTATGGACTGCTGGATGAGAGCAGACCTCTCCAGGAAGACGGCATGGCAGACGGAGTGCTCGGGAACCCGGAACAATGCAGAGTGTATGCAGCGGGAATTGAGGCTAAAGGAAGCTGGATGCCTGTTGTGGAATACGGAAAAGGAACCAGTGTGACCATGTGAAGCTGCCGAGTGAGGCCTGGGCTGCGAGAGAAGCATCGGTGGTGGGAGCGAAGCCCCGAAGAGCTGCTGTGGAGACAGAGCGAGGCGCTGCATGAGAGAAATAGAGAGAGAGAGAGAGAGAAAGAGAGAGAGAGAGAGAGAGAGAGAGAGAGAGAGACAGAGAGAGAGAGAGAGAGAGAGAGAGAGAGAGAGAGAGAGAGAGCTTGTGGCAGCAGGTAGCATTGCTGGAATGCCGTAAGCACCGACCAGTGAGTCAGCCTAGGAAGGGGGACGCCGGGACTGCAGGTAAGCATGTAAGACTTATAGAAAGTTAATGAATACCGATTTAAATGAAAGCAAGCATTTTGAATATTGATCTGAATGAAAGCAAGTACGGTTGAATACCGTTATGAATGAAAGTAGTTTTGTGGAATCACACGATATAAAGGATATGTGTAGCTTGAGAAAACAAACATTAGCCAGAGCCATACGTATATAAAGGAACTGTGTAACTAATGAGAACAAACATTGGCAAGAGCCATACAAGAACTGTGTAACTTCAGAGAACAAACATTGGCAAGAGCCATAAAGGAACTGTAACTTGAGAGATGAAGCATGGGCAAGAGTCATGAGAGTATGTGAGGGTGCAACAAGTGAATGGTGGCAAAACAAGCAATGGTAAAGCATCATGAGGAAGTGAAATTAAAATAAACCAAGCACCACTGGAGAGGTGACACAGCGGCAACATGCAAATGAAGGAGGAGCAAATAAGGTGTGTCAGTTGCGTGACCTGTAATTGGTGGACCGTGTGGTCCAACAAATGCACCTAGAACGAGTACTCCCATTTATGGAAAGCCACTTAAAGCACTGCAAAGAGCTTGCGATTGATTCTAAAGGAAATCATGTGTGATTTGGAATTAAGGGATTGAACGCTATGAAGTTGGTGTAAGGTAAACAAGCCAGAAGAGCTGGGAAGTATCCCAAGGAATTGGGTTGTGTTGAAACTGTTGAAAGACTTGCAGGTGTGTGGATGGGAACCCCTTTCTGCATTGTGAACTTTTTGAACCTTGGGCAAGGGAAACCCTTTGAAAACCAAGATCGGGATGAAGTTCTCAACTTTTATTTGAACACATCACTTTGTGGCCGATATCCCTACACATTCTATACAATTAGATGTGAGGGCAAGTATATGTGTTGGACACAGACACACATTTGCTTTGGACTTCCTGACACAGACTATCCTTAGTTTTATTTAGGTTGTGAATTCTCACCTTAGAATAGGGCAAGATAGGCCTTTTTCCAACCTTCGTTTCTTTTGAATAAAGGTTTACGGCCCAAGCCTTAATTGCGTTGTCTGTGTCTACTTCACGATGTCTTCACACCATACAACCAGACCTGTTTGGTCTGTTTGTCAAATTCTGCCAACTCCTTCCTTCTACATCAGCTTGGTTTTCAGATGAATTATTATTCACTTTTACATCAGTTCGGTATTCGAAATAGAATTTCTTTTGCCCTTTCACTTTCTTTATAACAGGGTTTGGTTTAGAGCACCCTGAGTTGGCCAGTGGGCGAACACGGAGCACTCTGGGGTCACAATACAGTAGTGATCTCACCGGGTCTGGTGTGCATGTCCGTTCCCTCCTCTGCCTACAGGCCGTCTGCTTCTGCTACTCCTTCCTTCGGTCCCTGCGGCCCTGCACAACTGGGAAAAGGAGTGTTCTCTGCTCCAGAGGCTCCCCTGTGCTCGCCTGCCACCAGAGCCCTCTAAAAAGGAGCGTTCTCTGCTCCAGAGTCTCTCCACTGCTCGCCTGCCACTGGAGCCCACCTCACATCAGGGACATCAATCAAAGTGTACGCTTCCTGCCGCGCAACCTCTGCAATTCCGGTCTCCATGGGGAAAGCTTCAAACTTCAATGCTCCCTGCTGTGCAACCTCTGCAATTAAGGTTTCTAGAGGAATAGACCCATCAGGACCAGCAACTGCTCGCCACACGACAGTGGTTCCATCGTCTTGGTTCAACTCGAGATTCTATTTCTGCTTCTGCTGCAAGGTGGAGAGACCACGGCTATGCTACCTCCTGCTGCTAGCCTTCTCCATGGCCTGCACCTGAGGGGGCCTTTTATGCGTCCCTGTCTCCTTCAGATGTGGGTCATTACCACTAATAGGCTGCAACTTGCAGTCTTGCGCCTCTGCACCCTTTTCGTCGTCCCAGTACTTTGGGTATTATGGGACTTGGACTCCACAATGTCAAAATCAGCTTTTATGATATCATATGATATGGCATTTATAACACGCCTATACACAAGTTTTTCAAGGCGCGATGAGGCAAAGGAGGGGAAACAGAGGGAAGACAGAGGCAACGATCATACTAGGCCAGGTGTCATTCAGATCGCGCAAGTGCATGGAAAGGGGGAAGTGGGACATTGCAGGGGGTAGGGGACAGTGCAGTACATGGGATAATAGAATAAATAAACATTAAGTAAAAAGTACGGCCAGCTGGTGGCAAGTGCATGGGTAGGTGCAGACATCAGGTGTCAAGTGCTGGTAGTGGGACTGTAGGGATAAAGAAAACAGTGCCCAAGTGTGGGGCTTGCCAGGAAGGCAGTGCAGGTGAGCAACTGGCAGGGGAGGGGACCTGGGTCCGAGATCAGAGGGTGTCTGGGTAGCCTTTACAGTTTCAGCCTGGAATTTCAGCAGGGGAGAGGAGGAGAGAAAGCAGAAACAAAGAGAAAGGTTTTGAGGTGCTGCCGGAACCGGAGATCATTTTCCGCAAGTTTCAGGGAGGCAGGGAGGCTGTTTCAGAGGGAGGCCCCAGCCGAAGAAAGAGATCTACCACCAACTTGTTGCTTGGAGAAGCGACTGACCCTGAGGGAGTTGGAGGCGGATGAGCAAAGGGCTCGAGATGGCAGATATTTAGGAAGAGAGAGTTGAAGGTATTGAGGCCCCAGGCCCCAGAAGGCCTTGTGGACAATGCAGAGGGTTTTGAACTTAATCCTCACAGCCACTGGGAGCCAGTGCAGAGATTTCAGTCTGGGAGTGATACGATACCTGGGTTTGAGGCCAAGGACAAGTCTTGCAGTCCTGTTCTGGATGAGTTGCAGAGGGCAGAGAGTAGAAGCGGGCAGATTTAGAAAGAGGCTGTTGCAATAGTCCAGCCTACAGAGAACCAGAGCTCTGGAGACAGTGAGCTTCTGGGGGAAGGAGAGGAAAGGAAGAATACCTCTGAGGAGGTGCAGCTGGTAGTGTGACTTCTTAGAGACGTCGGAGATGTGAGGAGAGAAGGAGAGTGTGGAGTCAAAGATGACCCAGAGGTTTTTAGCCTCACAGGTGGGAGCAGGAAGAGGGCCAAGAGATGATAGCCAGAGAGTGACAGGAAAGGAGGGAGTGGGTGTGCCGATGAGGAGAATCCCAGTCTTACTGGCATTAAGGCAGAAATCATTGGCGGCACACCACTCCTGGATGGCGGACAGACAGTCAGAGATGAGAGAGGGAGAAGAGGTGGCTGAAGGTAGCCTGAAAATGAGCTGAGTGTCATCCACATAGCATTAGGAGTTGGGGCAGAGTGCTGCAATGTGGTGGGCAAGAAGTGCCAGGTATTGGTTGAACAGCCAGGGAGAGAGGTTAGACCCCTGGGGAACACTACAGGTAGAGATAGAGATAGAGGAGAGGAAGGACCCAAGTTGAACATGGGAGGGTCGATCAGAGAGGAAAGAAGTCAGCCACGCCAGGGCCTGGCCGCTGATACCCAGTTTGTTATGGAGACGGTTGAGCAGGATGGCATGATTGACCATGTCAAAGACAGCTCTGAAGCCAGACTGATGGTCATGGAGACAATCAACAGATTCAGTGTGAAGATTGAGCTGGGAGATGGCCAGCTTTTCCAGGAGTTTGACCAGGAAAGGAGTGATGGAGATTGGGTGATAGTTAGCCGGGCAGGACGGGTCGGCAGAGGGTTTCTTAAGAAGAGGGTGCACAAAGGAGTGCTTCAGGGGGAAGGGAAGACTCCAGTGGTGAAGGAGTGGTTGCAAAAGTCGGCCAGAGCAGGAGCAAGGGAGTCAATGTGGTCCTTGATGGTTTTGGAGGAACAGGAATGAACCTATTCTGATGCGACTTTCATAGATCGGACTTGTCTAGAAACCTTGTCTGGGGAGAACAAGGGAAAGGCAGAGAATGAGGAAGGATAGGTTGCTGAGGAAGGGCCAGAGGGAGAGCAGGGAAGAGAGGGAGGAAGGAGAGAGGGGGAGAGAGAGGAAAGGATATCCTGAGTTTTAGGGATGAAATGAAAAGCCAGTGTAAATATCTAATACCATATCAAATGAATATATCAATACCAAGTTTCTTTCTTTCCTTATTTATGTTCCCTAAAGTAGTATTATAAGAATTTAATAAAGAATTCAGGTTTGCATTTGAATTTTGGTTTTCAGAGTTTAAATTGATAGTATTTATAGACTTATTTTTAATACTACCGTGAGGATAATATGAGCTTTCATGTCTATGAATGTCAGTGGTTTTAAAATAAGTTTTCTCACTCCCAATATATAACTGGTTATGATGTTTTCACCCACATTGAGATAGTTAGCTTGCGAAAATAAAAGCAAAGCATTACCTAGTCTGGTATCCCTGGTACTTCCTTCATTGGAGAAGATAAATGCTACATCTCATCCAACTGAGTACTCCTGTTCCCCTGAGGCCCTTCTCCTCCCAGGTGATCCTCCTGGCTAATACCACCCCTAGGCTCAGGATCAAGAAGCGTCTGCCTTTCCCTGGTCACCTGGGAGAAGAGTTTAGGTAGTGTATTTGTGAGGACTCTACATGATTCATCACATACCCTTGCCCTAAAGATCTGACCTCCCGGTCCAGGTTCTTTTACCCCTACTGCCTCATCAGCCTTCCCTGAATTCATAGAATGTCCACATTCCTTCCAGTCCCATACTGGGTCCTCTGAGAATGTTTCTTCTTGTACCCAAGAATTTTGGGGAGAATACAAAGTAGGGATGTTCTCAATTTGTTTGTCAAAACATTTAACTGGTTTCAATTTTATCTGTGCTATTTGAAAAATCCACTCAACAAAATGGCGAGCTTAACTGCTCAAGAATATTGTGGTAGGAAGATGAGGTATTACTGCCACCAGTACCAATTGATCTTTCACAGAATGGTAATATTAAGTTTAGTCAATGGATATCCTTCTATCTGTCCGTGAACACAGTCTATAATCTTTTGTCCTATGGGTTCCCAATTAGTAGGAAGAATGGCAGTGTGTACTGCAAAACCCTTACTTCCGGTATCTAATTGAGCCCAGATTATTTTCCCTTGAACCACCAACGGGATTCGATAATTCTTCTTCTCTCCGATACAAAGCATAACATGAGATTTCTCAACAGCGATAGTTCTTTTAGAGTGTAAAGTGATAGTACTTTCAATAGGACAAGTATACAAAATGTTGATATAGGAAAACTCTGTGTGTGATTTTCCTTCTCTTCTAATTTCTGTTTTGAAGGTAGATTAGAACTTAACAGTCTATTAGATGGACAATGTTTTGGGAATGACCCATTTTCCCAAAGGAAAACCAGTCTTGTTCTGGAGGTCGATATCTGACAGGGAACCTGAATTTCTGTCATGAGGGATCAAGTTCCTCTTCACTTTCCTCTTCTGTCAAAGGAGTTTCTACATCTTTTCCTCCTCCTTCGAGGATCAACTCTTTGTCTGGTGGAATATTGTCCAAAGGGTGGACTATGGTATTTGTGGACTGAGAGACCTGGTAATTCTCTGTCTCTAAGGTATGCAAAATGTTTCTAGGTATTGAGACGTCATAACCGTTGTTATTTTCTTGTCATCTGCTAAAGAGACCTGTACTAACTTTTCAAATGTTCTATCATTCTCTAAAGCATAAACTGGAACAACCGTAGTTTTAAGTGTATCACAATTTCCTGTTTTCCTGGGAAGAGGGAGCTCCTGTATTATGGGGGTGTCTGGAGCTTTGCTCTCCTCCCGTATTAGGCTTGACTCAGTCTGTTCGTAGTTAGAGTCAGAGTTTTCCTCTGCCTCCCACTTTGGGTCAGGCAAAAGGAATTCTGGGTCCCCCATCCCACCAAGTTGTTTTCTCATGTTCCCTTCATCTCCCTGTTCCATATCAGTATGGGACAAGATTCCCATGGGGTTTTGTGTACCAAAAGTCCTACTAGCTCGCCTCACTTAATTTATACGGGTGTGTACGATATATTAAAAAAGGGCGATCTTTATTTATTTTCCACTGAACAGAAGAGGCAACACCCCTTACCTCTCCTTTTGTCTCCTTTCACCAAAGGGCATAGGATAGATAGCTGAGCCGGATGGAACTTTCACCTTGAGCTCTAGGGAAATGATCATGTTGTCCCTACTGGGTATGTGATAAAACCGGGGCAGGAAAAGGTTATAAATGTTACCGTCCCAATATTTCCTAGTGGGGAGAATGGCTTGGTTGGATAGTGGTTGAAAAATTACCCCATGCTAGAGGGTGAATAGAGAAGGGGTTCTCACTTTCTTTCTAGAGGTTCCAGCCCACTGGTAGAACAAGTTACCTGTTTACACCTTTCCTCCTCAGATATAAATGACATAGGACTGTATGTACCCTCTGCTGGGAGAGGTGAAGATATTCCCCTTACTCCCAGATATATCAATTGTGGGGCTAGTATCTCTTATGTTCATAGTGGGTCCCCAGTTTGTATGAACGATTCTGATCCAACTCCTGATAGTGTGATGGGTCCAAAATGTGAGGGGGACAACTCAAGGATAAGTAGAATATGTTGCGGAGGGGAAAGAAAAAAGACTAGACCGGCCATCACGTTTGGGAGCGAACGTGATGGAACAATCTATGGTGGCCCTTCCATCAGTCCCATACTCTCCACACCAGAGTATTCATGCACCTTACAGCTATGGCAGGCTCCCCTGTCAGTGCTTTGTACTGCCCCTGTACTATGTAAGTCAGGGGTAGCCATATTCTCGTGGTACAGGGAGGAGATGCAGTAGGACCCCGAGTGTTCATTCCTCAGGGGCTTTGTAAGTCAGCTCTTAGTATCGCTTCCACTACGGAAGGGTGGAGAGAAATAGGGAGAGGCGTGTGAGGGTGTCAGAAATGTAATGCAGACAACTTTGTAAAGTTTTTTCAAAAGATGCCATTTTATTAACTCAAAAGGTTGGATAAACGCCTCACTATCGCTACCCTGACGAGGATTTCCCTGCCTAAAATAAACTAAAGGAATCACATGTTTCTGTCCCTCACACTTGTAAATACAACAACTCAACAAGGTAATATATGGTAAAGCAATGTAACACGTATAACATTTAGATTCACAATCGGATAACTGTTTCTCCCTTTTAATCTGGTTGAATTCTCCTTCCCAGATTCAAGCAGGATTCTTTTCACCAGTTTCAAAAGATAAGGAAATCCTGTATTATAATAAAGTTCGAACTCAGTTCTTTTTGGTTCCCCTTTTTTTGTTTTTGTTTTGTCAAATCTTTTTATTATATATCAAACTGGAACAACCCGTTACATAGGGTGGGCACATGAAACAGCGGACAGTGAATGCAGAGTTATAGACATCATTCTCCCTACACATACACATTCTACTGTCGAAACTCAACTAACATGCCCAGTCCTATGGCTGTAGTGTCTAACCCCTTCCCCCTGTAAGGGAGGCATGGTATCAGCAGTAAGACGGACACAAGTGACCACAGTTCAAGGAGTTTATTGAACATTAACAAGGGTGTATTGAACGCCTATCTAATCCTGAATCTACAGATGTGAGCAAGCTATGACCATCAAATAATAATAATACAGTCCTAGTGGAGTCTTGTCAAAATAAAAGGGCCTATACTAAACATAAACTATTGGCAATCCTTACCTCTAAATACAAATAGTGTGGGGTAGTGTTTATGTAAAAGAAAGAAGTGTTCACAAAAATGATATGTCAGGATTTTCTGGCCGTTGGCCTCCCTTCATGGCATCTGAGGAAAGTCAGGATTGGTTCTGGTTAATGGCTTCAACCTCAAATTAGATCTCTGGGCAGCAAACCGGTGAGCCAGAAAGTGCAATTGAATTAGCCCACAGGTCGTCAGGCTGCCTTTTTAGGATCTCTTAAAAATTCCTGAGGGCACTTCCATTTGTTCAAGAATTCTAACTTGTGCCACAATCATTACTCTTCAGTAGACTTGTCTTAAAACCCAGCCAGCCTTTGACAGCTTCAGTATTACACATCATGCTACTCACAAAGGGGACACTGGACGTCCTTATGGCAGCCTTTTAACCTTAGTTAAAATGTGTTCTGAAGTTAAGGTGATTGCTACTTTTGTGTGTCCAGTTGGGTATTTTGGCTACACACATTAAGATCACTATAAAGGCGCCTTTGAACGTCCTGGTAATTAACGTTTACTGGCACTGTGGCATGTGCACTTTCTGTGATTGCTGATCGACTCTCTGTCCTGGTCACTGAATGGTACAATACTACACTGTAAGGAAGGCATGGTATCAACCGTAAGACAGACCCAAGTGACCGCAGTTCAAGTGTGTTTATTCAACTTCAAAAAGGGTTTGGAAAACACCTATCTAATCCTAAATCTAGAGATGGGATCAAGCTACAACCATCAAATATTAATAATACAGTCCTCAAGGGTCTTGCCAAAATAAAAGGGCCTATACAAATAAACCTATTGTCAATCCCTATCTCTAAATACAAATATTGTGGGAAATAATGTTACGGAAAAGAAAGAAGTGTTCGCAAAATGATATGTCAGGATGTTCAGGCTGTTGGCCTCCCGTCACCATGTTTTCAGCACGGGACAAGGCGGTACACTCGAGTTTAGCACAGTCTCTGGCTTCTAAAGCACAAGGATGAAGTTCAAGACATAAGCATCAGGGCCTTCCGTGTCCAAGTCTCTTTACCATTTAAAAGTCTCTTCATTCAGAGGGCCTGATGTGACAAACAAATGATAATTTCTTTTCCCTTTTCAGATTATCACAATTACTCAAGTTCTTCAGCAATTCGCTGTTCACCTCGGATCCCCCTCGGCTAGGCTCAGATCCTTTCACCACAAAGTTTGTGCATTATTTATGCATCTAATTCCTCATAGGGTATTCTTTCTCGGGTGACTCATAGTTCACCCCGGAATCCCCTCAGTCGGGCTCACATCTCAGATACCCCTAGATTGGGTTTGAATCTCAGATCCCCTTCAGTCGGGCTCAGATTCCTTTTAACGCAATGGTTAGTAGGCTGATCTCACTCCCCGGGTTTCAGACCAACTTTCTATATGCTTTGTGAGAAACCTAAAGGTGTCTCCATGACTAGTCACAGTGGAGCTGTCATCCAGGTGGCCAGGACATGGCCATCACTATTGGATCCAGTTCCTGGGGGTGGACCAGTGAGGGAGAAACTCTACGCCCCCCCTTTTCCGACACAAACACTTTCTTACACCACGAAAGACAATGGACTAACACCAGAGCCGTTAACCTCACATGTCCCAACACAAGGGTCAGGCAAAGTCAGGCAATTGACCATAATCACACACACATGACAGCCCTTTCCCTTCTCCACAGGTATAAAAGGTGGAGCACAAGAACACACGACAAGCAAGGCAGACCGCACAATGAGACAGTTATCCAAGCATGGCAGTGCAAGAG
This sequence comes from Ambystoma mexicanum, assembly GCF_040938575.1. Taxonomy (NCBI): domain Eukaryota; kingdom Metazoa; phylum Chordata; class Amphibia; order Caudata; family Ambystomatidae; genus Ambystoma; species Ambystoma mexicanum. The sequence goes on from NC_090941.1 coordinate 1,107,994,342, forward strand.
TAGGAGAAAGGCGGTAAGAACCAAAAGGGTGAAAAATAGAGAAGTGACCTTGCCCTGTCTGTCCCAGACCCGCAAAGCCTCTGTGGAAGGAATCGTAAGACCAAGAACAATAGCCAGCCTGCGTTGCAGCAGATGTCAATGGTACATGGAGCACGCTTACACTGATAATCTGAACAGGAAGAGGTGCTTTCTACCGTGGTACCGGCCTTGACTCCAGAGACAAGAAAAGCCAAGCGGTTCATCACAGCCGGTAAGTCGAAGGGAGAGCCGATAAGAAACCAAACTATGTTGAATGAAAGTCGCAAATGGCAAATTAAGGAGAGTTCAAAGAACTGTTAACAAATTAGGGGAAAACCAGCTACAGAGGGGTCCGGCACCACGTGGGTGCTTACTCGAGAGACTCTGGCTGATCTCCCTTTAGGTTGAAACTACCGATATCAGAAGGCCTTAGGAGAGGCGTATGGAAAAGGTCAAAGTGCTCATACAGCAAGATCCTCTGTACAGTCAAAGGTCTTTGACCAACAAACCATTGGAAAGCTAAGAGAGATGAATCCCGAAAAGTGAGAAAGTAAAAAGGAACATTGTGTTGACACAAGTGAACCCCACAGAAGGTGGTCCACAGTAAATTGTTTAAAAAGACATTAGAACTTGCGAATGCAACAGTTGAAATCGTTTGGAAAACGCGTAGTGAAACTGATGGAGGGAGGCTAACATTTGTGAAGGGTCTGAGCCCGGAAGAGGGGGCCCCAGGGGTGAAGTCATCACCCAACATACCTTGGTAAGGAACTTTTTGTTGGTTATTTTTGAACACATCAGGTCCTCAGAGGCAAGAGACTTTTTGTAGAAAAGAGACTTAACCACCCAAGGTCCTGATACCAGACAACAGAAATGTCATCTCAGGACGAGAAAGCCAGAGAGTGTGCTATGCTCATGAGCCCCACCTTTTCCCTCCTTGTCCCGTGCTCAAAACGTGGGGAAGGGAGACCCCCGGCTCCCACATCCTGCTTATCATTTGTGAACATTTCTTTCTTTCTTGTGAACACTATCCCACACTCTTTTTCTATTTAGTTTTAAGGATTGGCAATTTTTAATATATGCCCCTTTTATTTCACAAGACTCCACTAGGACTGCCTTATTATTATTTGATGGTTTTAGCTTGCTCCCATCTTAGATTTAGGTTCATATTAGGCATTTTTCCACCCTGCATATACACTTTAATAAATACCCTTGAACTGTGATCATTTGTGTCTGTCTTTACTGTTGCCACCATTAGTTCCGTACAGTTTTCATCAACTATCGAAGACTTTTGAATGTGCACAGGGTTTTACTTGACCCGTTGCTGGACACTTCATTTTACAATTCTTTATCACTCTTCACATTTACCACCTTTCAACTGGATACTTAACAGAGACTTTCAAATGAGCACACACGTGGTGCTGGACCACTCTGATAACGTATCATATTTTGGCTTCAATACGTTCAATAACTCATCCGCTGATTAATTGTGTTTGTGTCGCTTGCCACATATGCTTCATACACTGTCTGCTTCTCTTCTCATTACACAATGTTGCTGCTTGCAACCTTGGCTTCAATACAGACCAGTCTGGTATCAGTTTCCCCAACTCATCGGCTATGCTGACTTCACTCGTGCTGCTTTGTTGTAGGAGCCAAGGGCAGTACCACAGCAGCACATGATTCTCCCCTCTTTGACTATCGATGCAGGAGAGCCCCGGGCACCTTCGACACACAATGCAGTGCTCTTCAGCTTCGATTTCTGGTCTTATGTTTCCCATTCTCGAAGGTTCCTGAAAGCAACGGTCATTCATTGAAAAGGTCAAGTGCATTTCCCTCCTTGTAATCCTCTTTGGTTTTACCGTCTTTCACTTTGTATTAAACTGCCATTGTAGAACCGCTGCTTCCTCGTGTGCTTTGCCTTGCTCAGATTGTGCTTTTGTGCTCCGCCTTTTTTCTATGTGGGGAAGTATGATGGGAGTCAGGTGTGTGTAATGGTCAGGGATTGCCTGACCCTGCCTGACCATTTTATTGGGACATGTCAGGTATACGGCTCAGAGGTTAGTCCGTTTCTCTCACAGTGAGCTGTCCGTGAGAAAGTGTTTGAGCCTCATTACACGGATGGCGGTAAGGATTTACTGGTACCGGTAAAATACCGGTACCGGTAAATCCTTACCACCTTACTACGAGGTCCCTTTGCGGGTTGGGGGATTTAACGCCTGCTTTTTGCAGGCGTTAAAATCCAACCCGCAAAGTGACCTTGGAGCTAATTACGGCACCGCAAAATTGTGGTGCCGTAATTAGCGCCTTCCCCATTCCCATAGAGCCCTATGGGGCAGAAATGGGAATGGGGAAGGGCAATGGTGGAAGGGGGATTTACCGCCCCTCCAACCTTGGAATGGGGCGGTAAATCCCCTTTCCACCAAGGCGGTGCCGGTATTTTACGGGCATGAGCCATGGCGCTAATAGCGCCATGGCTCACCGCCTACCGTGTAATGAGGCCCTTTATGTTGGAAAAGGGGTGGATGTTGAGTTCCTAAGTATCCTAACTGGTAGGATGGGTTAAAGGTATTACAGGGAGGGGGATATGGCACCTCGCCATTCGGTGTCTCACTTCCACTCCCGGAGGACCCCACCCAGGTGATCCTCCCGCACTGGTCCACTCCCAGGAACTTGATCTAAAAGTGATGGCCGTGTCCTGGCCACCTGGATGACAAATCCCCGGGGACTAGCTCGTGAGACACCTTCAGGTTTCTCACAACATCTAATAGTCATGTGCTCTTGGCAGGTGATCTAAATTCTGACTGTAGCTCTGCCATAGAGTAATGAGAGATGTCCCTCGTAAATATGGTCCTAAAGACAAGGAATGGGAAAATGTGGGTTGACTGTTTAACCATGATGGGGCTGCAGCCCTTAAATGGGTGAGTTTCTGGAGATATTCCCCCTCAACCAACTTGGTCAAATGGCACAAGCTTCTCTCCCGTAGATTACATTTTTGGGTTCTGGCATACGGGGAAATTGTTCTCATTTTGAAATTGCTTGCACTGACCTTAATGATCATTAATTCTTGGTAGCATACTTTGTGAATTTGGTCACAGGGTTAGGCCCTTCCGGTGAGAGCGTAGCGCGGACTGCTGTCACCTTGTCCGCACAAGGTAACAGTCTTCATTGGTCACCAAATATGTTGGTTAGAGTCAATCAGACAATTGCCAGTTCCTTACCTTTAAAGTCTCAATCACAAAGGCTTGATTCCTTTTCGGTCAATAACTCTGAATGTTTCATAGCTGACTCAATAACATATTATCTAACCAGGATAGAGAATAAGTCGCCTTGCGTACTTTCCTTATTCTCATTCATATAGTATAGATTTGTTTAATAGGAGAAGGGACACTCTCTTGCATAAGGCCAAACAATGCTACAAAAATTGTCTTTGGTCGTCTCGAGAGCACTGCACCCAATTAGATGCGGAATGGATGTTATCTGCTTTCCTACATAAGAATTCAAAAACTTTCTGGGCATTGATCAATCGCTGTACAGCTACTCAAACATGCAGGACTGTAAATGCAGTCACAGAGGCGGACGGGATACATATTTTTGAGGCGCTTTATGCACTTCCCAATTTACCATCTAATATCAATCCAGTAAGTTTAATTTCTAAGTCTCCCCCGGTAGAAATTGTTCCATCACATACTAAAATTGTGGAAATAATTAGGGGCATAAGTAACTTGCGAGTTCCAGGGACAAATGGACTCTCAAACCGCCTATTTAAAACTAATCCAACTCTTTGGGCAGAAGTTCTTGGTCTCCTATTAAAAGACATAGCGCCTCGTTACGAGGCTGGCGGGTCATTACAGCCTTGCCGGACCTGGTGTTTGCCCATTCCTGGGCGCCGGAAAAAATTCTTCCCCATTCCCATTTGAGCCCAATAAGGCTCAATGGGAATGGGGAGGACGGATGCACTGGCACCGTTTATAAGACATGCTGTGCTCGGGGTTGCCTTTCATTCCGCCAGGTGAGACTAGGCAGAATGAAAGGCACCCGCGAGCACAACTCGTAGTTTGCCAGTCCGGATACAACAGTACCGGTTGCAACACCTTCTTAATGTTTTTTTTTCCTTTGTTAATACCCACTCTTTGTCAGTAAATACGGCAAAGACAAAGGTGATGCAATTCTCTCATTGCAGGACGAAAGTCCCCTTTAAGTGGACCGTCCAGGCAGCACCGGTAGAGAGGATTGAGTCTTTCTGGGCATCATGATTAATTGAAAGCGCTCCATTTCAGTAGTTTGCACGTGGCTCACTACGAGAACTGTTAATTTGGTGAATCAGTTAAGGAGGGTCGACTCTAAGTATGGTAAGATTTCACTCTTACCTTCTTTGTGCTTTTTCGAGGACAAAATCATCCCAAAATCACTTAATGGGATTGTGGTTTATGACTCCTCAATGATTGAGCACGTGTCCTACTTGCAAGCCCTGATGTGGAGAAGACTCCTTAATCTCCCAAATTCTATATCGCACTTGGTGATGCGTTATGAGTTGGGTACAATCTCTCTGAAAGCAAGGGCGTTTTGGCGTTATTTATCACTGTACGGGAAGATTCTGGTTCCATTGGCTAACTCCTTATTTGTTGATCTTAGGGAGGCTTGTGAGTTGGGAGGATTGAATGTACTGCCTGAACTGAAGGTGCTTATTCTATTGCTATTGGCCGAAAATTGGGTGTATCACAGTGGAACTCATTGAAAATCCTGATAAGCTGAAAAGGGCTCTTTACACTGCAGACTGGGCTACCACTGTGGCTGAAATTCACTCGTACCCCTCTTGGAGGCTTCTGAAACTGGGTCAAAACCGGCAAGGCATTTTAGCCCTTTATTTAGCGATATATTCTACTAAGAAGGCCCATTCAACATTTCTCTGTTTTCGCCTGAATTCGTTACATTCTAAAGAGATACTATTTAGATATGATCTTTTACAAGAGGAAACTATATGTTGCCGATTCTGTAAGGACAGGAATCAGAAAGAAACCGTTAGACATTTGATTTTAAACTGTGATTCTTTGCAGCATTCAAGAGAAACAGCTTTTAATACGTTTATGAAATATTCTAATCAATTATCAGAAGATACGATGTGAAATTATTGTTTATTGGGAACAACAACTTCTATTGTAAATGCAATTGTAATGTTTTTTTGTTTTTTATCTTTGGAGTTGGAAGTTTAATGGACTTTCATCTTTTTTCTTTCTTTCTTTCTTTTTTTTCTTGATTTTTTAAACTTATTTTATGTGGTAATTTTATGTACATATTATTTGTTTGTCTCTTGTTAACAAAATGACTAGCAGAAGCTTTCCTACAGGTAAAAGAACTTGGGTGCAGGGGAGGTAACTCAACCCTGAGATGGAGTTGGATAATCAATACAAAGCAGATGGTGTCTGGAGTGTATCGGACACTCCCGTCCCCTGCACACCTTAATGCTGAATACGACAGCCAAAATTACATAAATATTTTAGTGACATAACATATTGAATCACATTCAGTGCATAGGGTTCTCAAATGTTCATTTCCAAGAAAATATAGTAGCAATCCAGGTAGGAGATACCTTTTGTATTCCAATCTTCTTTTATATTCAAAATAAATCAGCACAAAGCGTTTCGGGAAAATGTTCCTTTCATCAGGTGCAATTTAACAATCTACAATATAATGGACATACTGGCCCTCATTACAACCTTGGCGGAGGACCATGGTGCTATTAGCAACATGGTCCATGCCGCTAAGGTTGCAATTCCGCCATGGATGGTGGAATTACCGCCCCATTCCAAGGTGAGCGGGGCGGTAATTCCCCATTCACCAATGGCCCCTTCCCCATTCCCATTTTTGGGAATGAGGAAAGGCGATAATTACGGCACCGTAAATTACAGTGCCATAATTATCGCCAACGTCCCTTTGCGGCATGGCTTTTAACGGCTGCAAAAAGCAGCCGTTAAACAGCCATCCCGCATAGGGAACCTTGTAAACGGCGCCGACCCTTAACGCCTGAGGCCCACTGTCAGTACAGTTAATTCATAAAGACAAATTGTAGAAGAGAATCGTTGCATTGTAACCATTAATGTCAGATGTAAAGTTCATCCATAGTACATGCAAAATCGAATGAATTAGCAAAAAATAGTAGTCAAGATGTTCTGGATTGTTCATCCCATGTACTAATATATTTGCGGGATATTTAGGAAGAGAGTGTGGAAAACAGTAGAACTCAGTGGGCTGAACTTAAAATAAAGTGCATATAGACTGTATAGTAAAAATGATGGTGCGGAAATACACTGTGCTGAATTATACATGCTTATCACCTCAAGAATCACCAATCACCTGTGATTCTATGTGACCAAACCGGTGTATGGAATAGATAGAAGCACGAAGGAGGATTACATTCAAAGTTTCAATGAGAAATCAAGGAGTCCCTTGAGGTTGGCGCGTGAAACTAATTCTTGTTTGTGAGAGAGAGAGGAATGACAATGTATATAAAGTGTGAGCCAAAGTGGCCAATTGTCGAAAGAAAGGGACACGAGGGCAAACTGACTGCCCCTACCTTAGAGATTGAATTCCTACGACTGCCAAAATGTCATCCAAGTAAGTTCCTAAATGAGCCAGGGAAAAGATCTATACCGCAAGTATAGGAATGGCTGAAACAATAAGAAAAGTAGGTTGAGGAGCAGTGAATATAAATGTCCCTCAGTATCCAACATGTAGAATCTTACTTGATAACAGAGAATGGAGAACGATCTAACCTGTTAAAGCATGTGCTTGTGATGCTTTAATCCGCGAGAGTCACCGCCGCAGCTAGCGCAAGCTGCTCTGTTGCTTAAAAGGTCGCCATGGCAATGTACTAATGTCACAGGTTTCTCCCCTTCTCACCTGTTTTTCCTTTCTTGTGACTCTCTTGGACTTAGCTTCTTTTTTCCGTACTGCCCGGGACTTGTATAAACCTGTATGCGGGTCTTCGGAGTCCAGCGTGAGGTTGCAGTCTTCCAACGAGAGGACTCGAAGGAGTCGGGCTCCGATATGGAGTGCAAGGATATTTCAGGAATAGTCCATGAAACAGGTAAGGGAAAAGGGTAGAATGGATACCAGGAAGGAAGGAAGAAAAATAGGATAACTAGGAGAGCAAAGCGAACTTCGGGGCACACGTCTAGTTACACCAAGTAGTAGCGTTGAGACGCGCGGCGCCGCAGAGGCGTGGCCTTTTTCTAGGAAGTTGAATGTAGCAAGAGAGGCCTGGCGCGCAGCACTTCGGAAGCGCCGGCCATGTTGGAAAGACTGCGGAATTAACCCTGCGGCGCATCATGGACCATGAAGTCCAAAAGGGGCGTGATCGGCAGATCATGACAACTAATGGAAATAGAGGACTGACTAGCGAGGTTCACGAATGAGATCTGCGCTACCCAGTCTAGATTCTAGGAATAGGAACGACCAACGGATGTAGTTCTAGCAAAGCTGAATTGAATAAATATGTATATAAAAAAAATTGTGACGGTCCACTTAGCAGAACTACTCAGAAATAAAAGAACTATGTAATCAACCTATTTATGTAATGTAACGGAGGAAAACTGAAGATGGGCGCTTGCCTAACGGCATTGAAATGGAAAGAAAAGTCTTGGTCATGAAGTGAGTCGAAATGTGGAAAAGTAGGTAGCAATGAGTAAGGAATGTATCATGTATCCCGAATCATGCTGAAATGAGGGAAAAGATCAAAACGCATAAGGTATGTGTGTTAGTAAAACTTAGTACTTGCGCAAACATATGGATTGAAGAAGAATTAAAAAATAGAGTAAGTGACATTATGATGGGATATATCACGTGATATGAATAATACTAGAGCAGTGGTTGAGCTAAGAGATACTTGGTATCTCAAGTGAGATAAATATATCCAATTTGTGAGTAATAAGAAATGTTGCTTATCTAAATATACATCTTGCTAGTGCACAAATAAAATAGAGTGTATCTCATTATTCATACTGTATTAATTTAACAATATTACATTGGAAAATAAATATTGGTGAACCTTGTACAGTCGAAGTAAACACGTCTATGGTGAAAAAGGTAATGCATATCAAAGTGGATGATTCAAGTAACATCTGAATCCCTCAGTATTTGTCTTGATCAATAACAAAGTTAGTCACTTGACTTTAATCACATACATCTGATACCCATTAGCTGTCCCCACACAGACGGATAAAAGGTGGAACATAGAGACACACTCTGAGCAAGGTGTAACACGAGAAGCAGCAGAACCTCTGGGGTGCAGGCAAACCTACTGGAGCAGAACGACGATTAGAGGGACGAGAATCAAGGGTAAAGAAACTCAGGAGTTCCCTGCAGGAGGTTATTGCCTCCAATTAACTGTAAGAGATATGTGGAGAAGAGCAAATCCCAGATAAGAACACTGCATTGTGTTTCAAAGGCGCCCGCAACTCTCTCGGTTGTACGACAGTGTTGCGGAGGCAAGGCCAAGCCTGTGGTATTAACCTTGACTTGTGAATTACAATGGCAAAGACAAGAAAGGAATGCGCACATCCGGTGATTTGGCGAGCGAGATGAAAGACCACTGTGTTTTAAGGAAAGATAGAAGTGGCAAAAATATATCTTACAATTTGAAGGCTGCAGGTGTGTGGATGAGACGCAAAGAAAGGCAGACCTGTGATGAATTTTAAAATTACTGATAGATGGGAAAGACCTGAAGGTGTCTCACCCGCTAGGCCCAGAGGATCTTTCAACCAGGTGGCTAGGACACTGCCATCGCTTTTGGATTCAGTTCCTGGGGGTGGACCAGTGCAGGAGGATTACCTGAATGAGAGGCATTCGGGGAGTGAAGTGGGACACCGGGCGGTGAGATGCCGTATCGCTTTCCCTGTAACACCTTTCCCACATCCTACCCAGTAAGATGCCTAGGAACTCATCCCCCACCCCTTTCCCGACACAAACACTTTCTCACAGACAGTTCACCGTAAGCAACAACGGACTAACACCAGAGCCGTATACCTGACATGTTGCAGCACTACAATCAGGCAAGGTCAGGCAATAATGGATTATTACACACACCTGACTTCCATCACATTTCCCCACACGGATAAAAGGTAGAGCACAAAAGCACACTCTGAGTGAAGCAGAACACAAGAGGAAAAAGCAGTTCCAAGATGCCAGTTTCATACAAGGAGGAAGACGGCGAGACCGGAGAGGATTGCAAGAAGGGAAGCACCCTTGACCTATAAAGACTGGTTCTTTCGCGAGCCTTGGAAAGTAAGAAACCGAAGACCAGGAACTAAGGCGGATCAAACCTACACAGTGTGTCAGAGGTACCCTAGGCTCTCCTGCATCGATAACCAAGGCGGGAAGGAGCGATTGCCGCTGTGGTACTGACCTTGGCTCCTACAACAAAGCAGCGTCCGGAGAAGTAACACAGCTGGTGAGTCGGAGAGACTGATACCAAACCAGCTTTTGTTTTAAACCAAGGTTGCACGCGGCAACATTATACAAAGGGAACATTGTATGAAGTGTTTGGAATGAGTGATGCAACTGTAATTGAAAGCCAGAAAGAATTACTTAAACTTCATCATTGAACTCTGGGGAAATCAAGAAAAGATACCATACACAGAGTGGTCTGGCACCACGTCGGTGCTCACTCGAAAGTCTCTGTTAGGTATCCAACCGATGCTGAGTGTGAAAGAAATATTAAGATCATAGTGGTCATGCAACGGGTCTTGCTAAACCCTGTGCACATTCAAAAGTCTTCGACAGTATAAAGTAAATCCAAATAGTCTGAGCCGGCTGAGGGAGACTAATTAAAACTTGTTTTGGTAAAGGGATCTGAGCCAGGAAGAGGGGGATCCAACGTCGAATGTATCTGAGCCCAGAAGAAGGGGACCTACATTGAACCTTTTGTTTGAGAAAAGAAGGGGGATTCAGGGTGAATACCCAAAGTGAATACGGTAAACGCTAAAGGTAACATGTGCATGTCATTTCTGTTACACCTGTCCCTCTGCATCAAGAGACTTGTACACAGAAGGTCTCCAGTTGTGTGAACTGTGAAACCGGAACTGTACCCTGGTGCCGCAGAAGCCAGAGTGTGTGCTTTGCTCGAGTGAACCGCCTTTCCCAGTGCTGAAAACATGGGGAAGAGAGGCCCACGTATCCTGACATATCATTTTCTGAACACTTCTTTCTTTTTCATGAACTGCCCCTGCACTATTTGTAAACTAGTACTAAGGATTGGCAATAGTTTCTTTTAGTACAGGCCCATTTTATGTTGACATGACTCCCCAGGCCTGCCTTCTTTAGTATTTGATGGTCGTAGCATGCTCCCATCTTTAGATTTAGGTTTAGATAGGTGTTTTTCACACCCCTGCAAAAGTTCAATGAACACCTGTGTTACTATTGCCACTATGAGTTCCTTGCATAGAGTAGCAGAGTGGTCCACGAAAAGGACGTAGCCCACTTGAAAGTCTCTGTGAAAGGTGAAATGTTTTGTTATATAGCAATCAAGGGAATGAACTTTGAAAAGCGTGATGATCCAAATTGACACCGGCAAAAGGGGATGTGGAAAGTGAATATTGAACTCATTTGCTTATGATATTGAACTACATAGACCAAGAAACACTGGGACAAATAACACAAGAGTGTGAGCTGAAGGGAAAGTGAAAGTGGTCCTGTAGAGGTCTATAGTAAAAGCCTTGCACATTCTAAAGTCTTCGACATCAATAAAAGGTCTGAGCTCGACTGAGGGAGACCACAAGCGTGATAAATTAGGGGAAGGGAACCCCTGTGATTGAGAGGTACGAACCCAACAGAGGGAGACCTATGTGAACTTTTTACTTTTGGAGGTCTGAGCCCAATCGAGGGAGACCTGTATGAACTTTTGTTGAACTGTGACCCCTTTTGTTGAACTGTGAAATAACTTTTTGAATGCTGGAAAAGTGACTTTAACGTGGAAGGCCAGGTGGGCCTCAATCCACGTTTTGAACTGCTTTGTTTTCAGAACCTAAGCCAGAGTGTGTCATCCTTTCTACAGGCACCACCTTACTCTGTGCTGTCCAACGTGGAGAGGAGAACTGACTCAGCCTCTTTGATTCTTTATATTCTAACACTGATTTGCCTTTGCATCCATATTCCCCTTTACACGCTTTTTGTATAAGAGATAGGGCAGGCATTAGGTTTTGTTAGTATAGACCATTTTGATTTGACAGAGACTGACTAGGACTGTGTTTTCTTTATTATTTGATAGTAGAGACTCCTCCCATCTTAGCTATAGGGCAAGGTAGGAGTTTTTCCAAACCCTGAGAATTGTAGAAAGGTTTTACAAATTGTACCTTTTGTGTCAGTGTCATACTTGTGATACCACGCCTCCCTTAGACCTGGTACACTCACCTGCCAGGACTACTATTGGTCCCTTTCCTGGTTTACTCACTTGCCAAGATAAAAACTCCTATTAGTACTACAATTGTATTCAGTGGTAATACGTGTTCCCAAACTCTCCACACCAGGATCTTAAATGAGGAGGTTTTAAACAGTAACTGCTTCTCTTTATAGTCTTTTGACTCTGTGTTAGTCTTTTATTGCCTTTGGCCTGTAGGCAATGCAGGTAAAAGTTTTCTCCCCATTGGTATCTTATACACTGAGGCTCTTACTCCTGCAGCCTTTTTAATCTCCTGCAACCTCTTGGCTGCTGGCAATGCGGGTTACAATTATCCCCCAATGGGTATCCTTTATTAGGAGAGTTACACCCAGTCTGCCTTGGTATCACTCTTCTGCGGCTTTGGCAATGCAGGTTACAATGATCTCCCAATTGGTTTCCCTTTATTAGGAGAGTTGCACCCAGTCTGCCTTATTTCATTTATTCCGTATTCAAAATCATCAATTCTGCTTAGCAGTATTTGTTTGAGCGCCCCTTGGTCACCTGCTTCAGGCCAAATCACTGGTCTTCCTTTCCATCTCCTTCTGACTTGCAGGTGCTGCAGCAGGTCTTCTCAGGTCTCTCTATGCTTCTGCCAGCTCCGGTCTGACTACCACTGTGCGCGCAGTCCTTCAGGGGAGCACTGACTGCTCTGCGTGATCTCCGGTTCAACTTCTTTTCCAGAGCAGTCCAGAGCACGTCTGGAGCTCGTCTCCCACATGGTTTAACTGTCCTCAGAGCCGCTTCCAGCTGCTCATTCTCTGCGAGGCCAAACTTCTCCCATGTTGGCCTCAGCAGGTGCTTCCTCTGCCTCAACAGCGTCTCCCGCATACAGTCCTTTTGCCGCCTCTGCTACACCATCAGCTTTTCCTTCCTCCCACAACTGAAACTCATTCCTACTTTTAAAGGCCCCCCTCAGGTGCTTTCTACCACAACTATACTGCTGATGCTTCATCAACTTTGAGCTCCTCTTCCTCGTCCCAGTACCACTGGCATTATGGAACTTGAAGTCCATAATGTTTTTGGCCTTTTTATGATTAGTTCATTTAAACTGATCTGTGAACTGAGAGTTGTCACATTTATGGGAGAGTGTTACCATACATTGACAGCATGCCATTAGATATTTAGGTATAAGGGGCATCTCAACCTCAGAAGAAGATGAATATCGCGCTGCAACTGGCGGAGTCCCCACCTCCCCTTGACATTCGTCTCCTCCCATGTGATACTCCCTCCTGATATCAACCCCAGGGTTAGGATCAGGTAGCGGCTGCCATCCCCTGGTCACATGCTAGGAGACTTTAGGCTGGGGTTTAGTGATGCTCCATAGGATTCATCACAGAGGTGGTATCAGGATCATAGGACAGGGAGGTAGAGGAACACCAGACAGATGCCTTGTGGATATCAGAAAGGGCTCCTTGGCTGGCCTCAGTGGGGGATACGTTAGAAGCTTCCGTTGTGTCTGAACCTGGTGGCAGCAGTTCAGTGTTCACTGCAAAGTCTACCGGACATCAGGAAGTGGTCATATGCCACTGGTAGAAACCTTTCAAACAAGGAGAGCATCAAGAGACTTTTGCCAAAGTCTGCGAGCGATGAGGAAGAGATCCCTGTAATCTCTACAAACTGTTGACGAGATCTTTAAACTTTGAGAGCTGCGGTGAAACCATTCCGACGTGTCTTTACTAAAAGTCACTCGTTACATTACATTTCATTGTAAAATAAATCACAGTGAACTATATAATTCTGTTTTTTGTGGATTCCACTGTTGATGGTAACAAAGAAAGAAATGTGCGTAAAATTCACAAAGAGAATCTGAATGTGCGCAAATCAGGGTTCACACAGGCAGATGCAATATTTCTTATTTGTTTATATATATTGTAAGGGTTGTGAGGAACCTAAGGGCATCCTCCCATCTACTCGGATCATCTTCTCAGGTGGCCAGGGAAAGGCCATCGCTTTTGGATCCTGACCTTGGGGGTGGATTTGCGGGGGAGGATCACCTGGGTGGAGGGACCACGGGGATTGTGGAGAGGATGTCTTCAGACGAGACACAGTATTTCCCATTACCTTTTACTGATGCACCTTCCGTCCCAGAAATCTTTGGAGGATACCGTCATCAAATCCCATTGTTTTCTTCCATTAAACATAACCCTTGAATATGTCATCAGTATAAAGAGACTAGAAAGAGATCAGTCAAGAGGACACCTCCTTATGTGAGCAGGTTAGACCTACATCCACCTTCTCTTGTTAATACAGGAAAATAGCAGCGTGAACCCTGCCCTCCCTACACCTTTGTGGGGTATTATCAGTCTGCCCCTCTTTCACGCACGCTGCCCCACATGCATATGCCTTTAAGTCTGGGACGGAGAAGAGGCAACTAGGAGTAATGCACACTTCCATTTGTTCACAACAGTCTGTTACTAAGACGAAGAAGAGGACTGTGAAACACCACTGCCGTGGTCAGGCATGTCCCACTAATTGGGGTCAGGCAAAGGACTTACACCTGCAGCCAGTTGAAAGGCTCCAGATGTATATAAGGAGGAGAGATCTGCTTGGAAAGAGAGTCCCGCCAAGAGGCAGAAACATACTTGGGGAGAAGGATGCGGCAACCCAATACATAGTAGGCTGGAGAGGGGCTGGTGTAGAGGACTCTGAGCGCTGATTGAGAGGGAGAACGACAGAGCAGCCCGAACAGGCTGTTAGAAGGTAGGGAGACCTGCAGAATCCAGTGCTTTGTGTCTCTGCTGGAGCTGGGGGACATTGAAGACTCCAGGGAGCCGCCAAAAGCAGCGGGAAGGTTTGGAGAGGTGAGTGCTGCTCGTCAGAGTTCCCGGCGAGTGAAAGGGAAGGGTGAGACCGCAGAGGAGAAAACCAAAAGCACACGGAGGAGCTGCCGGATACCGTTGAGAGACGGAGAGGGAATAGTGACGCCGGGGTGCTCCAGGGGCTGGGTTTGAGCAAAAGGAGATGCCGATCAGAGGGAACCTTATGATCAAAGGGTCAGGAGACCAAAGAAAAGATGTGTGAATGCCGATTGAGCGGCAAAGTGTTTTATGCATTATTGAATATCAAACTAGGAAAGGTTATGCAAAGTACATGAAAGTATCGCACAAATGAAATGAAAGTGATGTGCAATTTCGAATACAGTGAAAGCAAGTCAAAAAGCATTGATGGACAATGTGAAAGTATGAACCAAATGAAAGCCAGAAACAAGGGCTGAGGAAATAAGTGAAAAACAAATGATAAGCACTATTGTGAAGTGTGTGTAAGCAAGGGGGTGACAAGGAAAACACCTGACAACGTCAATCGTGTGAAAGTCACATTGTGGCAGACGCAACAAACTGCTAAGGAGAAAAAGAACTGCAAGTGGACAATTGACACAAGCTCAAAGAGGGAGGCTGTTTTGGTAAGCAAGGCCAATGAGAACAAGTGAATATAACAATATGCCAAGGGTCATCGGTTGTGTGACCTGTAGTGGGTGGACCGTGCGGTCTGGCAACTGCACCTAGACCAGGTAACCCCTACTTGGAGTGGAGCAAGGAAAGTTATGATACTGAAGCTGTTGTGCCTATCAAGTATTGAAGTGATTCAAGATAAGAGCAAGCTATATGAACTGGTGAAAAGCCTGAAAGGTTGCAACGTTGGTTTGGAATACTTCCTGAAAGTCAAAAGAACTGATTGGGGTTTGGAAGCTAAAAGAGTTGCCTTCTTGGAGAATTGAACCCTGAGGCCTTTTGGAACTGTGTTGAACTTGGGGAAGGGAACCCAGGGCCTTTTGGAACTGTGTTGAACTTGGGGAAGGGACCGCCAAGGCCTTTTGGAACTATGTTGAACTTGGGGAAGGGAACCCCAAGGTCCTTTGTGTGTAAATTTTTTGAACTTGGGGAAGGGGCTGAAATGCAAGCCAGGAGCTGGGAGAAGCTCAGACCTTTATTTTGAACACTGTTTATTTGGTTGTTGACATCCCTACACATTGTATATCTTTAGGTGTGGGGGCAAGTATAGGTTTTGGACACAGAACGACTTTTGAGTTGAACTTAATGACACAGACTGTCCTTAGTTTCTTTAGGTAGGGAAATTCCTCCTTAGTATAGGGCAAGTTAGGCCTTACTCCATCCTGACAAATAAGAAATAAATCCTAGAGTTTAGAAAAAGTGAATCTGTTGTTGTGTCTTACTTCATGATGCCTTCACGGGGGGCAGAAGGAGGAGAATGACACACAGGTGGCATGGTGATTGCTTTGCACTTTTATTTAGTCAGGAAAATAAAGAGAACCCCTAACATTCCCTATCTCTGAGAGGGGCTTCCCTGCGTCAACTAAAATACTAAGGGTGCTTTCACAATGTCTGTGTAAATCAATAGTCCACTGTCCTGTGTCCAAAACCCTACTTCTGTCCCTTACACTTAATACTAAACTAAAGATAAGGTAGGCCTTTTTAACCCAGAAGAATGACTCCCTTCTTCTGGACTCGGAATACAAGTTTGTTCCCAGGGTAAAGGCTCCCTTCCTTGGGTCAGAATTGTCTTCCAACACAAAGGCAAACGTTTGTGCAGTTCTTTTTGGCAGATACACTGCCTATCTTCTAACAGTCTGTATCAGAAATGTTCGTCTTGATGGTTTTGATGACTAGGAAAATGGCTCCCTTCCCCTAGTATAGATTCAACGGTTCAACACAAGCAGGGGGAATGACTTCCTTCCCCTGGATTTGGTTACCAGGAGAATGATTCCCTATTCCTCGCCTCTTGACTTCCCAGTTTCACACAACCAGGGAGAATAACTTCCTTCCCCTGGCTTTGGTTACCAGGAGAATGACTCCCTATTCCTCGCCTCTTGACTTCCCAGTTTCACACAACCAGGGGGAATGACTTCCTTCCCCTGGCTTTGGTTACCAGGAGAATGACTCCCTATTCCTCGCCTCTTGACTTCCCAGTTTCACACAACCAGGGGGAATGACTTCCTTCCCCTGGTATTTCTTGGTTACCAGGAGAAGGCCTCTCTTCTCGTGGTGTCTTGGTTTCAGGGTTTAACAACACCAGGGGAATGCCTCCCTTCCCCAGGCTTTCTCTTACACTTGGTTTCACAGTTCACAACACCAGGGGGACTGGATCCCTTCCCCAGGCTTTCTCTTAGACTTGGTTTCACAGTTCACAACACCAGGGGGACTGCCTCCCTCCCCCTGGCTTTCACTTACACTTGGTTTCGCAGTTCACAACACCAGGGGGACTGCCTTCCTCCCCCTGGCTTTCTCTTACACTTGGTTTCACAGTTCACAATACCAGGGGGACAGCCCCCCCCTGGCTTTCTCTTACACTTGGTTTCACAGTTCACAATACCAGGGGGACTGCCCCTCTTCCCCAGGCTTTCTCTTAGACTTGGTTTCACAGTTCACAATACCAGGGGTACAGCCCCCCCCCAGGCTTTCTCTTACACTTGGTTTCAAAGTTCACAAAACCAGGGGGACTGCCCCCCCTTCCCCAGGCTTTCTCTTAGACTTGGTTTCACAGTTCACAACACCAGGGGGACTGCCTCCCTCCCCCTGGCTTTCACTTACACTTGGTTTCGCAGTTCACAATACCGTGGGGACTGCCTCCCTTCCCTTGGTCTTACTCATGCTTTTAGGCTTCTAAGCAATACAGTTCATGCACTGGTGGTGTCCTTGACCCAGGCTCCTCCCTCATGGCCCACTTTGTTCACTATCCTGCCAAGTATTCCCACGAGGAAGATAACTTGTAATTTCCTTCTGTTTTGGGTGCGGGTTCCAGGCCCCTATTTCTATGCGTCTTTGGTTTTGCAGACTTTGTTTACTCTACTGCCAAGTACTGTCATGAGGAAGATGACTTGTGCTATTTTCTTGACACGTGACCTCAGGGTTGGGGGCCTGATCTGTGCCCATATTTGGGACCACTTCTTCTTATGGCTCTCCCCATTTCTCTCTATCTCAGGAGTTACACCTCATGCCCTGATATTTGGATTTGTTATCCTTGTGTGATTCTGCGGGACCCCAGACCCTCTTGTACCCCCCACTGGCCAGCCTGTTTACTCCTGTACCTTCCAGGACTTCTCTGGTGGGCTCCAGTCTGCCTCAGAGTCTGCCTTTGGTCTGCTTGGTTCTCCTGTGGCTCCCACAGGCTTCTCCTGCACTGCAGTGGCTCGGCAGCTTCTGTCCTTCACCATTACGTGTACCCATTACAGACTGCATGGCCTACCTCCACTGCGAGGTTGGGTTACTGCTTCGCCAAGGGTCTTCTGACGTTAGACCCGCTAGGGATGCCATCTGCTCCTTTACGGCACACCTGTATGCAGCCATTTGAATCTCCCACACTGAGCAGCTTCCTGGTCCTTGGATCCTCCTGGGATGGCTGAGCAACATTGTAAGTCCTTTGTTGCTTTTTATCTTACACTTCTGTGGATGATTAGAATGCTCATCCAGATTACATGGAGAGTTCTTCACGGCTCTGCACCTCCTCCTCGTCCCACTATTTGTCTGGTACACTCCCTTTGGGTAGTCCCTACTCTTCGTCTCAGTATTTCTTAAAGTCACTGACTTACACTGAGTTTACGTTCCTCCGGCACCACATTTCTGTGTGTCAAGCCCTTCACTAAACTGAGAGCTGGTGGCCGATCTCTTTCCTCAGCAGGCTCCCTTCTATGGAACAGCCTCTCCCTTCCTCTTCGTCTTGAGCTGGATCACCTCAAATTCCAGAAGCTCCTCAAGATCTCTCTCTTATACTTGGTTTCACAGTTCAAAACTCCAGGAGGAATGACTCTCCTCCCTTGGTCTTACTGTCATGACCCACAGAACTTGCCCTTTCTGGACTTCTTGGTCCTTATCGCGACGGGGCTTATATTCCTTGTTACTCCCAACATGGCCGTGCCAAGTGACTTGCCTCGCACCAGCCTTTACGTCGGAAACAGCACGTTCTATAAATTGGCCACGCCCCCGCAGCCCCACGCATCTCAACGCTATCATTAGGTAGTGACTAGACGTGTGTGTGCTGTTCGGCGAATCCACTGTTCCTAGTTTCCTGGTCCCTTCTTCCTTCCTTCCACCTTTTCCCTCTAAATCTGCTCCGGCATCCTCAACCCTAGCGACCGCTACTTTCTTCCTGGACATTCTGGAACTGCGACCTTCCTGGAACTCCGAACGTGCTCTGGAGCCGGACGAGACTCGAGCCTATACAAGACCCAATACGTCCACAAGAGGAATCCTCCCGGAATCCTCCCGCGGAATAGAGCAAGAAGCGATCCCAGGTGAGACGGGGGGAGATTTACGACAGTTTGAGACGCCAAACGACCGACACTGATACTTCTATGGAGAAAGCAGTCCAGGACCTCATGCGTGGCATGCAAGAACTAACAACTGAAGTGCAGAACGGAGAATGCTGCGTTAAAGCAACTTGTTTTGTCTCGCGACTCCGCTAACAAGGAGAGTGTGTTACTGGGTGGAGTGGTAGACAAATATGATGGCTCGGCAAAGTCCTTACGTGGATTCCTGGATTCCTGCTTGATGCATTTTACTTTTAAGCCCTACTATTTTTCAACTTCCAGGGCGAAGGTGGGCTTCATAATCTCGCACCTCACAGGGAATGCGTTGACCTGAGCCACTCCCCTAGTCAACTCTGGAGATGCCCTCCTGGATGATTATGATGGATTTATTCAGGCACTCAAAACTATGTTCGACCGCCCAGAACAGGTTTATAGTGCTCAGGAACGGTTACTTGATTTCCAACAGGGATCCCAGGATATGCTAACGTATGTTACTAGATTCAAACAACTGGCCAAGGAAGCAGATTGGTCCTCAGAAGCAAGTTTCACTCTATTTCGCAGGGGTCTAAATGAGGATATAAAGGATCAATTAGCCAGAGTGGCTCGTCCTAGCTCATTCCAGGCTCTTATGGATCTAGCCATGCAAATAGACTTCCGAATCCAGGAAAGAAAGGCTGAAAAAGAAATACCAAGATACCCTTTCAAAAGAACTGCCTTGAGACTTCTTTAAAAACCGATCCTGCTCCAACCCCTGACATAGATCCGGAACCCATGCAAATAGGAGCCTTCCGTGGACCTATTTCCCCACAAGAAAGGATGAGAAGGATCCACACAGGCATGTGCATGTATTGTGCCTCGTATAAACACCTTGTTAGAGAATGTCCTCTAGCCCCTCCACGGCGTTCGGGAAACTCCAGCTCCCGATCCTACATGGAGCGAGGGTTCGGGAGAGAGATGTTTGCTCCATGTCAATTCCATCCTTGAACTCTCCTGGACAAAACAATTTGGTGATACTACAGGCCTTCCTATCACCCTCCAAGAATAAGACCTATCCCATTCTGGCCTTGGTGGACTGCGGAGCTATGGGAATTTTCATTGATCAAGACTGGGTTGTTAGTCATCATATTCCGTACGAGACACGAAGCACCATGCAGCCGGTGGAAGCAATCAATGGAAGACCCCTCTCTTCAGGACCCATAAGCCTGCAGACAAAAGAGATCCAACTTTCCATAAACCATCACCAAGAGCGGATTACATTCGACATCATTAAGTCAGCCCATTACCCCATGGTATTGGGTATGCCCTGGTTACAAAAGCACAATCCGTATATCAATTACAGCAGGATCACTATTCCTGGGCTCAGAGTTTTGTATGTCCCACTGTCTATCCCTGGACCCCTCCTCGACACCTCCTAAAGGACCACAAAGAGACCAGAAAACACCACTCATGGTTTCCAATATCATACAAGTCCCAGAGACCTATCAGGGATATGCTGATGTATTTTCAAATGCCATAGTCCAGGCCTTACCCCCTCACAGACTTGAAGACGGTGCCATAGATACAGATCCCTCAGCAGTGATTCCCTTCGGCAGAATGTTCATTCTTTCTGAACCTGAGAAAAAGGCCCTCCGAGAGTACCTGGACACCAATCTTGAAAACGGCACCATAAGACCCTCAAAATCTCCAGTGGGTGCTTTGTTGTTCTTCGTTCCCAAGAAGGACACCAAGGAACTCAGACCTTGCCTCGACTATCGTGGCTTAAATCAATGCATCCTCAAAGATCGGTACCCACTGCCCCTGATCTCCGATATCCCGGAAGCTGTGAGAGGCGCCGTAATATTCACGAAGTTGGATCTCCGTGGTGCCTACCAGTTAATCCGTGTCCCGTAAGGAGACGAATGGAAAACAGCCTTTAGAACACCCTTTGGTCACTATGAATATCTAGTCATGCCCTTTGGACTAGCTAATGCTCCCGCAGTCTTTCAACGTTTTATGGACAGGGTGTTTCCTGACATGTTATTCCTCTTCGTCATTGTCTATCTGGATGGCATATTGGTCTTTTCCAAGGATCCTCTAAAGCGTGAAGAACATGTAAAGGCAGTATTACAACGACTCCGTGAACACAAACTTTTAGCCAAACCCAAAAAATGCTTGTTTCACGTTACTTCTGTTCGCTACCTAGGATTCATCCTTAGCCCAGAAGGAATTGGTATGGACCCTTCAAAGGTAAAAGCCATACTGGCTTGGCCCGCTCCCACATCTGTGAAACAAGTTCAATCCTTCCTGGGGCTTGCCAACTTCTACCGGAAGTTCATTTCTACCTTTTCCGAGATCGTTTAGCCGATCGTTGCTCTTTGAAGAAAGACACCCCCTTTATCTGGTCTACACCGCAAGATAAAGCATTCCAACAATTGAAGACAGAGTTCACGCAAGCCCCCATCCTGGCCCAACCCGACATAAATCGCCCATTCCTAGTGGAAACGGATGCCTCTAACTACGCCATAGGAGCGGTCTTGAAACAGGTTCTTGAGGATAAACTGGAACACCCCATTGCTTACCTCTCACGAACCCTGACTCCCAGTGAGACACACTATGCCGTCCTGGAAAAGGAACTGTTAGCCATCCGCCAAGCCTTCACTGAATGACGACATCTACTTCTGGGTGCTAGATATCCAGTTCAGGTCCGCACGGACCATGGGAATCTTCAAATTCCACAGTCGTTGGAGTGCAGGAACAGTCGTCAGGCGCGTTGGGCCTACTTCTTTGCCCAGTACCAATTCCATATCACTCATGTTCCCGGATCACAAAACATGATTGCTGACGCCTTATCTCGATGTCCTGACTATGTAACCACTGAAGACAAGGCCTATCCTAAGATGTTTCCCCACACGATCTTTGTAGCTCAAGCAGTCAACCTCCTGGAAGAAATCCGAGTGCAAACCCAGTCCTCTGACCTCTGGAAGGATATTTCAAGGAAGAATCCATGGAACCTAAGAGTTAAGGAAGGATATTTATTCAAGGACAATGCACTGGTCATTCCTACACAGAAATTACAACAAAGAATGATAAACCTCTGCCACAATACCCTTCACTCCAGACATCGTGGCATAACTAACACCCTCCGTCTTATACAAAGACAGTTTTGGTGGCCTGGAATGGTGACCGACGTACAATAGTACATCAAAGCTTGTGCTGTCTGCAGTCAAAACAAACATGATAACAAGAAACCGGCGGGTCTTCTACTGCAACCATCTCTGCCAACAAGACCATGGGAATTCATTGCTACAGACTTCATTGTGGAATTACCACCTTCCCGAGGATACACGACCATCATGGTAACCATGTTCACTTGTTCACTCATATGGCTCATTTTACGCCTCTGTATAAACTACCATCCTCCTTAGAACTTGCTGGAATCTTCCTGGAACACATTTTCCATCTTCATGGACTTCCTTCCAAGATCATATCGGACCGAGGACCTCAATACGTCTCACAATTCTGGAAACATCTGTGTCGTATTCTAGGGATCCAACACGCTCTCTCATCAGGTTATCACCCACAAACCAACGGAGCCACGGAACGTGTAAATCAGACTCTAGAGCAATATCTTCATTGTTTTGCCACCAAGGTTCAGGATGACTGGTCTCTCCTTATGCCCTTGGCCGAGTTTGCCTACAACAATTCCGATCACTCAGCAGTCAAGGTCAGCCCTTTCTATTGCAGTCAAGGTTTTCACCCGTCCGTTTTACCTTCTGTTCTTCCACATCCCACACCAGTACCTACTCTCGACTCATGGATTGAGACTCTCATCAACATACACAAGGAAGCCAAGGAACAATTGGAAGAGGTCCAGACACGCACTAAGTTTATGCGGACTCCAAAAGAAGACCAGCGCCTATTTATGCTGTTGGTGATCAAGTCTGGTTGTCCTCAAAACTATTACCACGACATCTACGGCCAAACAAATTAGCCCCCCGGTACAATGGACCATTTTCCATAAAGGAAATCATCAATCCTGTCTCATTCCGGCTCAAGCTACCAGACTCCTTGAAGAGAATACACCCAGTCTTTCACACTTCTCTATTGAAACCCTACATCCAATCCACCCAGAAAACCTGCAGACCCAGTCCTGTGATTGTGGACAATCAACTGGAATATGAAGTGTCCAGAATATGCGATTCCAGGTATAAAAGGGGTCGACTTCAATACCTGGTTGAATGGAAAGGATATCCTCCTAGAGAGAGAACCTGGGAACCAGTTTCTAACCTAAATACCCCTTGATTGTTTAGGAGATTCCATCTCATACACCCGGGCAAACTTGGTGGAACAGGTTTTCAGAGGAGGCATGCTGTCATGACCCATCGAACTTGCCCTTTCTGGACTTCCTGGTCCTTATCGCGACGGGGCTTCTATTCCTTGTTACTCCCAACATGGCCGTGCCAAGTGACTTGCCTCGCACCAGCCTTTACGTCGGACATGGCACATTCTATAAATTGGCCATGCCCCCACGGCCCCGCGTGTCTCAACGCTATCATTAGGTAGTGACTAGACATGTGTGTGCTGTTCGGCAAATCCACTGTTCCTAGTTTCCTGGTCCCTTCTTCCTTCCTTCCACCTTTTCCCTCTAAATCTGCTCCCGGAATCCTCAACCCTAGCGACCGCTACTTTCTTCCTGGACATTCTGGAAATGCGACCTTCCTGAAACTCTGAACGCACTCTGGAGCTGGACGAGACTCGAGCAAGCCTATACAAGACCTGATCCTACCACAAGAGGAATCCTCACGCGGAACAGAGCAAGAAGCGATCCCAGGTGAGACGGGGGGAGATTTACGACACTTACTCATGCTTTTAGGCTTCTCAGCAATACAGTTCATGCACTGGTGGTGTCCTCGACCCAGGCTCCACCCTCGTAGCCCATTTTGTTCGCTATCCTGCCAAGTATTCCCACGCGGAAGATAACTTGTAATTTCCTTCTGTTTTGGGTGCGGGTCCCAGGCCCCTATTTCTATGCTTCTTTGGTTTTGCAGACTTTGTTTCCTCTACTGCCAAGTACTGTCATGAGGAAGATGACTTGTGTTCTTTTCTTGACACGTGATCTCAGGGTTGGGGGCCTGATCTGTGCCCATATTTGGGGACCACTTCTTCTTATGGCTCTCCCCACTTCTCTCTATCTCAGTAGTTACATCTCATCCCCTGATATTTGGATTTGTTCTCCTTGTGTGATTCTGCGGGACCCAAGACCCTCTTGTACCCCCCCACTGGCCAGCCTGTTTACTCCTGTACCTTCCAGGACTTCTCTGGTGGGCTCCAGTCTGCCTCAGAGTCTGCCTTTGGTCTGCTTGGTTCTCCTGTGGCTCCCACAGGCTTCTCCTGCACTGCAGTGGCTCGGCAGCTTCTGTCCTTCAGCAGTACGTGCACCCATTACAGACTGCATGGCCTACCTCCACTGCGAGGTTGGGTTACTGCTTCGCCAAGGGTCCTCCGACGTTAGACCCGCTAGGGATGCTGTCTGCTCCTTTACGGCATACCTGTATGCATCCATTTGAATCTCCCACACCGAGCAGCTTGCTGGTCCCTGGATCCTCCTGGGATGGCCGAGCAACATTGTAAATCCTTTTTTGCTTTTTATCTTACACTTCTGTGGATGATTAGAATGCTCATCCAGATTACATGGAGAGTTCTTCACGGCTCTGCACCTCCTCCTCGTCCCACTATTTGTCTGGTATACTCCCTTTGGGTAGTCCCTACTCTTCGTCTCAGTATTTCTTAAAGTCACTGACTTACACTGACTTTACGTTCCTCCGGCACCAAATTTCTGTGTGTCAAGCGCTTCACTAAACTGAGAGCGGGTGGCCGATCTCTTTCCTCAGCAGGCTCCCTTCTATGGAACAGCCTCTCCCTTCCTCTTCGTCTTGAGCTGGATCTCCTCAAATTCCAGAAGCTCCTCAAGATTTTCCTTTAGCCTCTTCCTTCCCTTCCTCCCTCCTCTGCTAATCCCGCAGTAGCTGAGATTGGTGACCAGGGCCCTTATGTGTCCTTCAAGGGCACTGGCCTTACACACCCAATTGCCTTCAGCTCCCGCTCGCTCCTAGCAATTGCCCTGGCACTATTGTCCTATTCCACCACAGGCCTGCACTTATTTATGATATGATATGATAAGTTATTTATAACGCGCTTAATACCCAGAGGTTTTTCAGAGCGGACCCGGGATTCGAACCTGTGTTGCTCCGTGTCCTCTTGCTTCCAAGGTGAGCATGTTGCCCCTGAGCTATCCTCCCGAGACAAATTGGAAGCATACCACTCCCCTAGCACTTCCTCCACTTGGCACTTACAGCTACTTACTCTCTAGTACTTCCTTCCTGGCACACCTTTCACTTCCTCCTTCCCCCAACCCTTCTCTTCTCTCTGCACGTGCACGTTCTGAATCCTCACAAGGCCTAGTAGGTTCGCCTCATCCTTTATTGGTTTAATTGATTTTCATTCCCATGTTCCCTCCCTGTTGCCCTGTGGGTGCTTTGAAACACAATTTACTTGTTATATAAGTGCCTTACAAATGCACAATAAATAAAATAGATGGGAGTACTGGGCAAAGTGTTAGGGTCTATGGGGTGTGGAGGTGTGGAGGGAGTTGGGTGAGTGATGTTATACCGCTTTCTCCCGAGATGTTCTCCCTTGTCCCCAGAGGAGAGGTCTCGTCCAATGAGATCCTGCCGCTGAGTACCACCCCCAGGGGGACTATCGGGTAGGGGCCTCACCTACATGGCCTCATGGGAAGGTGCTCCCACTCTGGGAGATGTGACGACATCACAATCTATGTACATATTTCTCTACCAATGGAGGATGAAATGCTGAGTCAGAAATGTCGGTAATCGAAACAGCAACCTGATCATCTCACATACATACTTGGTTTACTTGGCTGATGTAATAGTAGAACAGTCCACAGAGTGGCACAACATATTGCTAGAGCATGACAACTTGTTTGGGATATTGGGGTGCAATAGCATATGTATAAGCAATATGGAGCTGGTAGTTACCAATAATATTAGAGATTGTGCCTCATGGCACATCTGATTCATGCACATGTCACTAGATTAGCTCCACATTTTGCAAGTGCACACTTTGTACCTGTGATATCTTTAGGTTTCATTCAGAACGCTACAGGGATATAGTTTACATATTTAATATCCATTTTGACAATAATAATGATTATCACTTTCACATTCGCTTATTTATTTATTTATTTTTTGTATGTTTTATATGCTTTGGAAAATGCTGTTCTAAACTCTGTGCTCTTTTGATTTCTTCTGTACTCAGAAATCCCACATAATGTCCAGAAGAACTTGGGAGTTATTTGCAGATGCATGCAGGAATCACTTGATGCACTGTGGTTGCAAGTCTGCGATGAATCCAAGTGTTTGCTCTGTATGCCACAAGATGGTACCACCTGGTGACAGGATATGCAATGTTCATTTGATTCAAGAGATGTAAAATGGATGAATCTTTTAGTGAAGTTTTTTTAAAATGTACTAACTATGAGACATTTTTAATATCCAAGCCAGTGATCCCTTTCTAGTCCCCCCGTGTAGCCTGACTGCAGACCCCAAAGTGAGATCAGGCTGGGACATGTGTATATCAATGCTAATACAGTGCCAGCATGCTAAGGTGGCTCAGTCTGGCTTCAGAGCTGCCAGAGGCACTGAAACTGCTCTCCTGAACACCCGTGAAGATCTGGTCTCTAACCTTGATTCCAGTATTCCTCCTGTCCTCATCCTCCTCGATCTTTCCTCTGGCTTTGACACGGTCAACCACGCCATCCTGATCAAGCGACTCTGTGAGAACCTGGGCATCACGGATCAGGCCCTGGAATGGTTGACCTCCTTCCTCTTGGACCACACCTCCCAGGTCCAACTTGGTCCCTTTCTCTACGCTACCTCTCCCTCCACCTGTAGCTTTCTCTAAGGCTCTATCCTCTCACCCTGGTTTCTCAACCTCTGCTTGGGCCATTTAGCCCACCTGAGCTCCACCTTCTCCTCCAACGTTCAGTGTTATGCAGATGACACTCAGTTCTCCTTTAGGCTCCTCTTGCCCTCCTCTCCTCTCTCGCTCATTCCTGACTGTCCATCCGCAATTCAGAAGTGGTGCGCTCTGCCTTAATGCCAGTA
The DNA here is from genome assembly GCF_040938575.1 of Ambystoma mexicanum. Classification (NCBI taxonomy): domain Eukaryota; kingdom Metazoa; phylum Chordata; class Amphibia; order Caudata; family Ambystomatidae; genus Ambystoma; species Ambystoma mexicanum. The sequence goes on from NC_090941.1 coordinate 1,108,021,211, forward strand.
AGACAGAGATCTTTCTCATTGAGACTCCTGCTCCCACTTTCCCCCTATCACTCTGGACACCCTCCTTGGGCACTCCTCTTTTGACTTCCTGTGAGGCAAAAAACCTTGGTGTCATCTTCGACTCCACCCTCTTTCTCTCCTCACTGCTCGGACGTCGCCAAAAAGTCCCACTTCCAGCTGCACATCCTCAAAGGTACTCTTCCCTTTCTCACCTTACCCCTGAAGCTCACTGTCTCCAGAGGCCTGGTTCGCTCTAGGCTGGACTACTGCAACAGCCTCTTTCTCAATCTGCCTTCTGCTACTCTCCGCCCTCTGCTACTAATCCAGAACAGGACTGTGAGACTTGTCCTTGGCCTCAAGCCCAGGGACTGTATCTCTCCAGCCCTGAAATCTCTGCACTGGGTTTCGCTGTCTGCAATGATCAAGTTGAAGACCCTTTGCATTGTCTCAAAGGCTTTCTGTGGGCAGGGCCTGCACTACATCCAACTCTCTCTTTCTAAATACCTTCCTTCTTAGGCCCTTCGCTCAGCTACCTCCAACTCTCTAAAGGTCAGGCTCTACTCTGGGCATAGAGTGGGGGTAGATATTTCTCCTCTGCAGGTACCTCCTTTCGGAATGGCCGCCCCGCCCCTCTCAAACTTGAGCCAGACCATCTGAAGTTCCGGAAGCAGCTCAAAACTCTCCTCTTCTCCTCTGCTTTCTCCCTCTCCCTCCCCTGCTGACCTACCTGACCTACCTGTGTACTGTACCGACTGGTTGCTTGGTTACCCTCAGAGTCTCACTGGTTACCAGGCTCTCTCTTGTTCGGTCACCCCTGCACTGCCTGAGGGGTTTCCATGCACTTAAGGGCTGTGACTGTAACCTCTACAGTCCTGTGCCTCCTTTGCACTTACCCAGAGCCGCACTGCCCTGTGTTGCACTTACTTAGAGTATTGCTGCCCTGTTGTCCCCCTCCCTCTCCATGAAACTTTCCCCCACCCCCTTTCCCTTGCACTTCTCATTCTCGCAATTGCACAATCTGAATGACACATGGCTAGTAAGATCCGTTGTCTTGTCCTCCCTCTGTCTTCCCTCCCTTGAATTGTTGCGCCTAGAAACACTTGTATACAGGCGTGTTATAAATGACTTAATCTGCTTTTTTGGTCAAAGGGTGCACTACTGATGAGTTACAGCCCCAACCCTTGATTTTCATGAACAAATATTAATATAAATCAACATTACATGAAGACTTTTTACCCAAACAATCTACATTCAGTACTAATGAAACCCTTTTTCTAAAGGAATTATTTGAGCTTTGCGAGTGTGTGCCACTATTTCACTGTATACTGCGCGTAGCTGAATCTCAGTTAAAATGTTGGGGATGTCCACACAAACAATGTTAAATAAATACACATTGACAAGAACATATGATGAAGAAAGGAATATTGATAGGATATGATGAGTCGTTTGTAACACGCCTGTACACAAGTGTTTCTAGGCGCGACAAGACAAGGTGGGAGACATAGGGAGGACGAAACAAATGATCTTCCTAGGCCCTGTGTGATTCAGATCATGCAAGTGCAGGGGGAAAGGAAATGCTGGGGGAAGGAAGAAGGGAAGTGCAATCAGGGCAGCAATTGGTCTGAGTAAGAGCAGCCGGGGGGCCAGCTAAGGAAGTGTGAAAAAATGGGGGTGCCCTGTAGGGTTACAGATACAGCCCCTAAGTGCGAGGATGCCTGGAGGTAGTGCAGGTGCTTGCAGGTCGTGGAGGAAGCCTGGTGCCCGTTGAGTTCAGAGGGTAGCCAGGCGACCAGCTAGCACGGCAGACAGTGGTCAGCAGGGGAGCGAGAGAGATAAAAAAAGCAGAGGTGAAAAGAAAGGTCTTGAGCTGCTTCCGGAACCTGAGGTGGTCCTGCTCGAGTTTGAGAGTGCAGGGAGGCCATTCCAGAGGGAGGCCCCAGCAGAGGAGAGAGATCTGCCCCAACTCTTTGCCTAGAGAAGCATCTGACCGTCAGAGTTAGCGGTAGCTGAGGGAAGGGCTCGAGGAGGAAGATGTTTAGGAAGATAGAGTTGGAGGTAGTGCAAACCCAGGCCCCAGAAAGCCTTGTGGACAATGCAGAGGGTCTTGAACTTGATCCTTGCTGCCACTGAGAGCCAATGAAGACAGTTATGAGCTGTAGAGATACGATCCCTGGGCTTGAAACAAAGGACAAGTCCTGCAGTCCTGTTCTGGATTAGTTGCAGAGGGCGTACAGTGGAAGCAGGCAGATTTAGATAGAGGCTGTTGCAGTAGTCCAGCCTGGAGAGAACCAGAGCTCTGGAGACAGTGAGCTTCTGGGGGAAGGAGAGGAAAGGAAGAATACCTCTGAGGAGGTGCAGGTGATAGTGGGACTTCTTCCAGAGGTCTGTGGTTTGCCGAGTGTCATCCGCATAACACTGAAATATGAAATATGAAATATTACAGGTTAAGTTGGGTGGATGGATCGATGTCAAGTGCTACATATGTATAAGAATATGGTCTATTAATATAAAACATGTCCCCATGGAAAAGCATACAGCCAGTCGGGTTGGTGAAAATACAGTAATATTTGTAAAATATTTGGATTAATGTAATGCCATCCTCACTCATTAGTGAGGAAGCAGGAATGAAAGTACCCTGTAGTTCCACCAGCATACGAAGAGCAGAATAGTTAATACATAAATGTATTGTTTGTTTATTTATTGTTTGCTTTTTAGGCGCTTATACAATAAGAAAATACTGTTCCAAACTGTCCACAGGGCAGGGAGGGACCGGGGGAGGGAAATACATTAAAACACAATATTTAAGAACAGAGGGGTAGGGGGAGACGACCCTACTAGGCTTGTGGGTATTCAGAAGATGGAAGTGCAGAAAGGAAGAGGGAAGAGGTGGTAAGGACAAGCGCTGCCTGAAATTCCTTCTGCAAAGTAATGCATTGTTGTGGGAGGCCTTATTTGGATAGATAGGCCCGGCAAGTGGAATGCTCCTGGCAACAGGTGTGTTCAGGTAGTGGGGGTATCCGTTCACACTGCTGGCATTGGCACCAGGTGGACACATCGTCCATGCCACTTGTTACAGGTTCAGGAAATGTGTCTTCAGTGCCTCTGCCTTGCACCGGGAGCTATAGACTTTGTCTTGCTTCTGTTTCTCCAACAGAGGACTCTGCTTCAAACATAAATGCGTCCAAACCCTCCATTATGAATTTCAAACAGGCTGGCTAGTAGAATGTAATGGTGTTGATGACCGACCTATGAGATAAAGCATTAGCCAAAATTATTAAAAATGATGGAATAATGGTAATCACCCGGTTTGTGAAATTAACAAATCGAGAGGCATATGTCGAGAAAATGCTTAAAACACTGGGCCTCATTACGAGTTTGGCGGTAACGTTTCCGCCAGACTCGTAACACCATTTCCGCCGCCTGAGATCCCCGTGACATTACAAGTCCCGGCGGCCCTTGATATCAGGCGGCAGAAAGTGTAAGTCCCCATTCCCGTGCAGTCCCATACGACTCTATGGGAATGGGGACACGGAAGCACCAGCACCTGCCGGGCGCAACGGCCCAGGAAGGCAGAGTTGGAGTGTGGCCGTCTGGAAAGGGTACCAGTACGGTGTGACCGCCACCTAGGGTGACCAGATTTTCAAAAAAAAAAAAACCGGACGGGCTATGGAAATAGAAGTAGGACTAAAGAAAATACACATTCGACTTTAGTCCTACTTCTGTTTCGTTGGCCCGTTGCGGGGGTCATGGAGGGGGTGTGCTAACAGTCACACTCCTCGCATTGGAGGAGAGCGCTGGGGAGGGGAAGGGGGAGGAAATGGAGGCCCATTCTCACAGGAAAAGTTGCGCCGGGACCCGATTTCGGGATTTCGAAATCGGGGCCCGGCAAAAAAAAAACGGCAAAAAAGGTCTGTAATCAAAACCCCGGACGGGGTTTATAAACTAAAAAAACTCCCGGGACCCCGGGACGTCAGGTGATTTCCCCGGACTGTCCCGGGAAAACCCGGACGTCTGGTCACCCTACCGCCACCCTTTATTCCGGATACTCAGAAGGAGGCCCAGTGATTTCACACTGGTCACGTTAATAAACTTCAGGCAATCGCATGTGTAAATCACATTTAGAGAGAATTTGTAGGGAAATACAGACGTGACAGCGTAGATCCTGTCATAGTTGAAAACATTTCAAACAAAAATCTATTAATTGGAGCAAGCAGCCCTACTGAAATACACGCTGCACCGTAACATGTATAATGGGCCTCCTTGCGAGGCTGCCGCCGGTATCCATTTTTTTCTGGCACCTGCGATTGGCCAATTACCGGGTCATGCCGAGTTTGGCAGACCTGGTAATTGCCGATTCGCGGTGGCCGGTAATAAGCCATAGGGCTGAATGGGAATGGGGAGGCTGGTAGCACCGGTACCGTTAATAACCGGTGCTGTCATCATGTTCTGCTGGTGAGTGCCGGTATGGCCACCGGGTCAGACCTGGTGGCTGTAAGGGCGCCCGCGAGCAGAACTCCTAGTATGGCGGTACTTAGCAATGGTGCCGGTTGCGATACCAGCACCGTTGTTGCTTTACCGCCATACTTGTAATGAGGTCCTATGTTAAGCACTGGTGTAGGGGACCATCGAGTATGTTGTAGTTTCACCAAGTTCGAGAAAGTGATTTGGAAAAGCAAAAATGTAGTCACAGACACTGAACAAACAACGAGTCACACGTATGTGTAATAGTAATAACATGTATTCCATGCGAAAGTGGCTGCAGGCAGGTGTGTGCCACCAGAACCTTCACACTTAACTTTCCCAGGTCTGACTTCACATGACCACACGAGCGCCGTGGTGAAGAAGGGTGGGTTGCAGTGAAAAGCGCCTGCACGGTCGCTCAGAAGCGCTTTGCGGGTGTACTGATTACCCATTGTGAAAATGGGCGGGGCGGCCAGGGCAGCCAGCTGCATTTTAAACCACCCACAGCCCTACAAGATGGCAAGGGGCGAGGCTGGTGGGGAGGACGCCACGATGGGCCAGCCAGGAACGGACAGGATCCCTACAACGGCCGCGTGATTTTCTTGTGGGGTGAAGGCAAGGATCTTCCATGAAGCCCTCAAATTTCCCAATTCCGTGCCTAAGTGGCTTCCCAGTCCAGTTTTTCCCGTTGGAGTCTGGGATGTATAGCCCTGGTATTAACATAGGAAAAGCAGAACTACAGGAAGTCCCAGAATACAAAGTATAAAACCAGGCCTGGATGACCTGATCACGCATGGCCTGGGGAATCTCCCCCTGGAAGAAGCGGGATTTCACCAAAGATTGGGGTGTTCCCCATGTGACTCTGGGGGTTCTCCGAGTACGGCACCTTGCGACGGCTGTGCTCCTGAACCTAGTCACCTGGGGGCAGGCTTCGGAATTCTAATACGATCCAGTTGCCAACATGGCCCATTCCGGTCTGTAGGTGCTTATCCAGTCCTTGGTTTCTTATGCATTATGGGACTTGTAGTTTTGTGTTTCCAATGATAAGACTCCGACTAGAAGTCTCAGAATGCAATAAATAAATCAGGACTGATGAAGCACCTGCATATTGCAACAGATCCTGCTGGCAACCATTATATGATAATGATGTGTTATTTATACAGCTCCTTAATCCAAAGCGCTTTACAGAGCCCATCTTTACATACAACATCACCCAACCAAAAACTGATACTCATTTATCGACCTCGGAAGGATGAAAAGCTGAGTTGGCCATTACGGGATTCGAACCTGATGACCTGCAGATCACGCTCAGATCGCAGCAGCGAGCACTGAACCCACTGAGCAATTTTACCGGCCTCATGAATGCCCCTTGGAACATTTGAGGGTCCAGGTATGTAGGCAAGTCCGGTGCGCTTGCTCGGCGTTCTGGCACTTGTGGACCTGCCTTTAAAATGTGAAAACCCAGGACTACAAGCCCCAGAATGCAAAGCAAAACACACAGGACGCATTCGCATTTGCAGAAAGGAATACACTGGGCACTGCGCCGTGTATTCTTGTGTCTGTTTTCCATAACATAGTGCCTGGAAGTGGCTGCGTGTCAGGGGCTGCGCTGTCTTCTGAAGCGCCCAGGACACGGGGGCTGGCAGGGGTGGGCAGATGGATGGATGTGCTCTAAAGCGTGGTGAGGCTGGAGGTGAAAGGGGCGTGTCTATAAAATAGGGCGGGCGGGAGAAGGGAGGGCTGAGCTGTGCAGGATAAGCAGCGTCTGGCGAGTGGAAGCACCTGCGGCTGGAGAGGATTCGCGGATCCCCGAGTGTGGTTCATAAAGAGTCCGGAGATACCCCCACGCCGGCTGGAGAGACCGCTGGCCTTTACAAGGTGATTGTGAGGTACCATGGGGTGGGCCGGCACGTGACTGGGAGAAATCGATGAATTAGTGTAACTTGGGTTCATCGTGTGCTGTCATCACACACCTTATCACTCTGATGCTTTTAGCCAAGGGTCGCGGTTCGGGTCGCTCCATTTCAGCGAGTGCGAGCACCCTTATCAGGGATGCTGGTAGCGCCCCTCCCCACGCTCGGACTGGGCCATAAAATTGTGTCGAGCAACAATGAAAAAGTGGCACACAGTTGCAAATGGCTGTTTCTTTTGTGACCCTGTTTGAGCAGTACCCATGGGGGAGTTGGGAGATGCAAACTGTATGTACATTTTTTCTTTTGTTAAATTTTTTTTAAAAAAAACCCATTAAAGAATGTTTTTTTCAGCAACCTTTGTCAAAACTACTAGCCGCAGAGTGAAGTAACTCCTCCAAACTAGTTCACATTAACCTAAAAAGTGGCCCACTTTAACCCCAAAAAACTGGCCGACCCAGCATTTTGTCTTTTTGCTTTGGTCACAGGCCTGTCGATATTGCCTAGCCCCCCGTGTCGGAAGGTGGCGAGTTTGCATCTTTTGGTAACTGCGTCTGTCTTGCCCGCCTTTGACCATGGGTGAAGAGGTGCCACGCGTTGCTTCCGATCAGCAACCTTCGCACTGCGGTGTGTGTGCGCGCCTTCATCACTGTGTGGGGCTCCCTTTCGATCTACCTCGGAAGGGTCAGTAAATGTCTGCAGTACGTGCACACACCCACCGGTCTTCCTTGTGCTGTGGGCGGGGCACATAGTCAGTTTCAGGGAAGGAGAGGACGCGTTTGGTAAGAATCTTTATTACACATGGGACCGGTGAGATAAGCAGCCCCCCCCCCCCAATCGATCGGGCACGGAGGCGCTATAGCATCGGTATGGATCTATAGTGCTCGAAAGGTTGATTAGTGGGTTTATTCCGATGCTGTGATGATAGCCTCATAAGATACCGGAGTTTTTTGTGTATTGGTTTTTTACAGTTAAAGTTTTGCACCTTTTTCCTCTCATTTTAGTTGTGGTTGACATTTCTTTTTTATTTTAATCTCTGGAAGTTACTTGAAGAATGCAGGCACTGATTGCCTGCCCCGCCCCCCCACCCCCACCCCGCCATCTGCGCGCCTGACACCACCTTCTATCCTTCCGATGGCGAGTGCTTGTGTGTAGGACTAGTGTGCTGTGACGCCTGTGTGGGGACGAGGGGACCCTCTGTGCGCTGAACCAGGGTAGGCGTAGGAAGTATCATGGTGTTCTGGAATGGGGGCGGGGAGGAGCCTTCACTTGAGGCCCCCCAGGCCCAGCTGCTGTTTGTTCCGGAGAACAGCGACCGCCCTCCGCTTGATCTTAAAACTACCAACACTTTGGTTTTTCCTTGGGACAAATGCCATGCATCTAGGACGAAGAGCGCCCTCCAACGAGGCGCTCGAGCCTCAGGCTCCCCGCTACCTTATTTACTTTGTTTCGTGGATTACTCCTGAGTGCTACTTCTGGGCGCTATATACCCTTCATCACAGCCTATATAAATGAACGCTCTTAAAGGGACACTTCAAGTGAAAAGGTGTGCCTCGCGCTCTTCCCAACGAACGGCTGATGGGGGAAGGTCCAAAGAGAACAATTCCGCTAAGGAAGGGGGAGGAGAAAAGGGTCTCGCCTTGACTTTTGCGGGGTGGTAGGGAAATCCCCCATCTACCCATGTCTCTCAGCACGTTCTCGGCATCCTACTGCACACAGTGCAGTTTGAACCCAAGCATATTGTCCCTTTCCGCCTGTCTGCATGGTTTTTGCTGTGATATGGTGCAGCGCCACCCCCTCTTCGATCTCCCTGCATGGTCTCGGCTGTCATGGGTGCAGTGCCATCCAGGCACCATACCCTCTTCCATCCCACTGCATGGTCTCTGCAGGGATATGGTGCAGTGCCACCCAGGCACCACACACCTTCCATCCCACTGCATGGTCTCTGCAGGGATATGGTGCAGTGCCACCCAGGCTCCTCTGCCCCTTCTATCTCACTGCATGGTGTCTGCTGTCATGTGTGCATTGCCACTCAGGCGCCATGTCCTCTTCTATCCACTGCACGGTGTCTGCTGTTAAGTGGAACAGTGCCACCCAGGCTGCAGGTCCCTTTCTATCTCTCTGCATGGCCCTTGCTGGCACAGGGTGCAGTGCCACCCAGGCTGCAGGTCCCTTTCTCTCTCTGCGTGGACCTTGATGGCACAGGGTGCAGTGCCACCCAGGCCGCAGGTCCCTTTCGATCTCCCTGCGTGGCCCTTGCTGGCACAGGGTGCAGTGCCACCCAGGCTGCAGGTCCCTTCACACCCCTTTACATTCCGGTGCATGGTGTCTGCTGGCTCAATCGAAGCCCCTGCTGTCTTCCAGCAGGCTGAGCACCACTGCTCACCCACAGAACCTTCTACTGGATCGCTTCAGAATGGCTTCCGAAGCCTCGTGGCCTGGCAAAGGACCGAAGACTCTTACGAAGGTGTACCATCCAAATTCATCAAAACCAGAAGGGTGGTAAGACTTTCCCTCCTTGCCCTGAAACTATGGAACTGATGCTGAGAACCATACGCGCTTCAGAAAAGAGCTCGCAACCCACCTTCTTAGGCTGCCTCCAAGCACCAGCTGAAGGACTCACCTCCACTTCCCAAGGAGGCTGCTTCGCTTGGATCCCATGTCCGAGTACTTACCTGCAAGCTGGTGTTACTTACTGCGTACAGTCACTTCCTGAGATGACCCTGAGGACCACCTGCACTTGGCCCGTTATCAGTGTCTGAACCCTCCCACAGACTCCTTTTGGGCTTGGACATGGCTTGCTGTTCTTGCAGTGCGATGCATAGAATCTGGTAATCTGTTCCAGAACCTGGCTCCCAGCATTGCGAGTCTTCTGCCTCTTCTGCTCTGGCAGTCCTGGGGATGATTAGCCAGCTAAGCATAGAATCTGGTAATTCGTTCCAGAACCTGGCTCCCAGCATTGCGAGTCTTCTGCCTCTTCTGGTCTGGCAGTCCTGGGGATGATTAGCTGGCGAAGCAGAGAATTTGGTAATCTGTTCCAGAACCTGGCTCCCAGCATTGCGAGTCTTCCGCCTCTTCTGGTCTGGCAGTCCTGGGGATGATTAGCCAGCTAAGCATAGAATCTGGTAATTCGTTCCAGAACCCGGCTCCCAGCATTGCGAGTCTTCCGCCTCTTCTGGTCTGGCAGTCCTAGGGATGAATAGCCAGCTTTTCTCCATAGACAGAAGGCTTTCTTCTGGGATGCACTGTGGGATGCTACCCTCTAGGCAGGCGGGCACAGCACAATTCTAGCATCTGATAATCGTGAGGATATTGTCTTCTCTCGATCTTCTGTCTCCCCATCATTCTGGATTCCAACCTGCTCATTCAACGGGTACTGCACTCCTCATTGCTGGGCACTCCAAATGCCGCTCTATTCTGGTTTCCTCCCTTTCCACTCTTGGTCGGTTTGGCTCGGTTCTGAAATGGTTCCACTCCTATCGTTCCCAGCGGTTTTACTCTGTGACAAGGGCTGGTCAGACTTCGTCCTCTCATTCCCTTCTTTACGCAGTCCCTCAAGGGTCTGTCCTTGTTCCCCCTGCTTTTCTCGGTTTACCCTGCCCCTCTTTCTGCTCTGTCTTTTTACCTCTTCATCTTTATGCCAATGACACCCACGTTTTCTTTTCCTTCTTTTAATGCCACTGTATACTCCACTGTCTCTAACTGCCTTCTGCAGTCCAAAATTGGATGTCTTCACATTTTTCTTGATTTCAATCCTTCGAAAACGGAGGTTCTATTCTTTTCTGCTGCTACGACGACTCATAATAATTATTCTCCTTCCCCCTCTTCTTTCAATTTCTTCTTCTGCTCGTGCCTTGTGTGTAATCTTTGACCCCTCCTATCTCTCCTTTTCTCTACATATTTCTTCCACACTTAGATCACGTCGCTATGATCTTTGAGGTATTTGCTGTGCGCGACCTTATCTTTCCTTCCATGTTACTAAACTTCTTTCCTGTTTTGGTCTTCTCTCCTATTGATTATTCTTCAGCTCTCCTCTTTGGCCTTCTTGCTTCCCGTCTTCTCCCCCTTCGCTCTGTCTAGAACTCCTCTGTTCATCTCCTTTTCTCTTCCTTCTCGATCACACCTTCTTTACTATTGTCTCGGCAGGATAGCTCAGGGGCAACGTGCTTGCCTTGGAAGCAAGACAACGCAGAGCAACACAGGTTTGATTACCAGGTTCACGCTTAGAAACCTCTTGGTATCATGTGCGTTATAAATAACCAATTGTAATTGATCTATATTGCTTCTCTTTTGAATCTAGTCTTATCTTTCTCTCTATTGTCTTTGTGCATCTGTGGTCCCGCTCCTTTGTATCTCTTTGCTTATCTCCTTCTATTCCCCTCCCTGGCCCCTCTGTTAACAGAATTGGTTCCTTCTCTTTTTCCCAAACCTCCATGCAAGTCTTCTTGCTTTCGTTCCTTTGTCTACTTGCCGCTAAACACTGGAACTCCCTTCCTCTTTCTGTTTGTTCCTCCCCGCCTCTTAATGTTTTTCAGTCTAATCTAAAAGCCTACATTCTATCTGCTCTTTAAAAAAAATTCCCCTCTTCAGCTTTTTAAAATGTTTATATTAACTGAATGTATTGCTCACTCTGAACCCTTTTTATTTTGCTTGTATTGGCGATTTTGTCAAAAAGCACTTTATAAACCAAATAAACATTCAGAACTTTAAGCTCAATTCTAGGATTTACTGCAATTTAATGGCAGATTATGAAGTTGACCATCTCTTGGGGTCCTGAAGCAAATCGCACTCCAGAGTTTTGAGCCACCTGGAGCATATCGAGAAATGCCCTTGAAGAAACCCACAGGAGTATGTTCATGGCTCAAGTTGAAGGTACACGTGGGTGGAAGGAGCCCACTCCACTTTTTTCAAAGGATGGACTCAACCCCCCAGCAAAAATGAGAAACATTGAATATATGCATTTTGAATTTTTTATTGTGCTTCAGCAAAAATGTTGACTTGACTCATTTTCAGACGTATTAACATAAAAAGCAAAAAAGACGTATAAATTCATATTGATTTTTTCCATTCTAAAAATCAATATATCTTACGTGCACATGGACATCGACATTACACAGACCTTAATTTACTATAAAGACATAAGTCGCTGATCGTAAAAACATAATTAAATGATGTGACTTTGCGCGAGACACACAAGTAGAGGGCCTAAAAATCTAACTAGATAGAATAAAATCGAGAAGGAAAAAGGAAGGCAGAAAATAGAAATAAAATAAACATAAAAAGCTTTCCACTAAAAGAAAAGGGGAACCTCTCAGTAATTTAGGCCAGGATGACATTTAATCCAACTTGGGGCAGAGCACAAGAGAATATCCTCAGTTCAGTTACATCCCTCACTGAAACTCTTTTCTCAGCTTCCACCCAAATTTAATTCTTTCAGGATTCTGACCAATTCCGCAGTCAGAAAGATTTTACTGCCTGGTGATCTATCCTAGAACTCATTAGTATTTAACCAGCATACGTCCTGGATAAATCTCTAAAATCTTGCCACTCTCAGATCCCAGGTACCAGGACATTTGACAATAGATGTTTAATTGACTCGTTTTAGGTCATTAGTACGCACTTCTTTATCCCTAATAGACAAAATCTGTAGGGCTGGAAGTAAGTTTCATCTAAATCTTAGAAAAACTGATCTTACAAATGGATCTGACTATTTATTTAAATAAGAGGGCAGGACCCATATTCGTTTGTCCAGCAGTGAAAATGATGCTAACTTGGCCTTCCTCATTTTATCTATCGTCCCATTGTTTCACCTGTTCTTTTAGTTTGCAGGGATTTTGGACAAGTAGATCAGTTGTACAGTCTGAGCTAGCCAATATTTGTGAATTGAAGCCAACCTCGGGGATTGAACTGCAGTCGTCAACTTGCAAGACTGGACACGTCACCACTGCACTGATGAAAAAAACAGCTAAAGGTGAAATGTCCCATTTCGGTACTACAATTCCCAGGGAAAACATTTGTATTGGTTATTGAAGGTTAAAACAGACACACGTTTAAACGTTTTCAAAGATGCTATTAGAAAATAATATCCTCTCTTGGTTTTGATTTATGAAAGGCAAATGTCATTCATCCTGTGCAATTTGGGTGGTTATGCAAAGTCTATTTAATGAAATGTGCATATTTGAATTTCTGACGACATGCATCCCATTGCGCCCCCCCACTTTAATTTTTAGAACTTGACCCCTGAGTATGTTGCAGTAGTCCAAATTAATATTCACTAAAGTTCATCCCGCAACCATGTGCTGGGTTGTCACCGTGAAGCAACGCCTCTCATTTAGCTGCTGGAAGTCCTCTTGCGAAAAGCCTGTACCTGATCTTCCATAATCGGCATCTCAAATATAACCGTTAGGCTTTTATTTGAACTATTTGGCAGGTTCCATAAAAAAGGCGTTTGGGGGTTAGAAGGGCCACCCCGGGTGAAGCGGAAGCCAGATGATGCATCCAGGCAGGATGCCATGGTCCACCAGTCTTCATGTTGGCTGTAACTGCTATGTGGACCGAGGTAAATAAAATAAAAAAAATAAAAATAAAAAAAATCAGTTTTGAAGCTTTGTCAACCATTCCTTAAACAAGGTTTCTAGTGAGCATATCATTGGAGTACTGTCTTGGACAATTTCTTATCACTTGTTTCTAAATGTATTTTCAGCACAGTTGTATAAAATAGTGCCGCCAATACTGCAGCCTTTCTAGTCTGATTCATTGGCTTACCCGGTGCGTTGGCTGGCACCGTGAGCATATGGTGCTTTGAGAACAACCCATCAGTTGGCTGCAAGTAATTTGTAGCGGCGCCCAGCCACTCTCTGTAACTCCTATATGGGCCATGTGGCGGGATTACATCTGAACATTTCAGGAATTGGTGAAAAGGTGCAAGGCGGTGTCCACGTAGGTCTCTCTTGTTCAGCTTTCCAGGAGTTGGTGAGGAGAAGGTGCAAGGCGGTGTCCACGTAGGTCTCTATTCAGCTTTCCAGGAGTTGGTGAGGAGAAGGTGCAAGGAGGTGTCCTTGTAGGTCTCTTGTTCAGCTTTCCAGGAGTTGGTGAGGAGAAGGTGCTAGGAGGTGTCCTTGTAGATCTTTCTCTTGCTGGCAGCTTTCCAGGAGTTGGTGAAAAGGTGCAAGGCGGTGTCCGTGTAGGTCTCTTGTTCAGCTTTCCAGGAGTTGGTGAGAAGAAGGTGCAAGGAGGTGTCCATGTAGACCTTTCTCTTGTTGGCCAGCTTTCCAGGAGTTGCTGAAAAGGTGCAAGGCGGTGTCCGTGTAGGTCTCTTGTTCAGCTTTCCAGGAGTTGGTGATTAGAAGGTGCTAGGAGGTGTCCTCGTAGATCTTTCTCTTGTTGGCAGCTTTCCAGGAGTTGGTGAAAAGGTGCAAGGCGGTGTCCATGTAGGTCTCTTGTTCAGCTTTCCAGGAGTTGGTGAGGAGAAGGTGCAAGGAGGTGTCCATGTAGATCTTTCTCTTGTTGGTCAGCTTTCCAGGAGTTGGTGAAAAGGTGCAAGGCGGTGTCCATGTAGGTCTCTTGTTCAGCTTTCCAGGAGTTGGTGAGAAGAAGGTGCAAGGAGGTGTCCATGTAGATCTTTCTCTTGTTGGCCAGCTTTCCAGGAGTTGGTGAGAAGGTGTCCATGTAGATCTTTCTCTTGTTGGTCAGCTTTCCAGGAGTTGGTGAAAAGGTGCAAGGCGGTGTCCATGTAGGTCTCTTGTTCAGCTTTCCAGGAGTTGGTGAGAAGGTGCAAGGCGGTGTCCATGTAGATCTTTCTCTTGTTGGCCAGCTTTCCAGGAGTTGGTGAGAAGGTGCAAGAAGGTGTCCATGTAGGTCTTTCTCTTGTTGGTCAGCTTTTTATACTGTAGTGAATTCTTCCAAATTATAATAGTGAAGTATAGTGAAAACCGAACGCTACATTCCTGTTTACCAAAGAACAATTCTAGGGAGGAGGCAAAGTACACACCTGTATATAGCGCAGGATTTCCCCTCTACCCACACCCCTCTAACTGCCCTGGGCTCTAGGAAACGCTTGAGTGGACAGTGGCCCCAAAACGGCGAATGAGTGTCGTTTATATGAGGAATAAGTGTACCCCTATTTTAGTCTATCCAAACAAATGGAAAGGGATGGTATCAATCAGTTTTGGCCATCAAGGCTTTTGTGAAGAACTAAAATGCATGTATGTGCTTCTAAACGGAGAAGGCTCCCCCCGAATCGCCGCCAGACGCCCGGGGGAGCCAGACCACGTGCTCTTGCACAGTTCCTGCGCACTTCGACCTCTGTCCATGTACCTTTCTGTTTGGTGGCTTCTCTCCACATGGGACAGGCCTAACTTGCCTTCACGTTGCACCGGGTGCAGCAAGAGGGCCGAGGTCCCAGCAACATCGGGGTTTTGTAGTCCACCTCGGGCAGTTATTGCTGCCCCTCCCGTCTCCATGGGATTCCACTCTTCTCTGCCGACCAAGGGCACTTTAATGCTGCTCCAGCTGCCACCACAGACAAGAACCATTAACCACTGAAGGCATTGGGTGTGAGCCACAAAACGGGACACACTATCTGGTCACTGCAGAGACCCTGCATTTGGGTCAATGGTGCCCATTTCGTTTTTCTTTTCTGGGCAGTATGTTGGGGATTTCAGGTTTGGGGTCTGAAGGGGCTGGGCTCGCCTGTAACAGTGAGGTGGCGAGGGGCACGGGTGTAGGATCTCTGCCTGCATGTTACAAAAAAAATCTGTGGAGCTGGCCCAGAACCCCCTGCCGCTGTTGTATTAATATGAGGCGGGTGGGGGGACGTGGCGACTTGTGGGGTTCAGTCCTATCTCTGCAGCATGCACCTTAACACCCCGAGCCATCCTACAGGTCTGGGAACTTGCATTGACCCGTTCATCAGGTTCTTGTTATCGAAGTGGTCCCGAATTTTGACTGAGGATACATTCTAGTTAAGGCTCTCCTGTTTCTCCACATTTATGTTAAGAACATTTTGTTTCTATCCATATTTATGATTAGTCATATAAAAAAATAATGTGCAACCTGTCACTTTCTGCATTCATTGAAACACACACGCAGCCATGCAGGAAACGCATGACTGGGTTATTCCACATCCATGTCGGCTCCATGTTACCCTGGTGAACATGGTGGCTGCTGGGATCGCTGGACCAAGACATGTAATCAGCAATTAGAAAAACGTCAGTGTAATGTATATTTTCACCCTGAAAGTTTGGTGTTACCTGAAATGTGAAACTAGTAAAGTCCATTGGAGCCAAGTCACACATTCCATAACGCCACCCATGTACAAAGTAGCACTGCCCTCTTAGGCAAAGACCGTTTCCTGGAGAATGCATTTGAGCTAATTTGCATACCCACAATGCCCTGCTGCTTTGACTCAGTAATGGTGGTGAACTTCCAGTGATGGCTGATTGGCTACTAGTTGGCATTGAGGAATGTGTGACTTGGCTCAAATGCACTTTTCCTATTTTTGCATTTCGAGTTTTTCTTCAAACCAACTTAAACCCACCATAACCTTCTTAGTGATACATTTAAAATTATTTTTGTACTACTTTCACACTGGAAAAAGCACCTGCGTGGGTCCGCCCACGCTTTCGATAATTTAAAGAACGAAAGAAAGACACTCTCCATACGGCCAGCCTGCAATGCATGATAACATAAGAAAGCAAGCAGAAAGATAAAAAAATAAAATGGACAACAAGCAGCGTCCCACTGGGTGACGTTTGGCGTCTCACCTGTTTATTGTTGGGGCCGCTTGCATATTGGCCGCTCCCGCAGGCATGTGGTGGTCAGCATTGCTTCTATGGCTTTCTCAAGCAGTATTTCCCGGGAGGGGAAGGCTCTGCATGGTTCGTCCTAGGCTTGTCGGTTCCACGGTGCCAGTCTAGGTCAAAAGGCTCAGGGCTCGTTGGTGGGCTGAGGGTGCGGGCTATCCAACTTCTCTGTGGCACCAGGGAAAGACGGCGACGGGACTTGTGTTTGGTGCGTTTAGCCAGGGCCATGGCTGTCCACACCTTGGTGTACTCTAAGCCTGAAATGAAGGCGAGGGATCCTTGGGGGGGGGGGGGGGGGGGCAGTGGCCAGGGCTTGGGTAGGGTCTTCCTTCTCAGCGACTCTCTGTATGGGATGTGCTGCCCTGGGAGTTATTCATTCATGGTACTCCTGGGAGGTGGAAGCTCCTTGGTCCTATTTACTTCTAGTGAGTAAAGGAGGCATTTACCTGTCGTTGAAGCTGCCTGGAGTAGTTCCTTCTTGTTGGCTTCACTCGATGCATGTTGAGATACTAGTCGATCCATCCTTTAGCGAAATGGCTCCCTGCTACATAATTTCAGAGAACTGTGGTCATGGCTAGTCTCGCTCCACTTGAATAAGATAATCCTCCTAGCCAGTTCATGGAACATCTCCCTGCAGGCGGTACCTTCCACCCAGACACTTGATAGTCCGTTTGACCCATCTCTGGATATCGCTGCACATGGAACCTGGCACCATGCCTTATCTCCGCTGTCTCCCCGCTAGAGTGCTCAGCCCAGATCCTGTGATTCATTGGATCCCCCAACACCCAGCTGCAAGATCCTCCCTGGACACTACAAGGGCAAGACTGTGCAACCCAAGGCACTGTAGCTCCTGGATCCCAGTGGTGCAGTGCATGCGAATAGAGCAATGGAATGCATGTACTAGTCAAGAGAATGCAGCCATGCAACTGTATCCCTTTAGTTCCCCAGTCTGCCGTGTGCGGTCTAGATCTTGTGCCGACCTCCTCCCATTGTTGGACTGCACAGTACTGCTGTCCACTATGTGCAGTGTAGGCCACGCAGACATGCATGCGGCTCACATCTCTCCCAAGTGGGAGGACCACCTCAGTGCAGACTCTATTGTCCCATCTTCTTGCCACGCGTCAATTTGTATCTTGTGGCGGTGGCAGGAAGGCTCATCTGTGCGTGTTGATGGTCTCCAAGTGGCGCTAGGGGCCGCTTTGGTGCAGCACATCCTGATGCATTAAAGACCGGCCATGATTTGTGTGGGCTAAGGGAGACGCTCCTTGCTGTCACCGCTCCAGGCTCTTCTTGCTCCACTGGCCACCACCCGTTCTGATCCTATTATCTGCCTTCTTGCCAGTGGGTGCCTTATTCATGACCGCTTAAGTCATGAGCAGGAAGGAGTATTCTGTACAGATGGACTAGTCCTTGTGGCACTACTGAATTCAGGAAGTGGTTGGGGGAGGAGGGGGAAATCTCGCACAGCGCTTGTCCCAAATCTCTAATGTATCCTTGACCTAATGTCCCAACCATGGTCTCTGAACCCTTGTGTCCAAATGACCTGACCTTCCTTCTCTGCCCCTCTGTAGATGTTGTGGTAGTGAGGCTATAGTTGAACGGTTTCTAATCCTGGCAGGGTCGACTCAGTTCATCCTTCCGAGCTTAATACGTTGGGTAGTATTTAGAAGGGAGTGAGGGATCCGACGTGGAACGCTAAACTTATATTACGCGCATGTCTTGTTTACCAGTTCAGAATAAAAGGGGAAGTGCAGTTGACTATAAGGAAGTGCAGGGGTATGCTGCTTTGAAACTGGACATCAAGTCTCCTTTGAAAGGCCGGCCAGTGCGGGGGCCTGGAAGATACCCCCCACACGTGGAGTGAAAGCAGACCTGGTGAAGCAGCAGCACTTGGACTTGGCTTCAAACATGGCCATGCTGGAGCTGTAGTGGGACCGAGCCTGCCCCAAGGACTTGGCTCCTCCCGGTCAGGACATGGCCAATCGCAAAGCTGGTTTGTCTGTGCCTGATGACCTCACAACGCAGCTCTGTAAACCTGTGACACACGAGGCATTGTTTGGCCCTTTTCATTTTGCTTTTGTTTGAGCAACCGAGCGGTGCATGTCATCGGTATGGCCTAATGATAGTAATTAGGCAGATGGGGTGTGGTGGTATGGGGTGCTGTCCACACCTGGTTTCTCTGGGATGTTAATAACCCTGTGGGGGTGGTGCAGCAGCAAGACTGCTGATTGGGGGGGGGGGGGTGTCCTGTGAATCCTAAACTCCTGCCTTTCGATGTGGGGAGTGATGGAAGCTGTCATTGGACTTTCCTGTCGCGTGGGCGCCGAACACCGGCTCCTGCTGGCCCCTTCGCACTGTGACGCCCATGGTGCCAGGTTAGGGTGACCAGATTTCCAAAACGAAAAACCGGGACAACCAACAACATAAAAGAGGGACTACCCATCGCAGCCCACCAATTACCGCCCTCCCCCAACACGACCCCGCAACCACCACCCAACCATATTTCCAGCACTTCTCCTTTCCATAAACTTTATATGATGTCATTTGTGCAGTTTTGTCTGTGAATCGTGGCATGTTAATTCAAAACAAGCGTTAGCTCTGACATTACATGGCCTGCTGTACAACAATTTCCAAGCTAGTCTCTGTGGCACAGTCAGTAAGTGTTGTGACTAGTACCTGAAAGGTTGGGGGTTTGAGCCAAACCTCCAACTTCAAAATTTGGATGGGGTTTCTAAATGAAAATGAAAAAACTGCCCGGACCCCGGGACAGAAGGTGATATCCCCGGACTGTCCCGGGAAAACCGGGACATCTGGTCACGCTATGCCGGGTACGTAAGAATATTCAGGTCTCTGCCCCACACACACCCCACCCACACACACTTCCAAACTGCTTCTGGCCCCCCCACCCACATTCCACGGATTTTGGGAAGTACAACACAAATCACTCCCTAAATTTGACAAAATGCTACCTTTATTGACTGCATGCCGCCCCACCCTTGCGTGTAACCCTTTGGGTGATGAGACCCCTCTGTACACAGTAAATCGGCCCGGGAAGCAAGTCGGGGCCAACTTAAGCACTTTTGGGTCCCTGGGCATGGACATCTTTGCCCCCTTGTCCCCTCCTCCCCCCAACCAAAGCAAATGAATTAAGTAATCAAGAATATCTGCCCGCACCCCACTCCCCCCTCGTCACCATCACAACCTACGAAGAGTTTACTTCTGATCTAGTGTAGACACAGGATACTTTTTATCCATACACTTGCTCAAGCATGGATAGAGGAGACCAGTTGGGAGGGAGGAAGGAGAAGGCTACACATACCATGGCGTGGATAGTGGATGCAGATTAGAAGCTACCAGGAAGGTGTCTGTATGCAGACAGAAGTGGGACATGATTTTCAAATGGTGTTGCCATTAGACATCAAAGGAACAAGTGCCTGTGGTGCAAAATATCAATGCTCACTATTAGTGGAAGCAACACTATAGCCATTTAAACTACGAGTGAGGATTTTTTTGAAGATCATAGTCTGACGAGGAAATAATTCAGAAGGCTCTCAAATTTTGAAAGCTTAAGGGCCTGGCAATTTATGAGAGGTTAGTTAATACAATGCGTTACCCATGATCACACATTGTTTATGGGGGGAAGCTGGGATTTGTGTAAACTCTGCAATTTCTTTGGTTGAACTTTTTCTTCTCCAGTTCTTACTATGAACTAAAATATTTTTTTAAACTGAAAATTTTTAAAAACAAAATAATATAGAAGTTTGTTACGTTACACAAAATTCTAGCTTCTATACTTCCCCAGAGGGAGAGAATGAAGTACCAGCATACCAATCCATGTGGATTTAATCTGGGTTTGTCTTTTGGGTTTTAAAGCTTTAAATACTTCAAAACACTAGCTTGTGAAATTGTAATTTATAAACATGCAGAAAAACCTTGACTTTTACAAAAAAAAGCAAACCGATTTTTGTGTCTAGCAGACCTTATAATATGCTTGTCCGAAGCCTGCAACCTCTATTCTGCTCTCTTCGGTCTACCACCCCTTCCACTCAAATGGCCTACATAAAAAAGTAATGGGCTAAACAAGGCCACCAGCATGTGAGAAGCCAAACCTCACAGAACACAGCATAGTAATGTAAGATATTGGATCACTTGACCAGGATCACTGCATACTCTGCTGGTGAAGCCAAGATACAAGCATGTACAGTCATGAATTTGGATACGTAGTCACCTCTTGGACTAACAGTTTATACTCCTCGTTGGAGGCGGTTGGCTTGGTTTTACAACATCCCGTCTGAACAAACCGATTTCTAGACCTTCCTAATACGGATGACATGTTATATTTCTTTTGTTATAGAACTCCTTTCTGGTGCAGGTGCATTGCTGATAATAGCACCTGTTGTGCTGCAAAACCAAGTACATATGCAGGCAGGTTTATAAACTTCAGACACAGGAAAGGCTCAGCCAGCCTTGCTGGAATGTGCCTTTCTAATCTTGCATATGAACACGTACCTCTGCAAGAGTGCTGAACACACTGAGCTAACTTCTGAACCATTGTGGCACTGAATTTATCAATCTGCAGTTTAACCCTGGATCTTGCACGTGATGAACATAAATCCCACAGGGAGGAAGGAATGCTGCAGGAGTTGTGCCGCAGTGAAGCACAAACCCTGCATACCACAGTGAACACAGAAAGCATTGCATGATGAATTGAACAAGGCAGAATGCACTTGTCAAAACAGGCAGCCAATAGGTTTAGAGCCTCCGCAGCAGCATGCATATTTAAGTCTGAACAATGGAATCTTACTACTTTTTCAGAACGGGCAGCCTTCTGGGGCCCCCCTCCAAGATTGGGGGGGGCAGGGAAAGTACCCCTTTTGTCCTCCGATAAAAACGTCTCTGAAGCTGGGGCTGACGATGGCGCGTTGGGAAAGGGACGTGAGGAGACTTCAGTTTCTGCTCTGCAGAGCAATGGAGCCAGAAGCGTAGACGCGGTAGGGCCTGAGTGGGCAAGGCCCACCCAAAATCTGTAATTGCCTACTCGGCAGCTGTTTGGGGGCATTTACAGATGTTCCGGTCACTGCGGTGGGCCCAACTACATCAGCTTCAGGCACCACTTGTTTGACGATCCTGGCTACGCCCCTAAATGGACCTCCTGTGAATTCCCGTCGGTGTGCGCTATTCTCTGCAGTAATGCCCGCTGTCCTGAAATGCCACGGTGGACAGGACAACTGGTGGTGAAGGTGGGATTACTGTCCACAAAGAGCCACTAGACAAAGGGCCCTCTGCACGTGAAGTGTAGATGAAATAAGAAGGTAACTGCACACACGGCCTGACCCAATTCTCCTGCCTACAGCTCTCCCTCTTGCAACACTGGTTCTACATCTCTAAGGCAGTGGGTTGTGGCGCGCAGCCCTCAGAATGTCAGACACTGAAAATGCGGGAGAGGAAGTTTCCAATGCGGCAGCATTCAGGCCTCCTCTCCCCTTTGCCAGGGGTGTTGCTAGGTGTGGGAAAGATCCATGGAGAAGCTAAAGTCAGGGCTGTTTGGGCTAGCTAGCCTTTTGGTTGTAGTCCCTGAGCTTCTACCCGGGCTACAACCAAAAGACCCGGGGCTTTAGCCCCCTCAGCCCCCATTAGCCACGCCTCTAGCCTTCGACAATGAAAATGGATGATAGATTCAGCAGAAATCAGCCTGGCAGGAGATGAGGTTGAGACTTTCTACCCGTGTTAACCGCCAGACCGCATTGATCATACAAGGGTCTGAAAGGAGTGCCAATGCCCTACCTTGACCCAAAAGGTAATATGGACCACGAGCCTCCCTTTCAATACTGCCAGACGGCTGATTTGGGAGGAATGACGTCGCCAGCTAGCGGCCCACTGTGACTCACACGCTCACTAATGCGGAGGCCATCTGACTTCGGGATTATTGGTGGATGTTTGTCATTGTCCTTCAGGAGTATTGCTAAGGGAACTCCACTTTCTACCGTATTAGTAATGGCAAGAACAGACGCCTGTGCTCAGGCTCGAGCTGGCCAAATAGACGGGCAAGGAACACTCCAAGAAGAACGGGTATATCCAGCGTTGCATAAAAGGCGGAGCAGATATCTGAGCAGCACTGAGGCAAGGTGATGCCATCAATGCAGTCGAAGTGTCCGGCTGTGGGCCAGAAGTGCAGTAACTGTGAATCTAGCCAGCGTATGCAACTCTGTATTGGGAAGAGCCGACCGGGCAAGATACTCGCCCCTACAGGTTTATATCAGCAAGACTAAATACGAATGCAAGAAATAAAATCTGGTCTATCCCGTTGAACAAGGGACTGGGTGGCCTCTTTCATCAAACCATAATGGAGAGATGACTGACCTCATGGACACACCTGCGACTGATGCCAAGTTTCTGATCCAAGTCAAGTCACTAGTGGGCGATCACCTAGCCAAGTTTGTCACTGATGGGAGCAACACTGAATCCTGGCTCGGCATTAAACAAGAGATTTCCTCTACCACAGTTGATATCTGAATGATTGTTTCAGTGGGCAGCAAATGGACCTGTAACCGATCATGGAAAGCTTCACATGACGCTGCAATACAGATCGGAGAACTGCTGAAATCTGTCCTTCAACGTGAAGGGCCAGGAGGCAACTTGTTGGGCCATACGACTGCTGGAACGATGAGCATTGCGGCCATAATCTATAGCATGCAGTCCATGCATCCGGAAACACATCGGTTTCCCACTATATTTCAAGGTCTAAGGCGACTCAAAGGAGTGACTGTGATACTTCGTATTGCTAAGTCAATCGTGCCTGTGGCACGGCGTCCTCTGTGGATACCTATACATCAACCACAGGTGGAGAAAGAACTGCAATGCCTACTGGCAATCGCCCTCATTAAGTGGTGTCTGGTCTCAGCCCATGGCAGTCGCACCTGGTGGTCGTTCTGAAGAAGGGCACTACCAAGGAGATCGGACTGTGTGTGGATATGAGAAATGACGACAAAGCAATCTGTCGAGGGGCACCCAGGAATTAACCTAGATGACCTGATCGGACTACCAAATGGGGCCGAAGTTTTCTCAACTATCTAAATAAAGGCTACCATCAAATCGAACTACATGTGCACTCCTGATACATCACCATACACCTGGGTATTTTCCACTACAAAGGCTCAGCTTTGGCATCCCCCCGGTTGCTGAAATACTCCAGGAGAGCATATGCCGAGCGATGTAACCCGTTCAACACTGTTTCAATTATTGTGAATACGTACTGGTGTTTGGATACACAATTGATCAGCATGTCCGAGCACTAGCGCAAGTGTTTACACTGCTGCATGAGGCAGAAATGACTCAAACTGGAGAAATGTGCATTTCACAAATCGCATAAGAAGTTCCTTTGGCACATTTTCTCTGAAGGAGGAACAAGTCCAGACCCGGAAAATATGACCTCCATCTCGGAAATATCACCTCCTGAAGATGCCAGTGACATGCGTTCATGCTATTGGAGCAGCTACATAAGAAATGTTCCCACTACAAGCACTCCTTGCTTTGTGAGATCTGTGTTGTCCTGCTTCTTTGGCATCCATCACTTCACACAGAGCTGACGTGGATGCCAGCTTTGTTGGGGGTTCGGGGGTGGGGGGGGAGAACAACTCATGCAACCCAAGCCAGGTTGAGACTTCCAAAGAGTGATTGCTTACGCCAGGAGTCTGTGACACAAAGACTATACTCGCAGTCCAAAAAGGAAGGACTGGCAGTCTGGGCTTGCAAGAACATTCACATGTTACTCAGCAAACCCTTCACGGTTATCACCGATCACCAGGCACTGATCCTTATGTGTGTCAATCCCAGGTGCAAAAAGCCCCCAAGAATAGAAAGATGGGGCCTTCGCCTACAAGAGTGATTTTGGCATGATTCATGTGTTGGGGAAGGACTAAAACCCTGCCGATTTCATGTCTTATCAACCGCTCACTTATTGGTCAAAGTACGTGTCCATAGCAGAAGAGTAAATCTACTTCGGAACTCTGACCGTGAATCTCATCAGTGTACTTACGCTATATGATGACGCGCTGTAGAAAGTATGAACCTATGAGCCCAGGAGTTGGCGATCCATATTTCCTGGGGGTGCATAAGAAGGAGCTGTTTCAATGGCAGATCTTTGTGTGTTAGAGCAGGTGAAAAATAACCTGTGTGTCGGAGGGGGGGGGGAATGCCTTCTCTTAAGAGGCACCTTAGTAGTCATTCCCTTTTTGAGCTGGATAACAAATCTTAACGCTAGCTCCCAAAGGTCCTAGACGTGTGGTGGCCACCACGTCTGATAAGGGACACCATGTGGTTTCCGGAGATTGATACAATGGTGGAACGCACCATCAAAGCATGTTACTTATGTCCAAGCACGGCACATTTGGATGGGTATGAACCCATATGAATGTCTGATCTCCTGGAGACATGTATATTGGTCATCAGTGCCTTCGGACTTTCACAAGAGGCAAATACTGGCTTGTGATCATGGACGAATTGCTCTCCTTTCGCTGTGGTACGGATGGCATCTTGTACTGCCACCAGCACAGTTATGCCAGAGCTGGACAATACATTTTCAGCATGGGGCATCGTGGAAGTGCTCCAATCCGACCATTGGACCCCGTTCAGCAGTATGGCGTTTGCTTGATTCATACAACACATGGGAATCTGACGCAGAACACTCCTCTGTGGCCCCAGGCCAATGGCATGATTAGAAGATTTATGGGCAGTCTCAAGGTACTCCTGCAGAAAGTGTCACTCAGTTATGCGATATGTTGCAAGACTGTGAAATCGCTGCGTGGTACCCCTGGCAGATGTCTTGCTGACCTGATGTTTGGGAGGAAAGAGAGAACCAGACTTCCGCATCTGCCTAGCAAGGAAGGTGAACCTGATTTAGAACTAATTCTAGTGATTTAGAGCCGGAAATGGACCATGAAGGTCTTGGCCAATCAGTGAAGACATGCTATTGAATTGTCAATGAAGACTGGAGATCAAGGGCTGGTGTGTTGGTGACAAAGGAAAACAATGCAGATTTGTACCAACACCAAGACCGTCACTCACTTGAAGGGATCTATGGTGAGGTAGGTCTCCAAATCGTGTGCTCACTCGTCCTGTCTCATTTCAAGAGTTATCGTGAAACAAGGTGTGGACTGCGGTGCAGTAAGGAGTTGGACAAAAGGGTGGCATGTTTCAACAGTTGGTTAAGAAATAACAACCCACCTCTCCCTATACCTAAAGGCTCATTTCTGTCCTGTCCAAAAACCCACTCTAACCCTACCACTAATATTCAAAAGGGTTCAGTATCCAAATGAAAATGCTACCAGGAGAATGACTCTCTTCTCCTGGTGAACTGGCCCAGTCTGGTAAACTGGCCCAGTCTCTATCTCTTTTCCATCAATTCTTTGCTTTAGTTTCTGATTCGCCAAAGAGAGTATGGTCGAATTACCCCCTTCTGCAGAACCACCTTGTACAGCCTTGAGCACTTTTTTTAGGATAATATTTTGCAATAGTCATCAAAAGTCTCTTCAACTCTCCCAAGGGCTCCTGGAAACTTTCTTTTACGGTGCCAGTCATTCTTCCCTGTTTAATGACACTAGAAAGATGACTTCCAGGCAGCTCTAGGATCCTTGACTCTTGGTTGGATTACCACTGTGACGAGGGGGCTTATGGACTCTTGACTCTTGGATCTAACCACTGAGATGGAGATGACTCCAAGCCTCTCTTGGTATCACTACTGTGACGAGGGAGATCACTCTTCCTGGGTTTCCCTTTACTCCTGTTAGGTGACATGACTGGATCCCTGGTTTTTCCTGGGGTGATGGGGTAACTAGAGTTGTTTCAGGGCCTCTTGCTCCCCGCTTCGTCCTTGTGGTTCCGCTAAAACTTGGGCCTCACTGCTCCGGTGCAGTTGCAGGACCACACGGTCCACCTCTGAGGCCATGCCACCACTTGCTGCTTTCTTACTCTTCCACAGGTCAGGAGCTTGGCTTTCCGCACAGCACTCTGCTGACCACCCTTGGATTTCCCGCCACTGGGGATCCATGTTCTTGCAGCTTCGTGTTCCTGGGTTATAACTCCCTGGGCTGGCTTCATGCTGGTTGCTCTATTTCCCAGTCCTTTCTTGCTCGTCATTCCCTGTGGCTGGATCCTCCCCAACGTCATTCTACAGTCACATATATTTTAGATTTGTATTTTTTATTTATTTTTTACAAAGTAGTACCAATAGCTGTGGCAATGACTTCAGCCAGGAAGATGAGTTTAAAGTGCTTAAGTGCCAGGCTGGTTAATTGGCAAAGCTGCATTTTTGGCTTGGTTTGCTCCTGGCCATCCGTTATCGCACTGCGCGCTTTAGACCTAAACTAGACGTTCTGAAACTGATGATCCATCTTACCTCTACTTGGGGCCCTTCGTCCATCTCCCCTCCCACAAATACCCCTCCCCTTGTCCGATTCGCATGACCCCTGGCTTCCTTTGTCCTCACTTCCCCATTGGTTCCTTTGATCACCTGCTTTCTTGGGGCAGTTTCCAGCGGGTTGCGCCACAGCAGTGGGAGATGTCTGGCCTGCATGGGGTGTTATTGGGTGCTGGTGGTGCCTGGTACATGCAACAAGGCACACGTGCTGTCGGTGTGGTCCTACCAACTCCCTCACCCCACCTCTGGGGGAACGACTGACCCTAGGGACCACCCTGGTATGGACAGTTAAATCCCGACTTCCATCTAGGCTTACTGACAGTCGCACAAGTATGCATCACGTTCTTCCAACACTCTGACTTTTAGCCCTACAGATAGGCAGCCTCCCTGCCGCCTCCCCTCCCGAAAAACAAATGCTATCTGAGAAAATGGGGAGTAAAAATACTCCCAACACAAAATGGGGGTACTATGGCACTCCAGGTAGAGGGGGGCGAGGACCATGCCGCAAATGGTTCTGGCATAGCGGCCCACTTCCCTGCACCAGTATGAGGGGACCTGCAGGCCCGAAGAAGCGCGCTTAGGGTTCAGTAATACACGTCCAACCTGCCACAGTACTGTAGATGGTCGAGTGGCGCATTGGTTGCTGCCATGTGGTGACTGACACTGGAACACCTGCTCTGCTCTGCTCTATCAGCCAATTGAAGGGAAGTATATGTTTTGTATGACCATGCTGTGGATTGAAAGGAAAGTTTAGACCCTGTCTGCTTGTCAACATGCTCGTAGGTGTGAGGTTCGTTTGTAATTTTTGTTTTCTCTTAACCCATGACCAAACTAGCAATTCTTGGAAACCACAGTTGACTGGCTTTTTTTTTCTCTTCTTAATTGGGTTCTTTTGTGGTTTTCTTGGGCAGACAGCAGATGTTTTTGAATAGTCTCTGAAGTTTCACAAGCCCACAGTTGTACTGCCTACAGAGTCCCATGTTCTCCCAATTAATGGCCAGGACTGGGCGGAAAGATTACTTCTGTTATGTGGAGGAAAATCGAGTTCCATGAATTCTTGACAAAACCCGCTCTCTCCCCACTAACACTTTTCCAAAAAGAGAGCCTGAAAATTGTCTTGTAAGACGTTGTCCTTGCTCCTGGACTGATGCTCCTCCTTGCTGGCTGTGATCCGATGGGAATCACACTACACCTGTGGGATGGGGTCTGGTGTAACCCACCTGCTGGGCGTTGGGGAGTTGTTTTGTAGAGTCTGGTTTGTCGGAAAAGAATCCAGGGATCAAGCTGTTGAATCTCCATGAGCTGAACCCCTCAGCTGTGGTCCTGGGGTCCCTTTGCTTTACAAATTGCGGTGGAAATTCCTTCTCGGGCACGGCTTGGCAACAGGAATTTCTATCTAGGCTGGCCAGGTTTGCAAGCAGGGTGGCCCAATTCCCTGTGGGTGTAGGAGTAGCCTAAACACAGCGCTGGCATAAGGCTGGATTGTCCCAGATCCGTGATTGCAGTAAGAAATGTCTTCTCTGCCACCCCCCCCTCTCTCCAATCGATTGGGAAGAGCACCCTTCAATTTGTTGTGCGTTGGATGAAAAGGTTCAGAAGCCTTGATTCAACCCAGGTCTTTGGACCAGGCATGGCGCCGCGTGCATGCAAGACTACTTTAAAGGATAGTTCCATGACTTTTTATTTATTGTCCCTATGGTTCGGCCATGTGTTTTTAAGCATAACTCAGTAGATCGTAGAAAACTTTCCTATGGACCTTACCCGACTTTTCGTCAACGCACTCGAAATCAGCCGCCATTTTCTGATAATCCTATCATTTCCCCCCATCGCCCTGGCTCACCTGCTTTTGCGGCACTAAATCAAATCCCCCGCCCCTGAAACAGACTTTATCAAAACATTCATATTCCCCGCCTCTATCCGTGACGTGACTGAGCTGCGTAGGCAAACGCGCCCAGGCGTCTTCTACGCGGCTCCACACAGAACCCGGAAATCAACACAGATGAGCTCACACAACACAGCGCGCCACAATTGGGAATATGAAACTGTACTTTTAAATTAAACCGCAAGATTGTAAATTTGGTAAAGTACATTTATTTGACATCAAATGTTTTGAGAATATTCAGCGATTTGCATTTTTCTTTGCTCACGTTCCAAAAAGTTTGTTTTGAGGCACACGATGTTCCTTTGCTGTACACAGGGTCTTAGATCATCTCACAATACAGCGCCATAATTCGGAATATGAAACTGTGGTTTAAAAGCAAACGGCAAGATTGTACATTTGGCAAAGTACATTTATTTGACATCAAATGTTTTGAGAATATTCAGCGATTTGCATTTTTCTTTGCTCTCGATCCAAAATAGTTCGTCTTGAGGCAAGCGATGTTCGTGTGCAGTACACAGGGTGTTGGTTTACGATAAAATAAGCTCTTCGGTGGCACTGATAATAGCATGGCTGTTCCAACAACGAGGCACTAGGCCACCACAACTGTCTGTATGTTGCATCTAGCCGTTAGTACCGCGTAAGGGCTTACTTGTACTTGGCGATCGTCCCATAAAATGGTCAGGGTGGTAACGTTGTTCACGCGGAGAAGCAACTGGCGGTTATAAAAGCCATCTGCCGGTGTCTGGTACTCGTGACACATACAATAATGAAGGATGTACCTGTTTTAAAAACATAAAAAATGAAATTAGTCTCACCATCAGATCTTTATTAAAATTATTCATTTTATATATTGGGTCGGGAAATTATTTCATAGCTAGGACAGTGCAACTGGGTATTATACGTCAAGGGGGGGCTGTAGGATACTGAGACAGTCCCCCAGTGCAGGGGTTGACAGGGAGGCAGTGCAGGTGGAGAGTGGAAGGGCCCAGGACCGAGGTCGCAGACAGTGGACCAGTTGTAGCAGGGGAGAGGGAGAGAGAAAGCAGAAGCAAAGAGGAAGGTTTTGAGGTGCTTCCGTAAAAGGAGATGGTTCTCCTCAAGATAGTGCGCGGTACAAAACAATATGCCACATAGAACGAACAAGTACAACTTAACCCGTCTTTAAAGCTACTGTATAGTAATTAAATTGCGGTATAAACTCATCTAAAGAGTTACTTACATTATATTTGCATTTTCCATTGTGTCTGTGCGTAGGGCAGCCCCGAAATACCACTCCTTCTATGCCGACGTTATTTCTTCTAATGAACGAACATTAAATGGCTTTCGTTTCTGAAATTATATTCATTATCGTTTCTTAGGTTATTGCCCCACACCCCCAAAAAGAAGTCTTTCGGGATGGTCCCGGCCTGTCAAGGTCAAATAACAATAGAACCTTATACTGAGTCGTGGGCCATTCTGGCACCCGAGCAAAAAATGAAAGCAGCTGACCTTCACTTTGAACGAGCACACATTCCTAGTTAGCTACATTCAGTGTAAGGCCATCTCACAGGACTTGAAATTTACACTCCATCTTTGCATTTTGTCTGCGTGCATTTGCAGCCCCAGAGAACCATAAACACGGAGAAATTCTATATTTTTTGAAAAATGATTTATATTACTGTTTGGTTTAATTTAATGCGCAAATGAACAAGGTTGGATAGACACATTGCATGTACACTGAGCAATCACTTTTATTTACACAATACATAGTTACACATATTCAATGGGCCTGCAACATGAGGAGACTCCAGAGCAAAGTCACAGGTGACACCCGGGTGGTTCGCACAACTGCACGGTGAAGGGAGGGGCAACGGTGGAGAGACACATTGCATGTACACTGAGCAATCACTTTTATTTACACATTACATAGATACACATATTCAATGGGCCTGCGACATGAGGAGACTCGAGAGAACAGACAATCAAATTACAATCATTTAAACCGTGATGTGTATTTCTCAATGAGCTCTTCTTTAGGTGGACATGGAACAGAGGCAATGTTGGGTGGCAATGCAGTTGTCCCCTGCACAGGTTCGTTCACAACTCCATGAATGTGCCTATCTAGGACATCAACAATAAGTCTCTCAATAAAGTCATATTGCATATCCTCAAACACTGGTTTGATAACCCATTGTTTACTTCTTTTAGTGAAGGCCTTATTGTAGCGAAGCGTCCCTAAAGTTCCAGTCGTCCTACTTTGTTGACGGCCAACATTATGGTTATGTGCCAAGACCGCTAGAAGAGTCCGATTTATCATGCCCTCCATGCCAAAATGCAATCGTTTTGGCCTGTACTTTAGGCACATATTGTGGAACACCTCCAAATCTCCTGTGTGGCAGAATTCCGTGAGTCCCCTCAAATCTCTTGTTATAGTTTTATCAAATACAATCTTTTCAATGGCTTTGTGAGTGGGAGATGAAGGAATCAACCACTTCTTTTTCCGTGCCTCCTCTGTGGACAAATGGCCATGTTCACAATTGTGGAAATGTTGGTTTGTGTTCCAGCGGTGAACGTTGCTACAGTGTAGCATTACTGACCGCCATTTTTCCAGTAGAATTTCCAACGACCCTCCACATGTTTTTGAGCTCCACCAAAGATGGTTGCTGATTGACTTGGACCACTGTGAAATACCTTGCATATCTTTTTTTTTACCAGCAACCAACATTTTTTTATTGATTGTTTTTGCAAGATGCCAAACGTCAAATTGGTGATTTATATTTTTGTACTCTTCTCTCATTGTCTTGGCAATTGAAACGTGTCTGTCCGTGGCTATCAGGTCGATCACCATTCCCCGCGATTGTAGTTCTTGCAATGATGCTACAAAGCCAACTTTCTCCATGGCCACTGAGGATGTACTTTGTGACACCTGCACGACCACCGAACTCACAATTTTCTTACTTTCCATGTCCTGAAAGTGGTAGGTGCAGTACTTGGCTGAAAATCCTAGGCTGTCGCACTGTCCATCACCGGCTAGCCTGAACCGCTTGCCCGCGAATGTACTATCAATATCATTTTTCTCCAAGCTTCGCTAATGGCTGGAAATAGATAATCGGTTTGGTATTTGTAGAACTGAGTTTTCGCAATGAAATGGATTCCCACAAACTGAAAGAAAGACTCTAACTTTTTAAAACTTGAACCACTAAAAAGTGCAGCCGCTGCACAAAGTAGATTGCCTGCTGGCAGTTGCCCCAGCATGGGTTGTGCAGGCCATGAGAAAGGATGATATTTTGTACAGGTGGCATGTATTTTAAGGTTAGTGCCTCGAATTGCACGAGTCACATTAATCAATGGCTCCCCACATACTTCCCCACCAACCGAATGCCCACATTTCATCCGAATAATAATATCAAACAACTATCGAATACAATGAATTTGGCCTCTTTCCTTATACTGTCACTCTGCATCCCAGCTGGTTCGGCCTGTAACGTTGAGGACATGTCACTCACATGAAAGGTAGAATCTCTGATATCGTCTTCCGCTATGTTCAGTGATATTGATGGTGTTTCATTGTCGTCCACTTCATTCTCTTCCATTGCAACATCTGTTCCTTCTCCGGCGATGGGTGAATAAAACAATTTCTTCAACTTTCTCGCGGTCTTAGTTTTTGCGGGTGTGGATTCTGTGAATTGATCTCCGACTGCATCCGAACTACCAGGAGGACATTCACTATCAATGGCTGGATGTGGTATAGCTCCATTGTCAATCACTTCATATTCTTCCCATTGGCACGATGCATCTCCAGTCTCAAGTCCCTGCCAAAAGGTTTGACAAGCAACATCTCTCGTTCGCTTCACTGTCTGTGTAGATCTAGTTCGTACACCCACTCGCAACTAGAGGACAGATTGGAAAAGGGATGTTCAGTTTAAACACAACTTACAGTATTGAACTATTAACAGTGAAAAACAACATAATATAGTGACCAGGACACTAACCTTCTTTTGCTTTCTTTTCTTTGAAACTTTCTTGCCTCGAACTTCAACATCGGGACGCTGTTGCTCCGACTCGTGTGTGCATGTCTCCACTTCCTCTTGCGCTGCAACGACTATATTTTCATGATAAGCACATCCATCACGCACTGACGCTCCATCGACTCCCTGAAACATACTACTTTCATTAGTATGTATAATAATATTGAAAACACAAAATGTACTTGGGGACCAATACCCACGTAGATCTCAATAGCAAAACACGAATGAACGCTTTGTGTAGAACATTCAAATGACAATTATTCACGCATTGTTGATCTAGTTAGATGGAACTGTCAAGATCCATACCTCGGGCTCCTCATAGACTTCCATTGATGATATTATTGAAGATGATGCTTCAGTAACTCCCTGAAACACAGTAATTGCATTAGTATGGTTTTCTATTTTGTTAAAAAGAACATACACTTTGTGCAGGCGTCAACGGCTCATCTAAATAGACCTGCACAAATGATCAGTTGTCTAAAATAAATAATGGATATCTAAATATGATTCGATTTGCTCGATCGTTGGAAGTGTCACCACCCAGAGATCTGCATCAACTACTAGGGGTGATGTTCTTGTAGAAGAAGCTCCGTCATCTCCCTGAAACATAGTACTTGCGTTAATAAAGAAGGAAGTATAGCGGATGTAATCACGTCATATGATTTCGCTTGATCGAACTGTCAGTATCCATACCTCGAAATGCATAAGAACATCAAGGGACGATGTAACTGCGGTGCACACTTCTGCAAGCTGTTGCGCCGACCCATAACTCCATGCTCCCCCTTCTTCTTGGACTAATGCTCCATCGACTCCCTGAAACATAGGACTTTCATTAGTAATGAACACAATATTGAAAAAAGAAGACACATAGGAGGGCGACGACAGAAGGACATATCAATGGCTAAAAACGAAGGAAACATTGTGTGTAACAATCACGCTACAAGAATGCAAGATCTGATGATCTCCATCGATGGAACTGTCCGGAAACGTACCTCGAGCATCTGAGTGACATCAACGGTTTTCGTCAATGTGTTGGACTCCTCAGCATCTCCCTGAAAGACACTACTTGCATTATTTTGGATAACAATAATTATAACTGAAAACAAAGACTAGAGGACGAGTACAAGGGTGTACCATTAGGTAAAATAATCACACGATAAATTAAAACTATTGATTTACATGCCTAAAACAAGTCAGTGGCAGAATAGCTAAGTAAGATTACCCGATAGGCGCTTGAAGTGGCTGATGACTGCAATAACGACACGGATGGAGAATCTTCCGCCTTCATATTGAGTGGATACATAAATGGGGAAATTATTGTTAGCTAATGCTACACACTACCGCAAGGCCGAGAGATAAATACGTAAACTTGACTCACCAGTGGAGGGATGTGGACGAAAAGAGTGGGAATAGCGGTTGAGAGCAATTTTCGCCTCGCTCGCGGTGTTCTTCTTTATTAGCATTGATGTGGAGTACATGTCTGAGCTAAAGTGCCTGCTGCAGATGCGGTATCGATCACCCCTCATGTCCGCAAAGACTTCTAGGACTCTACTTTCAAGCTCAGACGGTGGATATCCGCAATATCGGACCCATTCTCTTATCTGATCTATTGTCTTAGGGAAAACATGCATTATAGTACCTTCAGATTTACTATGAGTCTTCGAAGGGCAACCGCCAATGGAACAGGCAGGCATTGTGGAAAGTTCTGAAAAGTAAAGATCAACAATTCTCTATGAATACCAATATGTTAAAAAATAAAATGACACATAAAAGGTTCAATGCAAGGTTCGTTTTGGTTCTTGGAACTATACACGTTATTCACATGCGGATAAGTATTTGAATACCTTTAAAAAAAAAAATAGAAAAATGATTTCACTAAACTCAGAACATGTGACTAGTTCCTTGCATGTACTGTCTTGAACGAAAAGAAATTGGACGCAAAATGATTATGGTACATGGCCTTACCTTAACGAACAAACAGTTAGATGCAGGGATCGGAGTAGTTTCTTGTCGTAGAACAGGGAGCAGTTCACAGGTTGCACTGACGAGTTTCCTCGAAGTGGTCACGGAAGTTCACAGAGACGAAGAGCAGATAACCAGCACCTTCACGGGTTGACTAGCAAAGCGCAAAGAAGTTCTCATTAGAAATATGAAGGGGGTTATAAAGAATTCGAAACAGGGGTCTGTTTGTGAATGAATGACGTGTATATGTCGTGGCATTATGTGGTGTGAAGGGGGATGCTTGGCAGGAGACACGGGGTCTGGAGGTAGACATGGGAACAACAACCCATGCTCTATAGACCACTTTGAAGTGTACATGGTCTTTGGCACCTCTTGGCCTTTATCGCTCCCTGACAGCTCCACTTGGCAGCACAAGTACCCCGGTGCGAACTGCCTTTGATAGGGCGGGGGGGTGGATTAGGGCGGTGGTCGTGCAGACAAGAGTCGTTTGCCGCAGGGCCTCACCAAGGAGTGGCCATCTAACTGCATGTAAGAGGCAGGCTGCAGGATCTAGTACATGGAAGGCAGGGGGGTGAGTTTATAAATACCTCACCCTCCCAGGAGAATATATGGGTGCAGTTCACCCTGGAGACCCTGGATGCCTAGGCAGTTAGTCAGCAGCAGGCTGGCCTGTGGTGGCAAGGCGGCACGGGCCAGAGGGGGTCATCTCTGTACCCGGTGCCCAAAAGGATGATTTATTATGATCAACCATATTGATTATTTACCTATAACCATGTTTTGTATCAATAAAATCCAACGGCCTTCCTTTTATTGCCAACGCTTGAACAAAGGGGTGTGGTAAGTATTTTTGGGGGAGGAGGCAAGGCCGGGAGGCTTGATGCCAACCCACAAAATAACATATGTATGTCTGCTGCATATTGGTTCAACGGTTATGTGGATTGAAGGTGGGCGGCCAGCGTGAGGGAGAATGCTGGCCGGAGACATGTGGTGTGACAAGACAAGGCACAGGAAGACTATTCAATGGAGACACACTAGATTCATTTAAAAAATCAAAACCACCATTGTTAAAATATATGTTGGGTTTTATTTTAGATCTTAATTTCAATTGAACATCAACAATAACATTACACATTGTAAAGTTCCGGTTGCAGCACATCCAGGGAAAATCCGCGGTATTGTCCACTGTCGCTGGGGAAATGTTGTCTAATGGCAAGTACCGCACAGGCAGGTATTACTCTCCGAACGCGGTGTCCGAGCCTCCCGTGAAGCCACCAAGTGAAGCAACGATAGGCCACCAGCCTGTACCACCTGTGAAAACGAAAGATGCAAACTGTATTAAAATGACAAAACTTTCTTATCACTGTCGCTTCAGGTAAAAAATGTCATTCTGCTTTGAAAAAAATTCTATCTAGAAAATGCACAATATGGAACCAATTTACATGCATTCGAATGATATGTAGATGTCATTTTATATGTGGGAGACGACCATGACATAGTAGTGGCATCACTGACATCAAAACCAGAGTATACTTACTCGTTACTCGGATTACGCGGACGAACAGTGCCGCGAAGTTCGTGCATAAGCACCATCATCATCCTCAACATGGTCCGTGAGAGGCAGGCTTCCCTGAACTCTGGCAGCTCGGTGATGCATTGCGGACTTGGCTCGCCTTCCGAAATGTAGGCCAAGCACCCGGAATTTTCACGGCAGCAGCAGTTCTCCTCCTCAGTTGGCATTAGCTCGCACCGATTGCACGTGCACCAGGTGGAGACGCCGTCCATGCGACATGGTCCAGGCTCTTCATCCGTTGACTGGTCCTCCCAACTGCCGTCCGAATCCCCATCGTTTTCGCGTGCTTGCCTTTCCAGTAGTTCTTGCTCGGTGTACTCGGGCTCGTACATATACGGCATTATTGTGGCCATTGTGTGGTAAAGAAAGTAAAATAATTTACAGAGATGGTACAGGTGTTCACAAGGCCTAGAAGCGGCGAAGGTAGCTGACCAGAGCACAAACGAGTCACAGAATACTCAAAGTAACACAGAGAGAGTAATGGAATCGAAAATCTGCTGCTGTGCGTTGTGAAACGGTGTGTTTATACTTATTGAGGAAAGAGGCGTCCTGCCATTTCCATGGCGACACTTCATTAGCTGAGGCGCAGCGATTGTTGACACGAAACGTGCTTTGGCGTTGGGAAATGGGCGGTACGCGTCTGCTGATGTCAGGCTCAGGGGCGGGGGATTTGATTTAGTGCCGCAAAAGCAGGTGAGCCAGGGCGATGGGGGGAAATGATAGGATTATCAGAAAATGGCTGCTGATTTCGAATGCGTTAATGGACGAAAAGTCGGGTAAGGTCCATAGGAAAGTTTTCTACGATCAACCGAGTTATGCTTAAAAACACATGGCCGAACCGTAGGGACAATAAAAAAAAGGTCCCGGAACTATCCTTTAATGTCAATCTACACTAACCGATTAGCCATTCCCAAAAGCCTAAGGGTCCGTGCAGGTTGCTCAAGCTTCCCAGTCATTGCAGCCACGAACTGGAACATGCCCCCCACCCCACACACTCGGAAGCATTGAGTCCCACACAGCCTTCAGAAAAGCAATCAAAACAATGCTGTGTGTGTAAACTCTATGGTGCCAACCTACCAGCACTTCATCTGCATCTGCACTGTGCTTGTCTAATGTATCGCTATACAGTGCAATAATCAAGTATCTCCTGTATGTTTTCCATGATTGCACTTCTACCTTGTAAGGCACATGCCATGTGTAACCTATGCATTGCATCTCATTTCATGTAACTAAGACACCTTCTTGAAACAGCGCCTCGATGCCCCCGGGATGTTGGGCGCTTTACAAATACAAAAATAAATAAAAATGTCTGCTCGGGTTACTTGCTAGGTTTATATTCGGCAAAATACACTTATATATTTTTTTTTTTATTTTTAGGTTTAAAAGGTGTGCACCTTTTTTATTCTTTGCCCGCAACATTCTCTTGGGCTATTTTTCAGGTCTTCATGATTAATCTTCTGAGAGGTAACTGTTTATTGGAAGGGGGGAGTGGGGCAGGGGGTTGGTAACAATAGTCCCACTCGATGCCGCTCCCAGCCCAGTACTTTTTGCATCCCATGGTATACTTCAATTTCCAGAACTTTACACTCAGGAAGACCCACAATACACCTGATCTATTCTGTTTGCTTACAGACTGTTAGAGTAATTCACAGTATGAGGTTCTCGTGCGAGTACTTGGTTTCTCATCCCCTAGTTTTTTCCTGGACTTCACTCTAGTGCCCTTTCTGGACGAAACAAGTTGGGGCCTGTGACACTTCCTGCTTCATTCTTCCCACATTTCCCAAGGCCAGTTTGTTAGATCCAACAGGGGTGAGTGACACTTAGCCTGCCCAATGTATGT
Organism: Ambystoma mexicanum; assembly: GCF_040938575.1. Lineage (NCBI taxonomy): Eukaryota > Metazoa > Chordata > Amphibia > Caudata > Ambystomatidae > Ambystoma > Ambystoma mexicanum. The sequence continues at coordinate 1,108,059,060 of NC_090941.1, forward strand.
GTATCCAGAGCGCAGTGGGAGAGTGGAGCTTTCTCCAGAAGGACCAGAGTTCTAGCCTGAGAACCCTGGCCCAACTAATACACTCACTGCACGTGATCCGTGGCTATGCCCAGTGCCCACATTGATCCCTGGCCAAGAACTAGGACGGGAGCTTGGATGGTTGGTATCCCTAGGAAGTAGACGGAGACCAAGTTCAGGGACTGCCTTTACCTCCCTGACCCCGCCCCCCGTTAGTGGGCCACAGCCCACCAGCCTGGTGTCTCTTCATGAAGACTGGTTGTTGCGGCCCATGGCATACTAGTTTACAGCTGATCCACCGGATGAGTGTAATATCCCTTTGGTCATATTGGAGGTGGTGGTGGTTGTGTGTTTGGGAGAAATCCGTTCCGGAAGCAGGAGTTGCTTGGCCTTTTGGAGGGAAGATCGAGTTCCAGGCTCTCTTGGTCCGAGTCCGAAGACTGGAGCCTTGTAGCTAAGTTGATGGGTTTGTATGTATAATGGTGGAGGACGTTATGCTGGGCGGGTGATGGGACAAACTGGCAGGTGCAAGTCGTGGGGAGATTTCCTTTGTGTAACAGGCAGGTGGTGGCTTGAATGGGTGCAGAAAGGATTTTGTGCTTGGAAGATGAGAACAGTAGATGTGGCGGGTAAAGGAAGTCCGGTGGACGTATGTTGGTTAGTGGGTCTGGATGGTGGTGCATGTATGTTGGGTAGTGGGTCTGGATGGTGGATGTATGTTAGGCAGTGCGTCTGGATGGCGGTGCATGTATGTTGGGTAGTGTCTGGATGGTGGATGTATTTTAGGCAGTGGGTCTGGATGGGTAGTGGGTAGTGGGTCTGGATGGTGGTGCATGTATGTTGGGTAGTGGGTCTGGATGGTGGTGCATGTATGTTGGGTAGTGGGTCTGGATGGCGGTGCATGTATGTTGGGTAGTGTCTGGATGGCAGTGCATGTATGTTGGGTAGTGGGTCTGGATGGTGATGCATGTATGTTGGGCAGTGGGTCCACGCACGCCAGGTTGCTCCTATGAGGTCCGGTGGGTGTACAGCCTGGTAATTCCCAGCTGCCAGCGGTGATGCTAATGGGGCAGGGCTAATGCACACCCTCTCCAGGCGGGCATGCAGGAGAGTAGAGCCATGTATGTTGCCATGTATGCGGTGCATGTATGTTGGGTAGTGTCTGGATGGTGGATGTATGTTAGGCAGTGGGTCTGGATGGGTAGTTGGGTAGTGGGTCTGGATGGTGGTGCATGTATGTTGGGTAGTGGGTCTGGATGGTGGTGCATGTATGTTGGGTAGTGGGTCTGGATGGTGCATGTATGTTGGGTAGTGTGTCTGGATGGTGGTGCATGTATGTTGGGTAGTGTCTGGATGGTGGATGTATGTTTGGTAGTGTCTGGATGGTGGTGCATGTATCTTGGGTAGTGTCTGGATGGTGCATGTATCTTGGGTAGTGGGTCTGGATGGTGGATGTATCTTGGGTAGTGGGATGGTGGTGCATGTATGTTGTGTAGTGGGTCTGGATGGTGGTGCATGTATGTTGGGTAGTGGGTCTGGATGGTGATGCATGTATGTTGGGTAGTGGGTCCACGCACGCCAGGTTGCCCCTATGAGGTCCGGTGGGTGTACAGCCTGGTAATTCCCAGCTGCCAGCGGTGATGCTAATGGGGCAGGGCTAAGGCACACCCTCTCCAGGCGGGCATGCAGGAGAGTAGTGCCACCCATTAACCAATGGGTAGTGTAGTGCACCTGGGTGGTAATGTAGTGCATTTCGAAGTGTGAAGCATTAAATGTGCCCACCCCCTCCTCCCCCAAGATCAAAGTGCATGCCACAATGATATGGACAGCGTGCGGCCGTGCCAGAGCATTATGTTGTAGATCATGTATAGCAATTTGGGTACTACCACCATTTTGTTAGGGACATCGTCCCTGCCAGCAGCATTGGTATATGACTCCATCTTCGAAGTCTAGCTTTCATGTCGCACAAGCACACCTCGCAGTTCAATTCCCTAGTGAGGCCAGGTTTCTGCGCTACCACAATACCCAGATAACCCAGATATCGTATAGGTTGTGCTGCCCATTTAAGCCCCGTCGTGCGAGTGGGTTCTGCTGCGCTGGCAGTCAGGAATATTTCTTCAGTGTAAGCCCAAGCGTGCACCAACCCCAACACTGTCATTAAACCAGTCAAGGTCTTGTCGGGACCTCTAACATACAGTAGGTTATCATTGGGATACAATATGACATCCACCTGTCCTCTTATCCATATACCAGCACGGCAATGCTTGGCGTGTGTTTTGTCTGCCAGTGGCGCAAGAATTAGCGCAAATAACCGCGGGCCAACTGGCACCCCTGCCTAGTCGCCCCCCAACTGCCGAACCTTGGCGTCACAACCATTAACATGTACCAGGAGATTAATTTGACAGCCTATGGAAGGGGAACGGCCACGACTTTTTGCATGTCCGAAGCTTGCTACATCCGGTGCTTCTGAAGGAGTTTGGGCTCTGACATTGTAAAGTCGTCGGAGGTTCAGCGCTGTCTACCGGCCGAGTAGGAATCCTGACTTGGGAGGATAGCTCAGGGACAACATGCTCAGCTTGGAAGCGAGGACCCGGAGCAACACAGGTTCGATCCCCGGTCCGCGTTTAGGAACCTCCGGGTATATCAGGATGAACCATATGGTGTATGAAGGGGAGAGCATCTAATCACCACATTTAGCATCTGTATTTGAGAGACAGCAGCCTGTAGGATCCGCAGCCCTCAGCCAGCCTTATCAGGATTAAGTAGGAGAATTATAATGGTTTCACACAGTATCAGGCAGAATCCCTCTTACCTCTTACAAGTCTCCAAAGTCTACCAAATACGGGGACAACACGTCTGAGTGTTCTTTGTAAAACTCTGCTCCCAACCCATCCGAGCCGCGAGCCTTACCCTGAGACAAATCCACTATAGCTGCACAAATCTCTTCAAGCGTTCCGAGGAGGCTCAGCGCAACAGGCGTGTCCCGGGAGAGCTGAGTAGTTGGTATCCCATTCAGATACTCGGGCGTGTCCCGGGAGAGCTGAGTAGTTGGTATCCCATTCAGATACTCGGGCGTGTCCCGGGAGAGCTGAGTAGTTGGTATCCCATTCAGATACTCGGGCGTGTCCCGGGAGAGCTGAGTAGTTGGTATCCCATTCAGATACTCGGGCGTGTCCCGGGAGAGCTGAGTAGTTGGTATCCCATTCAGATACTCGGGCGTGTCCCGGGAGAGCTGAGTAGTTGGTATCCCATTCAGATACTCGGGCGTGTCCCGGGAGAGCTGAGTAGTTGGTATCCCATTCAGATACTCGGGCGTGTCCCGGGAGAGCTGAGTAGTTGGTATCCCATTCAGATACTCGGGCGTGTCCCGGGAGAGCTGAGTAGTTGGTATCCCATTCAGATACTCGGGCGTGTCCCGGGAGAGCTGAGTAGTTGGTATCCCATTCAGATACTCAGGCGTGTCCCGGGAGAGCTGAGTAGTTGGTATCCCATTCAGATACTCAGGCGTGTCCCGGGAGAGCTGAGTAGTTGGTATCCCATTCAGATACTCAGGCGTGTCCCGGGAGAGCTGAGTAGTTGGTATCCCATTCAGATACTCAGGCGTGTCCCGGGAGAGCTGAGTAGTTGGTATCCCATTCAGATACTCAGGCGTGTCCCGGGAGAGCTGAGTAGTTGGTATCCCATTCAGATACTCAGGCGTGTCCCGGGAGAGCTGAGTAGTTGGTATTCGGGCGTGTCCCGGGAGAGCTGAGTAGTTGGTATTCGGGCGTGTCCCGGGAGAGCTGAGTAGTTGGTATCCAGATACTGTTCAGTTTCGCTCCGGGTAGTGCTCCCCTTGGGTTGACGAGGCCCAGTAAAAGTAATAAAAAAACCTTATTGATGTCTGCATCAGTAAGAACTGTCGCGCCACCAGGCGTCCTGATATAAGGTATATGTGCGCTCCGCGACACCGACTTGATCGGATAAGCCAGCGTCCAGCCAGCCTGCCTGGTTCCCGTCCCCCCCTCCCATATATTCTGGCCATCGACGGCCTGTGCATAAACCTAAACTCCTCTGTGCCAAGTCCCCACACGCTTCTAATGTGATGCATCTGAAGGTGCTGGCCCGCCGAGGGGGAATGCTCTCTATTGTCCTGAGCTCGGCTTCTTTCTCGGCTAAATGCTTTCTCGGGCATTCAGGGCCACAAATTCATCTGATAGGGCTTCTCCACGTACGTACACTTTAGCTGCCTGCCAGAAAGTCACCACTGATGGACAGATCTTACATTGCCAAAAATGGAAGTCACTTGATCGTGCAAGTTCAGAGCAAATGCAGTATCTGAAAGTGCAGGCAGTTTATGGGTGGCCGGGACACCCTATAGGCAGAGAAATGCAGCATCAAAAGCACCGGGGAGTGGTCCGAGAAGGTACGGGAGAACACTGCACCACCATGCTGAGCATCGAAGCGGAAACCAGCCATGTGCTGTAGTACATATCGTGCACAGAGGTGTAAAATGAATACTCCTGTCCTTATGCAGCGTCTGACCATAACATCCAGAAGACCCTGCGACTTCAAGCTGCGCAATATTTCCTGAGCTGCCATAGTCGGTGATCGAGACAAGGTGCCAGAGCGACCCAGTGCCGCATCTAATGTAGTATTAAGTCGGCCACCCACCACCATCTCCGCCATTTGGTATGAAGCGCACGTTGCAAATGCCGTGTCATGAAGTCTGGGTCATCCCTCCCCAGCCCCAACCTGGCTCCCTCACTGCTCCCCAAAGTGTGACAGTGCTTGTCCCCACCCTACCATTAACCAACCCCAACCTGAGCCTTTGCACTTGCAAGGGGATAACTGTTGCTCAGGGCCTGCGACTCCATGGCAATATATAATGGCAAACTATTGAAAAGCCAAGCTTATCAACACGAGCATTACCATGAACTCCTCTCACTCAGCCACAGTGTAACAAGTTAAACGTACATTTCAAGTAGAAGTAGAGCCTGCAGGGCGGGAGTCGCACATTGGGATGTGCGTCCGTATAAAGGATACTGCTTCAGCTGGGACTGTGAAGGTGCATGTTGTTGTATTGAAACTTGAGATGCGCCGGCATAGATGTTCCTTTCCTGCAATAGTTTCTTAACGCCAGCAAACGTGCGTCGCTCCTGTTGCACCGCTGCAGTGAATCTGGGTAGATCTGGATGACTTGAGACTCGTAGCAAAGCTCCTTCAGTTCCGGATCTGGTATCTATCCCTGTGGTTCATGATATGTGAGATAATGGGGGGGGGGGGGGCAGGGGAGCACTGGGATATAATTGGGGGAGGTGCGGGGGTAATCTTAGTCTTGGGCTGCTAGTGCCCAATGGGCACGTGCCACTGTGGTATTCGGAGATCCCTGTGTTGCCCTAAAGTGACTTGAACAGATCCTCCACCACTATTTCCATGTTGACCCAAAGGGCATCCTCCGGTAGCCCTGTGATATGCAGGTTATTCCTGCGGGATCTCGATGGCAGCATAGATAAGACGTCCCACTGAGTGAACATGAGACCCCTTCCCTAATCCTAAACACAGAGACCAAGACCAGAAATAAAAAAAATCACTCTGTGAATATGATGCATTAATGTCATATCGTATGTCCTGAAGAAAGCGGAGAGTGTTGCTATATCCGCTGAAACCGGTTGACACCATTTAGGTTCAGATGTGATGAGCTGATCCCCGAGACAGACGAGAACAGTAGTGAGCTCGGCATAAATTACATCATTTCTTTAGTGGAGTGTAAAAGTAAACCGACACTAAAGCAATCCACAAGGTAGATTATTTTAAATGTCGCTCAGAATGGAGCCATTTAGGGATTTGTAAGACAAACTATATGGAAGCAATAGAAATAAAGATGAAAAGTTTTCGACTTCCAAACAGTGTGCAGTATTTTTCGCATCTAGTGAAAGTAGTGAGATGGCGTAGGGTGAGCCTTTTGTCTATCGCCCACACTAGATTAAACGCTCTCTAGAGATAGATTATGTGGTTGAGGGATAGCCAGATCCTCTTTTAGGGACATTTAGTCATTGGCAGGGACAGAAGCATTAGGAATAACTTTGTAAAATAAATGGTTCTGTCTTTGTTTGTGTTCTACACCAACATGTGTGCCTACATCTGGTTGAGGCACCCTATGATTTGTCCCTCTGCTTTATGGTGGCATGCCGTTGTGGCATAGAGCGGGCCGGGGCAACCGGGGTGTGTTGGTATAAGAGATGGTACTAGTTTGGTTACATAATTCTTTGGGGGATACATGTTTGCCATCTAATTTCCAGCCGCTGTGAGACTGGTCACAATCTGCTCATGTGTGTTCCCTAATTTTAATGACCTGCTCCTCATTTGATCAACTGCATAAATTCAGCTTGGAAGGCTAGAGGAGGGGCTTGATTCAAGCGACCGCTTTGAAAGGTCCTTAAAATGAGCAGGGTATCCTTTGCTGGTCAGGTGGAGTAAAATGGGAGGAGAAAAACCAATATAAATATCTGGGTTATACCATCTATAACCACTTAAGGGGGAGCTTTTTGTATTGTTGCTGGGGAAAAAGTGGGACTTGCGCTGCCCGTTTGAGAAGCTTGGTCGGTTCTCCCTTATGCCTGCCCTCAAACATTAGAAGGCCAAGGGAAGACCTGCTGTTGTGCGTTATTGCGATTGTGCTGTGTCCTGATCTTCCCTCTGCGGCAAGGGGGCTATTGTAGTCTAGGACCTCCGCCCTCATGGAGCTTTCGCCTGCTGGCCACATGCGGGTTCCATGGTGGACAGTTGCTAGTGGGCTGGCTCTATGGCTGGCTTTATGTAATTGAATCGATCTACTGATCTTGCTTGCTGCATGCTGCCACATGACTTTTGTACTTGTCATAATTTGCGTGCAGTCTTTGGACATAAATATTCGCATCAATGGCAAAATGTGCAGGGTCCTATATGGTATTCGGTACTGGGGCATTGCTCTCTAGAATCCTACAATGGAGGGAATTATCTTTCTACCAAAAGATTCTCGATCGCTATTCACACTGGGGGAAGGGCGCTCAGCCACTCGGCCAATCAGGTGGCTGGAACAGCAGGCAAGAATACACCGTCCCCACCCACTGTTCCAGAGGACCTTTCCCAGCTGAGTTTTTATTTATTTTTTTGGGCCGGCTCTACCTATTGCCTCCATGGAGCGCGTGCCCCAGCCCCGATGCTCCTTTTGTCTGGCTGCCGCCATTTTAAAGAGAAATGGTCCCTTTTTGGAACATGTTTTCCATGGCTGCCATCATCTGAAAAGGGACGTAGTCCCTTTTCTATTTTAATGGTGGTGGCCATTTGTGCTTTTCCCTGGCAGGAGATGGGCTTGCCGTGAGGTAATATCCCATCTGATTGGGGAGAAAAAGAACCTATCCGCACCTCAGGAAATCTTTCCTGAACAGCTTTCGTCCATGGGCCCAAAGCTTGGGCTGGCAGGCTGTTAAAGATCAAGTGGGACCCCCCCCCCCCAGCCGGGCCATGAAAGATATATTCATACTTTTGAATTCTACTGTGAATGGGGATTTAACTCCCTGCCTTTGTTTGGGGTTTCCGAATGTCAGCAGTTATTGGATAAGATTGCTTGAGTAATGATGTTTTAATACATAATCCACAACAACTTGAAAGCTGTTTGGGAGTTGATTGGTGCATGACTGGTGAGGAAACGTACATTACATACGATGTTGAACTCTTTTGAGGAAATCGACGTTCTTGAGAATTGCGTAAAGACCGTTCCATGACTTTTTTTTTACGGAATAAAAGTTGTGAGGCTTGGGCTGAACCTATATCCTTTGTTGGATGTTTTGTGGGGGCTGCCGCCACGGGCAGCCCCCGAGACCACCGTTCTTCAGCCTGCCATCAATATTCAGTTTTGCTCAAGTCTGGTGTGTGCTTGCAGGCTCTGTCGGGAGGTGATTGGGCCTTGGGTACAGCCTGCAAGTGTCTGCTGATGAAACCGTAGTGCCCTAGTCTTGGAGTCTGACTGTGCCAGCTTCCGCAATGGTGCTGGCAATGACCTACTTAAGAGGTCGCTGTGCCTCTTCTCTGCCAGTCTGGTTGTTTGTGTGTGTGCTGTTGTAATTACTGCACCTACACGTGAATCTAGGAGCTTTCTGTGCCAGGCTGTTAGTGTGCTCATCACGTGTGTATCTTTGGTTCATGTGGGTTTTGGTGCAATTAACCCTGATGCGAGCGACTCTCCTGATACTTTCAGCACTGGTGAATGGGGCCAGGATAAACTGTTTGGCATTTGCTTAAAAGCCAATCTGAAGCCCAAAGCATTCCCCGAAGCTGTGACCTCATTTCATGAGGTTGTTTGTACAGCGTTCCTTCTGCTGTTGTCTGGGATTGTGCTGACGACTTGCCGTAGTGGGTGTGCATGTGGCACGCATGATGTCGCTATGCCTTGTGGTTCAAGCTGCGGCATGTACAATGTGTGGCACATTGCGTGTGGTACGTCCTGAGCTGTGTTCCGGTGGAGGGACATAACTGGGTGTAATGCATGCTGCACTGCTGTTACGCCCTGTGGCACTGCTTCGGTGCTTGCATGGAGTGGGCATGTGTGCTAGAGTTTTCACCATAACTGCTGGTCTGGTATGATTGGTGTGAAAAAAAAAAATATGGCTAACGACCCTCCCGGGAAAAGACCCAGGGCTATGCTGATGTTGGGGCTAGCTAGCCTTTTGGTTGTAGCCCCTGAGCTTCTACCCTGGTCTACAATACCCCCCCCACAGCAACGCATCTGTGACCCTGTACAGAAGAGCCATGTTGCAGAGGTTGACCCAGCATGGCTGCCGTTTTCTACTCCTCCCTTTCAGAGAGGGGTGGGTTACCCAAACCCACTGCACAGCCACGCCTTCTCTACCTCGTTTTACTGACCCCTCGTCCTCTCTCCGCTTACTTTTGTGGGTGCCTCTATTCCTGAGTGCAGCCTATAGATAATGGGACTGGCGCGCGATGCACCGCTGGTTTGTGTCGTGCTTCAGCCCTGCAGTCTGCTGGTCAGTCGTAAAGCTGGGCAGTTCTGTACCCAAGTAAGCAGGGCCACAAACGAGCTCTGTTCAATGTGAGACCGCGAGGAGTTGAGCAGGAAGCACTTGCCCAATGCCCTACACGGTCCCATGTCCTACTGGCTATACCACGGGTGTAAAATCAAGAGACAACCGATGACCGGGCAAGCAGCGGAGTTGTACCTGCGGTCCAATAAACTTCTTGGACTGAAGTCTACGTAGACCAGTTGGTGAACATGGATATGGGCGCAAGAAATGAGGCCATGATGGGTGCCTCCTTACAAACTCTTTGGGGGAACTCCAGGGAAATGGAAGACCTGTCTAATACATGGATTTGGGTCTGTATGTGGGGGAGGGGAGGGCTATGGGGGAATCTGCCTCCAAGCAATGCTTGAACCCCAAAGAATGGGAAAGGGGTTGCAGCCCGCTCAGAGTAAAACATAAGGGCTGTGGACTGGGTGAAGAGTAACTTTGACACAGATCCAAATCATTTCCTAACCAGGTTTGTATTTAGGTCTGTGAACATAGGATATTCTAAGTTGCAGATAAATTTAATTCGAAATTCACTGTGCCGCTTTGGGTTTTTGAAAGGTACTGAGTGTGAGCAGAGGACAGTCTTCTCTTTGGAGACTGGTGGTAGGAGGAGGCAGCTGGAGAACCGCGAAGTCCATGCCAGGCGACTGGTTCTCAAGATGTTATGGGAGATGTCTGTGCAGAGTTTGCAAGTCGGAAAGGGTAGGTGGAGGGAGTACTCATAATGCACCGGGATCACCGCTGGCAACCTGGTGCTTGTGTAGAAATCCTGCTTGTGAGAGGGACCTGGTGCGTCGGAGAACGTTCATTAGGACTATTTTTGTGGACTCTACACCATCCAGCTTTGAAGGCGACCAGGCGTTGCCCGCTGTTGAAACTCTCCCCAAAATCCAAGCTTTCCAGTTTTCCGGATTCTCTGGTAGGTCTGGAGAAGAGAAAGCAGGTGACTACAGGGAATCCTTTCACTAGCACCCCACCCAAGGTGGTGTGCGTGGTATCAAGTACACACTGGTAAGATGCTTGTATTCTACGTAACTTAACTGTTTTTTATGCACCCTGAGCCCGAACGCATGTGTAGGCGCCCCATTCCATTCACAGCCTTCTCCCATTCCTGTGAACGGGGGGGGGGGGGGGCGCAGGGAGAGGGAGGCAAATCTGATAATTTGATGGTATTGCTTCTAGGTTCTTGCTCGTGATCTAAAACGAGTTGTTGGGGCATAGTTCCAGTGGGGTCTCATTCCACAGTCCTGGCCCTCAGGCTGATGGAAGCCTTTAGCTAATTTTTGCTTCTTTATTCCGAGTCTAGATTTCAGTTTTCTTGTCTAGTAACTTGATTAGTCCGGTATATTTTATGGGTGCTTCAAGAGTACATACATTTGAAAGCGGTGTCCAAAGGGAAATGCCTAGTTCCTGAATTCCCTGTTTCCTACTAATTCCAGATTGTAGGTTGAGAGTAATCAAATACGGTAATCAAGGGTTCTCATTTGCTGGCGCCTGCAAGAGTTCCTTCCGTTTTGCTGGCTTTTCTAGAAAAGGGGCTGTTTCTGAGCATGCACGTTTTGTGGTGTACGCTCTGTTGGCACATTGGACAAGGAAAGATTTGAGCCGAATAAAACGATTTTGTATAAACAGGAGTTGGAGTTCGGAGGTGGTTCGGGGGTCGGGAGGTGCCGGCGCTTGGTGTTTTTTTTAGGGCCCTTGATTGGCCGTGTTTTCGGGTTTGCACCATGGCTGATTGTTTACTGCCTTCTAACATTTTTGAGATATCCTTGAATTTTGCCCTAAAGTCAGGTGCTCTTGTCTGCAACACCGTTTGCAGGCCGTTGCTGTGTAGATGTTCGGAATGGATGCTAATTCTGCCATTCAGGAATCCCATCAAACGTCGGGTACCCTACACCCATCGAGAGGTTTACTCTTTCTGAAAGAATCTGTCCCCCACCCCCTCCCCCACCATCATAAGCTGCCCACCATTCCAGTGGAAGTAGTGCTGCTTACGCTTATGGCCCATCCGTTTGAGGACGAAGAATTACGAATGTAAGTTTCGTGCTCCGGTGTGGCCTGAGACCGGACTGCCCATCATTGAAGGCGTAAGTGTTCTTGCTAGTCCCCAGCCAAAATACTAGAAGGTTGTCCTTCAGATGGAAAACTCATTCAAGTAAAGGTTTGCTTCTTCCAGGAAAGGCTTGATAATACCGTTTCAACGGTTGGTTCCATTTTTAGTTTGGAATGATGCAATGAAATTTGGGCCCCGCAACCTAGGGTAAATGTGTGAATTTGCTCATGAATCCCCGATGTTGGTCAGGAAAACTGCATATCTTCATGTTACTATGTTGATGTCTGCTCCCTACATTGCTTAAAATGTTAGTGGTTTTCGTTAAGTGGACATTCTGGGGATGTTCACATCTGTATGAATCGTGATCACTGATTGCATAGCTGCGATCTTGTGAATGAAAGAAGCTGAAGTCGGATATTTTCTCTGCTGCAAGGAAGTCTAATTATGATGGTCAATTTCTTGAATGGGACGAATACCTTGTTATGATCAGGGCCTTTGACTTTGTTGGTGTAGTACTCCCGTTGTTTAGCCGGATCTGTAGTATTTGGTTATTATATAGATCTAACTATCAATCTATGTTTTTTTGATTGTGACATTTCAATCATTTCAGTTTTTTTTTCTCTCTACCAATTTGGCTGCAGCAGAAACTACCTCTGCGCTTTAGCCGGGTGGTGACCGGGCACTGCATCTTACTTGGAGCTTGGGGATTCGCAACTTGATGCACGGGCCGGGTTCAGGTTGTACTACTTTTTTGGCCTTTAATGATGAAGGCTTAGGCTTTTTAAAAGATGTGGGTGCTACGTGAAGAGCCGCTTCCAACTCCGTGGAAAGGAAGTTGTGGCATAACCTCTGGGTGGTTGGGGTGTCCACTGACCATGGCAGGGCTTGGCTTAGTCGTGATCTCTCCCGTCACAACATTGAGGCTTTGCTGTACATTTTGGGGTGCCAATGTTGTCAGTGAAGATTTGTTTGGCCTAATAATTTGTGTGTGTGTGTTTTAAATTTCTTTGCAGACATTTCACATGGTCTAGAAACGATTGTATGCTCTTATTGCTGTCTCGCTCGTGCCACAGGTTAATCTCCAATTTATTTTCTCCAGTTTTTAGCGTCACATTTTTACCATTAATGAAGGAATTGTTACCTGGGGCTGGTAGGCGGATTTGGCGTGTTTGTAAATTAACTTCCCGGGTGGTGTAATGTCCTGTCAGTATTGACCACTTCAGTTTTTTTCAGGGTACAAGAGAAACCATCCTTTGTGCACTAATAACTAAACTATCCTAGATACTCTTATTCCAGCATTACAATATTTCAACAGTTTGTCACCCTAATGAGCCATCAGTCTACCTGCAAGCATTTTAGTTCTCAGATGTTGGTTCGAATTTTAGAATTTGAAGTAGTTGGTGGTTCTTTTATTAAAATGTGTTTGGTTTGTATCTTAAACCTTACTTTTCCGTTCTACTAAAATACATTTGTTTCGTCAATTAGTTCATTATTTTTCTTTTTTCCATCATTCCTGTTGGGTTTCTTTCTTGGTTGTGATGTTGGATGATGGTAGCAACCATTTTCCTATTGTTTCCCATTAGGATTTGGTTCCATCTTTCCTTTGTGGTCAGTTCTATTGTGGCGCTTTGGTATTTGCCACCATATATCAGACGTTTTTCGTTAAGCGCCTCGCATTCCATTAGGATGTGATGTATAACGTTTCGCTCTTCCCGGCAGTTCGACAAAATCTTCAATCTTTGTTATCCGCCTTGTTTTGGCTCCAGTTTCCCAGTACTTCTCTTGTAGGGAGGAGATTCAATCTCAGTCTTAAAAACTTATCTCGGATTCTTCTGTCCTGGTACAGGTTGAGGTAGTGTGGGAGTTGGTTAACCGCTCATGATTCACCTTTGAATTTTAAGTTAATTTTGTATCGATCTTTGAGCTCTTGTCTCAATCCAATCTAGACGCGCTATCTTTTTTTTTTTTTTTTGCCATCTGGGGCATTTGTATCAATGCCTCTAATGTAATATCTCTTTTCATGCATATCCTCCTGGTTGCTTCTTTCCATATGTTTAATACTAGGTCATTGACTTTATATTTTTATCTTCTCAGGAGGTCCAGGGCAGGAATCTTTTCTTCGCTGTGTACTTTCCTGAACAAATCTAATGTTTTCCATTCCACTATCGATTGCAGGAATTGAAGTCCCAATTCGTAGCGTATCCGAATCATTGGAGTTGCTTTCGGCAACCCTAATGTTTTCCGCCAGAATATCGCCTCTAGTTTTGTCCATATGGTTTGGTCCAGGTTAATCACTGTTTCTGCTCCATAGGTTCAAATCGCTGTCACCTTTTTGTTTATAGAATGTCAGTACTGCTCTAAGGGAACATTTTCCATATTTCCTATGTATCATGAGGCTCTGTCTTGCTAAGGCTTAGGTTTTTGATTTCAGATGTTGCGTCCATGGTTTTTCTGTTATTGATTGGTTGATCCAGTATTTGTATGTGGTAACCCGGATAAGTTTTTCCTTTTTCAGGAAATATGTATACTTATATTCTCCTTTTTTCTTTCTCTGTCAGCAGCATTGTTTTTTGTTTTCTTTGTTTATTAATAGTTCATTTTGTTCCATATATTCCTGCGTTTTATTCAGTGCCCTTTGGAGTCCGCCTGGAGTTTTGGCCAGCAAGATGTCATCTGCATATATTAAGCAAGGCACTATCGTGGCATTTAGTTTTGGTGGGTTTAGCCTTGGTTCGTTTATGGCTTTCTCAAAGTCTGATGTGAACAAACTAAACAACACGGCTGCCAAGGGGAAACCCTGTTTTAGTCCATGCCAAGTATTGATTAATTTTGTTACTACTCCATCTGCTGTCATTCTTACTTGGATTTTAGTATTTGTGTATAGTAGTTTAATGGGTTCCAGTATGTCACTCGGACATCCCCATTGTTCCAGTTTGGCCCATAGTAGGTCACGATTGACTGTCATAAGCCAGGCTGAGATCAACATAAGCTACATATATTTGTGTTTTTGTCTTCAGTGCTTCATGTTTCAGCATATTTAGGATTACCAAGTTTATGTTCGTACCGACATTACGGACAAATCCGGTCTGTCTCTCTGCCAAATGATTTTTTTGTTTAGACCATATATTGAGTTTTGTGAGTAGCAGATTGGCGAATATTTTTCCTAGTGGATCCAGAAGTGCTAGTGGCCGATAATTCATTGGTTCTTTGGTTGCGCCTTGTTTGTATATTGGAATCGAGTTTGCCAATTGCCAGGAATCCGGCAACTTTTTAGTGCGGTTGATGGGCAATATTCTGCGGAGAAATCATCGAGCTCAAGCTTCAGGATTCTTTTTTAGGGTAGCGTTTGACATGCCATCGGGTCCAGGTGCTCTTGATGCATTTAGCTTCTTAATTGTGTTGGTGATTTCTTCCATATTATAGTCCGCTTTCCAGCTCTTTTCGCATGGTAAGCAGTTCTTGTTGGTTTCTGGTGTTCTTTCATGGTATAACTCAGTAAAATATGTTACCCAAGAGGCTTCAGAGACGTCTATTATCATTACGTCTTTGCTGTTTTTATTCGGTTTTAGTAGCTCCCTCAGGTGTCTCGTGTTATTTTTGAGGGTCTTCATTTGTTCCGCATTTCCTTGATCTTGCATCATTTTTGCATTCTTTAGCCAATTTTTAAATCTCTGTTTGGTTGTGCTTATCATTCACGTTTTCGTACGGGGAGATTCTGTTTTGGCTCTCTTTATTGTGGTTTTATTCGTTTTTGTTTTTGTTCCGGCTATAGCTTTATTTTATGTGTGAGTTGAGGCTAGTCTTTTTGTTTCTCTGTTAATCGAAAGTTTGAATATCCATCCATAATTGACTCTATCGGCATTGTCTAGTGACGAGGTCTTGAACCTTTCGATGAGCGTTGTTAGTTTGTTCATTGGAATCTTTAGTCTGTATTCTAGTCGTCACTGTGAGTTGGGGGATGTTTATTTTTGGGCGCTCAGTGTTTTCATTTCCCATGTGCGCTTGAGGATGTAGTGGTCGCTATGTTTACTATATATATATATATATATATATATATATATATATATATATATATATATATATATATATATATATATATATATATATATTTCTCCTCTTTAGTTCGAGATTGGGGTATTCCTTTAGTGGTGAAGATGTAGTCAATAATTGATTTGGTTTCCCCTCACGACCATGTAGGATCTGGTATGTTTGTTTCTTTATTAACTGCATCCCAGCGTTCAAAATTCCTATTTTGTAGTTCTTTTGCCCATCTCCGTGCTCGTTGTTCGAGAGCATGTTCTTCCATTATTTCCCCTTCGTCATTGAATAAATGGAGGTTAAGGTCACCACATATGACAAATTCTACGCCTTCATATTTCTGGGCAGTGCTATCTATCAGTGACATTGAATCTACCACTGTCTCCTCTTTTAGTTTTTCTGGGGTTCCAATAGACGTTTGTGATGCTTAGATACATATCTGTGGTGCTCGGTGGAATTGGGGTACACATTAGCTGATTCGTTTTTTCAATATCATATTTTGGCCCCAGCCACTTATGTTATAGTATTCAATGACTTCTGCATTCAAATCTTGTTTAATTAGCGTGATGAGTCCAGCTGATGGTCGGCCCATTCTGTTAGCAATAGCTGGATTTGTGTAAGTGAGATACCCTTCACATATTGGGGGATCACTCAGCCATGTCTCTTGTAGACATATGATAGTTGCTTCATTCAATTCTGGTTGATCCGTTTGAAATAAGTGTTGATGGCCTCTTGTGTTCCATGAGCATATTATAACTTTTTTTTCTTGGTTTGTATTTGTTATGGGATCTCCTGTCTATATAGCCCTCTGTTCGGTTTTGGTGCTGATGTCTCTCCAAAAGGGTGAGGGCTCCTGGTTCCATCCTGCTGTTTCTTTCACTGACTGATGGTGATATTTTGTATTTATGTACTGGGCAGTTTCTCTCTTCTTCTCTGTATGTCATCCTTTCTTCATGCTCTATGTACGTCATATCTGTACCGTGGCTGATGTTTGAAAGCTTTATTGTTTCACAATGCTATATAGTTGGTATCAGTGATTCTGTTATCTTGGCAGTCCTCCTCTGTAATAGTAGACCCCAATGACTTAATCTCTTTAGCGTTATTCGTCTCATCAATTCTGTTGTGTAACAATATATCCATGTTTTATCCAGTCTTTTCTTGTCGGTGAAATCAATTAATTTGAGATCTTTAGAGTTCAGTTTCCTCATTTTCGGCATTGCTTGTAGGAGGCGTAGTGTTTGTTCTATTCATGATAATTTTGGACTCTTATCAGATTTCCCTTCTAGTCTCAGACGGATGGTTTTAGGTTTCCAATGGGGGTCGATACATTTCGGTTGTTCCAGTTGCATGCTTTCCACCTTGGGGCCGTTTTTCTCATTTCGCTCAGATCCTTTTTAGCTAATGGGACTGGCCTCTGCTGATTGGTTCTCGTGGTCTGCTCTCCTTCTACTTGTTGGTGGTTCTTTTGGTTTGCAGACTATCTGGCTTGCTAGGGTCCTGCGATTTGCTTGTGGACTGCCTGTGAGTTGGAAGACTCAAAATGTTAAATGGGATTGCAACTTGCCAGGTTACTTTTTGGGGGTCTTGTGCTGCATATGAACAAGATGCTTCCGAGCACTGTGGTTAACAGCAAGGTAGTTGGAGGGGAGGAAAAAGATGGGGGTGGGGGGTGGGAGAGTTGGTGCTGGGGTGATGGCCATGCACAAACAAGGGGGTTAGCATGAGCTAGTACTTTAAACCCCACCATAGACTGTACATTTCAGCCTGGACGGTCGGGTCCCTTTTTTGGTAGGATTGAGAAATGTCCATGGGGCATTGTTGAACTTGGGTTGCTGTATGCCGGAGCTCTTGGTGACCAATTGGTGCAGTAGGTTGTTGGAGTCTTGTTCCTGATCTCCACTGAAGGATTCTGGATGTGGTTTGAAGTTTGGGCCCAGGTTCCATACAGCTTTTCAAGTGATGCCAAGGATGGGCAGCCAGTGATGGTTCTAGCTATGGAGATGTGGCCTAATTTATAGATTTTGTGTGCGGCTCTGCCTTGTACTGCGTGCAGGGAATGTCATTGAGAGGCTGAATTATTGCTCTAGAGTACATGTTTGTGTTGCTACTGCTGGTGTCTTTTGCAATTTATCAGTGTTGGGTAGCCCTCTGCTGTCCAAATGACAAAGTGCACCCACTTCAACAGCAATGATTTTAACAAACGGAATGAGCACGCTTCTACGCGGTCACGTTCCAGTATCGCAATTATTCAAATAATTTCAAGTTACTTCTTTCCACCCCCACTTCTCTTCACACAGGGCATGGCAGTTCCAGTGTCAATCAACAGTTCATTACCGGTTTAACGTTTCAGTCTCTAAAGAGCAAAACGCTGTAGGACGAATGCCTCTTCATGAGCTAAAACAAAGTAATCTTAAATGGAGTGTTCTAGTGAACACAATTCTAATGCCAGCCCGTGTTTCGGCCCTACATGCGGGTCTTCAGGGCTACAATCATATACCCAAAGTGGGCGTTACTAACAGCACATGCTATAACTAGTTCCTTTACCACATCTTGAATTGTCTGACCTATATTGGCGATTTGTGTCAGTGTTCTGTTTGCTCTTCAAAATCTAATGTCTTTTCTGTGCCTGAAAGTATAAAAGGATATTGATATGCCTATTAACATGTCACGTAACCCACACTAACCCTATATAACCTGTGCCACTATGTCAGACAATTCATGGTAACAGTATATAGCATGGTTGTTAGTTGACTTCCACTGTGGGTTTTGTTTTGGTAAAGGAACATTTTGAGCCTGAACTTGCGGGTCAACTCCTACTTTGAGTAGTGTGTTGGTGGTGGACACAAGGACTTGGTGTTGGGGAATCTGGAACTATGTCCTTCGGGCTGACAAACAGTATAAAGGCCATTTTGCCTCATGGTAAAATGGTATGTGTAGCTTAAATATGGACACTAATGAAAGTCTGTATATTTTTTTTCGCCCTACCTCTTGATAACCACGCCTTGAATCGTATTTGATTCTTGTGATTTTAACTTTTGTGGATGTAATGGGACATATGGATCTTTGTTATGGTGGTAATGTATTATGTGCAATATTTTTCTGTTATAACATGTTTGCAAAATATTACTTGAATCTAATGTGTATATGATTGTAGCCCTGAAGAAGACCTGACATTTAGGGTCAAAACACGTGTTGGCATCAATTAACGAGAACTGTGCCTAAAAACACTGTTTCTGGCTTATCTTGCTGATAATTTCTAGGACATGGCGCACATTGTCATCTGTTAAATTTTACTTGCACATATGATTTACAGCAGGTTGATGACTAGTGCAGCTAGTGTTCCTATTTAGTTTCATAAATCATTCTGACTCATAGGACTAATTTAATTTTGACATTTAGGTATTAGCTTGATGAGGTAGTAGCCCGTATTTATCCCTAAAACTGAAAGCAGGTGCTGTAATTGTGCTACTAGGCATTCGTATGCCTCGGGGACTCTGCAATGGGTCAAGGTTGACAATTACAAATCTACAAAGACGCATTATAGAGGGCTGTGTGATCCGTGGAACTCTGAGTCTGTTCTTATACTGTGCATACCTCTTATACCATCTTTAACCTTTTCAATGACCATTAATAAGTCGTAGGGAAATATGCCCCCTTCCTGGAAGCGATTGGTGATAATTTCGATATTTAAGAAGTGGGTGGTGGTAGTGACCCTATGAATTGGCGACAGATATTGACCTTCAGGATATGCAATGCCAGGAACAGCTAGTATTGTGTGTGTATATTAGGCTGCACGGAAGCTCGGGTGGCTTTTGAAAGGAGGGCCTCTTATTCGCTTACCTGATTTACTGGTCCTCTCTTACTTCAGGCAGTATCTGCAATCCTTTCTGGATGGCAGCCAGACGTGTTGAGATGTTAATTGGGGAAAATGAAGTGATGGATGAGCTCAGCCAGTTGGAGGATGTAAACCTCAAATGACACGAGTGGGTGATCCCTTTGGGGATCCTGCAGGTGTGGGCTGAGCTTTCGAGAGGAAGGAGCTCATCTTGCCTCGATGGTGTGGTGAAATGAGGAGCCACTACCAGGCTTTCGTCAATCCCTTGGAGAATTGCAGGCGGGAGAACGGCCTAGTGAGATCCAGTGTGGCTTGCTGGTGAGGAGACTGGAAGGATTACTTCTGCTGGGTTGTTTTCAAGGATTTCAATGTTGCTAGCAGGGTAGATCTGTGCTCTTCCATGAGCGGGAGCCTTATTGCCTGGCCTGGAACACTTGGTCCGTTTTGCTGTAGATGGTTTGTCCAACTATTGGGTTTTCCTGCAACAAAGAGATATGGTTGAAGCAGCCCATCGAGGGTTGAGTTCTAATTGATGTTTTCTGGAACTGCTGGGAGCCTGCCTGATCAGAGGGGACTCCTAGCAAAGGTCTCCAAGCGGGTCAGGCGTGTGGGTAAATTGGGTGCATGGGCTTTTGATGTTTTTCATATTGGTGGGTTGTGGTGTGCCTTCACACAAGCTGGATACATCTTGAGATGGCGGTTGCATTGGATTTCTTGGAGAAGGGGGGGGGGGGGAGGAATGCCCTTTGGAGACGGATTGGATCAATGTTTTGTGGCCTTCCACCTTCGACTTGAAGAATGAAGCCCAGTTGTGGGGCTTGTGTGGGTTGGTTTACAGGGTTCCTTGCAGATTTGTTTGCCTTGATCTGTGACCGGGACGGATTTCTCCAGTTAACTGGATGCACTGGTCTGCAAGGTTGAGGGCCTTTGATTTTTATTTTGTTTTTCTGGTTCCACTCCAAATGGGGCTTTATCATAAATGGCAAATTTCTTCGGAGACTAAAACTTTTTTAAAAATAATTGGTCCAGTTTTTATTTGAACCTATTTGAAAGCGTTGCCATTGGGCAGCCTGGAATTGTAGCCAAGCAACGGCTTCGTGAAAAGGCAGTATAACTGCAGTAACCCCTGACCGCATCCAGTGGAGGTGTAAATTGAGCACATTGGTGTCCCTAGCTCATCGGGGGGGGGGGGTGTGGGGGTAGGGGGGAGAGAAAATCACAAATGTCTGGTTTTCGTCCTCCCTCCCCAGGGGGGTAGGGGGCAAGGATGTTCATGGGGAGGCAGGCTCTTAAAATACTGATTATTCAAATCAGTTTATAAGCAGATAATCGCCACAATCCCATTCTGCCCCCTTCCCCTGGACCTCCTTCAGACCCGCCAGGGAGGGTCAGCCCCCCAGTTTGAAGACCACTGGTTTTTAGACGAAGATGTGGGTGTACATTGCAGGCTGTCTGAGCTTTGTGATTGAGGAGTCCAGACTCCTAATTGAAGGTTCATTTAAACAAATTTGAGGGGAGATGGTTTGCCTTCTGACCACTTCTGTAGGTGTGCAAGGGGAGTCCTGCTCATGGTTCTGCCTCGGAGACCCCAAGAATGCACAGTGTGTACTTAGAGTTGGCTGGGAGGAGGAAGCGCAGGGACGCTGGTGAATTTGCTCGACCCGGGGCACTCCTTTTTGTACAAGTGTGATTCATGCCGACTGCCATAGACCAGGTTTACTACTTGCAATGAACTGAATACAACAGACTTGCTGGTCATGAAGAGCGGCCCACGCTCAAGCATGTGACCAACCTGCAGATGGTCGGCACAGACTGCACCTCAACAGGTATATTGTCTGATGTGGCATTTACAAGGTGCCTATACCCAGTGTTTCAAGTCTGTACACTGGCGTTCCCTTTGCGGTCTTTCAAAGCCTGTCATTTATATAATGCCTCTTACTTGGGATTTGGAAATCCAGCGAGAGAGTGCCTGGCCTCAGTTTACAAGTTCTTACCTTAAACGTAGACCAAAGATGACTATCCGATACACGGCTCTGCCAAGTGGTCCCAGTCACCCTGGACAAAATATGTACCATCGTTAGTTTAGGCTTTAAAACCTGCAGTTGTGGATAAAAGTGCTCTTGTGTACACTCTGCCAACAGAACTTGGAAAGCCAACCAATTTGGTGCCATTTAGTGAATATTGCACCAACATGCGATTCCCAGGGTGCGGGCACTGACCCCCGTTCCTTCTATGTTTAAATGCCTGTCTTTGGTTAACTCTGGCAACTGTTCCTTTATAGTTTAATGGGGGTACAAACGCACTTTATTGGGGTGGAGGGGGGGGCACACACCCCTCCCCCTCAAATGTTCGTACTCTTCCATAAAAGCTTATTAACATTGGCACGCAATTTAGTTGGCTAGATTGTGACATAGTTGTCACTTTTTTTTTTTTTTTTCCGTGTGCAAAATGCTGAAAAACCCTTTGTGTTTGGCTTTCCATGGGTCCTGGGAAGGGAAACTCATAATGGTCGCCATTCGAGCTTGGAATGATCTACTTCGCTTTAAGGCTTCTGGCACCCATACACCAACCCCTCGCCCGCTCGCCCACCTTATTTGATTATGCACAATAGGGTCCGGGGTACAAAACAAAATACTGCAAAGCATACACCCTCACACACCCAACACCAGCTACCCTACAAATCATGACTTGGAAAACATTGGTGGGCATTTTTAAAAGTTACTAAATATGAACATTTGTTCTACAAATATTGAACGCCAATAGTAAAGTTGAACGTATCCAACACTAAACAAAAAATGATTTTTGTGACCTTAAGTCACCTTGCAAATAAATCCAAAAGTAAGGTGCTGTCTTTCCAACAAACGTCCAGTAAATGATGAAACTCGCAATATTCCTAATGTAAGCAAGAGTTATAATATAAACCCAGGCTTGCAAAAAGAACTCGCAAGAAAACAAACGTTTATTACATGTCACGCCAAGCAATAATTAACATTCACACGCCAAGTACACACAAGCAATATACGAACACAATTCCAAAAGAAGTTACTATAAAGCCCACATTGTTAGAAACGTATGTTGTGTGAAATGGGTTAAGGGTCTACATTGGCATTACCAATGTTTGTAGATTGTACATTTGTATAGAGTAATACATTTTTCCACTAATCTATATATTAAAAATTGGAAAAATATTGGTTGCTACCTACAAAAATTGGAAATGGTTTAGGGTTTAAGGAAGGGATTCTAACAAAACCCCATGTACATTTTTAAAACTGCCAATGATTTCTCTACATTTGAAAACCCTACATTTCTTTGAAGGAGTTATTTTTATTTTTTGGCTGGTCTGTATTTTGATTTTGTGAGTTTCTAATGTAGAATGCCATTGAAGGATTTTGAAATGAGTTTTCTGGGAAAGTAGTTATTTTGGTGAGGGGTGTGATGGTCGACATTGCCAGGATTATGGAGTAAATTATGTATTGGCACAGTGTAAAAGCAGATATAATGGAGGGTGTTTGTGAATGATAGACGAATTTAAGGTGTTTATTTTATTCTCCAGTTGGTTCTTTTCTCTTTTGTGGCCCTAAGGTGAGTAAGGGTTACATCATTAGTGGTTGTAACGTTTTTGTCGGTACCCTGTTTTGCTGTTTTCTTGTGAGAAGGGCCTTTAAACCATAACCTTGCAATGCCTAATGTTTGTAGATTTAACTTGGTGTAGGTAGCGACAGTAACGTCGGTGAGTTCCTAAAGCTGAGGGATTGTGGATGGCGAGGGCATGATGGGAAACGAGAGTGGGGTGTACCAGTCTAGGAGGTACACGTTGTATGCTTGCATGTGACCTGGAGTGTCCAGCTTTTTTGTTTGCGGATATATGCTTGTGTCCGAAGACTTGCATGCTTCTGGCTCTTCAGTGACTTCTGATCCTTCATATGCTTGGGGTTCAGTAATCTTGGACATTGCACGGTGCCTGTTCTTCTCTTCCACATTCTACGTTCCCTCCAGTAGTTGTGATCGTAATGTGCCCTTTTGCCACTTTTTTAAAAAAAAAAAATATTTTGACTTGCACAGACCTATCATAACTCGACATTCAATTATCAATGTGATCATCATTTTGTTTCATACCAAACGGATACATTTACGTACAATATTAGTGCTTCGGAGTCCCCTTGGCTTACACATTTTATCAGGCCAATATTGCTTATATCTGCTCTATATGTCTCTGGGGCGGCTGTGTAAAGGTAGTAAGTTGGCATACATTTCTTCAGTCATTGGCCAATGTCGGGTCTCTTTCCCAGTCATTCTTTGTAGGTGGTTCTGAACGCTTTCATCACATCAATATTGTCCACTTTGCAAGTATCAGACTAAGATTGGGCAGTTTACGCCAAGTAGGATTCCTTTTACCCACTGTACTCCACATGCATAAACCTGGATCCCACACAGTGGCGTAATAGACGAAATGGCAGATCAAGCCACACTTCTCCCCTGTATTTAGTCAGCCGCGTGCACGACCACAACATGTGAAGCATAACGGCCTCCTCATTCCCACATCTGAGGCACTTCCCATCGGCTTCAGGGTATAAGGCAGTGATCCTGACTGCAGTGTAGTAGGCCCTGTACAATACCTTTTAGTGTATTAGCCGATAGTGTGAATTATGAGACCTTCCTTGTAAGTGCACACAGTTTGCCGACTGCTGGTCCGTGATGCTACAGCCCAGGTCCATTTCTCATTTCCCTTTTTTCCTCTTGGGGCAGTGCCTCTCTGGTGGATTGTGCATTTATTTAATAGTGTGGTAATGGATGTCTTGGTTGTACTGGTGATGAACATGTACCCCAATCCCGGGTATATCTGTGGTTCATTAGGGAATACAGGTCATACTTCTGCCATGGCTGAGCGCAGTCTACGGTATTGCAACTTCTGCAGTGGATTACCCGCTATGGTCTTACTGATCTCCTCCCAG
Organism: Ambystoma mexicanum; assembly: GCF_040938575.1. Taxonomy (NCBI): domain Eukaryota; kingdom Metazoa; phylum Chordata; class Amphibia; order Caudata; family Ambystomatidae; genus Ambystoma; species Ambystoma mexicanum. Next base: position 1,108,083,003 of record NC_090941.1, read on the forward strand.
CTGATATGTTTATCTATAAATACATCGCCAAACCAATGTATTCCCTTCTCCTTCAATGTGTGGTGAGGATCTTGTCCTGTGTGGTGGGAGGTAGTGGGCTTCCCATAGCGGCAAGTTTGGACGATACAGGATCTTGTGTCCGACCATTCTGTTCCAGACTGAGCATGTCACCAGTGCCGTTGATGGTGGTGTCATTTCTGACTTTGGCTTCTGCTCTGTGGAGAAGTTTCAATGGGCCCAATGTACTTGTTTCAATCGCTGAGTGTGACGCTCGGGTGGGGGGTGGTTACCTGCTATCCAGTATGTGGTAAAGTATGCCTGCACTGCAAGGTAATGTAATTCAAAATCAGGAGCCGAGAGATCACCTTGACAGTACGTTTTGGGTGAGTCTTCGCCAGCTCACACTCGGTTGCCCGTTCCAGATAAATGCCATACATGCTCCCTGATTTCTGTTTTTTAAAAAAAATGATCTGCCCAGCCATATGGGGACAGTGCTGAACAAATTGAAAAGTTTGGGTAAAATGATCATTTTGATCAAGGCAAGCCTACCCATGAGTGAGATTGGCAGGACCCGCCAACGTTCAAGCTTGGCACACAGCAAGTCTGCAATGGCTGTGTAGTTTGTCGTGCGGACGATTTGTGTATTGTGCGCTATTTCAAACCCTAGGTATTTTACCCGTGTGGGAGCCCATCGGAACCCATATAGCTCTGTGTGGGTTTAGGAGTGGCCTCTGTGAGGGGGAAAAATCTCAGATTTGGTCGAGTTCAACTTCAGCCCAGAATATTCCCCAATTCCTTGACTGATCGTATCGCTGTGCCAAGGGTAGTTTTAGTTTTAAAAATTTAAATACAACATTGTCGTCTGCGTATAATGTAATGATTCTATCCTACCCACCAGGGATATTCCTATCTTGCTGTGTCGTGCTCTCAGCAAGTGGCTCTATAACTAGAGGGGATAACGGACAGCCCTGTCTAGTACCTCTGGCCAGCTCTAGGATCTCCGAGAGGATTCTGCTGATGCAGATTCTGGCATACGGTTTTGTGTGTAGTATCCGCACCAATCGCACAAAGTTTGGCCCAAACCCGTAGTTATTGAGTACCCTAAACAGCAAGGACCAGTAGACTGCGTCGAAGGCCTTTTGATGGCTAATGCCAGTGCCCCCCCTTTGTGTCTTTAGGTATCGATACAAGGATGTTATAGCAGCGGCGTGTTAGTCGTCGTGGACCTGCCCAATATAAAGCCGGCCTGGTCCTCCTGGACCATGTGCGGCATTAGAGGGTTCAATCATGTGGCCAATATCTTAGCGAATATCTTCACATCAGTATTTATTAGTGAGTGGCCTGTAGGAGACCCATTTTTCTGGTCGTTTCCCGGTTATTAACAGGAGTGACAGCTTCCCTAGTTGTTTCAGGTAATTCTCAGGTGTTTAGAGCCTCGGTCCAGACGGCAAGGAGTCTCCCTTCGTCACTTGGTCATCTCTTTTCATATGGTTCAGCTTGTAACATTGCCAGTCTTTAGCTTGGTCGTATGCTTCTCTTATGCCTGCATTGCTAGTTTTCTGCTGCTTATGCCTCTAATTTAGTTCAAAATAACATGCACAGAAAGCTGTTTTTTTTATTGCAGCTTAATATCTTGTGTTTTGGTAGCCCTGCCTTGTGAGCTGATGCATTTTACTCCTGCGTGGTGATTTCTCTCCCCCCCACACTTTCCCCGATCCAGATTCTGAACACATCAATAGACAACCACCTACTAATTGGAAAACGAAAAAGCTAACAATCTTCAATAAAACGCCGTCACCATAAGAGTCCACCTCCAGCCTAAAACAACCCACCACATGTGGCCATGCACCCAGAGCTGCACTAGAGTGTCCGCTCTGGCACCCATCGGTTGGCCTTGTGCCAGGATTATTCTAAAAGTCAGTAGATCCATGCAAATCCATCCCAGCAATGGTTTGGCTGCCGGGACCTCTGCCTTGCTTGTTTTGCTTGTGATCCCACTTTTTGGGTCCCTGCTCCTTTTTATGATCCGTTTGTTGGTTTCCTCACCTTTGTCTGCTTCCTAAGAGCTGCATCCTGTGTAATGTCTGCATGGAACCACATTGTAAGACGTAGCTGGTGCTGCAGTGGCCTCCTACGTCCTGGGCTCGGGGAAAGCTGCAGCAGCTTGTGATGCCACAACCTCCATCCTGGGATTGGGAAAGGCGCAGCAGCTTGTGATGCCACAACCTCCATCCTGGGATTGGGAAAGCTGCAGCAGCTTGTGATGCCACAACCTCCATCCTGGGATTGGGAAAGCTGCAGCAGCTTGTGATGCCACAACCTCCATCCTGGGATTGGGAAAGCTGCAGCAGCTTGTGATGCCACAACCTCCATCCTGGGATTGGGAAAGCTGCAGCAGCTTGTGATGCCACAACCTCCATCCTGGGCTCGGGAAAGCTGCAGCAGCTTGTGATGCCACAACCTCCATCCTGGGATTGGGAAAGCTGCAGCAGCTTGTGATGCCACAACCTCCATCCTGGGATTGGGAAAGCTGCAGCAGCTTGTGATGCCACAACCTCCATCCTGGGATTGGGAAAGCTGCAGCTTGTGCTGCCACAACCTCCATCCTGGGCTCGGGAATCCTGGGCTCGGGAAAGCTGCAGCTTGTGCTGCCGTGGCCTCCTACGTCCTGGGCTCGGAAAAGCTGCAGCTTGTGCTGCCACGACCTCCTGTCATGGGATGAGGATTTTCTTTGGGGGGGGGCGCGTACTGTATTGTTACCAGGACTTGCGTTCCACACCTCTGCCTTGCCTTGGCTCCAGGCTCTGTGGTAGTGTGGACGAGGGATTGCAAAGTAGCTTTATTGCTGTGTCAACGAATTCAGTCAGAAGTACTCTGACATTTCTACATTGTTGGTGTCTAGAGGCCTTTGTCTGGGGTAGGGTGGGTATAGTGTGCCAGTGTTGACAGGGTGCATTGGTTGGGACTTTGGCATATAGGTTGGTTGTAGAGTTCTGAGGTTTGCTCTCTGTAGCAGGGAAACGTCCTGTGAAAGTTCCCTAGTTGGTCTGCATAGGATGTTTGTGAGGCAACTCTTTTGGGTAGGATTGTCTTGGGAGGATAGCTCGGGGGCAACGCACTCGCCTTGGCAACAAGACTATGCGGAGCAGCACAGGTTCGATCCCTGGTCCGCGCTTAGAAACCTCTGGGTATTAATCGCGTTATAAATAACCAATTACAAGGGTACAGAAGTCTCTGCTATTGCTGGGCTAAATGCTTAATTTAATGAGGAACGGCTGCTCATATATTCTGGTTAATCTAGGACTTCTCTAGTCCTGATATTTTTCCTCAGGACCTCCAGTTTAAACTTTTTGTGCCTGCCTGTTTTCCTTTCTGCCAGGGCTTCTTGTATTTACAATCATCTGCTTCTAATTGCCTGGTATACTTTCTTGCCAGCACTTCTAGTCATGCACTTATCTGTATTTCTACTCTTGATAATTCCCTACATTAGCCCTTCTGGCTAATTCCATCTATTCATGGTGTATTGCCTTGTTAGTGTTTTGCTCACACTTCCACTCTGTAATCTACCACTGCAGCCTTCTTGGCTAGTTCACTTGCTCCATTGCTACTGTCTCTTATGTATATTACGTACTTATGGAAAAACTTCAAAAGTTCCCTCCTTTAAATGACGTTCTTCAACTTTCTCTCTTTTAGACACAGCTTTCTTTCTCTGTTCTAGTTTGTTCACTTATTTGCATGTGGCGTCCTTGCCAATATGCCCTGGTGTTGTCTTCGTCCTCGCATGACCTCACCCACTCTTCGTGGTGTTCTTGGATCGTCTCACTGCCTCCCGATAACTACCTTTTGGTGATAACTTCCTCGTGGAGCTCGGCTTCCCACATTACTGCTTCCTGCAGTTCCAACTGTTCGTCTTTGCTTCACACAGGTGCCCGGCAAGTGTCTCACTACTTATTTTAATCGCAAGAAGCAGAGGAGACCAGCACTGGATTCTGGCGTTCTCGCCACAAGTAGTCTTCCATGTGCAGCCGCCTTCTCAGCATTTGAGCCAGTTGGCTCCACTGTCTTCCTCTCCACCCATCTCTCACACAGACGCAAGCAATCTGCACCCACCAGCAGTCTACCATAGTTTCTGGCGGGCCTGTTTTAAATGTCCTGGGTACAGGTGTGGGCTCGCAACCACTAGAGCATTGCTTTTTCTCGGCTCACCTGCTCTGCGTTCCTCCACTCAAGGTGAATAGTAGTCCCTTTTAGTTAACTTGCACGAATCTCTTGGAGGAATGTTTCCAAGAGATTGTTGAGGACAAGGCCATGTTTGTAAGTTGGTCTGTAGATTGAAAAAGGGATGCAGCACTCTCTTTTGAGGGAGCAGGGGAAGAATCACAATAGGCCATTAGAGTGTTGCAAATGGGGGAGTCATTCTGCAAGGGAAAACCAGGTCTCATCCAATGAAGCCATGGTATGTCCCCCGCATTTTGTCATCTTGCCCCCCCTCACCCCCCCCAGCCCCATGTGAGCCTCCCTCATAAAGCCACCCCCAGGGTCAGGTAGCGGCCGATGTCCCTTGGCCACATGGGTGGAGATCTTAGCCTGTGGGGGTCAGTGATTACTCCATCAGATTAATCACAGAATGAAGGCGGGGTTTTAGCACTGTATACTGTGACACTCTGGATACAAATCCCTGAAGGTGATTTGGGGCATATAATAAAAGCCCAGCTTGTTGTTTAATATGTACTTGTAGTTCTCATTAGCCGACATGTGTTTCGTGCCCACATTGCTTTCTCAGTCTTCTCTTTTAAAGGCGTATTCACAAGAGGTGGTACCACGGTCTCCTGTGTCTAGGTGAATTCACAATAGTAGAAACTGAAATTAACTTATCTGGATCACCTGGTACAAAGCAAATCTATATTTCAAGGTGCTCCAGAAGCTCCTTCACATATAGGTCTGATTGCTACCCAATGCATCGGCTAAAGAGACCAAGTTTATACAATTACCCACATCAAGCTGGGCTTTTATTTCATGGCATGGATATAAATATATATTTTCCATATACCAAGCGGTGCAGTACAGACTCGACCATGCTCTCCTTACCAAATAAAGGTTTGGCAAGAAACCCTCCTTAGGAAATCAAAATGCATTGATAAATAACCTCAAATTGCCTCCAGGGTGGCAGACTTACTTGCACAACTTGTTTACACCTGCATAAAAACTTTGAATTATGTGGGCAATGAGTTTAGAATATGTTGCCTTTTATTTAAGGGACCTTCTGGCTGTTGTATTCTTTGACTGCTTCTCCCACCAGGGAATCCTTGAAGTACTCATCACGCTGTGCAATCTTCACATGATGCAAGAATGACTGCTCAGTTGTCTTTTAACGGATACAGCTTTGTAACTCATTGGTCAGTATCGTAACTATTACGTGGATCTACCATGTCTTACTAAGCTGTTGTCTTGCACCATTGCTGTTTGATTCAAGGCTGGGAGATCATCTGTCGGTGCTCAATAAATAGTGGAAGACCAATAATCGGTAGCTGGGGGTTGGGCGGGTAGAGCTTTATGCAGAGCACATGGGGAGTGTTGGTCCCTGCTTAAAGTTGCGACGCTTCTGACCACCATTGTGCCATTTGCCATTCGCCACTATGGGCATTGACATTGTTGGACCTTACTGTGTGACCAGCTAGGAAAGTGATTTTAAAACACGTATTCACAATAACCTGCAGTAAAATGTGTAGAACATGTTGGTGGACAGTGTATAGTTCACTTAATAGCACACCTTTTCAGGATGGAAGGCTACCCCGAAGAGGTAAGTAACAGCAGTCCATAATACAGATGTTATCCAGATCGTCCAAATGGAAATGTGCTGCTGTGTATGACCCAGAAAGCAATGGCATTGTAGAGCGGTTGAACATGTGCCATTACAGTTGTATAACAGGCAGCAAGAAACCGCCTTGTGGTTAAAGAGATGTGCAGTGTTCAGGAATGTGGGTGTGCCCCAATCCGGTCACTGAGATTTCCCTTTTCCAACTCCTGCGAGGATGTGAAGTCAACACATTGCTAAATACTGCTTGGGTAGTGTAACCTCGCTTGGTGAAGATGACCATGCCATGTGGATGATTCCACCAAGTGCAAGAAGGGTACAAGGCAAACTACTGCAAATGTCTCGCGGGGGGAGGCAGAAACCTTCCTTAATGGAGACGGAGAAGTGGGTGATGTCTAGCAAAATGCTGCTAACCGTCACCAAGCAGATGAGTGACCAAAGTATTTCCTGATGCAGTAAGAGTAGACCATGGTGGCATATGAAATATCAAGAGTGTCGAGGTGGAGGGATGGTAAAAAGTGACTACACTCACAACACTCCAAGAATTGACAAGTTTTGGGGCCTGTGCTGGAGCTTGGGCAGAGGCTCCCGAGCCCCTTAGAACTGGTAGCTTATGGTCTATCTTCTGTGCCAACTGTAGTCAAGGATGGCTTTGTCTAAAAATGCTGGTTATATTCCCACACTCCAATCTAGGCGAAGAGACCATAGTGTTTGCCTCTCATTGCTATAAGGGAAGGAGTGGGTGAATGTGTAGTCCCCCGCCACCCCCCCTGTTGGATCCCTGTGTTTGCCCCTGCATCTCTGTGAGCACATGATTGTTGGAATCCCTGCCTCCTGCTTGCTCGAGTGAGGGGAGTCTGGATTCCCCAGGGATGGGTGGCTGGAGGTTCAAGCTATGGCTTCACTGGGTTGGCCTAATACACCTACACATTCTTACTTTTGCCTACCTTGCCCTTGTGTTGGCGCCCATGGCGTCTGCTGGATGAGCCCATGGTGTTTTGAGGCAAAAATATAGTTAAAGCTGGAAAAATGGCTCAAAAGTACATTGCTGCAGGAAGGGTCCTGCATTTCCTATATGACTTTGGACTGCATTGGGGATACTGCGCTGCAAACTGCATTTTGCAGTCAAAGTGCCAAAAAGGTTGACTTCATTATTTTAACGCGCTTAATACCAGAGATTGCTTTGGTGCGGGATTGGGATTCAAACCTGTACTGCGCTGCGTGGTCTTGCTTCCAAGACAAAAGCCTTGCCCATTGGCAACACGCGGTTCAAATTGATTTAATTAAAATATTAGTAACTCCTCTCTACCCTATATGCACCCCCCGACATTGTTTTTGTATGGTACCACTGTAGTTTTAAAGAACTCTTTTATACAGGAGCTAATATTGCCCTAAATTGTGGCTCTTTTGGAGTAGGCCCGCAGAAGTGCCGAACCCTTGTCCTTGTAAAACCTCATTGGCCTCTTGTGCACTAGGCGTAGCAGTCTATTGCACTTCCTTCAATTTCCTGGTGCCAGTCATGTGATATACCTTCCCGTGCCCTCTGGGAGGGCAAGGAGGGATTTGATGTCACTATATGTCCAGGATTGGGGGTCAACCCACTGGCTGCCCTTCGGTTGATGAGTGGCTTAATTTCTTTCTTAAATGTAGTCTTCTTGGTAGGCGCATTGCTCTTTCTTTTGATGCGGAGGAGCAGATTATGAGTTATTCTAGACGTTAGTCCATCTCGTTCAGATCTGCAATGGGGATGGCCTGCTCCACGGGTGGAACAGGCTTGTTGCTAGCTGGTAACCTTTGCGCATGCTCTAGATCCGTCACTGGATACCTGAGCCATGCCCCGCTTGCAATAGGCTGACATATTTCTTATGTGCACATCATTTGCGAGTCACTTTTTTTTTGGCAGGGTTTGGTGTGTTCGTTCTCATTTCTGGCTGTGACGTGACAGGCGTTTAACTCCTGACACATTTTAATTTAGAAAGTCTTGATTGATCTGACCAATCCCAGGAGAGCGTTATTTGGTGCTACGCTTCCTGGCAGGATTGGAATGGCACGCTTGTTCGTCTTGTTGAGTTTTATCCATCAGCAGTGATTCTGGGACACCGAGGCTTGAGCCTCATTACTCCATCTTCTCGGGTTGAGTGTGTAGTAGTGGGTTTGTGTTCTTCTTGGTCTGTGTGGTCTTGTCACAGTAGGGCTGGCTTCACAGGGTCTTCGCAGAGATGGGCCGTGGGTAGTGGTTGAAGGGGTTTGCAGTGGTGGCAGTGAGTCTTCTGATCAGAGGGTTCGGGTTCTGATCCAGTCCTTGGCAGAAGTTCTTACTCGGCTTCGCTAGATGTTCTTCCAACATCTCGATGTCCAGGTCTCTGTGAAGGTCTGCTATCTTTGAAGATTGGAGCTCCAGACGATATCTGCAGGGCCTTGTTCTGGACTATCTGAAGACTCTTCTGGTGTTGCTCATGGTAGGTCATCCATGCTGGGGAGGCATACGTCAGGGTTGGTCTGATGATCGCCTTGTAGACGTTGATCATTTGTCCGGAGGGGCATGGACTTGGTCTTCAGGACTGGGTACGGTGCTGCCAGCTTTCCTGTTGCCTTCATCGAGAATTCTCGATGTGGCTTTACCAGTTGCGTTTGCTGTCCAGGGTTACACCGAGGTAACGGCTTGGAATGCCTCAAGATCTGTTGTAATTGTGTGGATGTGTGCTGTGTGCCGTCATGGCAGTAGGGATGGGATTTTAGTAGTAAGTTTATTTCGGGAATACAAAAAGTGCCCATAAAAACAGCAATTAATAAGTTGCACATCACACAACAAAAGAATAAACATTCCACCTTCATAAAAACAATGCATTATTTTAAAATACGAAAACCTTTAATTCAAACAATTCATAAAACATTTTTTCCTGAGTTAGCACATTCTTTAAAAATGCGAATCAACCCAGAACCCTCACAGATTGAGCCCCCATACCCACCCCACATAACAAAGCACAGTGCAGGTTCATACTGAAGGAATCCCTGCCCACAAAGTGGTTGAAGCATGCCATCTCGAAGGAGAAAGCGGGACTGGCTTTTAGTCGCCGATGTCCACGGGGGTGGACAGCCTTGTTCCCTGGGATTGATTGTAGGGAGCGATTTGATCAGTCTGAATCGACTGTCCGTTATGAGTTTATGGTTTGGTGATGGGAGAACATATCCAACTAAGCTTTATTAAAAGTTATGCTGAAACCATGTCCAAGATGTGGCATTTGCGTGCAGGATCTATACAGAAGTACTCTGGCCGTATTGCCACTGAACGGGCACGAACGTGGAAGTCCATCTCGGAACCGCACGTGGGCAGTAGAGGTGTAGACAAGTATTCTGACAAGTGGGGCCTGAAGCTTTATGTAGGGCCCTCTGCAGTGACATTAACATCTGTAAATGCCCACACAGCGCTGCAGAGTCAGCATTTGCAGATTTTGGGTGGCCCTTGCCCGCTCAGGCCCCACCCTGTCTACGCCTCTGGTGGGCAGCATTATGTTGACATTCGCATGTTACAAGTGTCGGACCTTTTGTGTGCTAGATGGTTATGTTGCCCTTGCAGTACCTTTTTCACTAACGTTTAATGTGGCCCTTTTTACACTTTAAAAAATAAATCATTAACTCCCTCTGGGGAGTAGGGGCAACCAGTGGCGTCGCCAGGGATCAAATTTAGGAGGGGAACAGAGGGGAGCAAAGACAAAAGTAGGGGGGCATAGACAAAAGTAGGGGGAGAACATGGTCACTGCTCGTTTTAGGTGGAGGGAGGTTCACTGGGGGGGCTGGCTCCCCAGCCCCCCCCCACCAGCGACGCCACTGGGGGCAACACTGAGATGGATTCTGGAAAGTTTGCTCTGTGAAGTTTAGGGTAATTTGTTTACTTTGATCCTTCCCAATGAACTGTCCAGGAGGGCATACAAGTTACCCAGACCAATGCTCGTGATCGTCCTGCACCCACCCACTGCACTGACTGTCTCGCCGAGTACAGGCGAGCTGTGGGTGCGCCTCTTCCACCTCTAGAACTCTTGGATGTCTCGAAATTACACCCCTCTATGTTCTGCGGTTTTCATTTGCCCGCAAGGCTCTTGCCTATACCCTTGGGCGTAGCTCGTCGGCTACCTGTATGGGTCTTCCATGCATCTATATCTGGCCAGACCATCCCACAGGAGTGAGTACAGTATATGGGGTTTGCAAGGGTCCCTTTTCAGTTAGTATCCCAAGGCTGCTTTTCAATTTGTACCACTTCAACTCAGCCTTGTGGACCTGCCTTCCAATGGCATGGACTCCCCTATACCTGAATGTCCCTCTGTACAATATCTGAGCAGGAGGTGCTCATCCGGCAGTCGCTGCCGGGCTTCCCAGCCGCACGTGCTTCTTTGGCTGGTTATGAGCTGGGGGCGGCCCCCAAAGGTTTGCATTTGCTGGTGGAAGATTTCACGCATTTTGGGCTCGAGATGAAGGCTGAATCTAGGGTTTTGGTCACGTGGCTGCTGCATCAAGTGACCCTGACCTGTCGGGGACCCCAAAATTGCGTTAAAAGCGAATGCCGGCACTTGGAGGTACACCTGTGGGTTCCCTTTACCTTGGCACAGAAGCTACGTTTCACTTTTCGGGCCAACCAGTGCCATATGGAGCACAATGTGGCACATCTAGGAGACCTTTACTTCAGAATTGGTCGTCCACACATTGTCACTCCGATGGACTTTAGATTGGAGTCTGTCACGGATGGCTTCAATAACTCCAGAATCCCAATGGATGGTTGAATGGTTTTTTCTTCACACCAGGCGTCCTTATGCTCTTTGGTACATTGCTGATGGTAAAAACGAATGGCTTTCCTGATCGGGCACCTCATCCTCCAGGGGACTCTCCACCCTAGCGTGGGATTACCTGTCCCCTAGCATCAGTAACCCCTACAGTGTAGCCGAAACTCGAGGTGAGCGCCAAAGGCCGAGGGCTTTAACATACTCCCCTCTGGGAATTCCCATCTTGCCGCATCTCCCAAGATCGTATCGGTGTCCTTCAAGACGACTGCCTGGGTCTTCAGTTTTTTCGTGCTCTATTCTCGCTAGCCAACCATCCCTCCTAGATCTACTCTCGCCTCTCCCTACAACACAATCGCAGCCTCACTTTTTCCACTTGTTACCAGGCTCTCACTACGTCACCGTTCATCCACGCCTTTTACTCTCTCGCTCCTATGTGTCTTTTGTATCAATGCCTTCCTGTTGTGTGTCTTCCCTTTCCATTGGTTTGGGCTCACCGGACAGCAGTACAATCTATCCGTTCTCCTTCACCCCCTGCCTCTGGTTGGATCATACCTTGGTGCAGTTTTAAAATCCCTCTTACCATCCTTCCCCCCCCCTTTCTGTAGGCCGTATTTGTTGCGGTCTCATTCGGTTTGTTGAATTATTAATTTGGCGCATTTACCTCTTGCTGAGCCGTGGTAGTGTACTCTTTGCCAGTGTTGGTTTGCTGCGCGACCGACCCTCCGTGGCTGCTTTGATCCGCGCATTGTTTAGTGGTCCACTACAAATCTCTGCTGCCACATAGCATTGTGGATCTTGCAGTCCTGATTAAGACCTCTGCCCAGAAATCACAATGAGGCATTGGGTGATCAACCGAGGTACCAGTCTACTTTCAAGCCATGCTCTGGGGGGGTCCTCCGCAACTCCCACACCCCACCTCTTGACTAGGATTGGCTCTGGCTTATGCCCTAGTAGGCTGCCTAACCAGGTTTCTTTGGGGGTGTCTGCCCCCAGCTACCTTACGGGGGTGAAGCCCTTGATGCTGTCGCAAGTCGCACAATACGTCTAACACCAGAGACCAATTGCCTGATTTTTAGATCTTGCTCATATTTTTTTTTTTTTTTGGTTAAATTCTTTTGTTGTACAGTGTTCCCTTGTGTGTGGGGGGGGGGGGATTGGTATCTCGGAGGAGCACTGGAGGGCATGGTTTGACATGCGGCACACAGCATGTGTGGTTTTGTGCATGTAATGCCAAAGGGTTACTGACTTGGGAGCAGGTGCTGTTTCCCAAACCCATCTAGCAACTCACTAAATAGGGGGGGGGACCAAGAGATGGTTGGAAGGTTTCGAGTAAATCCTAACCACTTTGAAGTGCGACTTGCGTTTTTAACATTCAAACGAGGATAAAATGCATCCGCCGCCCCCCCCCCCCCCCCCCCCCCATTTCAAACTGACCTGCGCCACTTCGCTGCTTGGAGCCTGTAATACAGTCGTGTCGTGAACATGTCTTTTAGGTGTGGCGCATCTATGCGCTACTCTTGTGCCGCCCCTGTAGTGCACAGGTCACTGACCTGTGCATTTCTGGAATGAGCACACATGAGGAAAGCACGTCCTAAAGCTTTTTTTTTTTTTTCATTTGTACTCCATTTTGGAAATATGCCCTAGTTTTTGGGCTGTTCACAATAGCGCAACGGCTACAGCAGGTCTTCCACTTGCGTGGGAAATGTGGTGTTTACGTGCAATAATGAGTGACATGCATGTTGATTTGAATGCCAGGAGTTTTCAGAAGGGATCTGCGCGGCAAACAAATTCTGAAATGTGTGTTCACATGTCCGATCCCGGTACCAATTCCACAAGCAGAGTCCGCTATGCCTATGTCTGACGCAGCATCTTCTGCATTGCAACACAACATGCCTCAGCAGACCGCGCTAGCGATCAAAGACTGGTCTAGCTGGCGGGCGGTCCGAGTGAGAGACTGGTCTAGCTAGCTGGCGGGCGGTCCGAGTGGGAGACTGGTCTAGCTGGCTGGCGGTCCAAGTGGGAGACTGGTCTAGCTGGCTGGCGGTCCAAGTGGGAGACTGGTCTAGCTGGCGGGCGGTCCAAGTGGGAGACTGGTCCAGCTGGCGGGCGGTCCAAGTGGGAGACTGGTCCAGCTGGCGGGCGGTCCAAGTGGGAGACTGGTCCAGCTGGCGGGCGGTCCAAGTGGGAGACTGGTCCAGCTGGCGGGCGGTCCAAGTGGGAGACTGGTCCAGCTGGCGGGCGGTCCAAGTGGGAGACTGGTCCAGCTGGCGGGCGGTCCAAGTGGGAGACTGGTCCAGCTGGCTGGCGGTCCAAGTGAGAGACTGGTCCAGCTGGCGGGCGGACCAAGTGAGAGACTGGTCTAGCTGGCGGGCGGTCCAAGTGGGAGACTGGTCTAGCTGGCGGGCGGTCCAAGTGAGAGACTGGTCTAGCTGGCGGGCGATCCAAGTGAGAGACTGGTCTAGCTGGCGGGCGGACCAAGTGAGAGACTGGTCTAGCTGGCGGGCGGACCAAGTGAGAGACTGGTCTAGCTGGCGGGCGACCCAAGTGGGAGACTGGTCTAGCTGGCGGGCGACCCAAGTGGGAGACAGTAACCTAGCATCAGTCCGATGCAGGTCTAGAGCTTGATTCCACCAAACGAGGGTTGTAAAAAGTAGAAGCCTCCCAGTAAAGAGCATAAAGGTCGGGAAGACATTAGGTAGTCCAAGTGTTGCGGCTCGTGTCCTGGCTTTGCCAGGGGAATGAAACGGTGATATGCTCAGCTCTGCTCAGCTCGGCTGCTTTTGGGGACCGTGTTTGCCTTCTCTCACACTGGTGCCATTGCTTAGACCAAGGCTTGATCTTTATGTAGCCTGTTTGTTTGAGTCAGGGGTCCATCATATATAGATGTCCCCTGCCTCTGACATGAATATTTTCAGTTGTGCTTATTGGGCAGAAGAAAAGACTTGCTTTCTTATGTAATTTCAAAGTTACATTATAAATAAGCCAACCATTGTGTTTGGGGGTATTCACAGCTTTATAATACACTAGGAAAAACCAGATTAAATATTTGAAACTCTCACCAATTTATTCTGGCACTTGTACACTTGCCTCGGTGATGGAGAGCAGGAAGACTGGATCCTTCAACTTTTTTTTTTGTTTTTTTTTTTTTTAGAAATTGAAGTTGTTGTTTTGCGATTTAGGTACATTCCTAGGTAGGTTCTAAAAAACAGTATATCCTGAAAGTCAAACTTTCACAAATCCGTGTAGCTTGCTCTGTGACGAAGTGCAGAAGTACCAGATTAGCTCTAATCCTGGCTACACCTCCATGACCAACGTGTGCTCCTGGGCAATTTAGTTGTGGTGGCAAACCTGTCAATGGTCTTTCTCTAAAAATGTCTACTTGACTGCCTCTGCGACGGCTATGGACAAAAAAAACTCTCCTGGTTTAATTGCACAGTGCTGCCCGAGGGTTTAGTGTGCTGTGCAAATGCACAAATAAATTGGTTATAGAGCTACTTCATGTATAATAATGCTGGCCTTGATTTATTCCACACTTTGTCAATGGATATCAAAACTGTTTGAATGCCATATCTGTCAGTATTGTCACGCGTGCACCTTTCTGGAAGCTTCTAATCTGTATCCACCATCGCTTCTATGCAATGGTGTATGCACCTTTGCCATTGCTTCCGGTCTGCATGTCTGCATGTGCACACTTGCATTCTGCTAATCTCAATTCTCTCTATGCTGGGGTATGTGTACCCTTTTTCATATGGCTACTGCTCTGGGTCCTGCATTTAAAATGACCTTCCTCGTGGCTGCCATATTTTAGTTTTGGCTATTAGGTGGCACTGAAGCGCCACCCGATATGCAGGAAGACTTGCATTGGAGAACTGCAAAAAGGGAGATGGAGTGTGAGGAATGAGAATGAGCCTGTGGGAGTTTGCTCATTTACACGCCCACTGGCCATGCTGGTCCCTACGACCATTCCGAGCCCCTTGCAAAGCGCATTCTCCTAGGATGGGAGTTAGCTTCATCAGTCAGTAGCATGACCTTTTGGCCTGCATCATCTTCTGAGAGTTAAGAGCTTAACTGCAGTTGTAAACGTGTTACTGTTGCAATGAACATCTTACCACGGGTGCCTTCAGCCACTTGATTTGCAAGCAGCACACCTCCTTCCACCGAATGCCTGTCAAACAAGCATTGGCATAGCCAACCGTTTCGCCTTGTGTGTAGTTATTGGCTAGGCATTTTCCAGGCACTATTATATTTCCAGCTGTTGCCATCTTATGTCTAGGTGATGCCATGATGGCAGCGCGCAGCAAAGGCCCATCTAATGCATACACAAGCCAAAACATTGGCTTTGCCAATGCTTGTTAAAATGTCCTGTGCCCTCATGGACTGCCAATGGTGCCCTTGAAATGCCACTGGATTATTATTCTGGTTCCAACAGGTCTGAGGGGGGCTAAGAGGAATGAAGGGGAGAACCCACACTTTGATTGCTGTGGGTAAACATTGTGGTGTGGGGGGGGGGGCAATGCAGAGATTCTGGATCCCTTCCTTTTTGGTTGGGGGACGGTCAGTTTATCGGCAACGACATCTGTGCCCTGTACCTCAAAATTCCTTACGATGGCTCTGGCTACTACAGCAGGGTTGAAACCTGGCCTGGATTGGGCATAATAATTTGTTGTGGGCGCCAGGTTTATTGAGGACTACCGAGGGAACGTTGGCAGTTTCTTAATGTTGCTGAAATTATTCTTTGTTTTAAGTCAATAAAAAGGTCTGAGCTGATCTCTGAACAAATGTGCTTCCCAAGGGTGAAGGCAGGGTCGAGAATCCAGTGTCTGGCACCCGCCACGCCTCTCCCTGACACCCTGCAGGCAAGGTGCCTGTTCCTGGGGAATGCATGCCAGTCACTCAAGCAACTTTTACCACACACGATCAATATCGCCCCTGTTGGTGGACCACCTATGTGGGAGAATAGTTTGGCGTAAAGAGAGGCTTGTAGGTGGTGGATCGAGATTATAGGGATGGTCAACATCCATTTATAGGCCCATCCTTGGTCTCGCTCACGTCCAGTTCACAGCTGTGAACCTAGGACTGGTAAGGACACTGAGCTGCTTATCGTAACCAGAAATAATGCGACCAATCTTGTGCATGTCCTCAAATCTGTGAGGGGAAAACCCTCACAGTAGCCATCGCTTCGTACATAATGTGTTGGTCTCATTAAACTGAGTGGATTGCAATGCGTGTTATTCATTGCAGACTTTTGTTAGTGTTGGCCTGCACTAAGCCTCCTCTATATGTTGCTGCCATATTTCACCAGGGTGAGTACCCTGTAAGAGACCACTGAGCCACCTTCCATTCATCGACAGAATTATTTACTTATTGAAAGGTTTAATATAAGTTTAAATTGCCTATTAACGAAAAACGAGCATAGGAGTCCACTCCCTTCCCACCCCCCCCTGTGAGAAGCATGAGGGGGTCATCACATTTACTCCCCTTAGATCAGTGGTCTTCAAACCTTTTTGGCCAGGGCCCCCCTGAGCAAAATTTGGGCAGGTCGGGACCCCCCAGAAATGCCAAATGGACAGTATATATTGCGCGCCGTCACCTGCTCCCATCAAAGTCGCTGGGCTCCCTCATCCCACTCCTACCCAGTCGCTGGTCTCTCCCCACCCCATCACACACCCAGGGCTCTCCCCACTCTGCTCCCATCACTATCCCATGGTTCCCGCCCATTGTGCTCCCACCATAGTCCCTCGGTTCCCCCATCCCGTTCCCAACACAGTCTGAGGGCCAGTGGCGGCTGGTGAATCTTTTTTAAGTGGAGGGGCATTAAGGGGAGGTTCGGGGGGGGTTTCCCCCTGTGAATTTTTTTTTAAATAATAGGTTAAAATGTTGCATTGTAGAGCATACTTTTAACAAAAAATGGGTAAATAGCCAAACAGTTTGCAATTGTTGCTGGGAGTCCAGGGGGCAGGCATTGATATTTTATTTCTATCGCGCTCGTACACAAGTGTTTCAGAGCGTGACAAGGCAAGGGAGGGGAACAGAGGAGAATAAAACAGCGATCTTACTAGGCCCAGTGACATTGAGAACGCGCAAGTGTGAGGGGAAAAGTGCATGGAAGGGGGGAGAAGTGGAAAGTGCGAAGCAGAGGAGAAACAGATAAATAACAATAAATAAATAATAAAGGCAACAAACAGTGGTAGTGCAGCCAGCAATTTGCAAGTGCTACGTTTAAGGCAGCAGACAGGGTAGGTCTGATAAGTGCAGGAAGAAAGATGGTTCTCCTCAAGTTTTAGAGTGGCAGGGCGCTGTTCCAGAGGGAGGCCCCAGCCGAAGACGGAGATCTACCCCCAGCTCGTTTCTTTGATAAACGACTGACCCTGAGGGAGTTGGAGGTAGAGGAGTGAAGAGCTCGAGAGGGGAGGTATTTGCGGAGGAATAGCTGAAGGTATTTTGGACCGAGGCCCCAGAAAGCCTTGTGGACAAGGCAGAGGGTTTTGAATGATAGATGTCCGGTAAAAAGATACCATCCCTGTCCCCTGGGCCCCACTGGTCCTAACACAATGAACATGATTATGTGTATATGCAAGGCGCTGCACATTCATACAGCAATCACTCTATCATTCACATGAGCATCCATCACCATACACTCACTCATAACGCATCCATACACATGTTTAAATAAAAACACTGAACATAAACGTACCTTCTGCATTGGCCTGTGTGTGGGTGCTGCTCCAGCTGCTCTGTCCGTATGTGCGAGGAGGCGCAGGAGCTCCCCCTCGGACATACAGACATGCAGTGCCCCAGCCAGCATTTCCAATGAGCTATGCAATGCTGGCGAAGCAAAACGCCCCAGCACTTGCATGGCTCAGTGAGCATGTGCGGCTGGGGAACTAAACTGAACTGTCAAAGGGAAACAGTGTTTCCCTTTGACAGTTCAGCCAGCCCAGGAGCACTCCATTAGCTGGATAAAGCAGCTGAGGGAGTGCTCACTGTTTCACTGGGCTGGCTCCTTAGCTCCTCCATAATGGGTGAGGGGCCACTATGCAGTTAGTAATGTTGACCATTGTTGCTGAATATATCACAATTTACTTACATTTTAACACAAAGCACCCCTTTGGGTACTATTGAAACAGTGGGCTTCATAACTACTCTGGCGGTAGCTGTGCCGGTAAAACCGGCACGGCTGCCACTGGAGTTGCATCCGGGTCTGGCACCCGCGAATGGGCAATTACTAGGTCATGCCGAGTTAGGCGGACATAATTGCCCTTTCGAAGGTGCCGGTAGATCCCCATTCCCATTTTTGCCCCATATGGCTCAAATGGGAAGGGGAGCTCGGATGCACCGGCACCGTTAATAACGGTGCTGGTGCATCCGACGAGCTGAGGTCAGACCTGGCGGGGGCTGACAAGCACCCACGAGCACAACTCTTACTATGGCGGAACGGTAGCAACGGTGCCGGTAGCTTACCAGCACCGTTGTTACTGGTCCGCCATAGTAGTAATGAGGCCCAGTCTGTGACTAAAGGAATGAATATCCATTTACAACTGTGGGCCACTTTTTCATTGTTGCCTGAGACAGTTTCATGCTTCAGCCCGCCCATGTGGGCCACCCCTGCCCATTTCTTCCAATCTAAAAAAAAAAAAAAAAAAAAAATCTTTTTTCATGCTGAGCTCTCAGGGCCCCCCTGGGATGCACCCGCGGACCCCTAGGGGGTCGCGACCCACAGTTTGAATACCACTGCCTTAGATCCTCTACACGGGTGGGGGGGAAATGACTTCCTCGGGTGAGACGTAGTATTTCCTTTTCCAGACAACGATCAAACCGCTGGTCCAGAAGCCTCTGAACATTGTTCATTTGTAGGAATTGTCATAAGGCGTAGGATATAGACAACTTCTGACCACTTTCTATAGTCTAGGGCCTTGTACATGGCCGCAGACCTCATCCTCTGCATCGTTCCCCCCTCATCCTCTGCCTCATCCCCCCCCACCCCCCCCCGCGTCCGCCTCATCCTCTGCCACGTCCACCTCGTCCCCCTCAACCTCTCTATTGGGAAGGGGAATGCATCCTTTTGTTTTTTGGTGCCTCTGCCAGGCGTGATGTTGTCTAGAGTTGAACACAATATGTAATCGGTCCTTGGGGGTAGTAAGGCAGTTGCCTAGTGTTCTTATCTTGAGAGCCACTAAGAATACCGTCAGGACACGGGTAAGGTGCTGGAGGGACAAAAGGAAGGGTTCTTTCTTGGTCACTGTTCAGACTAAGAAGATCTTAGCAGGAGAGCTGGGCAGGCAGATCCTCTCTGGTCCTAACTGCCACTCCTGGCAGGCTCAGACTGGCCTATTGGGCAATAGGCCCATGGCCGAACCAAAAACGCACAATGCTGGTGTGGGCCAATTTTTTCGAATCAAAGTGGGCCACGTTTTTGAGCAATGTGGGCCAGTTTGACGAGTTACTTCACCATGCGGCTAGTAGTTTTGACCAATCTTGCTGAATTTGCAACACAATTTATCCAAAAAGTCCCTCATGGGCACTATACAAACAGGGTCACAAAAGGAATGAACTGTCATTTGCAACTGTGGGCCGCTTTCTCATTGGTACCCGAGACTATTTTATGACCCAGTCTGACCATGACTCCTGGGACCCCACAGTCCCTGCCGTGGGGGGGGGGTGGTGTGTATGTATCAGTCTATGCCCCTTGGTGGAGATGGGTCACCATCTAGTTAGCGTCCATGCTTCAGCAGCCTGTGTTGTCTATGGCAGCCTATTGTGCAGCTACAGTCTCTCCCTCGCGTTCTTCTGAGCGGATTTGTAGCTGCGGTAGCACTAGCCTGGTCCATTCTATTCATCTCTGTCGTATCGCTTGTGAATTAAACGTGGGTGCTTCCCTTCTCCATTTTTCCTCGCCGTGATGATCTAATCTGCTGTAAGAGCGAAGTGCACTAGGGAGTGGCCCTGGTGGAACAAATCCAGTATTGCCTATAGAATGCCTTACCCGTTGATTTGTAGCCTTGCTTTTGTTGGTTACTGCCACTTCTTTTCTCTTTACCCATCACTCCTGAAGCTGAACCAGTAGGTCGAGTGGCGGAAGTGTCTTTTCAGGAGAAGACTTACCCCCACCACCGTTCCCAGAAGAACTTGGAGATGATTCAGAGCCTGTCCCTTGTAAGGTAATGCATTGTGCAGCACCTACCTGCAAGGTCCTGTGCCGCGTGCCTTGATTTGTGTTGGGTTTTATACAAAGCCACTGTGCTTAAGAGAATCAGTCCTAGGACATGATGTGGGGCTCCCCATTAGGGGAGCTTTTGGGGGGATATGAAGAAGGATGCAGGGTTTATGGGTTCAGGGAAATGCTGACCAGCCTTGATCGGGGAGGTTCCGGAGCAGTGATGCCATTTGTTGGGTGCCTTCCTTTACATCTCCTGCTGTGAGATGCCCAGTTCGCCTCGGTACTGCTCAACAGGGGGAGTACAAGAATGTTGCCGACCTTTGCCACCGCTACGTGCTCTGATCCAACGAGCCCCCTTCAGATGCCTGGACACCCCAATATTCCCACACCCAAATGAAACGGGCACTGAAATGGGCAGCGTCGCTGAAGGATTCTCTTGCAGCTACAGCCGGTGGTGGGTAGGTTATTTTGTAAGTGGTGAGGCGTGAAGCTTTTTCCAAATTTGCAGCAAGAACTACGCAATGGAACTTTGTGGTCTTTTGCCCAATCAGGTCTGTATGGGAAACGCTAAAAATGATCCATAGGTGCTGCCGGCTGGATCTCCGCTAGTGCGCAGGAGCATTGATGCATTTATGTTGACTGGTCCCAAGAAAAGCCCAAGGCCTGCATTGATGTATGTCAGCATAGGCATGGAACACGCATTCACACGCCTTGTGCGCAACAATTATCATGTACTCTGTCATGATAGGCCATTGCTAGTCCTCCTTTCATGCTGGTTGAGCTCAAGGGGTTTCCTGAGGCTGTACACTGACTTGGTGTACACACTTCCATCAAATCTCCGTAACCTGCTGTATGAGCTCCTGGTTTAAGGTGCATGAGCAATGCAAGTACCCAGACCAGTTGCACCATAGAACTATCTGTTCATTTTAGCTTGAGCCATTTGTCTTTTTAGTTTGTTTTACAGCTCTGGAGCATAGGGGTAGTCTGAAGGGTTGGTGGAAAGAAATTGGTAGTACAGTAGAGATGAGAATCTGAAACATTGGTATGGATCAGGTGCTCAGCCAACCCTCAGACGCAAGCATTTCATCACGATATGTGGAAATCAAACGATATAAAGTCTACTCAGCCTGGGCTCTGAGGCCCCATTGGATTGCTGAGCCTGGGCTCTTTGGCCCCATAGCCCATGAGATTGCAGTAATCCGGGAATAGACATCAAGGATATTGCAATATCCTCTTCTGGAAGAAGGCTTGGACCATTCACAATAACGGATCAAACACTCTGTCCTACTTCTCACAGTAATTTAAAACCATAGGATTATTGTCAAAAGAGACCCTTGTACAATCGGAGTATCGTCTGACACACAATCGCATGCAACTCTACAACTTGTAGGTTTTCATGCTTCTTCCTCAAAGTAAGGCATGGTTGCTGTGAGGCGCATCCACAAACTACTGCCATTGGATACTTTCTCGGCAGCCTCCCAACTGTCCAACTTCACACACAAACTAGGCGAGATGCAAATAACATTATGTAGCAGACTGCAATACAGCCTACCCCCCTCCCACATCCCAGGGAAGCTGGATCAGCGGAATCCTACCGTCCCCCCCCCCCACCACCACCTATTGACCCCTCGCAGGACCCTGGACCATTATGATGTTTTTTATGTCCACTATAAGGACCTGGATTGGATCAGTCCCCAACCTCCCCTTGATCCACACTCTACCATCCCTTGCCAGGACCGAGAAGCCCCTCACTTCCTCTACGTGGGGGCCAAGGCAATTCCCTCAGTTTCGCGGGTTCAAGAGGAAGGCAACTAGACCTAGACAACTCCCAACCTCTGCTACACAACTCTTATGTTAATTTTTAACATGTATTTTACTGTTAACAAATCCACTAGGTTTTACATCAATGGTCAGCATTTGGGAATGGTTCTTCATATAAGTTAAAACCTGCAGCTAAACTGAAATCTGTATCCCCATACATTCCACGCCTGAATGGCCTCACGGCCTGATCTATAAGAAGCTGGAGGAGGTTCTGCCAATGGTAAGACATTATTTCTCGCAACAACCAGTCTGCCCCCTGGTTTTGGAAAACCTGTTAAGTTCTCAGATTAAATGCACTTGATGCTGGTCCTGGCCGTTTCCACAGGATTGTATTTTAACATTTGGTGGCTACATGGGATATGCCCCATCATGCCTCTGGAAAAATGTAAAGTAATATAGGGGCCTTGGTGACCAGTCACGTGGGCTGCTCTGGCGGGATACTGCAGGACCACAGACTATCCATTCTTATTCCTCTGTGTCCAGAGGACTCAAAGGCTTTAAGTCTTGGGTTCCAGTTTGTGTAATAAATTGGTCTTTTCATGACTGCGCACATGTTCTTAGTGGCAGTCCCATGTTTAAGCAGCTGCTGTTCAGCTATGTGGGGGTAGAGGGGTTGTAGAGTATGGGTTTCATCACAGTTGAGATCGGTGAGTGGAGGCACTCGATTTCACAAAAGCCATATACAAAAAATGTTCTAACTGAGAAAGTAATTTAAAAGAATTAATAAAAACAAATTATCGAATGATTGTCCCATTACATCCAATGTGCTGTCAACCTGGCTCATTTACAACCTGTTGAAAACTGTGCTGCGCTTTGCTCCCTCGCTGGAGTTGCACTACCTTTTGTTGCACACTTGTAACATTGACTAAGGTGCTCCATCCAAATGCACCAGGCTTTGATTTTGTGCCATTTCCCTCCCACCTTTCATTACCTTGAACAGTTAACCACAGCATTTGTGGTACTGCATGCTCCCACGGATCGCCTCCCCTGAGCTTGCCGATAATGCTTCATTAAGAATGTCACGATTTATTGGGCAGTCACACTCGACTCCCCCCCCCCCCCCCCCCCCCCCCTCCACAGCACCCCCCACTTCCCCACGAAGCCAGGTGGAGCACAACAAAGCGCTTTGCAGACTCAACTTTAGTGAGGCCGCCAATCTATATAGTACCGTTTAGCAAATACCCTCTTTACCACCAATAAGCTAGTTCCTAGCTTATCATAAGAATATATATTTAAATAATTTCAAAGAATAATGGAACAGTCGCTAAAAACATCCCCCAATGCCGTGGCACTACACAATCACAAATTCAAATTACTTGCACAAATTGCTGACATATTTCTAATGGACTTTCAGTTACAACAACACACAAGTAAACTTCAGAGATGGGCAGTCGTCACTTTCCATTGGATTTCTTGCAATTGAACCCATAATGGGGCCCATGGGCATGTGGCGTGTAACAAGAATTAAAATAAATAAATCAATAAAACACCCAGTGTTGGCTTAGTTTGTTACCATTTTTCTTTTCTCCCAGCAGCCCCCACCCTCAGGCATCATGCAGATATGACCACTTTGGTGTGAGAGCAATGGGAAAATCATTTTGACTTTTTATTTAAAGCAAGGCTTGAGGATTCTGGTTCGAGAATAAATGGGGAAAATTTGTTTTGCACACTACATTCACTGGAAAGGCAGAGTTTTAGGGTTACTTACTTTTGGTGTTAAGGACACCCCCTTCTGTACAGAAGTCAGGGGTTTCAGAAAAATAGAGCCGGTATAGACTAAGTCCTTGAGTGACTAACGCACTGGGCATGGACTTCGATGGTTTCGAACTCTAACACTCATCCTGTGGTTTTTATTATTTTTTTTTTACTTTTTTCTTTTTTTCTTCATCAGAATTCATTGATATACCTTTAATTAAATGTGCTAGGTTTCTACACGGTTTCCCTTCTCTCCCCCCCCCCCCCCCCACACCCACAATTGAATGGAAAGGGTTAAGGCTGGCAGTTCCCATGGATGGGGTGGTTTTATAGGGGGGAGTTTGATGTTTATGTAATAAAATGGGCCAAGGGTTTCCCCAGTTCCACCCCTACCTGCTATGCAAGATGGAGATTAAGGCTGACGGATCCCCCACCCCCACACTTTTGTTGGCATTTGGACTAATCTACTTACATGGGAGGGCTTGGTTATTGGGTATCCAGGGAAATGGCAGGGAATCCTCTGAGGACAGCACAGATCGGGTGAAAAACTTCGGTCAAGAATAGTCCCCCCCCCCCCCAGCACCCAGACCACCTCCTGGCTTCTCAAATGACAGGCCAGCTAGCTTCTGGATTTCCATCCGTCTCCCATGCAAGGTTTAAGGCTTTACCAGGTAAGCAGCATTTCCCCATGCAAGGTTTACCCTGATGGCCTTGGGTAGCTCTCATTGCCTCTCTGCTAGTTGTTCCTCGCAAGAGTTCAGAAGCAGATCACCTCCAGGAATAGAGTGGTAAAGTCCAATGCTCCCTCTCAGATTGAAAGCTGTTCTCTTATAGGGCTGATGCCACTCGCATATTATAATAATTCCCATAATAAGGATTGGCTAGCTCTTCCCCCCCCCCCCCCCCACACCATATACGTCCACCGCCTTCTGATAGCACAAGGAGTTGGGAGGTGTGGATGATGGAGGCTGAGGGAGGAGAGAAATCATCCCAAAATGACAGGTGGGTTTACTTTCAGTGTTCTTAAAAAATCTCACATGGCACCTACGCTAGCTTAACGGTATGCACTTAAATATTTTTAGATATTTAATGGCGAGACAGAAAATCTTACTTCAGCATGTCCTTCCTGGGAGGAGCTACTTTTTAAAATTTTAATTTGCTCCTGAGCCCAAATAGTTAAATACGACCCTTCAAAATTCAAACATTAATTTCTCAATCTATCACCACACCAACTTTTCATTTCCTCTGAATTATGTGAATGCCAGAATCATAATTCTCTTCATAACTCAAATTGTATACATCAGACCACTCGTATTTCCATGGTACCGGTGGGCTTCTCATCCCCTTTCATGAGTCCAGGATGAGGTCACGATTCTCTTAATTACAGAAAGTGGCCCAATGTTAATCTATGGCAATGTATCACATGAACGTTCATGGCTACATATGTAGCCCCCACCTTTTTTCTCAGTTTTAATTTCTCATCTGTGACCTGACCCGAACATCTGTTTATCAGCATGGTCTATTCTTACAGTGTTTGAAGATTCATTAGTGGCTCTCAAGGCCATTTCTTGAGGGCGAATCAGCCCTAAAAAGGTCATGTCCGTTGGCCACTAGTGCACAATTAATGGAGAGGCATGAGCGTAAAGGTAATTTCTGCTGGCCGGCTTATCTGAATCCTCCACAATATCGATCTAATTCTTTATTTCTTTTCCTTTTAACTGAAACCCAGGGTTGGTATCTCCCAGAGGGCATCGGCCAAAGGCCTTTCAGGTCGCAGTTGCTTTTCAGTGGAAAGGCACATGCTGCATCCTTACTTCTGTAAGTACAACCATCGACGAGATGTGTTTGTTACATTTTATTATTGCATCTGGGCAGGTTTACAATACAATCTTTCTTTACATACTGTTTTTACAAGTTCACTTTTGGTATTATTCACACATAGGCCACAGTTGCATATAAACCAGTGTTAATTTTTACACAACAAAATAGGCCTTTCCCGTCATTTTATATGATGAAAATAAGTATTTTTATTTTGAACAATTGCAAAATGTTTGGCTTCACTTTAGATTTCTGGATTACTGCCTTTGTGCTCTATAGAAGTCTGTCACATGCTGCTATGTCTCTTTAAGCGGAAATTGTAACTTTTCATATTTTAGGGAAACCACATTATTTCCCACTGTGGACCACTCCGGTTAGTGCCCGATACAAATATCCTTTAACATTTATTGGGCATTTCCGTCAGTTTTAAACTCTCTGGTAGATTCCCCTTCACTTGCGCAACTGTCCATTTTAGTGGAGTTGGCTAGGCTCATTTCTTTCCAATTCACTAGCCCTAATGTTGGAAATCACTGTTTTGTACTGGCTTTTATAGTCCAATGTGACTCTATTAGCCAGCCTCACTCGCTATAGTGGCCTAACATAGCCCCAATCTGACTCTGGGGCTGTATTTCCACCCCCATGCTACATACATGAGTGTGGGAGCAGACTCGGCTCCCTTGAATACATATTGGAGGAAGGTAGTGACATTTGTAGTGGCAAGAGAATCTACAAAAGTCACCTGTGGCCACTTGCAGTAGTATACCATAGCGCCTCTGAGGTAGGCTCTCAATGAGGCACACAAGATCCACCCTCCAACTTGTTTTCAACCTCTTCTAGTCGCTACACTGCAGTCTGGCACTGCACAATCTTCGACCCATGTCTCACTTCCTGTTAAAACATCGCACCTTTTTGGCTTCTGCATCAATATCGGGTTACCGATAACGTAGCAGATGACTGCTTAGCAACACATGTGATCTGAATGTCTAGATTTGAGTAGCTCCTTCCTGATGTACCACCCCACCGCCCTATGGTGGAAAAAAGCCATCCCAGAGTGTTCTTGGAAAGCCTTTAACAACATTTTGCGCCCAATATATGAACGGTCCTTCAAAATAATTTAATATACCCATGAGGCCTTATACCCATACATATTGCAAGAGATGAATGGCAATGCTAAAGGGGAAGGTGGGGGCAAAATACATCATTGGCGAAGACCTCGGGCAACCAGAATTTTATCTAAGTCACCAAGGTTAAGGCTAACTTCCAGAGCCGATTCCAAGTGAAGATGAATTCAAATGTCTAAACTATGTTTAAAAGAGGTTTAGGAAGGCCCCAACATATTAGCTTCATCCATATTAGCTCTGTTAATGCATCGAATGCCAGAGACACATGTTTATGACAAAAATGGACAAATGTGACTTTTCCCAGTTCGGTTTTTGGATTGAATGAATTACACCTTCTAGAGAGGTGCCAATGTCCACTCTAAAACCTACTTGATTACATCACAGAACATCATTCTCTGCCTCCTAAATTGAAGATGTTCGGTTCCCTCGTTCTGAAAGAGTTGTTCATAGGGCCGTCCTGTTAGACTTTTTTTTTTTTTATCGGTATAACCTGAGGGCCTCAAGCCCCAGGGATCTGTTTAGATACTAATATAGCTTTAAATCCGTCATGCAATAATTTTGCCCATAGTTTGGGGCATCCTTTTTTAAAAAAAAAAAAAAAAAAAAAAAAAAAAAAACCAAATTGCAGAGCCCAGATGGTACAGCGCCCCCCTGGTCCAGGGCTTTTTTAACCAGTACTAACCATCCATCTTTGGGACTTCCCGTTGGACCATTAATAGCATTTTGAGCTGTAATGTGAAAACCTACCTCCAATAGGAAAGTGTTTTGGAGGCGAACAAACCCTCAAATTGGCAAAACTCTTGCTGTCCTTTTAACCCGATGATATTCCTGGTAGAAATGCTAAAAGCCTGGTCTCTTGAACTCCTCTGGCACCAGACTTTGGTCTTTGCGAGGGCTACTTCAGCCAAGTGGTCCTTTGGTAAAAAAGCAGCCTGATCGGTCAATTCCACCCTCTGTGTCAATGGCACATGAAGCCGATCAAGGGCAAGGGTTGCTCAAGGTCACTTTATGTGGTAACTGTCAGTTGCTGTAAATAAATAACATCTGCATAATCTTAAATCATAAAGATGGAATCCCTTCTCGGATTAGTCTGGTGGGTACCATAATTGATACCACCTAAACCCTTTTTGTAGCCATATTGTGAACCAAGACAATGTCGGGGAATTAAGCTTTGGAATTCGCTGGAAGATTGATAGTATATTTTATGGTACAGGCAAATCCTCCTAAAGGAAAACATTGCTTCCAAAATACATTTTCCTGTCATCCAGGCTTCCATTAGCTCGGGGGCAACGTGCTCGCCTTGGAAGCAAGACAACACGGAGCACCACCGGTTTGATCCCTGGGTCTGCTCTTAGAAACCCTTGGGTATTAAGCGTGTTATAAATTACCTATTTTATCATTTATCCCATCTTGCTTCGCTTACACTGTCAAGCACAGAGGGTGCTCTCGATAAGCTGGAATCCACTGTCGAGACTGTATGTAATGGAACCTTGTTTGACGATTAAGACCCTGCCAGGCAGCCCAACTGCAAGTTGTTATACCCTCCCACTGGCAGTTGGTTTTATTCTACCGTTGACCTGTCTAATTCCCAGCTGCCATATGGGGTCCGTCTGAGAGGCTGTCACTGCGGTTTGGTGAACAGGTGGCCTCGAGTAGACCCCAACTCCCCCGGCCCCCCAGTCCATACGAATGATGGCAATTCCTCAAGGCTCACTGCTGAATCACAAGTTACTTGATTCTTAGCCTTCCTCTTGAAGATTGGGGCAAAACAATTTGTGTTTCCACCTCTGCCAATGTTGGACTTTCTGCTCACCTCATTAACCACTTGTTCCATAGATTTCAAAGTTTGAATTTCAACGAAGTATTCCAATGTAATATAGTTTTATTCTTTGCTTTCTTTTGCTGTTGTGCTACCCCTTTATTGGGCCATTTCCTCTTCCCACCTGGTTTAGATTGTCGACCAGGGCTAGAAGTATGGTCCGAGTCATCCTCCATGCAAATATTATATCCCAGTCTAGCAAACTTGTCGAGTAATCCAGATGGGGAGGAGCTTTAAAAAAGCATAGACTGCTCTCCGGTGTCTACATGCAGCGTAAAACCATCCACGAGTTTGTGGGATGATGGGTGAATTATTGGCCTGTTCGACTAGGCTAAAGGGCTAAATTGAGACTGAGAATTAAAATAGTTGGAATCGGCCCAGTGGTAGGGTCTTCCTTGCGTGTCCGAGTTTGACATACCCCAAGATCAACATTGTTTTTGATGTCGGCAAGTTGTGATGCATGGACTTACTTGGTCACGGTCAAGTTCAAAAACTTTTACTGAAGAATTCAGCAATAAGTTTAAGGCAGCTAATGAAGTAGAACTGGACTCTGGACTCTGGATGGAATGGACGAGTAGGCAAACTCAATTTGCTCTTCGCTTGCTGGTGAGTTAAACAAAGCTGGGCAGGCAGACATTGATTCGGGTACTGGGAGTTTGAGCCTTCTCCCTGCGGGTATGGCAATTCACCGGGCGAAACTTGCCCTGTCCTGATCCCAGACAAAAGACCACAGATATTCTCTCAGCAGGGGGCTCCAAGATCACTCACTGGTGCACGACACTGCGAAAATAGTTGCGTCATTTTTCTGCTTCATAGTCGTGGCCGTCTAAGAGTAATCGCGACTGGATGAAGCAGGGTTGCCGAATTTTAAGCTCTGGAGATTTATCAAAGGGGATGCTGACCTTCAATTTCTGAGGCTGACCTGGTCTTTCCTGTAGCGACGTCCGTTGGTCGCCTCTACTCCTTGGATCATACATGGAGACTGGAATTGGATGTAAAGGACGTAATGGAAATTACACTCGCCAACGGAAATCCGCACCTTGTTCACCGGTTGGGGCCTTCTGTGGAAGAAGCTGGTGCAGACTGGAAATAGTGGTCCTGTCCTCACCACCAGCTGCTCGCAGCGGCGCATTTCACGCACATCCTGTGGGTCCAATGGATTAGGGTGAGAAGATTTAAAAAGTCAACGGGACAGGGCAACTAACATGTCGGACAAACTCTTGAAAGTGGCTGTCAACGTAGCAATTGGAAGTGTTGTTCAAATACACACACTTATTTATGACAAACTAACGCTATCTTAAGTTGTAAAATGCAGCATTTCGTCTGTGTGCAATTGTGAATGCCTGCCGGCCAGCTATGAAGACCTACTACCAAAAACCGGGGCCACTGCCGTTTCTAAAGGAAACATAACCTTGGAAAAGGGGGACAGAGCTCCAATTTCCGCGACAGTCCCAGCAAAACTGGGACGTCTGGTCACCTGAATGGATGCAGAGCAGGGACCTGCACAAAGTGTTCCTTGATGGGTAAGAATGAGGTTTATTGCCACTGAACTAAAGTGTCTTAAAAATGAAAGCTCACACACCCAGAAAGACTGAAACGGTCTTGCAATCTCACACTGGCACTTTTAAAGGCAAATGTATCTAAATTTTCCCTTGTTTGTTATCTCTCCACTCACTTCAGCCAGAGAGCCTGAACGAAGGGTTGGCCTAAGAGAATTAAATTGTGCATTTCACTGCACACTTTATATTTGGGTGAAAAGTCGTGTCCTTTATGTTCTGGTGGGTAACTCATGAAAAAATGCTGTAGGTTCCAGGTCCCCGGCAGTGCCCAGGGGCATTGCCCTTGGGCACTTGCTCACTTTAGTGAACATAACTGGCGCAGCTGCATGCCATAAATCAGTTTGCATCCTGCAGAGCTTTCTTATGGCAATTCGATTTAAATCTTCTAATGGACCCCCAACCCCCACTCACGCACATCTTTGGAGAGCCACATGCGCCCTAACCTCCACTCTGCCCTGCACTGCCCCACCCAGGTCATGCGTTAAGCTAAAGGTGGCGAGCCGCCTGGGCATAGATGCACCGCTCTCCACCTTGACTCAAGTGACGTCATCTCTGACCTCGCTTGGTTGTATTGTTGGCGCTGAAAGGAAGGAGTCTGGTTGGCCTTTCATTGCCAGTGTGGCATACGCTGGTAGCACTACCGTTTCTGTGCCCCCTGGGCGAGGGTCTAGCCCGCCTAGCAGACCCGCTGGCCCTGTACCCAAACATCAGGGGCAGAAGCTGTTACGTGATCTACTTATTTGTTTTTTCTATTTTCTCGGAGGCCCCTGAGCAGTAGGAGATGGGATCTGGC
Source organism: Ambystoma mexicanum (assembly GCF_040938575.1). Lineage (NCBI taxonomy): Eukaryota > Metazoa > Chordata > Amphibia > Caudata > Ambystomatidae > Ambystoma > Ambystoma mexicanum. The sequence continues at coordinate 1,108,113,376 of NC_090941.1, forward strand.
ACCGGCAAGGTCACTGTGGAATGCGTGACCGTCATGCCTCCAGGGATGGAAAACCATTTCTGAGAGAATGTACACAGCACAAACTGTGCCTAACAAGCTGTAACCAGAACCCACGGCCACATTGCCCTGTGCTCAGGAAACGGACCATTATAAGAACTTGAACACTTTTATCGCTAGGGTTCTGATTGCTACACTCCATACATGGGCCTGGATGCAGGCCGCAGGCATCCCCTTTGACATGAGTTTTGTTGTTTAGGACTGGGATAGCCACCTAAACTGTATATAAGGAAGGTGCCGGCCTGGGGGAGCAGAGCAGTCCACCCAGGCGGTTTGGATACGTCCTTCATTTATATGCGAATACCCTTCTACCTCTGGTCTCCCGTGTGCTTATTTCGGAGTGTTGCTGAGTGTGCAGTGAAGCAGGGCGATTGCAGGAGGGAGCTGGACCGACTATTGTAACAGAAGCCTCATGACCTGCATAGGTACTTGTATTCCAGACCCAAGAGCCATAGTTTTGGGGGGGGGGGGGCGGTGGCTGTGCTGGCAACCTTGCCTTCATGCGTATTTTTCTTTGCATGCATGCCTCAGTGCTGTAACAGTCATACGTGTGCACTGTGTATGCCGCTCCCTGCACTCAGTCCTGTATGCATGGGAAACCCGCATTGCCTGTTCAGTGCGCTGCTTGGAGATCTCTAATTTGGAGACTTTGGGATTTTAATGTTTCTAAGTTATTTGCTTGATCTTGGAGCACTTATCACAACTGGAGCACTTATCACGACTGGCTATTTTGATTTGGCAACAGTGGGGGTTCATGGGAACCTAGTGGCTGTATACCCTGCACAGCCGCAGCCCCACTGGTCAGAGACCAATATGGCTGGATACGCGTTCTGCCAAGTCCGAGATCACGCAGGGCAGTGTGCATTGTACCTATGGCGGGATGGTCACACTTCAAGCCATTTTGAACACTGGTCTCGTAGCGGAGCTGGCTCAAGGGGCAATCAAAGTAAAAAACCGTCCACAGGCGCTTTTTCACAATGCCTTTGCCCATATGCCAGTGCCCACACATCCATTCTGGTGGCATCCATATCTGCAAGAACATACTCCTGCTGCACGTTCACCAAACGGCCAGCAAAATAAACTATTCCACATGTAGGAAAACCTGTCCTTCCTGGCTTTACAAATTAAATAGAACTACTTGGAGACCCAGCAGACCCAACTGCATCCGGGCGCAATGTAAGCTTTGCAATCCCAACGAGCAGCATTAGTAGTCCAAAGAGAGGCCTAGCTCTGTAGATTATGGAAACGCATCTGTCTTTTGGAGCTTTGTGGAACTGTGAGCTCGCCTCTTACAGGGTTGAATATTCCATAGTCTTGATCCATGTACAGAGAACCTCTGTCTCACCTGGGGATGCAACGAGACTGAGGAGCACCCAGTAACCATTGATCAGCTAAACACCAATGTCGGTTAGGTTTGTACCGGGTCAACTTCTCAGCAAGGTGTATAGGGACAAGATAAGGTAGACACTTAACAAATCAAACACATGCCTCCTGCTGCCCGCTCCATGGACCCCTTTCAGAACACTTGCGTGGGCTTTGCTCTTAATGTCAGTAAAAAAATGCCAAGCCTCTTTCCTGGGGGAGGGGATGGAATCAGTGCTCCAGATAAGATTTTGAGGTGGGAGTATTTTAGGCATGATTTTTCAAATTAGAGCGGAAATGCAATTTCAAGAGTAAAAATTAGTTTTCTCCTCTGCAAGAGAGTAAAACTTATCCAACACATATGTAATGGGTATGAACACATTTTAAAAGGGTGCATGCTTTGTGTTGCTCGCTTAGCTGTCACAGATTTGGTCTTTCAGTTGGAAATTCAGCATCATGCATAAGAAGGCTATGCTGCTGACAAAAGAAATGCTACATTGCCATCTAGTGGTGGAAAGTATGTTTTTTAAAATTAAATGGCGCATATTTGCCATATTTACATGTGTAAAAGGGCAAGATACGCACGTTAACTGGTAGGCTGGGTGGAACATTCAGGTTGCATGCCCAATCGTTCCGTCCTACCCCCCACCTTGCTAACACAGCGTTGGCTTTGCCCAAAAATTCTAGTACAACATGCTATGCCACTGCAAGGAAACTTCCATGCTCCAATACTCATGAGCTTTGCCTGCACATACATACACATGCACCCGAACAGCTTCTGCCCTTTACACGAGCGCCCAGAACATTCACACTGCCTTCTCCTTCGTACACTCTCGGCCATGCACACCATTCACACTGCATGTATCCACACACGTGCACTTGGAGCCACTCCGCCCCCCCTCCCCCCACTCCCCTTGAGCTTATGATTCTAAGTGTTTGTGTGTGGTGTGGCTTGGGCACCCGACCTTGTTAGTCCGGGCACAAATAATGAAATCCTGTTACAGTTTTGAGCCAAGTATTGTTGGTTGGTGAAGAAATATAATTCGCAAGAGGATTTGTGCACGCTCCAATCTGGAACCCCCACCAAATGTGTCTATGAGGCTATGGACCGAAGGAAAAAAGGCAGACCGTGGTGCACTTTCCAAAGCGCTATACTCTGTGAAACAACCTCTCCATTAAGCAATGGTGAGTAGTCCTGGGAGGGAGGGTCCTTGTACACCATTGAGGATTGCTGCTGTGGCCAAATGAAGGGTTGCCTTGCAGGGAAGGATTGAGCTGCCCCATCCCAAATCTCAAACCATCTAGTCCAACTGTAAAAGGTAGCATAGAATGGTGAGCCAAATGGCTTTGTGGGACGTGCAAACAGAACGCTCCTGTCCGACTTCTGGCATTATCCTAGCTTAGCTTGCTAGATCTGATTTGGGTTGGAGCTGGTTGGGCAATTGAATGTACCACCGACCACAAAGAAATGTACTTTGTAGCTAAACCACATCAGCACATTTTGATCTTTGTTTCCGGTGAAGGTAAACGTGTATAGCATTTCACCCTGCACAATGCACAAGGGAAGAGCAGCTGCTACAAGAGCCTGACCCTGTGGGTGGTTGCCCAAGGGAGGATCATGTGGCGGGAGGCCATCCTAGTGGGAGTGAAGTCACTTGCCAGATGAGACACAGTATTTCCACCATCAAGGGACCCAAAACGACCTTCCTATGACCCTACAAACAATCCCTCCATAATGGTCTCATACATTGTACTTCTCTTGCCAATCCCCTAAAAGTACTGGGACGAGGAAGAAGTCGCCTCAGTGAAGATCACTTTCCCAGTGCTGTGACTAGAGAGGAGTGGAGCACTGATGATCCCTCCTTATGAGAACCACCATCAGTGGTCTGGTCTCTTGCCTAAATCCTGTTGGCCCGAGCCAATAGTGAGGAAAGACTCGCAAGGGGACCATTCCTGGGCAAACCATGTGGAGGGAGAGAAGCAGTCCAGGGAAGCCAGAAGAGGGAAGACGGGACTAGTTCCCAGAGGCAGTGGAATCTCAACAAGTCCAATGATACTGGCCCAGCAGTACCAGTAGAACGATCTGACCAGGAGAGTTGGGACTCGGTCTGATGGACTCTCTTGGATACAAGGACAGACTGGCCCAGCGGAGGTGGGAGGTGGGGAGGAATGGCCCTCCAGCAAGCCACTGGGTTCGCCAGGCTGGCAGATAACTCCTTCCCCGATCCAGCTATGGCCCACTGTTGGTGGGAGCGGGTTGCTCCTCTGTGCGACCCGGTTGAGGGAGACGGTGGAGCCAAGTGGTGAGAAGAGGCAAGCTGTGCGGGGGGGGGGGGGGTAGGGGACTGCTTTTGGCGGGAATGCCATAAGCCAGAGCCAGTCCTGAGCTCCTGGATGTTCGTCAGCAAGCCACTTATTGGAGACTTGTGCGAAGCAAAGAAGCCCAGCTGGAACTGCGGGAAGTGGAATTGCACAAGGAAGAAATCCCCCAAAGGGGGCATAAAATTGTCTCGGGCAAAATGAAAGTGGCCCACCGTTACAAATGGCAATTCATTCCTTTTTTAATACTGTTTGAATAGTACCCAAGGGGAGTTTTTTGATAAATGTAATGCAAATTGTGAAATCGGCACCAATGGTCAAAAGTATTAGCCACATTAAGTGGCCCACATTGGCCAAAAGTTGCACACTTTGTCCCCAAAAAACGGGCCCACACTAGCATTTTGCATTTTTGTTTCGGCATTGCCCTGTAGGTCAGTCCAGGCCCGGAGGACAATTCTCAGGAGGCTGTGTGAAGGACAAAGAATGCCATGAAGAACCGATGGGTCCACGCTGGGATGAAGGGAACACAGGGGCGTATTGGCGATCGCGCCTCCTATGGGTAATTGAACAAAATGGAACAGAGAAATACTGCCTTTTATACATCTGAAAGGGAAGGTGCATCAGCTATAGAAGGGAATTTTTGAAGTTTGCCCACCTGAACGAAATATACATATAATAAACAGTACTCGGTCTGCATGTAACGGACAAAGTGAACTAGCCAATAAGGCTAAAGTGGTGAATTGCCAAAAGTGGAAATGTGTGCAAAATGCTAACGACGCAATATGCCATGCACCAAATGAATTGGCCAGAAGGGCTAATGTCTGTACTTCCACTGTTGACAATTCACTACAAGTGTGTGAATACAAGAAGCCCTGGCAGGAGAGTATACCACACAACTACAAGTGTATGAATCCAAGAGAGCAGAGAAACCCTGGCAGGTGATTACACCAGGTATCCTGACAAAAGGACATTCTTTAAGATTTTTGGTATTGATAAAAGGAAAAGACCAGAACTGTCATTGTGAAGTATCCAGGCGAAGGGAGACACCCTCTGGAGTAAGGAACAATATTCTTGAGTTTTTGTTGGACTTATCGCTTTGCCCATTTTAACATTTCTAGAACACAGGAGGCAAAAGAGATCCTTTTCACTTTAAATTTAATTTCTTTAGACTGGGAGTGTCTGGACACATGAGTTTTGTTTTGGACATTTTGACGCGCACTGATAGTTAGGGAGGGAAACGCCTCTAGTGCAGGGACAGCAATAGATTTTCCCAATATTTTTTTATTTATTTTTTTAAATCCTGAAGGTCTTTAGCCAAAACCATGTCTAACTTGTGTTTTGCACCCAGCTCTGACTTAAGACTTCAACATGGCAGTTTGAGAACCTTAAAGGAATTACCCAAGCTTGAGTCCTACAGGAATGGGCGTGAGAAAGGTGCCTGCTGCAGACATCTTGGAATAACAGCTGTGTTTTCTTACACCGGGGTGTGCCCAAGATCTCTGCTTCTGTGAGGTTGCAATAAACCCAGGTGCCCAGACACTGGGCGCGGGCCGAGCTCCCGCCACCTAGAAAAACAGAAGTTGCTTAGCACACAGTGGGAGTGAGGCTAAAATAACGCTGAACGCACCCGCTGGGTGACCTATCCCAGTTTCAAGTTGTACTTCCTAAAGCAAAGTTGTAAACCTATCGAATCTGAAAGCACTTTCAAGCACGTTAGGGGTGCAGCTTAACGATGAATAAAATGTTCCCGCTTTTCACCTAGGAAGCAATTCGATGACTATGTGGTCTGTGATTATCGCACTCGTGTTACCTTAGGCTTCCATAGGAGATGTTGTCTAGCAGCACAATTAATGATCCTGGGAATTGGAGACGAGTTGTGTCTGGCTTCAAGTGATTGGAGGACGATTCTGGGCCAGTTGGGCTCTTCTGCCACTAATTCAGTTGTGAACTCAGACTGAACAGTCCCCTGGCCAAACTAAATATTTTCTCTAGGCTTACTGCACCCCACCCTATCCTGGTTTCTATAATCTGGTCTCACCCAGGCAACCCGCTACTTCGTGTATGGGATTTCTAAAGTGCAAACCTAGGTGGGACGCAACCCAGAACTGTACATGGGGAGTGTGCACCCAGGGAGGAGGACGCAGGTAGGTTACAAGGGATGGCGGAGCTAGCTGGGATGGGTAGAGTGGGCAGGGGATGTATACATCTATAGGCTGGCTGGCCGGGCTAGGTGAGATCGGGTCCATAAGTATACAATGGAAAGGACCTCCTATATAGCTGCAGCACTTAATTATGCAGTGTTCCTTTTGCAAAAGTACTCCCTGTAAAGGGCTCTGTTTGGCTATGTCAAAGCTTAAACCAACATTGCAATGCCAACAGTTGGGGCTTGTGTGTAGACCTGAAGCAAGACGCAGACAACAGATTCAAAGTTCAAACAAACTCACTTTATTTCACATGGATGGATGGATGGATGGATGGATGGATGGATGGATGGATGGATGGATGCTTAACTTGCCCGAAGCCAAGGTGGGATTTCCCAACCTAAACAAACTATGGACAGTCAGAGTCAAAGAGTTTAACTTGTGTCCAAAACCTATACTGGCCCTCACAACTAGGCTAAACAATGTGCAGTGATGTCAACAATAAAATGAAATGATGTCCCAAACAAGTTATGAGCTACTACTAGCTCCTGGCTTACTTTTCAGCTCTCCTTTCTAGGTTCAAAACAGTTCCACAAAGTCTCGAGTTTCCCTTCCCCAAAGCCAAGACACACAGTTCAAACAAAACCTTGCACAGAGGATTGGGAGCCTACCCAACTCCCTTGCCAAGGGTAGTTTCTCTGGTTCACCAATGCAAGGTTTACACCCTTGATTCCACCTCTGTTCAATTTGTTTCCCACGCAGGGGCACCCGCTCTAGGCGCAGTTGACGGACCAAACGGTCCACCTATCAAGGTTACGGAACCAATGACCCTTCATCTGCTCTTGAATTGTCCACTGCTTTTTCTTGCCAGTGGAATGTACCTTTTTTTTAGTACATCCTCCAACTGTTTATCGTGGTTAGCTGCTCACCATTCAGTTGCTCATGCAGTTGATACTTGCTTCTCTTCTCATTCCCTTTTTGGGATTTTATTTGCTTTGCCATTTCATTCAACTTGCTTTGTGGTTGTTGCCACTTGCACCCCGTTGCTTTTGTTCCATTCAAAACAGTCTGTTTGCTTTATCTCTGTGCGGCATTCAGAAATACGTATTCAATCCTACTTTTGTGTTGCTTTAATTCTCTATGGTATGCAATAATACGTTTAGTTTGTTCGGTGTTCAAAATGGTGGATTTGGAACTCGCATGTTAGGAATTCCAAGTTTTCTCCCATATGTAACTCTGGGCTCTGTTGCACTTATGCTTCATTTTATTTAGTTTCAGCAGTCTTTCTGTATGTTCCTTTCATGTATGCTAGTCTTAGCAAAGAGCTCTGCCCCTTCTAGACCACCCGTTTTCCCCACTGGTGTCTGGCAGGCTCCCTGGTCTTTCAGTGTTCCTTTATGCGACCATCTTCTTGACGCAGCTTCTGCTTGTGCTTTGGGGAGATAAGCTGCCTCTTCCACCTGTTACAGGGCTCTGTGTACACTTGCCAGCTTTCTCTCCACAGGCGGAGCAGCATTCTCTGGGCAGGTGAGTGGCTCAGCCCTCCAAAGCAGTTCCTTTGCTTCCGTTCCTCTGACAGCCCCTCCTGCTGTCTTCCTGCCTGCTCCCTCTCTCAGCATCAAGTGTCACAGCCTCCAGGTTGCACGCTGGTTTCCTTGACGCAGTTCCCCACAGCTCCTGCTTTCCACCAGCAGTTTTCTCTGTCTTCTCTTCTTGAGCTGCCCACCCTCTTCTACTCTTGTGGATTATTAAATGACCTAGGGTGATGGTCCTTTGGTCCAATTGCCTGACCATAGTTAATGGGACATGCCTGATATTTACAATACTTTGCAGCTCTCTTCCTCGTCTAGTACTAGAGTGCTAGGAAAAATGTGGCAAAGGTGTCAATAGTCTGTAAAGTTTGGTGGAGGGTTGGGCTAATCTTCATAAGTGAAAGGGGAAAACCGTGTCTTTGTTTTTTGTAAATTATTATTTTTTTTAAACCCTCCTATGCGTTCTGGGTTTATATTTCCTGATGTTACCTTTTGTCTCTGCCTAGGGTAACGCCCCATAAGCACCCCTGGGATTTTGGGTTCATTATGAAATGGAAATGGGGAATACGTATCTCCCAAGGACGTCCTCTTACCCAACCCCCAAGGACCCTCCACCCAGGTGATCCTCCCTCGCATCTCCACCCCCAGGGTCCGGATCCAAGAGTGTTGGCCCTTCCCATACCACCAGAGAAGAGGGTCCAAGGGGAGCAGGCATTGGAAAGGCACTTGCCAGGCACAGCTATAGTGGTATCAACCACCCATTGATGGTGGCAGGTGCAAAATGGTGGGAGTAACTGGGCATCTAATAGCAGTGCCTGGCAGATTCCCAATATGTATACACAGGCCAAAATTGTTAGCTGTACAAAAGCTTGTTTATCAGGATTTCATTGAGCGAGTGCCGAAAGGCAGACCAGGTTAAGATGATTCATCGTCCGAGTAGAGGGTTTACAACTCGAAGTCATTAACTCTCATACTGGCAGGCCTTTCAATGCACAGCTGGAAGATGAGACCTGATTAAAGCGAGGGACAAGAGTTATCTGAAGAGGTGATTTGGGTAGGGAGGGGCAGGAACTGGGTGGGAATGGCCATAGGGATTAGAAAGGCCATGGGCAGTCAATGGGTGGGAAAATATTCAAACGCTTTCAAACTTTGACCCCCTTCTTGATGTCATTTCTCCCAATCGGTACTCTAATGCTATAGTTCCAGCTTATAGGCTAGCAACACCTAAAAGCCAAAACTAGGTCTTGGATTGAAAGAATTTCTGGGAGTTGTACGTCCTTTTAACAGGAGATGGCGTGCCAGATTGCAACTTGGGTAACCCTGCTAAGACCACCCTTGGCCACTTGGTGTGTACCCTGTCTCAAGGAATGTGCCACCTCAGGACCAAATCCCTCTTCTGTGAATGAGCTGAGAATAATGCCCGCTGCCCCTTGCTGTGGTGATTAATTTTGTGCCAAATGCACAGATGCTCTAGTACTAAACTTATTTATTTTTTTTCTCTTGTAGAATCATTCCGACTGGCACTGCACCATGTTGAAGGCACTTAATAATCCTGCTGTGTGAAGTAAGTTCCTGCCCAGTTGCTGCAGTGGCAAAGTACTGATTCCAGCTGGCTACCTGGCCAGTGGATGTAGGCACAGACCGATGGTGACCATGAAGAGCCCGCTGTCGAGCCCGCCCACCTCACCTGTGTGCTGCGATGCCCTTCCTCTGCTTCCCCCACCACCGCCCCCTCCTCCATCCCTCCCATTTCCGGAAGATGCTGTCATCCCTCTACCCCCGCCCCCACCACCACTGTCTGAGTCTTTCCTTCCCCTCCCTCCGCCCCCACCACCCCTTCCACCTCCTTTCCCAGTAGGCATCGCTATCCCTCCCCCTCCCCTTCCTCCCCCCAGGAATATATATGGAGGAAACCGTTCCCCTGGTGGGGGGCTGACGCGGACTGGGAATAACCGGAGGTCCAGACTGCGGAACTTCAACTGGGACGCCATCCCCGAGGAGAAAGTACGGGGCAAGAATAACATCTGGACTTCAAACAGCTGCCTTGTTGACTTCCAGTTGGATGTCAAGCATATGGAGGAACTGTTTGGGCAGAAAGAGGAGCAACGAAGGGTCAGTTCGAGGCGGAGCTTCCATACCCGGTGCCCGATGGAACTTCAGAATGCCGGGGTGAGTACTCCGCTAACCTTGAGTCTTATCCGGTGCTTCGTGATTGAATGGTCATGAAGACTGGCCTCCTTGCTTGTTCATGGAAGTCCTTTATAGACTGATTTCTCATCGTACCGGTTGATTCTTTGTCCTCCTAAGACTAAGCAAATGTTGTCTTTCTGGTTGAACCACTTTGACTCCCAGATAATCTCCACTCTTGTCTTCCATGCCTTTCACTGCATTCACAATCTAGTTCACCCAATGTGCTGTTGTGTTTATTCTAGCCTTGACAACCTCTTGGTCTTATGAAAGCCGCCTTTGTGTTTCACTGTTTGTATTGATGAGCTATTTGAAGCAAACTTGTGTATTTTGAGAATCCATAGCATTGTTTTGGCCCATTTGTGGGTTGTCTGACCATCGCTACCAGATGCAAAGAAAAGTGGTCAAGGCCATTATGTCACACAACTGTTTCAATCTATTTCAACTGAAAGACTTGTGATTACAAATTATAATTATTTTTATTTGCGTTTATAAACCGTGGCGCTGTTACAAGATTAGGTCTTAGTTGCCGCACATAAGTGGGAGGTTAAGTCACATTATCAAAATACATTATTTACAGTTCTTTAGGTGAGTGCCTTGGTTACATTCGCCCTTCATCGGCTACAATAAGCGCGAGGGGGTTACAGTATACAAGCTTAGTTACATTGTGTATACACGTGTGAGTGGCAGCAGGGTTGCATGTTGAGCTGCAGTCCCATGCAGAATAGTTACTTGGTTGGGGAAACCGGAGTCAGAATGATGGTGGTTATCCATAGAAAAGTGTGCATGAGGGGGAGGCCTTATCAGTTGTGTCTACACGTTTAGGCAAACGGGCTAGTTTTGATAGCCTTGTGGAAGGTGAAATGAGGGTTCACTTCTGATGAGTGAGGCAAGGAGTTCCAGTGCCTAGAGGCAATGAATGGGAAGCTTGCGCCACTGCCTCTAGCATGTTTAATTCTTGGGACATTTAGACCTATTTCTGTGACAAACATTGACCTCTAATTCAGACCAACATGCGACCTATAGTCGTCATAGATCCAACAAATGTATGTGAATTGCAAACGTAAACCCATGTTTATTACCGACACCTTTCCAACCTTGTTTGTACTTTTTCTTGTATGTGACGTGTTTTGTTGGCAGTTGAGTTAGTTTCATAGAAAGTAGACAGTGTTTCGGCCATCTCATGAACCTTTGTCTGAAAATCTAATTGGGTGTCCATGTGTCACAAAGATGTCTAAATGTGTACGAGAATGGTTTAACTTTTTGGTATATGAATAAAATGCATATTTTTGTATAAATGTCTTTCAGATGAAATGGATTGAAACTGTTGTTGTATGACACAATGCCCTTGATCATTTTGCTCTGTAGATTCTGATAGCCTGGAACTTCCAGGCTTACCAGGTACCCTTAGAGTAAAAATAAGACCATCGCTACCGGCTATGTGTTTTACCACAAACCACCCTGCATGCCTTGAGTTTATATCGGCCATGTCCTATCCTTTGCACCCTAACACAGTATCCCCACATAGGGCGCGGGAGTTGGTTAGGCATGTGTAGACTGGCTCGGCCCCATCACATCGGCGCTGTTGGTTGGGCATGTGTAGACTGGCTCGGCCCCATCACATCGGGGCTGTTGGTTAGGCATGTGTAGACTGGCTCGGCCCCATCACATCGGGGCTGTTGGTTAGGCATGTGTAGACTGGCTCGGCCCCATCACATCGGGGCTGTTGGTTAGGCATGTGTAGACTGGCTCGGCCCCATCACATCGGGGCTGTTGGTTAGGCATGTGTAGACTGGCTCGGCCCCATCACATCGGGGCTGTTGGTTAGGCATGTGTAGACTGGCTCGGCCCCATCACATCGGGGCTGTTGGTTAGGCATGTGTAGACTGGCTCGGCCCCATCACATCGGGGCTGTTGGTTAGGCATGTGTAGACTGGCTCGGCCCCATCACATCGGGGCTGGTGGTTAGGCATGTGTAGACTGGCTCGGCCCCATCACATCGGGGCTGTTGGTTAGGCATGTGTAGACTGGCTCGGCCCCATCACATCGGGGCTGTTGCCAGTTGCAATACAGCAGGTACTGATGCCACACGCCTTGGCTTTGATTTCCTCTATGATCTGCGCATGCTTGCAGGATCTGGGCTACATCTCTATTTTTGGATTTCATGGAAGAGAGTACAGCGTTTGTGGATTCGGGATGAGGGCGGCTTTTTAATTTTTTTTTTCTTCAAACTATATCGACAGTTGACTAAAAGGTCAATATCTATTGCAATGTCCACAAGGGGTTCTAAATGGACACATTTTCTTCATGCACTTTTAAAGGTGTATGACTCTAGGTCTCCTGGGTGCCAGATTTATTATTTTTTTTTTTTTCGTTCTTGACCAGCCAATGGCGTGGCACGAGCACAGCCTGCCTTCTCGACGTCCTATGTCTCTTCGCCATGTTGATAGAATGACACGAGTAATGATTGCCTTCTGACCGTGGTTTATACTTGGAGGCCTTCATCTTGCGTGGTATCCCAGCTCACTGGCTTGTCTTGGCTGATCCGAGGCAGACTGTTGGCTAAGTCAGCTCTCGGAGTGTCTCGCGTAACTGTGGGCCCTGTGCTCAGTGGTTGAAATTCAAGCAGCGCAGACTCCATTTACAGACCATAGAAGGATGAAGTGGGTGGCTAACGCCTATTGAAGCGAATAGAAACAGGAGGGGGACATCATGTACGCCATACCCCAATCTGATACTCGTATTGCTGTTGTCGCCCATGCTTCTGCATGAAGCACTTTCATGTCAGTTATTCAGAGGGATGTTGTACGTTGTATTTTGATTGTCAAGTGAACCCCAAAAGTTAAAGAATTAACCAGGAAAGTGACCTGGTGCTTCCCATATTGATGGACTAAAACATCCAAAAAAGCTTGTGGTACATTATTAATAAAGTAGTAACGTTGAAAGGGGAGGGGGGGGCGGTGAGCGTCATGAGACACTCATGATGCTTACATTTTCACACTGTCCAGTTTTACACCTGGGAATGTGGGATGCCCCAGAACAAGTGATTGTTCCCATTTTCGTAACTTCCACAGTCTGTCTCTGGAATTTCTCAGCCGCACTGTCCGGCCCCATGCTGACCCCAATGTTCTCTGATCCTATTGGCCCGTGCAGGGGTCTGAAGCGTTTATCTAGAGGCATCCGATCATCGTGACCAGACTAGCTTGAATTCTGGTAGACCGTGACCCCGTAACCCACGGTGCTCCTTGCCCTTGCTTTCATGCAGGGCCAATTATGCAAACAATGCGACTGATACAGCGCCAGCTTCTTACCAAAACCAGTAGGATTTGGTAAGAAGCTGGCGCTGGTAAAGTATCTCCTCAGGGGGGGCAAACAAGGAAACCACCCTGCCTTGGTCACTGGATCAATGCTCTGCAAATTCTTCTTTGTGTGGTTTTAGACCTTGATCCTCTGACCCCATGATCCTCTGACCTCCTTAGACCTTCCAGCCAAAAAGCACTCCACAGGTTGAAGCTTTTGTCTTCTAATATTGCCAACTCCGTTTATATGCCTTGATGTAGGGCTTTAATCCTTGCAAACCGCTGTCTCCGATTGGGCCGGATTGGAGCATTTGAAATCTCATGACAGTAAGCAGCTGATGTATCCAATGTTTGGTGTTTTATTAGCCTTCTAGGGCCCAGTAAACGAGTCCTGCTGCCTCCAGTTATATAATGGAGGCAGCATCATTCCTATTGTGGAAGTGTGCTGCTCTGAGACTTTAGTCCCAATAGAATTGCCATAACACATTAAATACCTTAATCTTGTAACCCTTTTATCCCGGCTTTAGCAACACTATTGCCATGAAGCGGCCATATTGGAATGCTCTATCCACAAGGGGGCACCAGCGGAGAAGTTCAGTTGATGCATTGTTTGCATTTAGTAATGTTCCTCCACCTGGTTGAGGCCAAGAAACCCTCCAGGCTAGGATAAGCGCGGTAATTGACGCACACGTCAAGCCGTAAGTGTACGCTTCCTTTATGCAGCGTTTACAGTTCTGCACGCCAACGCCAAGTGACTGCAACATGATGCACTGTCCGTTGTTGCAATGCTTGATAGGTTCTCTTTCTAGCCCTTAGGATCCCATCTTTAGTTTCCGATACTCCAACCTCTTGGGTTGAACCCTTTCATAGTTTGGTCTCAAAAATAACATGGGCGTGGAAGGGGGCGGGGGGAAGGGAGGTGGTCAGATGCTTCCCATCCCCTAGAAACATTTGGAAGCTCATTGCTAATGTCTTGCTAAGGCCCCACGAGGGAGGCCATGAAAATGAGATGGAGATGCAAAATACCCATTCTGGGGACACTTGTTCTAGCTCTAAAACGCCATGATTGATTTTCTTGACGCCCGTTTGCGCCATCAGGGACCGGCTATATAAGAACCAGTCTTTACTGTTGATCGAGCAGTGCGTTCGGAAGCTGCTATGCCTTGCCCCCCTTTGCATAGGAACACGTGCAACACAGCCATGTTTATACCTCTTGGGTTTAGCCCTTTAAGCCAGATCATTCACATTGGTGACAGTACCAAGGCTGAAATAAACTGGGTCTGGCTCAGTGGAGTCCTGGGATCTGTTTGACCTCGTGATCACAGGTGTGCAAATACAACCGGTCCCCTAAACCCATCATCCGTTCATGGTCCATAAAATGATTATGGAGTTGGAGTGACAAAACGTTAACTTTCAGCAACCGGGTTCCCGCAACTGGGTAAAATTGCAGTCTTCAAATACAGCCAATAGATTGCATACAATGGAATGGGTGGCTGTGCAGAGCAGTTGCAGTGACCACGACTTGAGTGAAGGCTCTGCTTCACCATTTGGCCTTTGCTGTCTCGCGAACTGAAAGTGTCCTCATACTCTACCTTGCTTACACCTAGGAAAGCAAAATGCCACAGGCCGGAGGTCCTGGCTTAAGTTTGTGCTTTTTGTTCTTCAGTGCTCTTAGGGAGACTCGGGTTGAAGATTGCACGCTTTTCTTTGTTACAACAAATGTTCTATCTTGATTACTGTAAAGCTCCCTATCGGACACTCTAGTGCAGCTGTCGCAGTGGCCACCTTAGGAGTGAGCAATATTTCATCTAAGTGGGGAAACTGAAAGCGGTGCAGAATGCTGCGGAGCAAGTTCAATCCAACGCAATAGAATGACCGCCACTGTTGCCCGCTCAACATTGGCTGCCATTGGGAAGTCCCTATATCTGATCTGGGGATTCTTGATTGAAGGGACCTTGGGGCAGCCTCATCCAGGTCCTAGTGTCTGAACTCTACACACATCGAGGTCTTCAGCAGGAAAATGGAAAGTACCCTTCATATCCACCTCCCCATTTCCAGCAAACGCTGAGACGAGGAAGATGCAACTAAGATCAGTGAAGATTACCCATAGGAAAAGCAAGACTGGGCCTACTACAACCTGCTACTAGGCTGTCCCACGAAGAGTCGGGTAAGGTCAGACACTTGATCCCAACTGTGCACACCTGACTCCACTTAACTCTTCCCTACGCTATAAAAGGTGGAGTTCTGCCAGAAGCACAGAGCGAGCTGGGGATTCCGTCTGGACCAGAGAAGCCAAGGAGCAGAGAGGGACAGGAGCTGGAGGTTGGGGGAGAACTCGGGAACTTGTGTGTGACTGGAGTGGGAGGAAGGCACTGAAGTAAAGCGGCACGGAGCGAAAGTGACCAGATTGTGAAAAGGCATAAAGCAAGTAGGAGTGTAAATCGGCATGAAAGACAGCTTAAAGCAAGAGAAAACAAGCGGAAAGTCAAAGTTTGAAGGAAAATGCATTGGGCACACTAGGAGGGTGCAAGTGACCTGACTTGGGAAAGAGGGTGTGAGTGACCTGACAGATTTGAAAGGGGAAAAGTAAAGGCGAGAGGAAGTAAAGAGGGTATGAACCACCCGAAGGTGAAAATGAGCAGCACGAGAAAGTGACAAGAAGGTGCAAGAGTGCACAACCAAAGAAACAGTGTATGCCTGGGGCATGGGAAAGGCAAGATAAATATGCCTGAGGCGTGGCAAGACAAAAAGAGGGTGCAATGTAAGACTTGCAGGAGGCATGGTGGAGTGGAAAAGAACAGGGTGGAAGAGGCACAGAAGAGAAGGTGCCAGAAGAAAGATACAGAGAGAAAGGAGAGGGGCTGTAGGTCAGCTTGGGAGGAGCAAAACGCTCAGCTTTCTTGAAGTCTGCTACTACCCCATGTAAGAACTGTACAGTGCAAGGTACATCCTGACTGGGAGAACTTTGTTGAAAGATGGAAGGGGCCTACGCTTTGAGAAGGGAACACAACGGCCTGGCCAGAACTGTGTATTTTTGTTTGGAACTCCTGCATGGAAGGTTGTAAGGGCTCCCTTTTTTGAATTGAACTATCTTGCACTGGCAGAACTACAGCCATTGGTTAGACCATCTGAAACCAGCTGTGTTTTACATTTCCTTTTCTTTGAGCCACTAATTTCTTTAAGTAATTTCCCATCGCATTTTGTCAGTGAGGAAAAGCATGGGTTTTAGACAGATTTTGTTTATTAATAATAATAATTTGCATTTACATAGTGCTCCGAACCCTCAGGCATCCGAGTGCTACTATTAATACCCACAGTGTGTGGTGCTCCTTTATCGAGCTCAGAAGGATGAAAGGCTGAGTTTGGCCCTGCCGGGATTAGAACCTGCATCAGCAGGCTCTGCACAGATGTCATAGTGAACGCGCCACTCATTGTGCAAGCTGACCGGGAACGGGTTTTGGGCTTTGAGACATTGACTGTCCTTAAACATCAGTTGGGGGGGTGGGGGGGGGGACGATCCCTTTAAAGTTCGGTCCAGTTAGGCACTCTAACAACCCATCTAAGCTTATAAAGGTTTTCGAACTGTTGGCTTTGGGTCTGTGTCTCTCTTGATACCATACATGTCTCATACAAGATCCCGATTGAAGAACAGGATCTGCTAGTGCCATTAAATGGAGCTAAAGGTGATCCATAGCGGTTTAGATTAGATTAGTTCTGTGCTTTGTAAAGGGAGATTCAAATGGATTTGTCTTGGTATCCATAAGGCTTCTCTGAGCCAATCCGATCCTTTGGAGGGGATATGTGTCTGTTTGGCTTGTGTTGTAGTTGGCCTGGAGGAAATTGCAGGTCTAAGGTTGTAGGAAGTTCACACTTGATCAGTGAGCGGAAATGCCACCCTTCAGTTGGAGAGGGGTTGGTGGGAGGGGTCAGGCAGCAGCATTGGTTTCAAGGTCTGGCATGTTGGCTTCTAATCCTGTTTTGGGTAGCCCAGTCTAGGTATTTTGTCTTTTGTAATAGATGGCAGGAACTTGGCTGCTTCTCTCTATGTTCAGGGAAGGGGTATTTCCCAATCCCTGGCCTTTTTTTCTTTTTAGGAGAAGTTTGCACAAAGGTGATTCTCTGCGCCATCTTTCTGTAGTGGGTACAGCTCTGTATGTTTACCAGTGTGCCATTGGAAAAGATGTGGGTTGTAGCATGACTCATTTGAAACTGGTGGCCTCAACATATACTTCTACTGCTAATATATAACCTGGGCTCTTGAGATAGCAGCTGTCATAAATTGCATTTATATACTGTGAAGGCATCATGAAGCAAGACAGACAACACATTCAATATTTACATAAAACACGTTTATTAACTTAAATGTATGGATGTAAAAAGGCCTAACTTGCCCTATGCTAAGGTGGGGATTTCTCTAACTAAATAAAGTCTGAGTTGGAGATAATCTAAATCTGTCTCCAAAACCTATACTTGCCCTCAACTAATATATAGACCATGTGTATGGATGTTGGCAACCAAAAGAAACGGTTTCCAACAAGTTCTAAGCTTCTCCCAGCTCTCGGCTTCCTTGCAGCTCCGCTCCTCTACCCAAGTATTCAGCAGTTTCATCAAGTCTGTTACCTCTCTTGAGGTCACGATAACCGTTTAACCAGTACTCTGGGTTCCCAAGTAATACCGTTCCAAGCACCAAAAGAACCTTGGTCAAAAGTCAGAGTTCAAGTCTCAGGGTTCCCTTCTCCAAGTCTTAATTCCAGCAGAAAAATCTAATTTATACCAAGACATAATTGCAATACAAAAATATCCTTTGCCTCTTTAAAGTTGGTTGTCATTCTGATGCCTTCTTTGTGTGTAGAAATTGTGACTGTATTGAAATAATCTTCAGGCTTTGTTTCAATAATTCAGTCCCTTTCACTTTAAGATACAGCACCATTTTTTTCACTTGTAGGTAAAGTATTGTTCATTTTTAAGATGCAGCATCTGCCTTTAGTTGTAAGTTCCATTTTGCTTCTGAATTTAGTATGGTCTGCTATCTTGTGAGGGTTTTCACCAACTTTGATATTCAATAAATGAAGATTGTTTGGCCTTCAATAGGCACAAGTTGCCCTTAAGATTTAAATTTTTAGTTTGATTTTCATTAAACAGTTTGTATATACTTTGGTCTTCAATAAGCATGGGTTGCATTGGTTAGATATTTTTCCCCTAGTTCGATATACAAAAAAGAAATGCATGGTTTGTATTTAGAATACTTTCGTTCAACCTGCGGTGTAGTATTCCTGTAATTCACTTCAATAGTGAAGTAGAACCTTCAGAGACCTTTCGAACAATGTGGTTTCACCCACACGCGACTACTCTGATACAAAGTATTCCTTGAATAACTCAGTTTTACTCGCGCACTGGGTTTCTCAGTGGATAGAAACTCACCAGTCTCGTTCAAAGGGTTTACAGCAGTCCGGATCGTGCTGCCGTCTGCTCTTCATGTCGGCCTCGCACCTGCCCCTCTGATACCCTGTGCTGAGAAGTGGAAACGGGTTAACGAGCATCTTGAACGAACCTCAAAGGGACATACTCTCCATACAGCTCTTTTTAGCGTCTGGCCTGCTGCACAGAGCCCCAGCTCCCCCACACATCTGCACCGGCATGCCTGCTGCACTACTCCACGCATGGGCTTCCCCGTTGTTTCTCATACTGCTGGGCTGGCCTCCTTTTATGCACCTGCAGCCCCTTGACAGACTGCAGGTGTGGATGTGCATCCTCCCAGCCTGACCACAATCAACGGGACATGCCTGACCTTTACAGTTCCTAGCGGGCTTCTTCCTCATCCCAGTACCAGAGTGGTGAATGAGTGTGCTCCTCATTGTTCCTAGTTGCTGCTTCTTCGTCTCAGTACTGTTACATGTTGTGAGGGAACATGCTTGTAGCAGCCCATGAAGATGGAAGGCATCGTCGCCAACAGGAAAATGGGATACCATGTCTCGCCCAAGGGCACCCCACTTCTGTTCCCCAAGGACCCTCCACCCAGGTGATCCTCCCTCTTCTCTGCCCCAGGATCCAATAGCGATGTCCTTTCCCTGGCCAATTGCATAGAGCATCCAAGGGATTTAGGAGTGACGATACCCTCTGGTCTCTTAATACCCATAACTTGAACATCTCCAAATGCCAGGCCCCACAGGCATTCAGTCGCAAAGAATACATTCCTGTTTGTTTTGGGCACAGATGCATTTCACTAAGGTCCATGGAGTTAATGGCTTTTCCACTTCACCAGTGAATAATCCACTTTTTTTTTTTTTATTAATTTTGCATTTTTAAAGCACTCACAGCCTGTGGGCATCGAAGCACTGTTACAGGAATTGTTCATTTTTTAAAAAAAATTTTTATATCTTAGTTGCTGATTTATAACGCGCTTAAACACCCAAAGGTTTCTAAGCGCGGACCCGGGGATCGAACCTGTGTTGCTTTGTGTTGTCTTGCTTCCAAGGCGCGCACGTTGCCGCTAAGCTATCCTCCCAGTTCCAATGATTGGACTATTAAGAATGGATGATGGGGTTAAAATATTCACCGGAATCAACACATTTTAAAATAGAAAAATTCCATACAAAAAGCACAAGAGTTATTGACTCCAAGGTCTCGATTCTCCTGTTTTTTAATTTATTTTAAATGTCCTTTCAAAGCAAGTGATTATTATGGCCACAAGCGATAGCCACTTGCGTAAATCTCTGTATATATAAAAACCTATTGGTTAAAGCGGAATAATAAACTGCAGAAAAAACGTGGTAAATATGTCGACATACGAGAAGGCTAGTGTAAACCAAAGGCAATCCAAGCTCAAACCAATAAAACAATGGCTTGTGACATTGTAATTCATAAGCGTGCAGAAAAACCTTTAAAAAGCAAAAACGTTTTTTGTGTCAAACGAGCAGATCTTAAAATATACTTGCCTGAGGCCTGCAACATCTGGTCCGCTCTCTCCTGTCAACCATCCCACCGCTCAAATGGCCAACATAAGAAGAAAGATCAAGCAATGAGCTAAATGATGCCTCCAGCATGCAAGAAGGCAAACCTCACAGAAGAACGCACAGTAATGCAAACATTATAGGATTTGACGAGCATCACTGTATCTGCTGGAAAAGGCAGGATACAGTTTTTTTATTCACCTCTTGGACCAATAGTTTATGCTCATCTTTGGAGCGATTGCCTAGGTTTTAGAACGCCCCATCTGAACAAACCCTTTTCTAGATGTCACCATACGAATGACATGTTAGTTTTTATAGCAACCCCCATCTGGTGCAGGAACATTGCTTATAATAGCACCTCTTATGCTGCAAAACCAAGTACATATGCAGGTAGGTTTATAAACTTCAGACATAGGAAATGCTCAGTCAGCCTTGCTGGAATGTGCTCTTCCAATCTTGCATAGGAACACATAGCTCTGCAATGAGTGCTTAACACGCTGACTGAACTTCTGAACCATTGTGGCACTCAATTTATTAATATGGATTTAAACTTTGGCTATTGCACATGATCAACATAATTCCCACAAGAAGAAAAGAATGCTACAGAGTTGTGCCGTAAGGAGAACACAAACTATATATTCCAGAGTGAACACAGAAAACATTACATGATGAATTGATTAAGGCAAAATGTACTTGTCAAAACAGACAGGCAATAGGTTAAGCGCCTCAGCAGAATGCCATAAAATCTCCTGGCATGTGCTATGTAAATCTGGTGAACAAAGGGATCTTACTTTAGATCAGGCAGATTTGTGGGGGCCCTCTCCAAGGTGGGGGCCCTGGAAAGTACCCCTTTTGCCCTCCCATTAAAAACGTCTGTCTATAAGTAACACTAGGGGGAGAGAATTCACTGCTCAGTCACAATTGCCAGCACGAGGGAGACCGGAATATTCTACAGCCTCCTTTTTAAAGGCAAGGAAAATTATACCAGCACTGCATTAAACAAAGGAGAAAGGTTTTTCCAAACCCGGAGCTGTTTGGCACCAAAATAAAATTTAGAGAAGGTGAAACGCCTCAGCCTATGAGACCATGGTTTAAAGTCCTTCTTACAAGGTGTGGTGTAGTGGGGAATACCTGCGGTCCCCGGCGCGGTATAGATTAATATATACTTTAACCCATAAAGTGGGGGTTGCGGCAGATCTGGAAATGCTCCCGTCCACAACGCTCTTTGCACCTGGCGATGCCTGGAGCCTCCTGAAAGGCATACTCGTACCTGTATCCAGTAGTCCTAACATTATTGTGGCTTCTGCGTCTCGTGTAGCAGAAACTGGGTTTGTCGTCTGTTGCCTGTGAGTACGGATTCTAAATTGCTTCAATTATTGAGCAGTGATTTCTTTTTTAAAAACATGCCTTCACCTTTGAATATGCAAAACCTAGATGATGTGCTGCACCCAAACCCGTTTCTTGCACAAACTACAATTCTGTTTACAAATGCATATTTCGTTATCCTTCATTAACAGATGAGCATGCCTGTGAATTAAGCATTTTAACCAACTGTGGAATCCTGTAACATTCACCTGGATACTTACTATATTTTAGGCTCAGCAGTCGCTTTGGTAATAAAGATTTACTTGGCAAAAAGCTCTGTTGTATGCTGAATTACTGCTTAATTCAGTATTGCAAAAGCACAGCTGTGACCATTTCAATTGGCTCCCTTAAAAGCAGTCCACCACAATGCAATGTCTTACTAGTGCATGGAGATTTGACCGATCGCCCTGTTCTATGCAAACTACATTGGCTTCCTCTCCAAGCCAGGATACTGTGCAAGACTGCATGTATTCTCTACAAATCGGTCACGAGTAGCACCTCAGCATACCCGACAGCTAAGCTCCACATATTTGGTGGCACATGCTCCACATGGAACAAATCGTGCAACCGGCTTGAATCGCAACTTGTCCGCAAAGACAGGACCCGCAGAAAATCCTTCTCTTGTCATGCACCCCCCCCCTGTCCCCCCTGTGGAACTGCATTCCAGTGATGCCTCGGAATGCCCCCACAACTCAACGTAAAGCTCTCAAAACATGGTTTTTTCAACAACACTTGACCAAGGACAAATTTGAATACCAACACACAGACCTCTACTCGCAGTAGGTCAGCCCAAATGTTGGCTACCCACACTGTTCAGCACTCTGCTACTCTAGAGAGAAGTCTGCGAATTATACAGTAAAATGAACTCCATTCGATCAATGCCCAGGGTGGATTCTGTAGTCTACTTCTACATGGAAAAGCAAACAACCAGAACTATACATGTTAACCCCTTTCCATTATTGGCTGTACTCCAGGTAGATGGTACTGTCCTATTTGGTCATCTGTCGGAAAAGGAACCACTTAAAGAACATGGGTAGTAAAAAATAAAAAAATAACAAAATAGTGGGGTTCCAGTTTGAAAACCAATGTGGGTCAATGCATTTCAAACCACATTATATAACCTCCTAAATACTTTATGATTGCACAGCCAATAAAGTAGTAAGTATTTACATCACCGGTTAGGCTACAGTTTACACATAGTCGCCCACACCACCCTCTCCCCTACCAGAGGGATTAACAGATTATAAACCCAGACCCTTTTACATGTAATATTAAACAATACATGGCACTTGTGGTCCAGTAACCCCGTCTTTACATACTCTGGTGGAAAACTTAGCATGTCAAAGAACATGTATGTCATGTTAGACTTTCACAGATTGCAGCGTTAAACATTTAAATTCCATTTTAAAAAGTACATTTGTTGTAATGAAGGTGTATCAAGAGGATGGCGGTTTCAACATTCTTGGTTTTATGTTTTTAAGCGGACTCATAACCGCACTCTCCCACAGCGGTAGAAGTGAACTTAGTTTTCATGTTTGAGGTGAACTGAGGCTCAAATTCCCCATCCAAATCGAACCTCTAAATGGCTTAACCAACATTGTTTCTTCCTGTAACAACAAAAGCGCCATGTTTCCTTGGTTATTCTAGGAGCCACCTGTTACCTGCAGAGGTGCGACTCCACCTGAAGAAAGTCATTTCCTGAGGACTGAAACATGTATAGGTTGGAGACCAATCTGTGAGATGCTTAAAACAATATTGCCGTAAATGTCACTGGAGGATTTTCATTTTAATCTGCAGGTCTTGTTTTTGTAGATGTTGGTTATTCAAAAGTCGAGGAGACGGTGGTCGAGTAGGACTTGGGAACAACATACTTGTTTTATAATAAATGACACTAAAAGTATTTTGATGCGCTGTTAATGGAGAATGAAACGGTGATTGGGGAGACTCTCAATAGGAAATATTTGTCATGATAAGTGGGTAGGCGGAGCTGCGTGATCGCAGAAGGAGCTATTCTTTCAAACTTTTGTAGCATTCTATTTTTGTTTTCTATCGAACTCGTTTTTTAATTATATTTTTTTTTAATCAATTGCGTTTCATGACTGACAGCAGATATGTGGCAAGAGATGTACCAATATCTGGTGCTTCATTCCATGAAATGCGCAAATCTTACTGTATCCACGCAGTCATTGGCAGGCTACCTGTAGAACCATCTCTATTGGAGACCGGAAGGAGCACAACACATAGCAAAGCAGTCCAGACATTATTTAAGTCCTAGTTAAAAGCAGGCTCCAGTTCAAAACCTTGTATCTGGCTTCCACAGAACTGGCCAGAGGAGGAAAAACCTACAAAGTATATTCATTGTGCTTGGCAGCTAGTTTTGATCTAGTAACATGGCTTCCCCAACCAGAAACTCAATGGAAGGCACTTGTATCCTACCACCCAGACTATGGTACTCTTTACTCTTACATGGCCGATGCTGCACATTTAATGAACTTCTGACCTTTGCCTAGCTCCAGGTAGGAAGACCTTTCTTTGATAGAGACAGCACCTCACTATGTAATAGCAAAGGGACTCAGCCCAAATGTTTAAATTTATTTTACTGGTGTGTTTTTTTTTTTTTTTTTTTTTTTTTTTTTTTTTTATAACGCTACGCGCCTAATGCCGTACCGAGTTTGAGCGCGGATCTGAGCTTCGAACCTCTGTTCTGCATGGGTTTGCTTCCAAGACCAGTGCGTTGCCCCTGTGCTATGGTCTCCCAACCAGGACCCATTAGCAAGGGACCAACATCTGTTTTGGGCATAGTCACCAATGACCAACCAATTATAGCCCGTTGACGACTGATCTAACCATATAGCCATCGCTGGGGACATTTTACTGCATTTCTCTTTCTGTGTGTTTTCATGGAGGTCCGTCTCCCTGTACTGTACCTGTACTCACTATTTTGCTAACCCCTCTAGAAAGATTTGAAGTTAAATTCAGTGAAATGTCCTTCATTGAAATGACTGCACTCGGGTTGGTTACTGCGAAGAACCAATTAAAGACTCCCTCCAACCAGCACAAGAACAGGTGCTCACCAATCAAGATTTACTGGGCTGAAGGTGGTAATGGGCCTGGCTCCTAACGGTGAACCTGCTCCCCAGACTGCCCACCTTAGACTACGCAGATTGGCCTGCAACACCTGTCGCAACGGAAGGTCCTCAACTGTGCAAGGTCACCCAAGTCAAGCTGCATCACTCTATCCACTGCCACCCCCACCCTGACCCCAGAAATGACCACCCAAGGCATGCACACCATTAGGGCTTTCCATTAATCTCCTAGATGCAGATTGGCACAGACTTGGTCCTTCCGGTTTCGAACTCCACATCCCGTTTCGCACTATGCTCTCCCTCTGCCCAATCACCTTTTTTCCTGCAGAACCTGGCACCAAGAAAAGTTTGCTCCATCCTAAATAACATTACATCACTGAAGCGGTAATAATGGCACCCAGAGTGCTTCCTTTGGCCTGTCTTGTTTCATGCTGGTTACAGGTTGAATGGTATTTTGTGATCTCGACTTAATTACATACGTGAGCTGTTCACACTTCATGTCACCATCTACTACAACACACCAAACTGCTCCAGCAACCGCGGCGGGCATAACTCAGAACAAGTTAAGTGTGGACAAACTACAGAGATGTTTATTTCGATTGGTCCTACTGTTCCCTCCGTGCCAGGGAATGTTCTTAAATTGTACATGGGAGGTGCAGCGATGTGCAGGGCAATTGGGACTGGTCTGTACATGTCGTAAGAGGCGAGGCTTCAACTTATCGTTCTGTGCCATGCCTGTAAGAGGTGTAGGACAGTTTATCAGGAAGTAGTATGATGAGGTGAACAGAGGATGACCCCGGATTTCACTTCCTCTTGGAGTTGACGCGCCTGCACAAGTTACACACTGAGTTATGTGGACCTATTGCACATCTGTTGGCTGATCAGTTTCGGTTTAGCAAGCAGAGGCTGAAGCTACTGTCCAACCATCAGCCACCCTCTTCCTACTTGCTCCTGCCCCCCCCCCCCCCCCCCCCCCCCCACGCACCTGTGCCCCACTTCCTGGGATGACCACATTTGTCGTCCTGGTCCTTTGAAGGGGTTGATGGGGATTGTTTTCGTATTGGGACATTGGGTGTCTTTTGGGATCTTTGGGGATCTTCCATTGCTCTACAAGGTTGGATTAGTGTTGGCCTGGTCATGACCAAGAAGCTACATTACCACACAGACGCCAAGTTGCCCTACATACAAGTACCCCATCTACCATCTCCTGGGTTAGTGGTTATTCTCAGTAAAATACATAAATGCACATACACACTTAATTTCTGAATGATCCGAAGAATATGGGCAAAAAAATGGAGATGTATGCTGATACTGGTTACACGAGTTGTGTGCTTAACAGTACAATTTACTTTTCTAGTGAACTCCATTTTAAATGGACAAGTACCTGTGACACTGGCATTAGCCCTTTAATCTCCTTCTATAGCCTTAAGAGGTTCTTTTGACCAACTGGACCATGACCGTTGACACCTATCGCTGGAGGATAATGTACTGGCCAAGAGCCAGAGAAGAACAATGGGGTGCAGAAACCTGCGGAAAGCCTGTAGGACATTGGTGGTCTTCGGGTAGCTTTGGTCCTGGGTGGCCCCCTCATGTAGACTAGAGGGCTGGTTTGACCCTTTGCCTGGGTGATGGGATGCCCTCTCCCTGGGGGAAAACGGCTAGCCGCCATACAACAGCCTCACTCGGAGCAGTTACGCATCAGGCTACTCTGGGGTTCTCGGGATGGATCTGCACCAGCGTTAAAAATGGAACTATGCCCAACTGGTCTCCTTTTTATAGCTCCTCCTTTTCATGTCTTCTGGAGTTCGGGTGCAAGCTGCCATTTTGTTCTGAATGTTCAGTCTGCAGAGTTGAACACATGTACCGCTTTCCTCCCTAGCTCCTCAACTTTTACATCTGTTCCTTGCCTCCGCCTTCATGCAACAGCAATGCTCTTGCGACTGGGGATCCATAAGACTGTGCCCACCTTCTGCACAATCTTTTAGCAGGTCCTGACCTTTCCCAAGAAAGGACCTAAGCGGGCTTAATCCTGAAGTCTACTGGCACCCCCTCAGAGGCCTGACACTACAGCTCCCTTTTTCCTGTTGTAGACTACCACACTCTCCCCTAGGGGTCTACTGACTAGTAGGTTTAGTATGCGGCTGAAGACTGAATAGTTTACCTTTCTAGTTGCAATATACATCCCTTGTTTGTTGCATTTGTCAGTTTGTGTTAACGATGAAAGAATGATGGTGATCTGAAAATCAACGGCTCTCTAACAGCACAGCCTGCATTTTTGTGCAGTCAGTTATTTGGGCCTACTCAACAAGCGTCACCTAACACCAGTTCTGGATTACCAAGGGCAAAGTAGGCATGGGTCTATTGCCCAGCCACCCTCCTTTTAGGGGCCCTGTGACAACTGATCAAAATACTATTGTTGATCTTGAAAGAGAATTACAATCAAGCTTTCTTAAATTGTTTCCAAAAGATAGAAAAAAATGAATCCACTCAAAGAAACAAACTTCACATTAAAGACTCTAAAGAAAAATACTGTATTCTTGTAATGTGTCCATTAACAACTTCTGGTATATAAACCAGAGAAATCGGATTCACATAAGTTTGTCTCTTAAAAGCTCCTCTTCTGGCAGTTTGTAAAAAAAAATCTGGTGCAAACTAAGTACGTGTAATGTACAGTAGCTACGGTCGGCTCCATCTGGCTGCCGACGTGCACACTACTTAGTTCAATGTTATCCTACTAGAGCGTGCGCACGAGAAACCTCCAGAAACAAGGCTTTCTGTGAGTTGGTGTGTTGCGAGTACCCACTGACTCTGGACCCTAGTAGAATATTCGCGACTAGAAGTGTTGAGAACACAGACTTCTAATGACGTGTGATTCACTTCAGTCTACAGGAACAGAACAAACCTATCTTGTTCAGGCCCTTTTACGGCTGAGACTTAAGAATGTTTTCATTTTCTTCAACAGAGTACATCTGATTTGTCGTAGCTCTTTTTTTGTAGACCCATATTGTCAGTGCCCGAAAAGAAGAGGTACCAGGAGATCATTTTGTGAGGGGGAGGGGAGCCTCCACAGGGTTTAATCCAGCACTAGGACTAGCCCAAGAGTATAGTGTGTATCCCTGTGAGCGGAGACTGGGTTGCCTCATATCATAATTTCAAATATTTCTTTTGGCCTGTCCACCTTAAGCCTTCTGGGTTCAGCAAGTTACTGAAACACAGACTGCATCAATTAGTTCCCTGCTGACTGCTGAAGTGTTAATACAAACCTTTGGGTGCTAAAGCCCTGCTTTTCTTACTGAGTGGGGACGAGGCATTTGAAAAAATGACTCCATTAATAGATTTTTTTTTTTTTGCTTTTTCTTCGGGTGTGGTATGTTTCTGCTGTTCTGGGCCATGAAGATGCCATATAAAATATATAGGGAATGCCGAGTCCTCTATGGTCCTTGAATGACCCTATAGGGAAGAGGCTGTGCAGATTTTCAGGTCTTCAATTGGCTTGTGCATGTTTATGTTCCTTATGTACTGTACTTGTACATCCATTTGGTCCAATGTTTGTGTAACGAAGATGAGATGCCCCTCTAATTTTTGGAGAAATGGTTCTGCTGCCACAGACTGGGAATCTCTGTTACAATATCTGTTTTTTGTGAAATTTCCAATCCTTTTGATAGCCACGTTCTTTAGTAACACCTGTAACTTTTACCCAATTTCAAGGGACCCGTTTTGGCAACCTAACAGTTGTAACCTATGTTTTGATACTTCAAGCCCAACTCTGCCACAGGTACACTTCCCACTGAGCCATCTCACTTGCTTTATAACCTTGGCTTGCAGGCCAAATTCACTTCTTTGCTGCATGGACACTACTGATGGAGCTGTTTTACACGGAGGGGGTTGGGGGGGGGGGGGAGAAATTAACCTAACATGCCTGAATGGTTCCAAGCACAGTCAAGGTGGTATGTGATGCCATTTTGTAAGGGAACCTTTCCGGCTTTGAGTGAAAAGTATTCAGTGAATATCTTTTTTTAGCTGGAATTTGGCCGAATACTTCTGCTAAGCAGAATTGCGCTACACCTCCTCTCTCTGCTGAGAACATGCTTGGATCACAGGGAAAAGCTTCAGCTTGTCATAGGAACAGTGCATGGGTGGTGACCTGTGCCTTGCACATGGGAGCCCTAGTGGCAGCATCGCAGAATTCTCCCAGCCCTTTTCCTGTGACCCCGTGCTTCGCACGCAGGGGCCCTTATGGCTGTGCCTGGTAATCTCCTGGTCGTCTTGCAGGATTTCAGTTTGACACCTTATTGTCGGGGTGGAGTTGCGCTACTGTGGGAAGGAGCCTTGCTGCGGAGCTGAGCAGACTGCAGTAATTTGCCGTTTATGTTTAACACTAGTGAGTTATCCTATTCAGACAGGTGGCTTTTCCAGCCACTTCTGCATTCCTCTTTTAATCTTTAATGCATCACCAGGAAAGTCTAGGAAGCAAACATGAAGCCAACCTTTTAAAGGAATTGACCTCGTTCTTCTGTCACCTGCTCCTAGGGAAGGCCTTGCCTGAATGCAGTTTCAAACTGTCCGTTAGATTTCCTTGAGTAAGTCTCTTATCTTGACGGCAAATACTGAAACGCAGCCATCGCGAGTTCACCACTTTAGATGCAGCCATTGTGGGAACGTCGGGCAATGACGCAATATTAAGCACTAGGATAGTTTAACTTAGTTTTTTTTAATTATAGTAGCTGCAATAACGAAATACTTAATAAGCAAGTGCCGAGGCATGAACTCAGTGATTCCCCAGATGGACCCTGCATCTGTGTGGTTTAACTTGAACTGGTCCAAGATGTCTGCCCCTAACGCGACACCCTACACGAACAGCCACAGTTCAAAGTTGATGGTGGAAAAAAGTTCAGATCTATGGTTTAGAAGTCTTTTTTCCTCTCCAGGCTTGCCTAATTCTCCAAACTTGGTGAAGAAAAGGGTTCATAGACCTGCTCTTCTAAAGTCCATAACTAGTCTAGAAATCCTAAAAACATAAGGCGCTTTCCTGGGCAGGTTCCTCTTGGTTCGGCCGTTCGAGAGACTCTGAACGGATTTAGTAGGCTTCTTCAAGGTTGTTTTTTTTTTTTTTTGTTTTTTTACTTCTTCCTATCCACACAGCTCTCCCTTCTGAAGTGTCTTCAGAATCTAATTTATAAAGATAGTCTAAGGTCTCATCACGACCTCTGAATAAGGTCAGGTTTTTCCAGGACATTGGATTCTCGGGCAATGATGTAAAATTTCTCTCCCCTCCTTCAGGGTCCTTTACAGACCACTTCTTTGGTTCTTCTACAAGGAGGACCTTCTAAGCCTTCCTTCTGGGTTTTTGGGCAGCACAGGTCCCTAGTACTCTATTCAATAGGTCTCCAGCTCTGCCAGTAAGACCTCCAACCTATCTTTGCAGAAGTGCCTGCTGCACCCATGGTGGCAAGTGAGCTACCTCAATTGGCAGCCTCTGCTTCCTCGCAGGTCTTACTTTTCACTGTTTTCCAGTCCATTTATAATTCTGGGTAGGAGACTGGTTCGCCAAGCCGGCCCAGAATCGGCCATTTCTTGAGTGGCTTGTAGGATGTCCGATTCATTTGGCCTCTTGCAATATTTCATGGAAAGCTCATTGTGCCTATTTTGGCATTGCTTAGGTATTGGAATAGAGATGGTTTAACAGTCAGCTCTGAGCCTTTAAAGAGGGCTAGGTCATCAGCGCTGTTTTGGATTGGCAAATGTGTGGATGTACCCCACCCCCGCCAGTCTTCTGCCGAGGAGTTGTTTGCTCTGTGCTTGAAAGGTACTGCATTGTCCATGTTCTCCTAGAGTAATGCTGTTCCACAGTCTGTGCTCGCAGCGCTGCAGTTTTTGGCACTCAAAGCTTGTAATACGATTTTAATCTTCTACTTTCGAAAGCGTTTACAGTTGCCATTGCCCGTATTATATAGGGGTGCCCCAAATGGTAGAGTTCAGTATTCGTCCAGAGCTGAAAAGTTGCCTTTTTAATAGTTATGTAGAGAAGCAACACACTTTAAAATATGTATAGCCTGTTTTTTATTGCATTTTTCTTCTTAGTTGCCTAGCGAAGATGTGTGCGAAACCATGAGGAGAGCAAATTATCAGAAAATAAACTGTTCAATAACGGCACGGTTGGTATCTTCGTCATGGGTGTTGCTCGTTGGGCAGGGCTCACGAAACTAAGATTAGCCCAAACTGTACATGCATCTATACAATCCCTCTTAGGGGAGTGGCTAGGATGGGTCTCCTCCCACTCCCAAGTGCCTGCCCACTCTTATCCCTCCCTCTCCCCAGCGAGGCACTGAAACACAAAAGGAGTGATTATTATAGAAGCGACAGGAAGAGAAGGAGAATGAGATGCAAAACTGTTGGTTTGATCCCGGAAGAGGGAAACCTGGATTGGAGAGATCTTTGAACTTTGAAATACGTAATGTGCTCAAAACTACCTTTACCAAGAGGTCTTGGTGTAGGACAGAAAAAGTGATGTTTGAAGAAAGAAGGTCTGGGTGGTCATGCTGAGGTAAGGTAAAAAGCCTTGCAGTTTCAAAAGCCTCCAACAGCGGAAGAAGTGAAAGGAGGCTCAAGCCTGAGGGAGGGGAAGCCTATGAAGGTGTGATTGGAGTTTGGGGAAGAGAACCATCACAAATTGTGATTGGAGATTTGAGCCCAGTGGAGGGAAACCAATACTGAATTGTGGCAACCACATGGAAGCAAACTTTTGTTCAACTGGATTACAAGCTAAAAGGTGAACTGGGCTGGAGTGAAAAAGGCTAGGTCCAGCAGATAAACGAGTGACATTTCATGGAAGGCCAAATGGGCCCTGGTCCATGAATCAAACTGCATCCTTGTGTCAGAAGCCAGAGTGTCCCAGGGTTCAAGTGTGCCACCTTACCCCTGCTACAAAACGTGGGGAAGGGAGTTTACTCAGCCATACTGGCATTTCTTTTGAACACTGATTTTTCTTTTCCTTTTTGCATTACACATTCCCTTTATTTTATTTCTATAGCGCTGAAGATATAAGCCCCGAGGCATGCGAGCGCAGACGTGCAAGACCTACAAAACAATAAAATCAGAGGGAGATTAGAGCATGGAAGAGTTAACTTTCAGATTTGGATGAAGTGTTCAGGTTGTTTTTGAAGCAGGAGAGACTACACATTTATTGTATTAGAAAGAGGGGAGGCCTTGGTTTGATTAGTATAGGCCATTTTATTTTGATTAAGAACTGACTAGGACTGTATTTTGTTTGGTTAAGAAGGCTCCCATCTTAGTTATAGGGCAAGATGGGAGTTTTCCAACCCCTTTTAAACCATCAAAGATTTTGAAACTTGCAGCTCCTCTTGTCAGTGTCTACTTGTCATACCATGCCTCCTTCACAGTGCATCAAACTACATTCTATCATGTCAAAAACAAGCATTGGCAAAGCCAATAATTATGGTGTTTACTGCTGTTCTTTGCAGTCTCCTCCTTGCACCCCAGTGCCTATAAATACAAAGTTTCAAAGGAGGATGAGATGAGGGGTCAAGACAATGAGGAAGAATAGAGCAGGGGAGGGAGCAATTGAGCAAGAACATGTTTGAGAGGGTAAGAAATAAAGCGAGAGTTGAGGCAGGATGTTTGGGTAGGTTGTAGGGAGTTGGGTGGGTGAGGGTCGAGATTGGGGTGGGTGTGGAGGGTGGAGATGTAGGTTAGGGTGGCTGTAGAAAGAGCTGGGGTAGACATGGTGTGGTTCGGATGGGAGTAGAGGGTGGTAAGAGGTGTGGGTGATGCTAGTTGGCTGCGGGCAAAAAACAGGAAGAACAAAGTAGCCTCCGGAAGACTTGTCAAAAGTTGTTACGCTCACCTGATATCCACAGACGCCACTCAGCCCTGGCTGGAAGATTAGCACCCTTGAACCCTCCCCCTTGATGGTGTGTTGGATGTGGATAGCACCTTAATATTAGGTATGGTGTGCTCTCCGGTCTGCGTCTCTGTGCAGGGGTGCGCTGGAGGTGTGGGCATTCGGTAACCTAGTTGCTTCACTGGTGTGTTGCCCCGTGTTCGGGTCCAGGCCTGCTGTGACTCCAATTTGCTTGATGAGGTAGGTACTACTGTTTGTATTTTATCTTCCCCCTTGTCCTCGTTTGGCTTTTTGTTGTTGTTAATGTCTCTAGTTTCTTTCCCTCAGATGAGTTGGAGAGTTTTGGCGTTGCCGTGCAGTATAGGATGAGAATCCCAGCAAGGTAAGTGAATGCGCGGTGCGCAGCGCTTTCTTGCCTTTTCTTTTGTGAAGCTGTGCCAGCGCCACTTCCTTTGCAGGTCGTTATGATCTTCTGGGCCGCTGTGATGTTCCTAGATCAAGGAGAGACTGCACCTGGTAAGTGGTTTTTGTTGTCCTTGCGTGGCCGTGAGCGAGCGCTCACTAATAATGTCTCCCGTTGTCTTTTTCAGGTTGCTGCAGCGGTCTGAAGATGGATGCTGCATCGTGGGGAAGAATCCCCGGATCACGTCTATTCAGGTGAGCAGCTGGTGGTAGTTTGAAGATGGAAGATTCAAGACCAAAGCCAGGCTGCTACTTACAGGTAAGCACTGAATAATGATATTCCAGATACATGATTCAGCATGTGGCAGGATGCAAGAAACACCAGAGATCAGAACTGGACACGGTGAGCGTTCCGCTGCTAACTGCAGAATAACGCAAAGCATATGCTGCTGTTTGGGTGTGGCTTATATAGCCCAGGTAAAGTACTCCCAGGCCTGGCCACAACCGACTCACTAGACCGCATAGCACAGTTCTTTGGAACTGAGCTATGTGAGTGCCTCCATGTTAACTGAAGTCCCAATCCAGATGTTTTCCTTCACATAACAGTATGAGCCGTGCACCAAAGGCGCCAGGACTGGCTCTAAGAGTCCCTGATGGTGTAGGCCACAATGGAAGCCTGTAACCTGGCCCCAGTCGAAAGGCTGGTTTGGCCATGATGACCAGGGGCATGAATCATGACAAAGTAGCCCAAAGAAAACCCACATAGTGGGGGTGAGTGGTAGAGAGTGGGTGAGGGTATAAAGACAGCCTTGGGGTAAAAAACAGATCTGCGTCAAAAGTAGCCCAAAAAACCCAAATTGTCTATGCAAAATAGCCCAATATGAAATTGGTGCACAGCTGGGAAATGGAAAGCCTGACACCAGACTTGCCTCTTACAAAGCTGCTGATTGGAACAAATATTGTTAGGTAACTGCCATAAGGTAGCACCGCAGAAGAGTTTGGAAAGAGTGAGTGAGTGAGTGATTTAGTCGTTTCGTGCTGTGGTATATCCTATTGCTATTCAGAGTCTCCGTTCCAAACCTTATTCTCTCTTCTAGAACTATGGTTTCAGCAGTTTAAATTCACCAAAACCAAAAGGGCAGAGCTGCAAACACGTGTAGTGCCCCCACCCACCTAGGAGCGCAGGCTAGTTTGCCTAGCGCTGGCTCTGCATGCCCTCCGTATTGTGGGCCAAGGAGCCTGAAGGCTCACGCTTTGCACTGCACTGTGCAGATAACACAATGGGCAAAGGTACAGGATGCCAGCCACTGTGTTCCTCCAGGGCAGAGATGCGAAGAATACGTGAAGCGCGTCGGTGCATGTTCAGCTCCACCATCATCTATGGCTCTGCATTGCCCAACCTGTGAGGGAGAGGTTTCCCTTGTCCCGAGCAATGCTGAACTGAGGAGAAAATAAAAATACCAGCCCACAGCAGGGAGGGAGAATGGGACACCCGACCACCTGCCCCTTTCCTAAGGGGGCACCCCGTCCATCATGCCCAGCAATGTGATAAAAGGAACCGAGGAGGAGGAGCTGTGCCAACGGGGGCACCTCTCCAGCATGCTGCACTATGTGCCGGCCATGTGTTTGGTTACTTGTAGAGGTCTGTATTCACAGTTGCTCCTCCTAGCTGAGGTCTGACACTTGTGGCTCTCCAGATGTTTTGAACTAGAAGTCCCATGATCCTTCACTGTTGACTATGCTGGCTAGAGAGGAGTTCTAGTCCAATGTAAAGCCAAAGGCTGGAGACCCCTGAAAGGCTTCTAAAAGGGGAGGCCTATAGTATTCCAAATGACCATTCCTCACTCCAGGGAAGGGAAACCCCATGGCTGCCAGATTGGGGGGAGTGACACAAGGATGCAAAGGGGCATATTAACTGACTTTTTCTGCCAATTGCAAAAGTATTGATTGCCAATAGCGGGTCCAGCAATAGAATATAAACATTCTGTATCCACAAATTGAACACATTCCATTTTTATTTTGTGATTTTTTTTCGAAACCAGAATTTTGAAAACCTGACTTTCAATGCAGATTAATCCAATAAGTGGTTACCGATTGATTTTTTTTTTTATAATTTTTTTTTTTTTTTTTTTTTGCCTCAACCAGAGCTTAAACCGATCTTGTGGGGACACTTAAGGAGCGGAAAGCTGTGTCGTCTTGTAAATTGTAGCCATCGCCCCGTGTTCAGAGGTGTGGAGGGGTGGTGGCATCCTGAGGGAACGGCCCTGTAACTCAAAGCCCAGGGTGATTGCAACCTGGAGGGAGCCCCGGGTGCGACTAGAGGATGGCTTTAATGTTTTATTCTTTGTTGGTTGAGATGGGCAATGCGTGTATTACCAGTTTACTGTAAAAATAAAAGATGCTGCCACCAGTAAATGGAAAAGCGACTTTGCCCCATTTCAGTTATGATTTTGGGGCTGGTGGGGGGTGCTGTGAGGGGGGTCATAAATGTGAGGCGGACAGTTTGACTTTTTAAAAAAAATGTTATTAAAGAAACAGGTTGACTAAAGCCTCACTAGCCGTACCCTGATGAAGAGTTCCCTGCCTAACATTAGGAAAACACTCTAACCAAACCACACTTTTACAACAATCAAAAGAAATGTATGGCAATTCAATTGCACAATAATATGTACAATAGGACCTGGTTCACAATGTGACCTTAGGTTCTTGTACTAATTTTCACAAATTCAATGAAGTACCTTGGGGTGGGGAAAAAACTCCTATGCTTTCACTGCTTCGGGAATAAGAATTCTCATTTGTGGCAACAACTAATAGTTTTGCCAGGATGGTTCCCCACAACTTTTAATAACTGCAGAAGGTATTGGAACTACTTCAGCTAGCTTTCACAATTGTTCTGCAGCTGTCACAACTCAACATGTTTTCTACTAGCACCGCTCTTCAGCATTTGCACCTTGTGTTGCCAAGCTTCTGCTTTAACCCAGTTTCTTCTGGGCAATCACTTCGTGCCTTACGGGTATACTCTCCTGCCCGTCTACATCTTCAACCACCAGACAGAAATGTGCTTCAATGGTAAATTAGAACACCTTCAATAGTCTTCATTGTTAGCAGCTTTCAGGGAATACAACTTTCACGTTAATACATTAGGACTGTTCTGCAAACGATGCTGCTCTCCCCCCTGGATAGCTCATTCCAGATGGGCAGGCTGCTTGCCACCTTACTTTCCCTTCCGCGCCAATAGTTATACAGTAGCTTGTCTACAGTATTTTCCTGTTGCTCCTTGGCTTTGGCAATGTGAGTTTAGATCTGGCACATTCCTTTCAGCATGATTAGCCCCCTCTACAAACCCTGGAATTCGTATTGCTTCCCTCCTGGCTTTTGGCAATACTTGGTTATCTGTTTGCCCAGTTTTAATGGTTGTATGACTTTGGCATTGCTTGCACGCCTAAGTTCTTAATATTGTTTCCCCACCGGGTTGTTGGGGATCTGCACAAACAGACTCGCACAACGCCTGCCTCTGGTGCCTCGGGGAGGCCCACGATACGGACAACTGTGTGGACTGTCAGTCGCTAACGGCCAAAGCCTTGCTGGAGCGCAAGAAGTTGTCGGTAGGTCGGGTGTCTAAGCCCCGGAAGTCGAGGTCTACGGGGCTTTTGACGGATGACTCGAGAGGCGACGCTCCGTCATCGTCGGAGGTCCAGTGGGTCCCCTTCCAGGAGTTGGTCTCGCCACTCCTATGCCTCTTCGAGGCATTCCTGGAAGTGGCATCGGTCGCCTTCCCCCATCCTCTTTCGAGGACTCCGCCCATCGGCGGGTCGCTTATCCCACCATGCAAGCGACACCGGAGGAATGGGCTTGCTTCGGGAAGCAGATGTTAGCGATTCTTGAATCGCAGGGCACCGGTCCATCCGCGCCTCCGAGTGGGGTCGGTCGGCACCGGTCGAGAGACACTGCTCATACGCCTTCGGGCTCGGGTGGTCGGCACGGCTCGCGGGAAAGGGTAGCCGTTCTCGCCATGCCCGTTCCAGTCCCCGGTTCTTGACGCGCTAGAGACCACGTGATCCTGTGCCGTCTTCGAGGAAGATGTCGACACCTGTGGCGCTGAGGTCGTCGACAATTTCTCTCGAGGCAGCGCCTCCGAGGGGGTTGTCAGCGCCTAGGTCGTCGAGACACGCTCGGAGCTCCGGCTTCGAGGCCTGTGTCGAGGCTGCAGCTGACGTCAACGCCGATTCGCTCGACGCCTTTCGAGGCGGTGGTGTCGGAGGAGCCCCATGGCACGGGGTTGGCCCCTAGAAAGGCTCTGGCTAAGGTCAGGCATAGCTTTGGTCCCCAGGTGTCTTCCTCTCACCACCTGGAGGACATTTCAGAGGGTGATGAAGGCTCTGATGAAGGCTTGGTTCCGGTTACGGTACCAGATGAGCTTCTCTCGGGCCATAGCCAGTTTGATGACCTGAGGCAGTCACTGCATGATGCAGTGGACTGGACACCTCTCCGGAGGTGGAGTTTTGTAGGCCGGAGCCTGGCACTCATGCCGATTCTTTGTATCGCCGTATTATGTCTCGGGTGACCGAGTACTTGGGATGGTCAGCTCCCCCAGGCGAGTTCGTTCAGGATGATCTCACGGACATCCTTGATCTTGGTTCACCTACCCCCCACCCCTCACCCCCCACTGACCCGGTACTGCCGTTTCATATGGCTCTGCAGAGAAGGGTGGCGGCGGCGGCTTGCGCTGCTCCGGAGAGTCACCCGGCAGTGGGCAAGTCTTTGGTGTCTTTGGTGGTGCAGGCGGCTACGGCCCTGGCAAAGCAGGCGTTGTATCATACCATCCCTCTGGATGGGGACGACCAATGTTTTGACGGCTGGGCGAAGAAAGTGTTTTCTTCAGGGGGTATGGCGCTTCAGGTGGCCAACTCCATATGTGCCTTGTCTCGTCACACACACTCTGTGGAACTGTGTTGCTTTAGCGGCTGAACATATTCTTGAAGGGGACGAACGGGATGGTTTCCTTGCCATAGTTCAGGATGGCAAGGATGCCTTGTGTGAGGCTGTTCAGTCGGGTTTGGACATGGCAGATTGTGTCAGCCGGTCCATAGCGGCGAGCACCTTAATACGCAAGTTTGCGTGGTTGCGGAAGTCTGGGTTCACTCCTGATGTGCGGTCCCGGCTCCTCAACATGCCGTTTGACGGTGAACATCTTTTTGGCAGCAAGGCTGACGAAAGCCTTGAGAGGTTGCAGACCTCCAAAGCTGCAGCAAAGTCGCTGGGTGCTGCAGTTCGACAACCTCTGCCTTTTCGTCCTAGGGGACAACAATGGAGGGGAGGTTCCTTTCACTATTACTCGTCCTTCAGTAAAGCAAGAGGAGCTGTCAGTCAATGAGGCCACCGGAAGAGTGCCAGAGGTGGAAAACAGGGTACCCGAGGTGCCAAGGCCGCTCGGGCAGTTGCCCCTTTGCCCTCAGGCAACGCCGCAGCCGCTACCACTCGGTCATGAGGCAGGTCCCATGGTTCGCCGGTTGGGGGAAGGCTGGCGCAGCATCTTGTAGAGTGGCGTGCCATTACTTCAGATGTGTGGGTTCTGGAGATCATAACCCACGGCTACTGTCTTCCTTTTCGGCAGAGGCCTCAAGACAATCCACCTGCGAACCTCTTTGAAGCGTCCGGATCTGCTCCTTGCGCAGGAAATTCAAGCCCTGCTGGAGAAAGGCGCCATAGAACTGGTGCCTGTAGTGGAGAGGAACAAGCAATGGTATTCCCCTTATTTGTTGATTTCGAAGAAAGACTGGGGTTTGAGACCCATCATGGACTTGCGCGGTTTGAACAAACTCCCCAGGAAGGACAAGATCAAGATGGTTCCTCTCTCTCGTCCTCCAGGCCCTTCAACTTCAGGATTGGTTGGTGTCTCTCGACCTCAAGGACGCTTACTTCCATGTGCCGATCCATCCCAAGCACAAGTACCTGAGGTTCGCGGTTGGCGACTCGCACTTTCAGTTTCGGGTCCTGCCATTCGGATTGACCTACGCCCCGAGGGTTTTCACCAAGCTCATGGTGGTGGTGGCAGTGCATCTAAGGAAAGGGGGGTGGGGGGGATTCACGTCTACCCCTACCTGGACGATTGGTTGATCAGGGGAGCTCTCCCGAGCAAGTCCTGGATCATCTGTCCGTCACCTGCCACTCCCTTCACAAGATGGGCTTTTCCCTCAATTTAAAGAAGTCCCATTTCACGCCAACACAGCGGCTCCAGGACATTGGAGCAGTGCTCGACACATGCCTGGGGCTGTGTTTTCCTCCCCAGGTGAGGGCTCTTCACATTCAGCAGATGGTGCACAAGTTTCAGCTTGCCCAGACTCTCCCAGCGTCCGAGTTCTTGAGACTGCTTGGTCTCATGGCATCCTGCATTCTTCTGGTGCCAGAGGCCAGGTTGTGGATGAGATCTTTGCAATGGGCACTCAAGCTCCAGTGGTCTGTCCTCCGGCAGGATGTCGGACCCTGTTCAGGTGCCGCCCTCAGTCGCCCAGGACCTTCTGTGGTGGGCAGTAGTAGGCAGTCTGGTGAAGGGGGTGGCATTTTGGCTGCCCTGGCCGGAGGTGACGATCATGACGGACGCATCCCTCATGGGATGGGGAGCTCATGCCAACGAGTTCAGTCAGTGGTCGCTGGTCTCTGCCGGAGTCCAGACTCCATATCAATCTGTTGGAGCTGAGGGCCGTCCGGCTAGCCCTGAAGAGTTTTCTGCCGACTGTGCGAGGAAAGAGTGTTCTGATTCTAACGGACAACACGGTGGCCATGCACTACCTCAACAAAAAGGGGGTGGGGTGGAAGGGGCAGGGTCACTTCCTCTGTGCAGGGAGGCGGCAACCAAGTCTCTGTACCGTTGCTGTTGGAGAAAGTTCTGCGACTGGTGCAGAGTTAAGAATGTGGATCTTTTTGAGTGTGACATTCCCATGGTTCTGTCTTTTTTTGCTTTCCTTGGCCCACAGGGGCTTGCAAGTGGGGACCATTAAAGGTTACCTGGCGGTGCTGTCCATATTTAAGCACTCGTCTGAAGAATGTTCCTATTTTAAGATTCCTTTAATTTCTTAGTTTTTGAAAGGGCTCACTAATGTGTTCCCTCCGTCACCTTTTTTGGTGCCCGGTTGGGATTTGAACCTTGTTCTTAAGTTTCTTATGGGGCTCTGTTTGAGCCTTTGCATTCTTGCCCTTTGAGACTGTTAACTCAAACTGTTTTTGGTTGTGGTCACTTCCGCTGGCGGAGTGAGTGAGTTACAGGCACTTTCAGTTAAGCCACCCTTCACTGTGTTTCATAAGGACAGGGTTGTCCTTAGAGTTCGCCCTTCCTTTCTTCCGAAGGTGGTTTCGGAATTTCATTTGAGCCAGAAGGTTGTTCTTCCGGCGTTCCATCCTCCTCCACATCCTGGTAAGGAAGAGGAGAGGCTCCATAGGCTTGATCCTAGGCGAGAGTTGAGCTTTTATATTTTGCGCATGTCCCAGGTCACAGTGGACGATCAACTTTTCATTGGTTATGCTGGAAAGCGTTTGGGACAAGCTGTGACGAAACACTTTGTCTCGTTGGATTATTTTAGCTATCTCCGAGTGTTACTGCTTGGCGGGTAAAGACCCTGCGGCTGGCTTGCGGGCCCATTCTACCAGGGGAGTGGCTGTGTCTACTGCCCTGCAGAGGGGTGTTCCTATTCGTCACATCTGTGATGCAGCCACCTGGGCTTCAGTACATACTTTTGTACATCACTACTCCCTCGATTCCATCCGAGGGCAGGATCTGGCCTTTGCAAGGCAGACCTTTATTCCGCCATTTGATTGGGCGTGCTAAATTTGTGTTCTAAATTCTTTTCCCACCTCCTTGCTTGGTACTGCTTTGATAGTCTGTCATAGATGTGGAATACGTCGGAGGACCCAATCCCCTCGAAGAACAAGTTACTTTCTTACCTGGTAACATTCTTTCGATGGGATGGTCCGACGACGTATTCCATATCGCTCCTTCCCTGCTGCAGAATTTCTTATGCGATTGCAGCTTGCGTTCCGCAAGGCCTTGTGACTGGCAGAAAACTGGTGTCACACGTTCTGGGGGGGAAAAAACTACAACTGAGGCTACGGGCATCATGCGTCCTACTTATCACATCGGGCGATGTCGGCCGTCGGAGGAGGTCCTCTAGGACGGCTCATCGACGCAGGACACCGACGCCGATTTTCCGAAGCAGCACAGCTGTGGACATTACCTGTCATAGATATGGAATACGTCGTCGGACCATCCCATTGAAAGAACGTTACCAGGTAAGAAAGTAACTTGTTCTACTCAAGCAGACAACTCAGCTGACCTGGGGCACGTGAGCAGCACCTGAGTATTACGGGTGCGACACTCACCGGGTAAGTTGCTCTTTCTTGGCCCTCGCTGGCTGTTGTCTTCTGTGGCTCTCCTAGTTCTGGTGAACAGTTCCTTGTTGTCCCCCTC
Organism: Ambystoma mexicanum; assembly: GCF_040938575.1. Lineage (NCBI taxonomy): Eukaryota > Metazoa > Chordata > Amphibia > Caudata > Ambystomatidae > Ambystoma > Ambystoma mexicanum. The sequence continues at coordinate 1,108,154,398 of NC_090941.1, forward strand.
TGTGGTCGCACCAACTTGGAGCTTCCCAAGTTCCTGAGCGATCCAGTAACAGGGGAATCTCTCTGCATTTTCCACCACACTGACTTTCTGCTGCACAACCTCTGCAAGGGGGATATGGAGAGACACTGGCCCTCTCAGGACTCTGTGGTCCCGGCATCTTTTCACCCTCTTAATCCCGTTTCCACCTGCAGACATGACCTGCACAGCATACACTGCTTCATCTGCTTTGGCATCTCTGGCGTCTCCATCTGCTCTGGCTTCTCAATAGTCTGCACCGGAGAGGGCCATTTTAACTGCTCAGTGTCCCTCAATTGAGTTCCCTGAATGAGAGATCGATTTTATTCATACAAGGTTTCTGATTACTTCCACCTACCATAAAATGGTTCACCTGTGCAACAGAAGGGTTATGGTGGCAACAAGACATGATATAATGTGAGAGTGGACTAATGCCTCCCTCACAAGAAGGATAAGACAGTGTCTCATCCCTTGGCCTCCTCTCACTTCCCTGAGGCCTTGCTCCTCCAGGTTAGGCTCAGGAAGTGGCTGGCTTTTCCTGACCACCTGGGAGGAGACTTTAGGAAGGGGTTTAGTGAGGGGTACGTAGGATTCATCACAGGGCAAAGGCTGAGAGGTGGTGCGGCAGCTGGGAGGAGAAAGCCCTGATGCCAGAAAGTAAGTCTGGTTGATGATGCTGTGGAGTCGGGAGGAAGGGGGTCAGGGGATTGGGACTGAAATGGCAGCACCTGGGGGAGGTGCTCAAGTGGCTGGGAGAATTTAGATTCACCAGTGCTTCCAGCTGCTGAATTGGCTAGGTGTCCTTTCCATCGTACAAAAAATATATATTGACTTTCATTTTTAAACCTTCAGTTTTGATCGAAGTTGAACCATGTAAGCATGATGGTTTGCTAACCTTTTCAAATTTTAAGAATCTGTAATGTCATAAAGATCAATCACCTGCTGCAATAAAGGTTGGGCCTGCCCCCTCAACCCTAATGGGAAAATTATGTATCTTGATTTTTCCTTTCTGGTAGGCATCAGTTAGTCCAAGGCTAATTGCTGTAAAATGATTCTCACCTCGCTGCCTTTGGGGTAATAGAAACCAAACCATTTTCACCGGACTTTAGAAATGTCTGAAGTCCCACAATGCCTCTGTGTGGTTCAGTAGCTCAGTGGATTCAAAACCAGCTCGCTCAATGCACGGTTGTATCGCTGAAATCGAGCGCATGGTCAAATCTACAACATGGAGGTCAAATTCCCACCCACCAAAGGCCACTCTCGAGTGGGAAGGCTGTTAAGTGTGTTTGGCTCGCTCAATCGGAAGTATCTGTAAAATAGTAGGCTGTAGTCGGATGTAGGTTTAGCAATTTTAAGATTTATTGCGGTGTTTACTTAAACAACAGCTCTCCTTGTGCACATCAAACAATATATTAGTTTTCATGAGGTTTGGTTTCCGTGAAAGGGTTAATGCAGTCCAGATTTCAAAAGAAGCTCCACTTGGCTTCTCGCATCTTTAAAAGGGAAAATAAAGTCAACTTAATTCTTTTTCTCCACGGACTGACTCACCCTCTGATCACTGGGTTAAGAAAACAAAAAAAGACAAAAATCCACATGGAAGGCACAGTCCTTGATTAATGGTTGACGGCTGGCGCTTCTCCTCAGCGAGTCCGCCTCTGATAGGGATCTCCCCTGTGCCTCTCAGTGAGCCTTCTAGTACGCCCAATCACCTTTCCATTCCTCTCTGGTCTCCGGCTCGGCTTGCAGCTGTAATCAGAAACACCTGGTGAGCTCTCTGTTGCTGCATTTAAGCCCCTCTCTGCTCCTCCCCTCCCTTCAGTCTCCAGCCAGTTTCCCCTCCCATTCCCCACACCTGCAGGGCGTTTTCTTTCCTCAGTCCACCCAGTTTCATGCACTGTTTGCCCCCACCCTGTATGTCTCTGGGGCCACCGATCTACATGCGGGCTGACTGCATTATACCAGTGCCAATATCTGGTACACCTATTTCCATGCTGTATGATTGGGTTGTACCTATGCCGTTTTCCCTTTTTAATTCTGTCTCTGCCCCCTCCTTGGTTTCGTTTCTCGTGGTGGTTTCTGGGACATGTAGTTTTCTTTTGATTTGCTGTGTAAACCTTTTGTTGGCTGGGTCTCATTACTAGAATAGAATCCTCCCTTGATTCTTTTGCCTCTTTGACCACCTCACAGTATCCTTAAAAGCTTATATGTAATACAATTATTCACCTCTTTGCGCCACTATCGTGTGCATCCTTGTGAATAATGTATTGTATTCAAAATGCGTTGCCTCATCATTCTAAGTGTTTTAGTTAATTGCTTATTCTCTTTAATACTTTCAGTTAATTATTGGGCAAATTAAACCCTGTCTTTTCTTTTTTTCTTTTCCTTTAGACATTTATATTTTACATAAAACCTTACATATTTTCTAACAGTACTTGTGAATTTGTGTAGCAGACAGGTTAAAACTACATACATTTAGTAAACTGTACACAAACTTCTTAATCCTTGATTTAATCAACCATATGGTTCCAAAATGTATAAAAGTAAACTGATCTGGTTTTTAGTCCTTCATGGTGACACAAAGGCCTCCTATTTCAATATCATAACTTGACCTAAGGCTGTTACTATTGGTTTTACCTGAAATAAAATCCAGGTTGTCACAATATCGTGTTTTTATTCTTTGTCGCTTTTGCGTAATGACTATATAATTTGTTTTTCTAGGTTTAGTCTTATTTCCAGAGCTTTCAAAGTTTCGAATTGGTTAATTCTAAATTTCATGAATGATCTTTGAGCTGTGTAGACTTTTCGCCTTAAACTTACATGTAAATATTCCTTTCTCAAAGCCAAGACCAAAGAGTCAAATTGTGGTCCCAATCCCAAAGGCTGACTTTTCGATTCTAATCTTATTAGAAGCGTCAATGGAAGTGTCCAGTCTGGTATCTTAAAGCTTTCTCTTTGTTTGCCAATTTCTTCTGAACTATTTCAATGTTTTATATCCAATAGATGAGAATTTATTTTGGGATCATTAGCCAATCTAATTTTGGTCTGCTCCAGTGTGGCCAACCATAATAAACCAGTTCAGAGATTGTTTGAATAGTGGTGTGGGTTTTTTTTTTTTTTTTTTAGTTGCTTTGTTTTTGCAAGATTGATTAATATTGGTTTTGTTCCCAATATTTCATGTTATTTTCATAATGCTGAGCCACAGTGTTCATACTTCTTTGTAGTTTAATTTCCCCATATAAGCACTTAATATATATATATTTGCCAACCACCCTATATGGTGGCTGCCCATCTTCGGTTGGAATGAATTGACCAGTACAGTGATCTAAAATATTTGCGTACATTGAATAAAAAAGGCTGAAAACTCAGCTTCCCGACAAAATATACTGTTGTGATGTTGAACGGCCTTATTTTGTTCAACTCTATAACATCCACTCCCTAGGCTAATACTTTCTGTGCATATCGAGTAGCTGGTTGCAAAACCCTTTGGTCGAATGTTGTTATCCAGTCTACTTTAACATAAACCCCAATTGGACAAGAACTCTGACCAGAATTGTGTTGCCTTAATCAGTTTGCTTTAGGCAGAGTTGTGATTAAAGTCCGTCAAAATTGAAATTTCTGGAGCGTGCACATTAAAATAGAATGGTACCCATTAAGTTAACCTGGACATATGTGCAGCAGCAACTTGCTTAAACTCTGCATTGCAGTGGACACATGTTAATCATTAGTCAATTCACAAAATTATTTAGAACTGTTCACTCATTGGCCATATGTTTTCACTACAACAAACTGGAGACTAAGGTGGTTCTCTTGCCCATGACCTGAGCAACAACAAAGACCCTTTTCAGTGGGCACAAGATGTTGTTGTAAATTGGTCTCATGAGGGAGGCTCTTGAATCATGAGAAAACGCACAAATTTCTACATTGGTTTGCAAGCGGTCTCCTGCCATACACCATGGTGCCAAGACCAATCCTCTTGATTTACTAAGCTTGGGAAGGGACCAGATACTAGTTCCTTCACCATCCTTTTACTAGCCCTGTTGCATGGCATGTGTGTACATCTAAGTTGGCAGATGTCCCCCTCGTGATACTTTTCCCAGGTGCCAAAGAGCTTCTCCTATTTGTTTGATCACCTAATCTCTCTTTAGCAGGTGTCTGCACCCATTGCCTCTCCAGATGTGTTGGACTGCATCTCTCGGGTCTAGCCAGCGTAGCCAATGCTGATTGGTCATGGTGCATGAAAATATCTTAAACAGCTGCAGACTACTCCTCTACAGCATATATGTCGAAGCCCATTACTTGAAATTCCTCCATGTGATCAGAATCCTTGTCAGAAAAAGCCAATGTAATTGTCCCTTGTCGGCAGATGTATTGTTTTATAGCGTAAGTATTGAGCTCCTCTTTAGTGGAGGTTGTCCATGGGGGGTTGGGAGGGAGGGGGTGGAAGCTCTTAATATTATTGCAGAATACACTAAGATGTATAACCCCCCCCCCCCATGTATCTCTTAGCTCCCTTTTTAAGATGGTTGGACGGTTGCTTGAGTCTAGTTCTAGCTCTTCTACTTTGTCCCATTAGGCTATATAGCAGTTTATCCAACCCATTGTAGAGTATTCAGTGAAGAAAATGGATCTTGTGAAGGCATCATGAAGTAAGACGCAAACTGATTCAATTATTTTAAGAAAATTTGTTTTTTTCATAAATGTCAGGATGGAGTAAGTGTTAACTTACCCTATGCTAAAGTGGAATTTCCGTAGCTGAAGAAACTAAGGATAGTTTGTGTCAATAAGTTAAACTGAAATCTGTGTCCAAAACCTATACTTGCCCTCACAATTTAAGATCTACAATGTGAAGGGATGGCCGCAACAAAAGAACCAGTATTCCAAATGGATTCAGAGCTTCTTCCAGCTCCTGGCGTGTTCCCTTCCGCAAGAGGTCAACACAGTTCACAAAGTCTCAGAGTTCCCTTCCCCAAGAAGTTTGCTCTTCCAGCTTCAAAACCACAATCCTTTCTAGTTCAACTTCATATTCATTCATTGCTAGTTCTCATTCACTTTAGCAATCTGTTATTAAATAGTTTCTTTATTTTGCCTTTCCTTGGCTCTTTCAAAGCAGGGGTCACTCTATCAAGCCACAGTTGGCAGACCATATGGTCCACCCATTACAGGTCACGCGACAGATAACCCTTGGCACTTTGTGATGCTTCTGTATTCTTGGGGCTTTCTTGCCAACACAAGTTTGCTCTCTGACCCATCATTGGTTAACACTAATTTCTGATTCGCCTCAGCAGACTCTTGGCTTTGCCACAAGGTGTTTCCACAACTCACTCTGTGGTGTACTCTTTTCCACCACCTTCCTTTCACTTTGTTCATAAGTGCTCATCACTTTTCACTTTGCTCATATCTTTCCTTTAGTTCCGTATTCAATGGCACCCGTTGCACTCTTGTACAGTTAACACGTTGCCGCTTATTCGTTATTCAAGAACCCTCAATTTGGTCTCCTAAACCAACTGTCAATAGTTTTCAGTTTGTTCAGCATTTATATATGCTGGCTTCCAGCCCCTGCAGCAGCCTTGTACGAGTGTTCCATTTCTTGGACTCACCGGTATGCAGCCGCTCCTCCGGGAGTCTTCTTTCTACTTTGCTTGCACTGCTTGTGCTTGTCAGGAGATCCAGCAAGCATTGCTCTCCACATTTGAACCTTGCCGTGGCCTGCGACCATCTGGAGATCTGTGTCTCACAGCCCTGGCTGTGGACACATAGCAAGGGGAACTGCAGGTGTTGCGACCCTTGCCCCGTCGTCTTTCACCCTTCTGCTGCACACAACGTCCTTCCCGCTAACCCCTCTCCAGCCTGCTCCTCGTCTGCCAGTTGCACCAGCCTCTCCAGGCGGGGTTCTCTCCCTGTTTTCCTGGTGGTCTCTTTTTATGCACCTGGGTCCTGATTAGTGGTTGCCGGTGCAAGTCTTTTACTTTAGTTGCCTGACAATAATGAAGCCTATTAGCTGGACATTCCTGGTTATTGCAATGGTACTCCTCCATCCTCTTCCTCGTCTCAGTACTAAAGTGGTGTGAATGAATGGGAGTCTGCACAACTCCCAGTTGCCTCCTGAGTGCCAGTCTTAAAGACTGACAACCTATAATGTTCATCCTGACCAGGGAAAGGGGATACCATGTCTCACCCAGAGGCATCCTCTCCCTGCTCTCCAAGGTCCCTCCACCCAGGTGATCCTCCCTCTCCACCATCAGGGTTGGGATCCAGAGCGATGGCCTTTCCCTGGCCACTTGAGAGGATCCAGTGAAAGTAGAAGTGAGGATTCTCTCGGGTTACTCAGTCTTCCAGTCCTCTGAAGTGGGCTCGCTTTCCGATGTTATCCTGTTTTGCGGACATTGACTTCTTCCGGGTTTCTAGGCCCAACATTTCTCAGTTTTGGAAAGATCTTCCCTTCATGTGTGAAGTTGTATCTTGTGTCAAAGGAGCCACCTTATCTTTCAAGGAGACCTGAGCTCTTGGATCCTTTTCTTGGAATAATTTCAGGCATGTTTTGGCTTATTGTACCTGCTTCACTTTCCCTGCCTAAATGCCTTTGAGGTTTTTGTTTTGGTGATTTTTTATTTATTTTTCTTGACTCTCCTTGAGCTGCTGCTTCCAAACTCCTCTGCCCCTTCACTGATTACCCTAACCGCTTTGCTTCTGACTCTATTCTACTGTTGATGCTTGGCTCAGGATGAACTGAAAAACCTTTATGGTGTATAAGGACGATGGTCTTAAATCCTTGGACAGTCTTAATGTAGTTGACTGCAAATTATTAGTCTAGTGCATCACTAGATTTGCCTGCTTAGCCATTTGTTCAAATACCTTCACCATTGATTTAAGACTAAAGCAAGTGCATGGAGTTGGGGGGGGGGGGGGGGGGGGGGTGGAGATGTACAAGAGTAATCTGACTTGCCATACCTTCTGTCTTTGTGTCTAGAGACCTCAATACAGGGCTATGCCAGTGTCTCCTCCAGTTTCTTTGATCCAGTGCATTACTAGGTAATCAAAGGGTTCAATCCTGTGGGGTGTGGATTCTCCATGGTGGTTACACGGACGCTTGTGCATGCTGTGGGGTATTCCAGGAATCTCTTAAAGAATTTGTTGGTGCTTCAATGTTTTTGAGGTCTAGAGCCAGACTAGTGTTCGGCTCCTTTTGTTGGGCAGTCCTTTCATTGGTCTGCTCATTCAGCTAGACTTCAAAATGTTAGTGAACCACTTGGGCCTTCCACATTGTTCGAATTATTAACGGCTTAAACGGAAGTGTTGTCGGACTTTTGTACACTTTTCGGAAACCAGTTAATTAATTATGTACAGGCCTACTTTTCCTTTAAGGCCTAGAGTTCTCAAGTTATATTCCCCCAGAATTGAGCATTAATATAGCGGTTTCCTGAGGGAACCATCGAAACTTTACAGGAAACCTGGCCAGCTGGCTTCTCTTATCTACAGACCTAATTCTTGAGTCAGGGTTTTCAGACCATAGATCCGACCCTCCAAATGAGACGCCACGCCTGCTCTAAATGAGCTTTGCAGGCGCTTCATGGTCAATTTGCATGTACCTTATGGGCACTTTGCAGTGGCTTTTTAAGAGAATCTGGGTGAGTCGCAAGGTGCTCCTGCAAAAGTGCACATCCGTCTTGGTTGCCAGTCCACTGTGCCAACCATGCGGTTTTTTTTTTTTTATTTATTTATTTTTTTTAAATTTTCTTTTTTTTTTTTTCTAAAGTACATTTTGGATGTTTAAAGCGGTTCAATTTGTAAAAATATTCCACTCGTAGTTTGGATGCCCGCACTAAAGACTCTAGTCTTGTATGTAAATCCCTTTTCACAGTTGAGGGTATTGTGAAGTAACCTGTGTGGGTAAGGAGGCACCAAGAAACGCGCTGGTTACAGGTAGGTTTGTCACCTCTTCCAGATAACTGCTGCGCTGGGAAATATGACACCGGTAATTAACAGGACGGAAGAACATTTGCACTTCCAGGCAGGGCAGAAAACGCCAACAACTTACACCTTAGGAGCACTCGGACAACACTCACCCAACACTCTAGATGACATGACCACATTCTACTAGCCAGAACCCAGATTACATTGCTCCTTCTGTTCATTGTCACAACCAAAAGAGAACGCCAGCGACGATCAAACCCCAATCGAGCATGTGAACATGTGGCCAGCAGGCAGACCCAACGGGGAGCATCATCAGACCCACAGAGGGAGAGTCATGAATATCAAATTGGAAAGACAATCTAACCTGCATAACGTTGCAAACCATGAAACAACCGAAGGAGTGCACATCAAAGGCATCTGGCCGTCAATAGTAACATTTGTGGCTGAAGATGGCAATTACAACACTAAAACCCCAAGGAGACAACATAGCTAACCAACAGAACTACCAGATAAACACCAGAGCAGAACTAACCAATCTGGGTGGTTAGAGAAGTGGAACTAACAAACATAGGTGGCTAAAGAAAACACCACTATGCTACTCCGCCAAAAGACACCACTCATTACGTTCCACCCACAAAATGCAGCAGAAGGCAGCATGGGGGCTCACTGAAGTAGTGAACGAACACCGACACTGAACTACACCACAGCTGACCAGACAACCCAGCACATAATAAAAATGCACTTCCTTCCCGGTCTGCCACCCCAGGGGCCTCAGGCTTGCCACACCTGAGCACCTGCTTGCTCACCTCGAGCTTATTTACGACAGCCATCCACTAAAAGAAAATCCTTCCTAACGCCCTGGCCTGCCACCCCAGCGCCTTGAGTCTGCCACACCTGAGCACTGGCTTGCCCACCTGCGAGCAAAGAAACAACTCCAACTGAATCCTGTGGATCACTCAACTGGGAATCCAAACCTAACCACATTATGGAGACAACCGTAAAGCAACACCAACACTGTAACCAACAGTGAAACATCAGCAGCACCAAGCACACATACATGTAACTGGCCATAAACCAAAATTGCACCACCAGCCCCCCAAGACACCCCAAACAAATAGTAAGGCACACAACACTCCCACAGTGAAAAGACCAAATAACTGACAACCATGACAGCCCTCTACTACTGTCGCACACCCAACAAACGTGACATCACAGGCCTGTGATACTTTGATTAATTATGACAACAATAAGACTCTGAGTCGAATGCGCAGTTGTATGAGTTCCAACGAGAACCCAAATCTTTTATTAACAAAACTCTTTCTTCCTAATACTGTTAAAGGATACGTTTTTCCGATCTTCTCAGGGGTCTTAAGTGAAGGTCTGTTGGGTCCCTTTCAGGTAGGGGTTTCCTTTATTTAATTATTTGCCGTACACTATGACTTTCAGGAGTTCTTCGCTTTCTCCGACCTGTCCCTTTCTCTCCAACAGTCTTAAAAGGGTTTTGCCCTTCTCCTACCGATTTCCTCGGATCTTCCTGAATTTTCCTCTTTCTCTCCCTTTCTCTGGTTTTCTCTCTCTCTCTCTCTCTCTTCCTTGTCCTTTTCCCCACACCTGTTTTTACTTCATTTGCCTTTTAGCAAGCCTCCTTCCACCTCTTGGCAACAAGATCCTTTTCGCCGTAGCCTGTTGTGCTTGTTATTTATCTCCTCCTTTTACTTCACTCTCCCTTTAGATCGGCGTCGCTGATGAGTGCAACCGCACCCGACTTTGCTGGCGAGGCGGCCGTATCTTTAATTCCCCTCTCTCACTGGGTTCGGTTCCCATGCGTGAGTCCACATCCAGTCCTTCGCCTCTCCCTCAGTATCACCCCTCTCTCTGGTTTCACTGCTCCTTCTTTCTAAGCGGGCAGGCCCGGATACTCACAGCGAACCCGTCATCGGGACAACGGTCCCCTCTTGAAAACGAACTTTGTTGTGCGCAACAGTGCGACCAACTCAATAACCTGGACTGGCGACAACGCTCTCTCTCTCTCTCTCTCTCCCCTTTACTTCTCTTCAGGTCGCGACCGGAGAAACCCCAGGATTTGAGGTTCTCCCGTTTCGCCGTCTTCTCCTTCAATACGCCCAGCTGCAACCGTTGGTCTCGATCTCCGGCTCCTCCTCGTCTCCCGTTTCCTAGGATACCAAAACACAGCCTTGATTAGAGGAAAGTCCATACAGGGATCACTTCCTGGTTCTGTATTCGGGCTTTAATAGTACTCCCCGCTGTACATAACCACCGGCAGACCCAAGTAAGAAGGCTCATATGCTGTCACATCGTCACAATCACAGGCCACATTGAACAAAAATCAACAAATGGTCAAACATTTGAATACCAAAAACCTACAAGAATCTGACCACCACCCACACCTGCAGAGAATGAATTTCCTTTACCTCCTGCAAAAATGGACCGAACACAAAGAAAACTACCTGCATTATACAATGGCCCTGCACCCAAAAATCCAAACCCTCAAGTCAAGTTCCCCCCCCTCCCCACCTGTAAAGGAAAAACAAGGAAAATTGCACCATAGAAAGAATGAGTCCAGTCTCCTCCTCCCCCGCCCCCTTTAATGGAATAATTAACAAATGTAAGAACATTTATTTTCTGCCCGTTCCGCCCCGCCCCCAACCCCTGTGTCCGAAAATAAGCAAAAATGCGATCCCAGACACATCATGGGCAGGAGTAAAGCCGTGCCGAGTGGAGCCCAGAAGACTGCCTTGCTGCCAAGACCTCCGTGCCGCAGATAAGTGACCCAAGAGGGGAGCGTAAGGCCGGGTGATACCCCGGAGAACGGGCGTTCCCCGCACTTGCGAGGGAATCTCACCCGTGGACCGACAGAGGAAGCGGAACCAGCGACATTCACGGACCGGTAACTGTGCCTTAGAGCACCCCCACGCCCCCTCCTCCGGCATACCAGAAGAGCTTGGAGGAGATGGAATGCCGGCGGACTGTAGAACCACCAACGCAGCCGGAGCTAGGCAGAGAGGAGCAGCTTGGTAGGTGCGCAGTTCATGTTAAGTTTGTCAAATTCCATCACAACTAAACCCGGGGATGGCCATAGACCCCTCCGGGGCTGCGGCTTGCACGTGAACACAGCCGGGATCTTCACCTCTCCCCACCCCCCCACCTCCCTCCACTGCACAGGCCACAAGTGCAGATAGCACAGACCTCCCGGAACAGTAAGGACACATACACGGTGCAGACGACTCCCTAGGATAGTCCAGCACAGGGCACCAAACTGCAAATCTAGCAGGCGCCTGTGAAATTGGTGATATGAACTGATATCTGCCCTATGAGGCCTAATACTCCCGCGTGTCCGGGGCAGTAGAGAGAGCGCCAAAGAAATCCCTGCAAAGATATCAACGCATGAGCCACGGCAAACTCAGAGGGAGCACATCACACGAGTGAACAGCGCTAGGACAGTGGTGTCTACAAGGACCAGAGACCGGGGAAGACCGCTGGGAAACTGGGGGTTGCTCCAGGCAGTAAGGGGAAGAGTTAAAACCCTCTCCCCGTAACAATCGCACAGCATTCATACCGGGAGGGAACGACCCACCCGACGCTCCAGCCAGGAGAGGTGGGGAAAGACCACAACACCAATCTAAAGGCATTGGAACACTGAAGGGGATCCAAGCACTACCCCTGCAAGCCAGAAACCTAAGCCAACCCCACTACACTCGAGCAAGGCAAGGAGATGAGCAGCCACACAGTCTTGACCCTTTGGAACATGGGGCAGCTGATCAGAACTGACGACCACTAGTCTGCCACCCACACCACCCCAGAGACGTGTATACTGCTGACCCGGAGAAGCGCAAAGAGGACATCCCGAAAGCCGGCCTCCACACCAAAGCAGCTTGTCAGTCAGGACAGACTCCTAATCACCGGTACCCAACATGGGCAAGGACAAGTCCAAAAAAATGATCTCCTAGAGCAGGATAGATCAATTTACCACACAAACTGCCAGCTGAAGCAAGATCAGCCAGACATCATGGCGGAAGTAGAGGGCAGCCATAGCAGACTTGCGCGCCTCCATGGAGCAGAAAATGGATGGCATCAGCATGGACATCTCCCTCCTCTGGCACAATCTCCAGAAGCTAACATCCCATACTGGAGAGGCAGAGCAACACATCTGGTTCGGAGGACAGACTACGGAACGTAGAACAATTGGCCAGAGTTTCGACACGCCTAAAAATCATGGAAGAGGGAGTAGATGAGAGTGAGGGAAGATCCAGGCATAATGTTAGGATCCTGGGACTACCGGAGAAATCGGAGGGTCCAAACATGGAATTATTCCTGGAGCAGTGGCTCACAGACATGTTCGAAGCAAAAATGTTCTCCAATTTCTTCTCAATTGAATGAGCTCACTGCGTACCGAAGGGCCGCCCTGCACCAGGTGCCCCACCACGCACAGTGATGGCCAAACTATTAAATTATCGGGACCATGACGCGCTGCTCCAGATGGCACAAGCAAAGGGCACACTTACATACAACGTATCAAAAAATAGCATTTTTTCCAGACTACACCAGGGAAGTGCAGAAAGCAGCTGCAATCCCTGAATGTGAAATACGGCCTAATGTTCCAAGCCCAACTTAAAATATAAGTCCCTGAGCCCGGCCGAGACATGAATCACCAGGCCAGCAACCACCAGCACCAGAAAATGTTCCACAGATGCAGGAGAGGGAGGACTAACACCAGGAGCACAAACAGACCGGAACCCTCGATACCCTGAAGAGCGAGGTGAAAGGTACTGTACATTGACAAATTGTCGAACACACAATCCTAATAGTCACGAAGAGACACACAGACAAGCGGCCAGCCCAGACGGACGTCCCCCTTTCCCCTGGAATGTCACCCCGTGTCTTCACACCCTGTGTTAGGAACTTATAGACGAGGAAATAAGCTAAGTAGCTTATTCGGTAGTTGACTTAACTCAGCCACTGTTAGCTGAGGTTTGTTGTTGACTGTTCGGGCGACAGATGCTTCAAGTTGGAAGGATCGTAGGGTGGGAAGTTTGTTGTTAGTTTTGTTAAGCAAAGGGTCCAGAAATCAATTCCAGCATGCTCCGCAAGCGCACTATGTGCCATAACGCAACCAATACGACACGCACATTCACGACGCTACACGCCACTGACTATCCCATATCTCGCACTGAATGGCCTCCGCTAAGGCAGATATCGGAACCCTGTGACTCCTGACCTGGAACGTCAACGGGATGGGGGGAGGGATCAAAAGACGGCTTATTACACAGCTCCTGAACAGGCACATGCCGGATGTGGCTTTCTTAACTGAGACCCACTTAGCGGGTACCACATGCAACCTGTTTAAAGGTACTAACTACAGAACAGCAATACACGCCGGTTTCACCACAGGTTCTCGTGGGGTACTCGTACTAATGCACAAAAAGCTGCCCCTGACCCTAGTAAAGGTAACCCAAGACACCAGTTGTAGATTTGCATACATTACAGGAACACTATGGAACCAGACAATTGCGATGCTGGAGATCTACTCCCCACCAGCACTGATCACGGGCCCAACACACAATATTACACCCCTAATCTCCGGAAACAACTCAGACCTGATGATAATAGGGGGAGACTTTAATGAAGTCATGGAGGTGGGAACGGACCGCTTGCACCTACGAGGGAGAAACCCCCTCTGTACGAACTAAACTAGCAGTGTTTGCCACAGCAATGGGTCTGCGAGATGTGTGGTGTGACTTGCATCCGGACACGAGAGAATACTCAGGGGTGCATGCCTCACTATCGCGATTAGACTACTTCTTCCTTCCAGCACCAGATATCCATAGAGCTTCCATGGCAACCCTGTTGCCTCGCGGTGTATCGGATCACTCCCCCTTATTGATCGAGCTCAATACGACTAGACCGCGACCACCTCCCACATGTCATCTGAACAATTACTATCTAGGCTTCCTAGAACTTCTGGAGCAAATGAAACGAGCAACAAAAACATACTTTGAGATAAACATGGTATCGGTAGATGACCCAGTAGTCCTTTGGGAGGCCTACAAACCGGTACGAAGGGGTGAGATCTTGTCATGGTCTGCGGCACACAAGAAAAAACATCAACAGGAATTAGCAGAGGCTGAGCGGGAAGTCACCAAAGCTGGACTAAACCACCTAGACAAACCTGAAACGCATCGCGCACTGATGCTAACTCAAAAATGTCTACAAAACTTTGCACTAGATTGTGCTAAGCAGGCACACAGAACAATGAGAGCCAGAATATGAGACTGGCAATAAAGCTAGCAACATGCTGGCGTGGCTAGAAGGACGTGAGCTGGGTAGTGGCCAAGTTAGAATAAGATCAGAGGGGACAGACCCGCTACTGACCGATCGAGACATAGCCGAAGGCTTTGCATCTTATTATGCAGCACTATACAGACCACCCACGACACCTATCGATAATTCCGTACTAAATGGAATTGCCCTCCCTACTCTCACCACAGACCAGCAAGCCTTGCTGGAGAGAGACATTACGGAGGAGGAACTGATAACTGCTATGTCGGAACTCCAGACGGGGAAGACACTGGGGCCAAACGGTTTCCCGATTGAGATGTGGCGTAAACTAGGAATGAACGAGATCGCTCCCCACCTATTGCGAATGTTCCAACAGTCTAAGAAGCAGGGATGCTTGCTGGCAGACCTGCGAAAGCCACGATAATAGTGATCCCAAAAGCGGACAAGCCACCAGAACGCTGCAGCTCATATCGACCACTCTCACTTATCCATAGCGAAACCAAGATACTAGCAAAAGTGCTGGCCAATTGCTTACAACAGGTTATTACAACACTAATCCACCCTGACCAGTGCGGATTCATGTCGAAGCGGTCCACCCGCATAACCATACACAGACTGCACACAGTAATAGAAAAAGCATCCAACATACAAGGCCCCCTAGCTGTACTGGCAATAGACTTTGAAAGGGCCTTTGACTCAGTGTACTGGGAGGCAATCTGGGAAATAATGCGCTGGATGTGGTTTGGTCCGCAATACCTGGGATGGGTGCAACTCCTATGCGAATCCCCTGAGGCACAAATGAGGGTGAATGGATGGCCATCCAAGACCTTCAAACTAGGGAATGGGACCAGACAGGGATGCCCCCTTTCTGCAATATTTGCACTTGCCATAGAACCATTGGCGGTATACAACAATACTGGCAAAAATGCTGCATTGAACTCTCAAGGGTACTGGGGAGGATGATACACGGGGATCCAAAGCTGCTTCTACTCTGGGTAGAGGAGGTGGGAGAAGCATCCAAATACGAGAAACTGTTCTTTTCAACGACCTCGGCAATAATCAGAAGTAACATTGCAAAACTGTGGGGTTTGGAAGCGACTCCGCAATATGAACAATGGGTCACGGACTTGAACATCTGCATCGCAATGGAACAGAGTGTATACAGCCAGGGGATGCCTGGAAAAAAACAGACACAATATGGAATAGATGTGAGGAAGCTCAATAACCACACCAACCTGTACAAATGACGATAAAGCGCAGTGTACAAAAGAAAAAATGTTAGGCATATTGCGTGAGACACAATGGACATTGTAAGACCCTAATCTCTTCTTTTTTCTTTGCATGTCCAAGAGTTATTTGAATGGTCATCGCAGGCCAAATGTTAATTTTCATAATGTACGTTTTGTGATATTAAAATGTTAAAAGAATAAAATGTTGTTTAAAAAAAAAAAAGCAAAAATAAGCTCGGTGCACACAACCCCTACCTAAATAATGAAAAGGCCAATACAATTAGACCACGGCCTTTACAGACTGTCCCAAAACATCTAAACGTGACTCCTTAAATCACTCCTTCCCAGGCCACAACATAGAAAGCAACAGTTAAACACCGGCTGCACCCAACATTAGCCAAATCTCCCCTTACTCCTCACCAATACTGAGCCCTTCAATTTGTAGAAGGAACGCCCACACGTCTGGATCCAGCTCCTTCAAATTCTTAAGAAATCTACTGTCGTTAGGGCAGTAGCTTGAAGAATTGAACAAACCCTCCGACCGCACTGTGGACTTTTGTTCCTGTTCCTCTGCTAGACTGGAGGTGCACCGCCTCTTGATTTCCCCCTCCCCTTTCCACTTCCTCCTCCAGAGTGCTCAACAACTCCATTCCGCAGCTTAAGATCGCTATAGTAAGTTTCCATTTCGCGCTACCCAGATCAGCGCCAGACCCACGGCTCCAACCGACCCTCTGCACCCCGCCGATGCTGTAAACGTCATTTAGAGCCAACCCCTGTCCTATTGGAAGAACAGCAAGAGAACACTGACACACCTGGCAGCATCCTCATACCACATTGAAGGTATGAGCTGTTATCCGCTCAGACGACTGTACCGAATGTCCCCTCAAACTGTTGCGGTAGACATGAAATTGCAGACGCTACTGAATATAGAAGCACTAGAAGTTAAGTCGGATAGAAGAGAAGTGATGTCATGAAGGAAAGATACATGGACGCTCTAAACCTGTTCTATGGATGTCGGAAAAATGAAGATGTAATTGAAACAGCGAAGTAAACCTATATGCGAGGAAAACCACATACGATAAGAAAATAAGTAATGAGATGTAATATATGTATATAGGCAGAAATGCAAGGTAGATAAGCCAACGTAGAAGTGTGTTAAATTAGTAAATATAACGCGCTTAAAGCAGCCATGTTGGAAAAATGTACTTTGCCATTATATAATAGCCAGCAAGAAGCCTCAAAGGGAGAGCTGACAGGTGCTGGAATACAGATTTGAGCAACAACAAAGGGTATTTGCTTGGCTCAGAATCGAGGATGCCACAGCAAGAAGCAACTGAAAGGAACCAAAGGAATCTGAGGATAATCCATGTATGTAAGACCCATATTTCTCTTGCAAAGTAGTGAATTGAGTTTGAAGTATTGTACAATCAAAAATGCAGAAAACGCATGCAGGATGGAGCACCCAAGTCTTCAGAGGCCGAGTAGAATAATAACACCCAATATAATTGAATCAAAAAGCACTAAATGGGATGCAATAGACCAAATCATGGTGTCCTCGCACGTGGTGCAAGACCAGGCCTATTCATAAAGCTCCAGACAAAGATGGCAATGTACCTTCACTCCCTTTAAAGTTCTGAGGAAGGGAACAGTCAGCAAGGTGAACTACAAGATTAGGGCCTAACTGAGATGCTAGGCTATTTAGCTAAAGAAGACGGTTGTTTGACATTGTTCCCTTGCACCTGGGTTCTGTTGCGTAGCTGCTGCTAACGAGCCAAATGTCCAAGGTTGGGAGTGCCAACCAATCATGAGGGCCTATGTAATGGTGGACCATACATTGTTGCAGAAGCCAATCCACTGCTGTTAATCTATCTGTATTTTATGTAGTTGGAGGATGGCCAAGGCGTGCCTACCAGATAAGGGGCATCCAATGATGATTAACACGTATATAAACTATAGGTATATATGTTACCTTGACCAATCCCTCCACCTGGTAGGTTTTTACTGGTGGCCACGTAGGATGATGATATTGCTGACATAAGAGGAATAAAGCCTTTTGTGTAACTGAAATGCACCGAGCGTGTGAGCTACAATCTGTTTTTCGCCCGGTTTCCCTACTTTATTGAACTGAGAACAAATATTCTTTGAGTCTGTCCAGTATTTGGGCCTGATTTATTGTGGTAATCCCATTCGGCACTTGGAACGCTCCAGGTGCTATTGTACAATGTTGTGACCCCTTGCGGTCATGACAGCCGCACTCAACACTCAGATGTTGGCGTTCCACGCCACGTCATCCGCCTCTTCCCCAATTGCAGACTTCCATTGTCCCGAATGTCTCCAAAGCCTCTCTGCACCGGTTTAGGGGAGATTCCAACCCCTTGCTGCACCAGCACCTCACTGACTGGGACAATCGCGTCCCACTACCGTGCTGGGCAGCTCACGGGTCACTCCGGGGAACATCTCGCCAACTGCTGGCACCCTCCATGTTTCCTCCACCAGCACTTTCACCTGTGCCGATGGCACCAGTCGAACGGCAGCCTACACCCTCAGAGCTGCTGACCTGACCAGGCACCTACTTTCCAAGACCTGCTTAGATGTGATGGCACTTGGAGGGCACGTACAGGCAGGCCAGCACACTCCACCAACTGACACCATAGGAACGCTTGCACCTCACTTGCCACACACTGTAGATGGCATCCCCACATTCTACTAGCATGCTACCCGAACCCAGATTTGAACCTAGTGCTAAAATGGCTTGCACTTACATTTTTCGATGTGTTCTCAAGGTGTGAAGTATTGACCCTTGCCCATTAACCCTTTGTCCTCATCTGTACTTGAAATGTATGGAAATCAACCAAAAATGGAGTAATTACTAAACTGGTCTTCCCGTTTGTGCAGTTTCATAAGGAATTTCCTTTGTCGTTGTCATAACTAGTATCTAAAAATACCTCTTCCCATTTGGGTAAAGCTGGTGCATTCTCTTGGGCTCTAATACCTAAGCAGCGACTGTCCCTGGATGTCCTTTGCGTGACCAGCAGCGACTGTCCCTGGATGTCCTTTGTGTGACCTTCTTGGAATCGCCCATGAAGGCTACTGCCTGCTCGACAAGAAGTACGCCTCGCTTCTAAAGCATGTGGGTGAGAACTGAGATCCAGAGGCACGATCCATTTGAAGGGAAGAGCGTGGGTACCATGCTGGATAAGGCAATTTATCGACCGGTAGATGGGCAGAAGTGCCCCAGGCTGTATCATTGGGTGTAATCTCTAATGTAGCTAGTATCGGGGCTAATCTACTCCGAGACTTGCCTACCAGTTCCAGGACGTGTGCAAAACGGACGGACGGACGGACGGACGGATGGATGGATTAGACTAAAAGCTACAGCTGCGCCTCACTGACCAATCCATGAGGCCCACACAGGTCTTGGGCTGTTTGTGGACGTGTGCAAAAGGTGAGTGACCTTGCAGTCTGGTGGAAATGCAATGTTCTGGGAGGCTGACTGCCTTTCAGCAATCGCTCTGTTTTGCCACTCGACACATAGACTGCATGACTTTATGGTACACGATCGGATTGGCCGGGGTGTCTCACTGGAGGACCACTACTTTATATTCACAAAACACTGGACACCAGTGTGAATGTGAGCACCTCTTAATTCTCTGGCACACATTAAACTGTCTCCCGGAAGTCCCTCCCTAGCCCTGCGTCACTTCCTTGACTATGCTGCCTCACCATGGCCATTCTTCTTGCCCAACGACGGTGAGGGGCTACAGTGAGTCTGACATTACGTCCCCCCCCCCCCTTTTAACATCACTTCGGGGTTTATACGACATCTCATGGGGCGCCTCTCCTGCCCTTACGCTCAGACCTCGGAATCATTAGCCAGTCTGGTGGCCTCCTTCTGACGCTTCCCCATCTCCTAGGTATGAGTCATCGGGGTCTGGGTGGCTCTGCTCAGCACGACGAGGGTACCACTGGTAGGTGTCTTCCCTTGAACACTTCTTGAAGTGCAATGTGTTTGGTGTGATTATCTGGTTGGCATCCTTCCTCATCTGTTGTCAGTAAGGTAGTGGGAGCATCCTTTCGGCATTATGATTGACGTACTACCACCTGGTCCCCCACCTCAATGTCTGCTTCCGTGGCTCCAACAGGCATCGGCCCTGTCTTTCTTTTTCTTTGTTTCCTCGTGATCGTAAGTCCTGCCTGCTGTGCCAGGGGCCGAGGGAGGAGGGGGAGGGGGAAGAGGAGGAGGGGGAGGGGTGGGTCCTGTGATGCATGATCGGGCCCTCTGGTTCATACGGCTCTCTTGAACATGAGGTCAGCGGGGTCATACGCCCATGGTACTGTGCAGTGTCAATAGTCTCTCAGTAGTTGATGTAGTGCTTGTTCGAACGGCCTGTTTGTAATATTGACCACTTGCAGGAATGATTTGATGTTTGCCATGAATTTTTCTTAAATTCTGTTGGCTTGTGGCCACAGTGGCATGATCCTCCTGTGTTGAACGCATATATTTTGCGAAGTTTGCAAAATCCTGACTAGTGCAAGGGGGCCCTTTGTCACACTTGATGACTTTGGGAATCCTGTATATCGACTGCATGTAGTCCAAGGCAGGTATGACACATGTGGGTGATGTACACATTGAGTATACAACACCTGTGACACATTTTGTAGCGGTCCAAAGAAATCCACGGTCCGTTCTTCCCATGCTGCCTCTCGAGACCTGTGGAGTGGGGCTGAGGGTGAAGTGGCAGTGCCACGACTCAATATGTGGCACAGTTTTGCACTGTGGTCTCTACAATGGAGTCCAGTTTGGGGGAACCAGACCTTTGTCTTGGTCGTCTTTTCGTGGACACCAACCGGAATGTTGTTCATGTGCGTCATTGATAACCTGCTGTTGTAGCGAACCGGCCAATATGACTTTAAAGCCCTTCATAATGATGTGCTCCTCAACCAGTGTTTATCCTGCACCAGCTTCAAGCTGTGCACGTCCTCCTGCACCGCCACGTCATGATTCTTGGGACTTGGCTTGTCTCGTCTTCCCCTTTATTTAGGCAGCTGGCAACTGTGTAAGGCAGGATCCCTCTCTGATTCACTCATGAGGGTTGCACACTCTTGAGTTGCCCAATCGGTACGGAATGGTTGCACGCTGTGTTCTATATAATTGAGGTATGCATCTGCGATGGACAATCCCACCCTCGCAGGTCCTTTTGGGTGTCTGGATAGGTTGTCAGACAGATTTGCTTCTTTTCCTGAGCAGTGTGTAATAAATGTGTAGTCATGCAGGCGATGGCCACATCTCGCAATCCTCTGCGGCATTGTCCCCTTCGGAGTTGCCAAAAATATTAAAAGCCTGATGGTCTAGGACAACCGTGAATGCTTTCCCATATAAAAATAAGTGGAAGTACTCACAGGCCCATACGCCTGCGATGCTCTTTCTCGGCCTGTGAGTATGCTTGTTCCGTGTCACTGAGACGCCTAATGGCGTACGCCACTATGAATCGCTTGTGTGTGGTTTCACGGTCCTGTTGAGTGGTGATTGGTACCCAGGCCTACCGGGTTCTGTGCGTGTGATAGTATGCCATGGCTTCTGCTTTTGAAATGTTATTGCGGGTGGTCGCCAAGGCATCTTGGCACTCCGTCCATTGGAATGGTTTGTTGCGTTTCGTGAGTTCTGCGAGGGACGTGCTTATGGTGGCATAGTCTTGCAGGTATCTTGAGCAGTAGCTGGCTAATCTGAGGAAAGTATTAGCGGTCACATTTTGTGTAATGCCGCCGCCTTGTCGGGGTCCGGTCTTGCGCCCCGTTCCAAGAAAAAGTGTATAAAGAATTTTAACAAGCCCTTGCATAACTTTTTTTTTTTTTTTTTTTTTTTTTGTCGTCAGTGTGGCAGCTTCAAATGCTGAGCATACTCTATGCAGCACGGCATAGTGCTCCTCCCTGAATTTACCAAATACCAGGACATCATCCGAGTAATCTAAGCAGTTTGGGATATGTCTTATGACTTTGTGGATTTCGTCTTGAAAGATCTTGGCTGCAGAAGGTATCCCGAAGCTGAGCCATTTGTATCAAAATAACCCAAGGTTTGTTACGAATGTGGTGATGTATCGCGATTCTGGGGCCATCTCCAGTTGGTGATATCCTTTTGTCGGGTCGAATTTGGAAAAGACCTTTGCCCTGTGGAGAAGGTAAATCAGGTCTGTTTCTGTGCACTTGGTGTCTTTCCCGTTGGATTGCTTAGTTTGCTCTTCTCATATCCACACATAGCCCTATGGACCCTTGAGCTGTCTTGGGGACTGGTGCTATAGAGGACACCCAGGGCATGGGCTGGTCCAGCAGTTTGTTGATTTTTCTCCTCCATCTGCTTCTGTATATTGAATGGGATGCCCCTCTAGTGCTGGGCTATGGTTTGACGTCGAGGTCTGTGTAGTTATATTTTACAGTTTCTGAGCATGCAAAGCCCAGTTTTGGGAACGCACCTTCAATGGCTTCAACTTTTTCACCAGGTATTTGTGCGCCATCATCTGGTAGAGGATCTGTACGAACCCCATGTCTACCGCTGTCTTGAAACTGAGAATGTAACCGCTGTTGGTTTCTGTTTTTAGGACTTGCCGCTGGCGGCGTGCTGCATGTGATTTGTGCGAGCAGACTGCAGTGATGACTCCCCTGCATGGCAAAGGCGTTGTTGACCCATATGGATAAATGTCTATGGTTGGCGATTTTAGCTTTGAAGGCTGTGGGATCCTGTTTTATGGCTCCTTACTTAGGATGTTTACTGTCGCCCCGGTGTCTGAGGAATTCTGCAGGGTTGTTGATGTGCATTATCAGTGTTGGACTGTGCTCTTTGGCCACATAATGTTCAGTGCCCACTCGTATCCCTCCTCTGGTCATCCGTGGACGATGCAGAGTTCCTGCTGGATGGTGATTGCACTTTAATGTAGCGATTGTGTCGTCTGGAGCGCCGGTGCCCTTGTTCATCTGACTGCCGTTCGCTGTGGGGGGTAGAATCTTCTGCTCTGTCATCCGTTGGTATTTCCTTAGCTCATTTCAGGCTCCAGCATTGTGGGCTAGTCCTCACGTTTTTCAATCTCTCCACTGATTATCCTTTGCTTTGTTGCGGCATGGTTTTGTTAGTCGGCCCAGAAGTTGTCTTCGCTACACCAGTCTTGTCCCAGTACAGGACATGCACCTTCATGAGGGTAGTCGTACCCACACTTGAAGCATGTGGCATTGCCTCGGCGTGTTGGTAGTGAATGTGGTGAGCTTGTTCATGCATTCCGCCTCTGTCAGTGTTGCATGGCCACTTATTCATGTTGTCGATTTTGTCGCTCCATGCGGGCTAGTGCGAGTATTTCCTCAACTGACCTCTGCTTTTGCAACAGTTTTTTGCGAAATGCCTGGGATTCACACTCCGCCTTCACCAGCGAGTGCAAAGCTTCATTGGAGTACCTGTGGAATTCGCAATGTGATCTTGATGCACAGTCTCATGACAGTCATTGAGAGTTTAACCCTTTTCTTGGTGTTTTTCGGTCATGAGCATATGCCTTTTAATCCACATTGGTGTTGGGGGGGTGGGGGGAGGAGGAAGTAGTTCAATAGCGTCTTGTGTAGGTTGACACAATTTACTCAATGTATAAGCGCCTTACAAATGCACAGTAAAATAAAGATGCTGTCTGTGTCAAGTAGTTCGCCTGCAATGTCTCTCACTGCGGGACCCACTGCTAGTGAGAGCATGTTCGTTAGTCTGCCATAGTCTGTGATGCCCATGGCTCCTACGTGGAATTTAAAGTATCTTAAACACTGCACCCGCCTTGGCCCTAGGTTGCCGGTGTCACGAGAATCCAATTCAGGGGGCAGGTGCATTACTTGTGACTCACCGGAGGGTGGCTGGAACGAGGCCGACTGCTTCACGGCCACGTTTGCCGGTATTTCTCCCTCGGATAGGATTATCTTGTGAGGTTGTGGATCCTTAAATGCTGCATCGCCTGTGTCCTTCATTTGCCGTCGGAGCATGTGGTGCGTGTAATGTGTTTTACTGGCTGTGTATGAGCTGTGGGTAGCAGCTGTGGGTTGCTTTGCACAGCGTTTTCCCAGGTGCACCCACCATGTGGGCGGGCAGCCCTAGCTTAGGGCAAATGGGGGGGAAAAAAAATCAAAGAAGAGCGCAGACGCACTTCAACCAGTGCCCGGCAGCACCTCCCTCTGTGCCACCTGACCTTTCGGTTATGAACGGGAGTGTGGCACGCCGGCCGTCGGGGTGCCTGCAACGAGTGCACGCCGTCTTCTTCTTCTTAATTAACGAACGAACGCGTGGGCGGACCCACGCAGGCGCTTCCCCATCCTAAAGGATGATGTGCTCCACCTACACCAATCAACACACAGGCCACACTTCCACACAAACCACCCGCAACCCCACCGCAAACAACCACACCCCACCAATCCACACCAACAGACACTACACCCCAAACTCACACCACCCAGCGAGCCCGGAGACCAGCGCGCAGACCCGCGAGACCCCAGCCCGTACACCTACACATGCGCTTCAGGCGAGGCACCGAGCGCTGCCGCCAACCCACCGCGACCAACTCGAGCGACACCCACACACGAACCTCCAGCCACAAACTACTACCCCAAAACAACACCAGCCACCTGCAACCCCACCGCAAACAACCACACCCCACCAATCCAACACCAGCCACCCGTAACCCCACCGCAAACAACCACACCCCACCAATCCACACCAACAGACACTACACCCCAAACTCACACCACCCAGCGAGCCCGGAGACCGGCGCGCAGACCCGCGAGACCCCAGCCCGTACGCCTACACATGCGCTTCAGGCGAGGCACCGCGCGCTGCCGCCAACCCACCCCGACCAACCCGAGCGACGCCCACACTACCACACGCACCACCAGCCACCCTACCACAAACCACACCCAGCCAATCCACACCAACAGCCACCCTACCACAAACAAACGCCCCCCACCAACTCACTCCCCGACCCCAGCTCTGCTACCCCCGCCACTACTAATCGCATCCGCCACCCGCGCAACACCTCAACAGCCCGACCACCGACCCGAAACACGCCGACCGCACTCCAACGTTCAAACCCCAAACCCCCGGGGGCCCGCACTCCGTCTGCCGCCTCCGAAACCCAAGGCCTCGAAGTGCCACGAACTGCGTGCGCCCCGCCCTTCCAGCGAGTTACCCTACGCCTTGCATCACTCCGCTCCAAACTCCAAGGTAGCGACCAGTTCCCATCCCGGGTGCACGCCGTCTCGGGGTCGTTCCTTGATGTCGTCTGTGTAAACGACGCATGCGTGAGCCTAGTTTTGGGTCGCGCATGCGCATTTCGAATAAAGAATGTCCGTGCGGCAGTTGCCGCCGGGACCCTGGAAAGCACGCACGCATGTGTCATGTCTGTGATTGCGTGCGCGAGTAGAGGGCAGCCTGAGGCACGGGCTCGCCCATCACTGTTCCGTGGCTTTCTGCACTCGCCCGGGTGCTCACGGCTGGCGCATCCTACTCAACTGCAACGTGGGTCCTCAGCCGTCGTCGGGAATGTCAGGTTGGCTGGGGTCTCGCTGGACGACTGCTCCATTATATTAATGAGACTCGGGACACCGGAGTGAATGTAAAACCTCTGGCACAATAACTAAATTGTTCCCCCCAAACCCCCTCCCAAAGCCCCGGAAGTCGCGCCCTATGCCCGTGTCACTTGCCTCACCAAGACCACTCATCCAGTCCAATGACGGTGAGGGGCTACAGTAAAGCTACAACCTTACACTCTTGCAGTAACTGTGCCCAGTGATGGCTAGAGTTCCCGAAAGGTAGCTCCTGGTTGGAATAATTTAAAATGGACTAAACCATGCCCTGTTTGAGATTCCAGTTTTCTTGTGACTTGATGTTTTGGTTTTGTGTGCGCCCCTCTTGCTTCTCTTCTCCATGTGTTTCGCTAGCTTCCGTGGTGATGCATGGGCGCACTGCTGCAGGGGTGGCGCATTAGGCCTTGCTCAGCTCAGGTTGGACTTTCTTGATAGCCACATTGCCTGTTCCTGAACTTTCTACAAGACTCTTCACCAGGGCTCAAGTCGAGGGTACACGCATCTATGAACTAAAGCCAACTTCGGGGATCGAACGGCAGGGTCAGGTTTGCAGGCCCCTGAATACTTCGCCACTGCACTATATAACCTGATGAAAAATAACAAACAACTGAAGGTAGAAAGTCCCACTTCGGTTCTGCAAGTTCCAGGGAAAATATGTATATTGGTTCTTGGAGTTTAAAACTTTAGAAGAAAATGTCCTTTTTGTGTTCATTTTATGAAAGGCAAATGTCATTCGTCCTGTGCAATTTGGGTGGTTATGCAAAGTCAATTTAATGAAATGTGCATATTTCACCTCAATATGCTAATTTCTGGTGACATCCTATCCCATTGCGTTTGGTGACGAGTCCCCCAGTTTAATTTTTAGGACTTGAACCCTGCTCTTAACTGCTTTTTAAATCGGAACTCGGCTGTAGAAACGGTGGCCATCACTTTATCGTGTCTTGTGCTGTACTGCCCTCTACTGTTCAAAAGCAACAGTGCTCGGAGTGGGGCAGCCGGCCTGGTGACGTGTATCGGCATGCGCAGGTCATTATTGCGCGCAAATGGGCAAGGTGCTGGGGAGAGAATAAAGGGTAGTTCACCACTACTGAGGCTCCTGTTTGTTTATAATGCGCTCCTCACCCGACGGTGTCTGGACGCAACAAGATATGCAGTTTCTTTATATACACTACATGGCAATTACAGGTAAGCAGGGTAGAATACAGAACGGTAAAAGAGAAGTTACAGGGCGATGAAATTGCATTCAGATGTCATTTGAGAGCAGCCAGGTTGTCGTGTTTTTCTTGAAGCTTGGGAAGGTTTGGTCTTTTCGTAGGTGCAAAGGAAGTGCATTCCAGTGTAAGGCACTTGGACTCATAAACTATTAATCTGCCCCCTCCCCCATGCCTGCTCTTTTCTGGACATCATTATGCACCAGGATTGGGCAGCTCTCGTGGAGCGAGATGAGGATTTGCTGATTTTTATTTATTTTCCTTGGAGGTATAGTGGGGCGGCATTGTTCAGACATTTGTGGGTGATTGGAACTAGTTTGAATAGAATCCTATCTTTAATGGATAGCCGTTTAGAGTCTCTTCTAGCCGCAGAGATGTGTTCTCTCTCGGGAATGCTTAGAGCGGATCTCAGCGCATTGGTTTGTAAGGTTTGTAGTTTGTCGGGGATCTGTTTGCTGGCTCCTGCATATGCGGCGTTTCAGTAGTCGAGTTTTGACATCATTGAGGCTCTCGCTAGGGTGGTACAGCTTTTGGTGGATAGGTAGGGTTTGCAGGCGTGAATCGGCTTACAAGTGTACGCTGAAGCGGATGACGTGGCCTTGAGTTGTTTACCCATGTTCAGGGTAGAGTCGACGTAGAAGCCTAGAGTTTTGGTCTCTTTAGCCACTTTGATGGTAATCCCATCAATAACGAATGCAGTGTACTGCTCGTGGTTTATTGAGGTGGGCTGGAGCACCTAGGATTAGGATATCTGTCTTGCCGACATTCAGGCATCGTCCGTGGGCCGCCATCCTTGCCTGAATGACTTGTTAAGTTTTGTTTAGGAGGGCTAGATCTGGGTCATAGTCGTATCTGGGTATCGTCTGCATAGTTGGTGTAGAGGATCCCCAGACGGTCCAATCTCTCAAATAGAGGTTTAGTGAATATATTGTACATGGTAGGGGACACACATGAGCCCTGAGGGACACCGTTAGTAATCGGGGAGTTGTCAGCGGCTGCCGACTGGGAGAAGATCCTCATTGACCTGTTAAAGGATTGGATCCATTCTGAGGTTCCTTGCGAGAAGTTAGCCGCAGAAGACAGGGGATTGCAGAGAATAGTGGGATCCACCAAACCGAAGGCGGCCGACAAGTCGAGTAGGAGGAGCAGGGCGCATTGCCTTTTTGTCTTTAAGTGAGTCACTTTGCATTTGCAGGTCGATCAGTGCAGTTTCAGTACCACGAAGTGGCACTGGTGTGCATGCCTTCACTCTTAACCTCACTTTCGCTAGTTGGTGAAGGAGAACAAGATTGAGGTGTGGCTGGGATTCTGATGCGCACTAGTTTAGGTGGCAGTTTAGTGATTCAGCGTCCCGTGGCAGCCTTTCTTCATTCTGTATGGATGTTGGTAAACCTGGCCACAGAAGGAAGCTGGTGCTCATTCGCCCCTATTTCCCAAGGCTGCATCGGTAATGCCAAACTAAAGACTGTGCCACTATAATTGTGTGCTTGTTGGTCAGTTACAAATCCCTCTGGAAAGGTGTGATTTATCACACCTCCCCCCTCAATTGGCTCTGCCACTGACCTTGCACTGGGATTGACTTCTCGCCCATTGGTCCGTCAGGTTTATTTATTTTTTGCATTGAAGCATTGGCCTCACATTTAAACCACACAATGTGAAACGAACAGTATCAAATTAACCAACTTTTATTTTTTTTTTTTAAATATTGCCAAAATGCTTCAATCCCTGGTCTCGTGCACGCATCACATGGGGAAGTTCTACTTTATTTAAATATACGGCACAACCAGATTCTTTCTAGAAGGCGATCCCCACAGCGCTTTGGGTCCATACCATTGGCAGTAGGCGCTTTATATATAAAGTGCCATACAACTGAAAGTGATGGAACGCTGAAACGTGGTAATGGAATGCGAGTTTCTAAATACAAAGATGGATAGATGGTTAAGTTGTGTACGCTGATGAAACTGAACTGTTTTTACAATTTTTTTTTTTTTTAATGTTAAGATGTAAATTGAAGAAATGTTGAGTGTTTTTGATAAACCGTATGCAGTGCACCTTGTGTGGCGTCTCTTACATGGGGAACAGATCCTCTAAGTGGCCCTTATTGTGCTGTCTTTAGTGTCGCTTTTACAATCTTATTCACATATTAATTTCCGAGCCACTGCTTGTTACATGGCGGCCTTAACAGTGGTCCTTTTTTAGTTTTGTTTTTTTGTTTTGTTTGCAAGTTTATTTAAAATATTTTTTTATGCAGCATATTTGCTGGTGCACCATAATTGAATTACTCCTGCAGCCCTCCAGAAAGTGTTTTGCCTTAATAGATGCGTCTGATTCTGCAAATAGTTTCTCTTCCCAACTTGTCCTGCACCCGTTGAATGAAGCGGTTTATAAATCTTGCTAATCGGCCTTTCCTCAAGGGAAGGGTTTAAGTAAGCCGCCCTCCCGCCCCCCCCCCCCCCCATAATGGCAGTCTTGGCACCTTTGACGTGTGTGCAGTCTTGAACAAGAACACAAACAAAAAAGAAGGCGCAGTGAACCCATGCACAGTGGCTGATGGACCCGTGGTGCAGTGGGAAGACACCCTGGTCACTTTCCTTTTGGTCCCCACTACTTGACCAGACACTCCAATTGCAGCCAAGCACACTGATTTCCCCCCCCCCATTAGGCTACACCACTTCACTGGGATCTCTGGACCTCAGCTCATGAGGCTGTAGGCTGGGCCTTTAAGGGCAGGACTTGCCCAAGTCCTAGTAACAGTAATGTTTTCCCAGCAATATTGGGTCACCCATGCGAATGAACGCCCCTTTCAACGCTGTAAAGTCATTGACCCTTTATCTCCAAGCCTGCTATCCTTTGAACAGTGCGACCGGGTGAAGCAGATTCTTGTACTTTACACCTTTCAATGTGTGCA
Source organism: Ambystoma mexicanum (assembly GCF_040938575.1). Taxonomy (NCBI): domain Eukaryota; kingdom Metazoa; phylum Chordata; class Amphibia; order Caudata; family Ambystomatidae; genus Ambystoma; species Ambystoma mexicanum. Next base: position 1,108,183,563 of record NC_090941.1, read on the forward strand.
GCATTCAAAAGGGTCCAATGCCCCATTCCCGGAGTCTGGAAACTGCCAGCAGTAACACACTAACCCAGCAGTGCGCCCAACTATTGCTGGCTGCTGTTTGGACCTGTATTGAAGCGGTTCATTGTCACTCCAGGCCAGTCCAAGCAGCCCCTGGGAGTACAGGTGCAAGTGAAAAATAGTAACTTGATGGCTTGGACTCCTGCAATTTTAGCCCAGCCACCTTAGCCTCCATCTGGCCCAGGTGAAGGCAAAATCTTTCTCCTTGCTCAATTCCCTCAAATATGCTATGACTGAGATCAAGGTCCCCTGACGGAGGAGGGTATAACAGCCAGTGGCCCGAGTTACTGGGTTTGGGTTATTTGATCATGCTATGGGTGCGGACTGGAGGCTTTGGAACAATGCATAGACTGTGGGAGGCTGTTGGAGGTGAGAGTGGGTGTGTCTGGAGGAGCAGGACACCTCGGCAGAGGACTCAGCCCAAGTCCGGTCAAGAAGGTGCAAGGCCGTAGCAGGCAGAACAGTGGGACTAGAGGGTAGCCGAAAGAGAGCAGGCATTCGTCTGTAGTCGAGACGCTCTGTTGTGCAAACAAGTAGTGGGGACTTCTCACTGAACCCCTCTAAGTTTGGCTTAGATCTCCAGATGGTAATTGAGAAACTAGTTTCTCCATGATAGAAAAGCAACGAGGGCCAGAACTTTGTGTGGACGATTGTTACTGGATAATCCTTGGTACAGGGCCCCGGAAAGCCCACAATTAGTTGGTAAAGAACCAGTGACCACCAATCTGTTAACGGGAGCACTGGGGGCATACTTTATTACCAGAACATTAGGTTTCCCCGCCACCCTATACAGCTGTGCCGCTCCGTATCCTACCCCTGATGTTCCCTTACCCCTGAAAAGTGCTCGGGTATGCATTTGTTACCTCTGTAAAGCGCTCTGTTGCTTCTCGAAGCTACGTCTGCGTTCAATCAAAACCATAATAATGCAAAACAGTGAATGGGAAGATCTCCGGGATAGACTCTGCCTCCTGAGAGTCGAATCCCGCCAAACCTACTTGATATTGTAAATCGGGGAATTTCAGGATCACAGGGCCTCCATTTTAGAATGTTTTTGGTACTTCTGTCTCGTGTATTAATCTGCTATTGCTTTACATTCATTTTGTGGGAAAAGGAGGGTATTGTGTTTTTTTTTTTATTTTTTACCCAGGTGTAACTTTATTCTCAACCAGTATTCTGAATGTTTGCTCAGTGATTGTTGGTGTCTCGCTGGAGTTCACTTAAAATGACTCTCCTGCATAAAATGGCGTCCTGGGGGTGATACTACTATTAGGATACAGATGGCATATCTGAAATGTCAAACTTGGCTGGACCCCAGTTTAAGGCACTTTTCGTTGCCATTGTATGGTCTGTCCTGAGTAATTGATCCTATAACCAAGTCTGGGAGTAAATTCTATTTGGCGACGGGGTGCATTGGTAATTCTGTCATGCTTGGAGCTTTGTCCATCTACCGTGTCAAACAGTAAAGCAGTCTAGACCTGCAAAGCCCCCTTTTTGGTTAATGCCCTGCTCGATTAGTTTGTTCCAAGCTAGGCGCTTGTAGACGGTTGGTTCTTCTGCAATCCTGTTGGATCCACAGGGTTCAGTCTTCCCACCATGGCCCGTTCCTTCAGAGGGGGACAATCGATGCCTTGCAAATACTTCCTAACTTGTCTTGCAATGTGATCACCTAGCAGAGTCTCGATGCACACAACTGGTCCTATAATTCCTTTCCGGGAGAGGGTGGAAGGGGTTTGGGCAGCTGTAGGATTTGAGCATAGGCTGTAATATTGCTCTGCATGAAATGCAATTGAGGTCCTGAATTGGAGACAGAATTGCAGAGGGCAGCAGCTGCTCGATTTGGGAAGAGCGAGAGGCAACAGTCGATCTCTCACAAATTGGTTTGTTACCTGTATCCCTTCTGCCGGAGGTCTTGTAGAGTTATGGTTAAATCAAAAGCAGAAATGGATGGCTTCTTGTTTTTTTTGGTACCAGCGCACTTGAATATATATCTATATCTCAAAAAGATCTTCGAATATTGTTGGTGAAAAGCTCCACCCAATTGCACTCCTTGGGCAATGGCTTCTCTTTTACACCGCCATTATTAGTTTTAATGCCAACCGTGCCTTTCAGATTGAACTAGCTTCTCTCCCAATCCATGATCCTCGCCTTTGATCCCTGGAGCGCGCTGTCTGCAACATGTTGTATACATTTTTCATAACCTTTTCCACAGTACATCTAGCCAAGTATGACCATCTGGGGAGGTTTCTAGAAGCTAAGAAGTCTAATTCAAGATTGTGTGCATTTTAGTTCTGTGCAGCCTGCATCTGTGTTGCTGAGTGATCAATAAAGCAGGTGTTTGGCCATCTAATATTGCATCTGAAAGCAAAGTGATCCCTAGAGACTTGAGCGATTACCTCCAGAAGGTAATCACTCCAAAAATGATGTGTGGCGAAGACTGTCTTTGCAGACAGGCAGCACTGATATAAATTGGATCTACCAGGTATGTGACTGTTAAAGCAGCACATGTTTAACATGCGAAATACTCGAGCTCTGTCTCCTATTCTATTAGATGGCAATCTTCTATGGAATTTCCCCAAAAATCACTATTTCCTTACCAATACAATCCTTACACTCAATAGATGCATAAGCCACCTGCCTACATAATTGTTCCGATTTTGATTGAGCAAAGGACCTTGGAGATGTTGGCGTCACCTTGCGGAAAGTAGATATCCAATAGATCATGTCTTGCGTCTACCCGTAGACCTTTGGCTGGAATCCATGCCGTAACAGACAGAGCAAAGTTATCAACTTGCATTGTGCCATATTTTATGAGGGGACTACTTTAAAATCAATCATCCCCTGCCAGGTTTGATGTATGCATGGCACATTGGCAGACTTGGGGCATTCTCGCTTTTCAAGACAAGCCGGCTCCGTTCCATCTACTATAGGTCATTGCATCGCCGAGTATACCGCGCCAAAGGAATTGCAGGCCGACTTGGTAACACTTGTTACACCAGACCAATGTTAAGCCTTCCGTCTGTGCGTCCGATGTGTTAACCAAACATCAAAACTGACCAAAATATCCACCTTCGTTAGTTTGTGAGCACACTATCTGCTACTTGGGATTGTATGTAGGAGTAATCCATGTGTAGGGTGTTGCTGGATGGATGTGTCAGGTTTGAGTTATGGGATTCATTTTAGTTTAATTACCCTTGTGAAATTGTATTCCTTTCTGGGTGCCGGGCATATCAAGGAGGCATCCAGCCCACAACATCCAATGGTTTAAATGTTGCCTTTCCCTGAGGAAGGTTCACTCTGGCATTTACGAAGTGCAAACCGAGCTGGAAGGCGCGCGTGCGGCGCGAAGGGGAGGCCACCAGGGGGTATAACAGTAGGTGCAGGCGTAGCCTTCCTTCAGACTTAGCCTTCCTTCACTCTTGGGTCATCAAGCCTAGAACGGCATGTTTATGCACCCTTGGCCAAGCAATAGTAGACCGGGTGGTCAAGGGCTGCCCACTCGTCTGGGATATCTAATGCAACTGATGGGAAGTCATGCCTTCCAACGACTGACACAATGGTCCTATATTTGTCTGTCATTATGGTCCCTGCATTGCTATGAATTAAAGCTCAACCGTTCCCCGCCCTTCCAATATGTGGTTGCCTTGTCAACCCCAGCTCTTCAATCATGGCAACGGATCCATGTAATTTTGCCAAACATAATTATTTCGAAATGTTACTTCAAATTCTTTTTAATTTGAGGTGTGGGGGGCATGGCAGGTCCCCAAAACCTGTCTATCTCTAACCCATCACTATATATACAAAAATCAAAGTAATGCCTTTTGAAGGTTACTTTTGCAGTAATTTAGTAGGTTTAAAGCAGTTACCATAGGAAGTGATAAAGCATCAGGACCCAATGCTAGGGTGTGTTCTCTAGTCCTTGAATTAAGGCAAAAATTTGTTGGCTGATTAAACTGCACCTGATCAGTCTCCTACGCCTAAGATGCTGTGCTTCCTTTCATGGTAATGGAGGAAGTCACAAACTTAGTCTCAATTCTTATGGATACAATGGATTGGCTTCAGATTGTATTTCCAATGCATGTATTATAGGGTTTTTAATGCCTACCAGGTACTCTGAGTTTAAATCCTTCCAGGCTATCATCAACATATGAAAAAAGATGACCAAGGCCTTCAAGTTGTACATACTGCACTTCTGAGACTACCTCATAACTACTCCAAGTTTTTTATTTAAAAAAAATATATATTTGTATTCATGTAATAAAAGGGTAAAAATAAGTGTTGTTGTTACTTCTCTTTCGGCCGTCTCTGGAGTCTAAATTGTTACCACAATTGATAGGAGTAACAATTTAGACTTCAGCAACAGCCGAAACACTGGCGACTTTTCTAAGCAGTAACCACGACACTGCAAACAAAGGACCGGTCAAAACAAAAAGGACTAATAAGTTGGATTCTCCCCGGAATAAGTCTGGGCTTGCTCACATTGTAGATGTGGGTCTTAGGGTGCAAACAAAGTTTTTTTGTGTCTAAAAAAAAAAAAAAAGGAAAAAAAAAAACTTAACACAGGAAGTATGTGGAATAGTATAAATGTTGTCTGTGAATATGTGCATATCGCTTATTTTACCTTCTTGTATGAATAAATATATTTTTTGAATAAATAACTCTGCTGGAAAATTGCAGTAAATCCTGGCAGAAATAGATTACATCTAAATGCAACGAAGGTGAATGAAATAAACACCGAGCTGTGAAGACTGGAGCGCTAAAGTTGATTACGCTCCACTCTTCGATCAGTACATGGCAGTCCAGCGAGGAGTCTGTGGTGGCTGCCTCAAACCAAAACATGCATTTGATCCCAAAATCCTCATAAGAAAAAGACCTAAGAAAGGAAATTAGATCTACATCACACCTGCAACCCGCTGCAGGAGCCATTAAGAGGAAGACGTTTAAACCGGAATATAAAAACAGGCTAATTTTGCATAAAAGAATAACTTAAACAGCAGGATGCAGAGGACATGATGAAATTCCTCTAACAAAAATACATGAGAATTCTGGAGCATTATAAATACCATAAACTATCCCCGACAAGCCATTTAAAACGTGGTCCAAGAGGAGGCATGGATTAAACACTAAGGCGTGCTATATAAAATTCAAAGGCAGACCTCTGAGCCAGACCTGCCAAAACTGGATAAATGGGAAATCGAGTTTGATAAAGATGACATTCTATCAACAATAAAAAAAATAAAAAAACTCCAGCTCGTCCAGAGCATTACCAACCACATGCTAAGAGCCGCCGGAAGAATGAGACGATCTATGCATGAATCTGTTTTCACAAATACTAGAAAGCGGAGAAATTCCCAGACCCTGGAGAAGCGCAAATGATGTGCCAATACACACATTGTATTAAGAACAAACCCGAAAAATTACCCACTAATTGCGCTCCTGGATGTGCTGGGTAATCTTTTGCATTCGTCTTGGACCAACATGTCAAATATTTCTGATTATAGACAAACTGGGTTCGTAAAAGGAGTGGGGATGCAGCCTTAATTTATTTTTGATTAACCTACAAAAAATGTAAGTGCTGAAGCATTCATCTGTTCTTTATAGACCTATCTTATGCTTTTGACAGTATAGGGGGAGCTCTTGAGGACCAAACTAAAGAGATGGAACTGTCCAGCGAGCCTACTTCTGGTTATCAAGGCCCTGCATTCTGAAACAGAAATGCCTTTAATTCAGTCTGGCACACTAACAGCCACGATTAAAACGTGCAGAGGTGTTAAGCAGGGTTGCCCCCTTGTGTCACTCCTCTAACTTAATTATATCAGATATAGTGGAGGCTCTCAAGATATCAAACTCGTTCTCTCCAAAAATCAATGGTCAATTACTGGGTTGGATGCTTTACAAGGAGAACTTCGTCCTATTGGACCTCCACACCTATTGGCCTTCAGAGGAAATTGCGTTCATGTCATAATTATGTTGTTCAAAATGGGCTAAACATCAATGGCTACAAATCGGAGGTACTGACAATACAAAATGTAAGAGAAAGGGAAAAACAATGATTCCAGTGGCGCTTGGGCAAAGAAAGCCTAATCCAGTGCAAATTACTCACCCTGGATGAGTACCACTAAAACTAAACTACTGACAGCTCAAGGCAACATCATTCATAAATTCTTCAAATTCTCACCGCTGCTGATCTGATCCTTTTTATAAGCAGAAAGTGGTCCCAGCTCTACTGCATGGAGTAGAATGTGCACTAAGTTGCCCGTGGAGTCTGTGGTCGTCCCTGGAAAACAAATTCTGGCAGTCAATATTATGTCTTCCAAAAAGTGTGCCCACTGTGATTATTAGGTTTGATCTCCATAAATGCCAGAGTGACATGGGCTGCACTCTCAACATTTAGGAAAATAATCAGAAGAAATACTACGATCTGAAGGGAACGATATTAATGAACCAATCCTCACGGAATGGACCAATCTTAATCCTTGGAGATATTTGTGGGTCAATGAATGTGCTACGGACGAATCCAGAGGCTCCGGTCGGCAATGGCGGTCGTCGACAGTGGCGGACAACAGTCCGAGTGCTTCTCCTTGGAGTTCCGCGGCAGTCCCCATCTCGGGTCGGCAGCCTGTCGAAGGTCTTGTCTATCAGGGAGCTTTGGCAAAGATCAGCTGTGCACGATGGTCCCTCGTAGCTCGGGAAGAGGGCGCCTTACCAGTTCCTCTCTGGGTCAGCCATTAGAAACACAGCAGCTTTCAGATTGCGAGGGAGAGCCACAGCATTCCTCGTCTAGCGGGGTTTCAAGGTCAAGCATCAGTTACTCGTCGTAGTGGACTTCAGCTTTTGAACACAATTCCTAGCAGTGAGAGGTCCCCAGATATACTGTTCTCCCATTCATTCCGCTGGGTCACACTCAAGCATCCAATCACGACTACGGGCATTCATGCAGGCAGGCAGCCAATCAGGCACACGAGGTATTCAGGCCATTCACTTCTCTCCAGACACTCACAAAAAGTTATGTGTATTGGGACAATTACCGAGCCATTCAACACTCCAAGCTGCATTCATACTGGTTTCGGGCAGGGTTGTCTCAGTCATTGTGTCAACCACCAGATACTAGATACTGTAAGAGGATTCAATTCAACACTACAGCTAAGTCAATGCCTAGTCTGGGATACTGAATGGAAACCCTTATTGATATATCTTTACGTCCAGTTCATGCGTTCTGGATGACTACCCCTATATAACACCCCTCTCTTGGAATCCCCCTGACCCAAGAAGTAGTTCTGTTTTGTAAGTTTAAAAGGTTTATTTGATAATTTAAACAATAGATATATATATCACACTTTATAATAAATTAATAATTGAATATCACACTTAATCTGAGCAGTAATCAATTATGGATAGTCCAGCACTAGCACACTTCTTTATAATCAATGATGAGTGGTTATAGGATGGATAAGATAGCAACAATACTTTTATGGTTTCAAATGGATGCAAGGTGGAATGAAATTGCAGTACAGAAATACTCAATATGATTTCAACAAAACAATGTAATCACTTTTCTCTGGCAATCCACTCCCCCCTTTATGCAATGCAAGGAAATGGAAGGAAAGCACACAGTTCTCAGAAATGCAATCAAATGTAATTCAGTTCACCCCAGCAAGCTTAGACTACAGAAGTTTGAAACACAGGCCCAAAATGCTTGTATATGTGCTGGCAATGAAGTGAAAAATATGCTAAAATGCTTTTAATTCCCTCTAGAGGTTCAGGGTGAGTGGTATCTAGTTAATATTAGTCCAGGCTCACTCTAGCAATGATTCAGGGATGGTTCTTAAGAGGCAAACACATTTTTAGCAAGGAAGCTGCTGTCTTCACACGTGGCTGGATTTTTAACCAAATCGCAAATCGCGGTAAAATTTGCGAGTGCGAGAATCGTGATCACGGGGAAAGTATAAGGAGTAGTTCTAGGCTCGTTGAAAAGCTGAAATTCTAAGCTTTCAGAGGAAAGTTAAACCAAGTTCCTAGCCCAAACGGTTCCAGAGATACGAACGATTAAATAAAGGTAGTTTTTCGGATTTAAAATTTTAAAAGTTCAAAGCGACAGGTTACAGCTTGCAGATAGAAAATGACAGGTGACAGCTTTGCAAATGACAGGTGACAACTAGGAGGCAGTTCTACTTAGATTAAAATAGTTTGGATTATATTATTTTAACTAAGAGATTGGTTCTGCACAGTTCTGCTAGGTACTCACAATATATTTAGAAATAGGCCTCGCCACGGATCTGGTCAACAGGTTTTGGACTGGACTCCGGTTCAGCTCTCTGGTTCTGCGAACAGCGGTCTGGGTCAGCTCTGCTCTGCTGGTCTAGCCTCTCTGGATTCTGGATACTGCTCTGCTTTCTAAGTACTGCTACAGGTTCTGGAGATTGATGGATTTGAAGTCTGGATCTCTGGATGTTGTATGGTCCGGCAGCATGCTCCGCAGCAAATGGAATTGAATGTCCCTATCTGTCCTGACTGTCTGCTTTTATGTGTTTTGAAAGTGGGTGGAGAGGCTAGCTTTCTAGGCCCTACCCCTCTCCACTTGTCATTGGCCACTTCCTCCTCTTCCCCTTGATTGGGTGAATGAAATGAAGTGTCATCATGATGAGGTCTGTTTATGATACAGAGAACCCACCCCTGTCAACTTTACAAACAATCTATATCTGATACAAATACATACTTCCCCGGTAGCCAGTTGTTTGGCATTGCATACACACATCATGCATTTACTGATGGTAGCCCCTGTTCCGATTCTGTCGTTTCTAGGAGCTTGGGTTCAAAAATGGCAACATATTTCACTTTTTGGTCGGGTTACCAATATTGGATTTGTCCCCGCATTTGCACGAATGTTCGCAAAGCATGTGGGCATTAGGTGGTGGAGTGTCAGATTTTTAACATACATACATTTAGAGTAATATCCTCTTTTCCGCTAAAACCCCCCTGAACCTACCACCGGGTCCTAACACGTCTTCAAATGTGCACAGAAAAATCACAAGAATAATGATATCACTTATAAAATTTTCACAAGTCCGCTCTATGAATGATCCATCTTTTTAGATTTATGTTCTGGCCCCAAAGGGGTGTGGTTTCCCCCAGCACAAGGTTGAATTTCTGGTTTTTCCAGTTCTGCCAAGCCAGCTTGCTCTCACAGGCAGTGCTCCTCCCCTTTCCTTCCAGGAGGAAGCCACTTTTACGACCCCCATAATAAAACATTCGCCTGAGTCAGGACAGGGCTTTGTTCAATTTCCTGCAGAGCCCAGGTAATTCAATCAGGGAAGTGTCATATCCCTTTTGGTGGGAACAGCAAAAGGCAGCTAGGCCTGGGAACACAGCTGTGTGCAAGTCTCAACTCCTGTCGCGGGTAGCTGGTGGGCAGAATTCAGTTTCATTAAGCCAGGTTTCAGATAAAATGTCACTTTTTGTTCCCAGTTTAAGTCAAGACAATGTTTACATATGCAGCTAGAATGCTGATTCTAAGGTCAAAACTATGACATTTCAACAGTGACAAACTATGTGGCACTCAAAAGTAGGTCACTCAGTTAATTTAAACATTTTCGATTTTTGGTAGTTTTAAATCTGGTTTGTTAGGCTGCTGCAGACCTGCAGAGCTCAGCCAGTCTTGTTATGAACATTCAAGTCACTTCAGAATGTAACTTTACATTGTATCCACCTCTCAGTATGGGTTCATTTATTCAGTTTTACACAAATGTCTGGTGGTTTTAAAACGCCGGCTTTCTGATAGTGGTGAGTACTGGTAATGCAACCATTTGGGGGATTTAAGAAAATGAATTCCCCACAGTTCTAGGTTGCTTTTGGCAATCAGCATTGCTATTCCCAATGGTTTCAGGCTACTGTGTGGGTAGTCCAATGGTGGTTTTAGGCAGTGCCCTTCTGTGCCCATAACATCGGCAAAAATGGGTGACAGCCTATTCTTCATGCATTTCCCTGGGCATTTTCTGGGAAGCTCTGGCCATCATGAGGTTTTCAATGCCAGTACTGCACAGTTTTTGAGGTAGGGCTCGGATGCATGAGTAAAAACATCCCACAACACAGAATGCATATTCAAACGAGTCTTTGATTGTGATGTGTTGGTTTGAGTTTTATTGTGATTTCTCGCTACGTTCAATGTTACAAAGGCCTTGTAATAAATGTGTTTATATTTTTAATATAACACCTGCTTGGAGTAATTTGTAAGTGTCCTTGCTTTATGTGCTCATTGCATTGTATTTGTATATATATTGTATAACGAGTTAGGCACACAAAATGTGTAGATCACCTAGATGGGGAGGAAAACGGGCAGTGCGAATAATAGTTAGACCCAGTCCGCCTGGCATTCCCAGGTCTGACGTGAGAAGTGTACATTGGGCTGAAATACACATGGCCGCTCCGTCGCCCTGCTGTGGTGACAAACTGTGCGGGTTCACTGCATTTGGGACATCCTCAACTCTAACTTCTGCTGCTGCGGAATCTACACGACGAGACGTCCCCTGCTCGTATCTGAACCTGCCAGCACTGAAACTGACGCGGAGAAGCCTGGCTCTGCCTGCATCGGGGACCGGTGAGTAGCATCGCTAGGAACTGGTCACCCTCCTGCAGTAGCCCATAGCTTTTCCCCACTGTGTCTAACAGCACGCCTTTCCGTACTCGCGCTCTGCTTCTGCCCACAGTGGAGGCTGCGCTTGAGTTGCGGGGCTTTGTTCACCAAACTGCCTGATTCCCTTGAGGAGATTCCCCCTTGGCCCGTTGGCATCCGCGTGTGCAGGTACTTTTGAGCACAAGGCTCCACTCTTCGTAGGGCTTGGACTTCCTTTTAGTTAGGTGCCTCTGAAGGCGGACTGGGTCGAACTATTATTCGCACTGCCCGTTTTCCTCCCCATCTAGGTGGTCTACACATTTCGTACGTCTAACTCGTTAGTATTTGTATATATATTGGATTTGATTGGTATGTGTTGGTTTACTTGAGTTTTATTGTGATTTCTCGCTATGGTCAATGTTACAAAGGCCTTGTAATAAATGTGTTTATATTTTTAATATAACACCTGCTTGGAGTAATTTGTAAGTGTCCTTGCTTTGTGCTCATTGCGGGCTTTCAGTCACCCTCACCCCTCTTGAGACCTAGTCTTGACCGTCGCGATCGCTACGCTGATTGGTCTGGCTTGTCCAGAGGTTACCCTGTTCCAAGAAACTAGGCTGGCCTTCTGAACCTCTGCCCCTCCAGGACAGGGTTCAGAAATCCATCTTAACAGTCGGTCTATGGCCTTGTCCTTGAACTACCTTACGGTGGTGAGTTCTTCAGCGTATTGTCACTGCCTAATCCCCCGCCCCAGATTAGATCCTGCTTTATCCTGTTCCATCTCGTACGCCAGCTTTTCTGGGAAAAGTGCCGGCGCTTAAAACTCAGCTCGCCTTTTTGACTTTGGTTTAACCAGTTTTTGTGGAACTAGGTGCAGGTGAGCCTGATTTAAAGCATAAATGTAGTTTATGCACCTTAATGTTAAAGTTCTCCTTGGAAGCCTCTTGCATCCTAAACAATGCATGCCAAATTCTTTTTGCAGACCTTCTAGTTGCCCCCAATAAAGCAGGGTCTTGAGGGTCAGTGCTGCTGGGTTTGGCTTCTCCATCAATCTACACAGGAAGTTACCAGCCCTTGCCTGTCAATGGCTGGTACCTTTTTCTACTTGTGAACATCTTCTACCATTTTTATACTAGCAAAAAGTACCCGTTCTCCAAAAGGGGTCCTGTGGACAGATGACAACTCTATTGTAAATCGATGGTCCTGGAGGTCGCTGTTCTGATTTGCTCATCGCTTGATGTGCTTTGCACTCTGAAGTACAGTGCACTGAGAATGGGCGTGTGGGGCTGGTTTACATACTCCAGAGCAGACTGGGTGTGTGGGTGGAGGGCAGAGGGGGGCGGGAGGGGAAGCGAGGGAAGGCAGGAGTTGCTGTTGCTGTATACTGGACCTACTGTGCTGACCTCCCCTAGAGTTGAATCAATTGTAGGCAGGGAGAATTGTAGTTTTTTTTTTTTTTATTATTATTATTTTTCCTTGTACAACATCAGATTACCTGTGTTTAATTCGATTTTGCACTTGATTGCATTCTGAAAACCTCACAGAGCAGAAAGAGCCCCATTTGGCTCTGTGGCTCGTGTCCATTCATTCCTTGTGCTTCGGAGCACACTGTCTGGGCTGGAAACCACACTTCCCAGCTGCCCGAGCGTCAATCCGAATTATTTAACTGGAGACCAGGTGCACCAGCAACGAGCCGGTCTTTGCCAGGACACGACGTTATGGCATTACAATATGGTTGTGCACTGCTAGGAAGTCTGCGTGTACCATTCTAATCTGCCTGTTATGTCATTTGTTGGCAAGTGTCCATACCGCTCTACAGTTCATTTGAACCAGTGCCATCATCGGACTTCCATCGCTATCAAGTGATTGTCCCCATCTTTATTTATGGTCCCTAAAATCAGTAATTGGACCGTCCCAGCTTAACTTGCCACCCTAACTGCCAGCACCATGGGTCACCCCAATAATTTGAACCTTATCAGCCCAGAAGGCAAAGCGCAATAATAAACGGATGGATACCTGCTTGAACTCCGTCAGGCTCCTCCCCGGATCAAGATCATCTCGGTCCCTTGCATGCTCCACCCACGCAGATCGATCAGCCTGCAGACACTGCCCCTTTTTAAAGAGGATAATTGTAATCACACCCTAAAGATCTAAGGTCAGCCCCTCTGACCTATTTCCCTAAACAAGGAAACAGTACACATCCCCCCCATGCAATTGGGGAGGCCAGCATACAAATCATGGTCCAGCTGTTATCAACCTAAAGCCTAATAACATGGAAGAGCCCTTGGATCACATGGCCACAGGGAAGCTCAAACAAACACTACTGGACACAAGATCTTACTAAACACGCTCTAGACGTCCATGACTAAATCATCAACATGGACTTTATGTACTATGCCTGGCTGAGACCTCGATCACTGAGGCCAGTAGCCCTATGATCGCCTTGGCCACTCCCAAAGGATGCACTATACCAACATCGGGACCAGGGACATGGGGGAGGTGTGGCAATTATTGCCAAAAACAACCTTAAATGTTTCCTGCCAATGTCCTAATTGGAAATTCTCCATCTGGAAATGACACAACACACTGCAGTTGTGTCAATTTCAGTGGCCCCAAACAAGAATAAATCAGCCGGGGATATTGTTGGACACGACAAATGGCTCACCCGAGAGCTTCGGCTGTTAAAGTAAAGCGGAAACCTGGTGGCTAAAAATCCCCATTGATGTAACTATTTTGAAACAATTTGGAAAAATCCTCCATCATGGAAACTAAAAAGGTTTTATAAATGGATCAATGAGGCTAACAACTCAGAACTATTTGAGATTCTAAAGCTCTTAGAAAAGCCTGAAGCCCAGTCCATCTCATTTGTGCCAACGAACCAGGTCTGTAAGAAAGCGCAGCTGACCTTCAAAGCAAAGGTGTCCAAGGGCTGGGAAAAAATTGAAAGATCTTGCTGACAGTAGACTTAATAATCTCCCAATGCCTAAACCACCAGTAATTAAAGATCAGCCGAAATTTAAATTTCTGCCTTTCACCACCCTCGATGGTGACTATCTTGGCCACAATGCACCCTCGACCTGCCCAGGTAATGTGGTACCACCCCAAATGATCTTGGGCTATCAACCTGTCTTCCTTGTGAGGCTTGTCAACCCCTCGTTCTGTGACCACCAGGTTCCTGCAACCACCAAGAATGTCACTGCCACCACCTTGGTAAAAACTCGGGTTAGACCGAATGATACAAATAACCTAAAACCCATTACTGATTGTAATTTTCTTTAAGCAATTCTGGATAAAGTGACAACATCACAACTTCAAGCCTTTGTGGAAACGATTGGTACTCTACGCCATAAGCAGTTTGGGTTTAGACCATCTCACAGTACCGCAACGGCCCGCATTGATCTCAAGACACACATGCTGGAAATCCTGGATAAGGGAAAGACAGGACTATTGGTCCTATTAGACCTGGCGGCAGCATTCTACCTCCTGGACCATGTGTTCTCCTCCATACCCTGAGATGCATGTCACTGCAACAGAAACAATCTAGTGCGTCCAGTCCTTCCTGACCTGTTGGATGCCCAGAGTCTGCTGGGCGGGAGATCTCCTCCACCCCATCCTCCACTGACTGATGTGTATGTACCCTGTCCTCTAATCTATATACTGGACCACTCTGTTGCCTCTTGGAGGAGATGGGGGATTGAGAGGCGTTCTTTTTCACTACTAACAATGCTGATGACACCAAGTTAGTTTTGGCAATCCCTGGAAACTGACCTTGATGCAGCAAACCTCGAGCACACTTAGATCGATTCAATGAAGACCAACGACTGTATGTTCCTAAATGGAGGAAAAACTGAACTACTGATATTTGGGGTCATCCCAGCCCAGGGCCAAATTGAAACCTGATTACCAGTCCTTTTCAATCCAGAACTGCAATATCCCAGTACTAGGTAAGGTTAAAACACTTGGCACCTACCTCAAATCCTCCCTGAGTGCCGTAAATCCATGTCAACTGGGTAACCAGAAATCGCACAGACGTCTGTCTATTTTTTTTGTCCTGTTCTGAGGCTAACTGTCCATAGCACGAGCCATCATACTATCAAGCCTAGACTATTGCAATGCCCTGCTGATTGGTGCAAATAAATGCTTGTGAAGACTTCAAATCATACAGAACCATGCCATATGTATTAGAAAAGGAATATCAAGCCGAGAACCTGCATCCTGCAGGAGAAAAATGCTGCATTGGGCCCGGTCTCAGCCAGCAGTCCCTCTCGTCCATAAATGTCTTCATGAGAAAACCACAGCTTACCTGAAAAAATGGTGACCCCTTATGAGCCAATAAGATCTCTCCGTGCATCAAATTTGGCCCATGCTTGCAGCACAAGCTTGAGACAGGCTGAAGGCCTGGGCAGGTCCTTCTTTGCCTGATCACAAAGATCTGGAACTCTCTTCCCTTGGCCCTAGTGTTTCGGTGAGTGCTAAAAACCCTTCTCTTCAATTGATCCCTTCCTGACTGGCTCTCCCTAGCCTTTGATCTCTGTCCCGTCATTCAAGTTTGTATGACTCATTGCGCGCCAGATGCTTGCAGGTTTTCGGTGGAATATAAATAAAAAATAAGGGTGTGTAGAGGAGCAAGTGGATGCATGCTCCCTAGTCGATGCCCCCTAACCCCAAACCTATTGGAGTAACCGACAAGCTACAATTTGACCCCATGTACAAGCTTATGCGACCTGTCCATACCACGCCGATTGTATGAAAATGATATGCACTCAGGCAGCCATTCAGATGATTCCCTCACATTGAAACAGTGGAGGAAACCTACCACAAAGGCTATCCCTTGCCGAGTTGTCAAAGTAGCCATGAGTAAAATGGTGTGCGACATGGATGTACGTTAAAGGCTTAAAACGGCAAAGGAATGTACGAAAGACTGACCCTATGCTGAAATGATATGAAAATACTTATGAACGACGATGTAACTGATGCATTAAGAGAAGCATGTACTCCATGATACAGTACTTACGAATACAAAGAAGAATGAAGTGACCCCTGGTCAATAAATGTAAATACGCTGAAATGCAAGGTAGAAAGAATACATAGTGTGTTTGAGATATATATAATTTTTCAACATTTGGGACTACCACCTGAACAAGATGGACGACTCGTGTCAATCAACCCAGTTAACTCAAAATGCGAGCCAGAGTTTAATATGGAAAGACAATTTTCCTTTGAACCTAGGATGCTATTTCGAGAGACAAAGAACATGCACAAAGGGAGTCTACGAGCAGACCATGCGCAAGGACATATTTCCCAAAGATTAGGAGGAACACAAACTTTGACTGATGCCAAATATTGAATGATTATAAAGCATAAAGTCAATATGGGATAGTGAGCAAGTCTTTAAAGGCCAACTGCACCCAGCCAATGCTGAATCAATTGAGGTTTAAAGCACTGTCGATATGGAAAAATTCATGATCTTGTAACACGTCATGAAGAGCTCGCAAACAAGGGCTATTCTTTAGGCCTGGAGCTGCTTTACCTATACTCCTAATGTCCTGATACTGTGCAGACTGGCAAGGTCAGTCTACAAACGGAAGACCCTGACATGAGGCCTACCGATGAGAGAGGGTGGCCTAATTGGAAAACAAAGGAAGAGCTGAAGTTTCTTCCACCACCTTGGTGGTTTCGTTTCTATGTACGTGCTGCAAGCAAGCCGAATGTCCATGGTTAGATTTGGGTTGTCAACCAATTAGAAATGTCTGCCATGCACTTCATGCAATGTTACAAAATATTAGTCTGCTGCCACATTTTGTGCTGCGACGATTACCTTAGTAGCTCAGGGTGGGGCTTCACAGAAATGAGACCACTTATGAGGGACTAACGTGCACATTTTCTATATGTAGAACATACCCCCTAATCCAAGCCCACCCCTCGATAGGTTTTTGAAGTTTGCCACGTAGGATGACCTCATAGATGACGTATATAGTATTATAAAAGCTAGAACTAAGTGATAAGTGTGATCTTGCATGAGTCGAATTGATGAGTGCTTATTTGCTCTTTTACTTCTTGAGATTAAAGCAGTATTTTACCATCTCCTTTGAGCCTGTCCAGTTATTGGGTCCAAAGTATTTTCTTGGTAATTCCCTCCAGCACAACAAAGGCATCGAGGTGCTAGAGCACAGGAGCATGCCTCAATCTATGGGAGGAAGGAGAACTCCTCCCTTACTAGGCCTGGGATCTCCCAGCTGGAGGTGCCCTCAGACCCTGACTTAAGAGAGGATTCCATCAAAGACTCGTCTCACTGGGGGGCTTCACACCAGAGCCTTTGACTGTGCAGGCTAGGAAAGTTGGGACCATCAAAGAGCAGAAGTGGGTTTGAGGAAGGATTCCTCAAACTTATTTCTCTGTGGAATTATTTTCTCCTTCCAGTAACCTCCTACCTTCGGCGGAACAAGGCACTCTGGGTATGAAATCAGGAGGCAAGGGTTGCTTGTCTCGAGGATGGGGATAAAGACCCTGTAAGGAAGGCTTGCTTTCTTCCAATCCCCTGTGGTTTTTTACCTAGCAGTCTCTCACTCCTAAGAATTCATTTGTACCCCTTTTGGGAGAGTATCTTTGCAAGGACCACCGCTATTGAGGTGTTGTGCTCCAATGCTGAGGGAACCTCTGTTGTCTACTCACACTCAGGGCACATTCGGGGTGACCATTGCTGAGGAGTGAGGCCCAAGACTCTGCTAGGTAACCTCCCTAGGCTGGGAGAGCAGGGACTGAAAAGAAGTGTTGTCCTGGAGACCCCTGCAGTGTGTCTCCGCATCCTGAGAGCTAGATCAGCCAGTGTCCCCAATTTGAACTATCTTCGCATCGCGTTCAACCATTTTGACCCAATGGGACTTGCCGGTCACTTTGGCACGCACTTGGAACTGCCCATGTTTGCAGCCAACAATCGCCACAGCAGAGTCATCACCTGTCTGCCTCGAGCATCAGCACACTATGCAGACTGCTTCTAAACACTGCCATTGAACCGTCAGGATTGCGCATCGCAGCTTGACTAGGACTGATGGATCACTGTGTCAATCATTGACTGCTTATTCCCTGCTGTTGTCTCGCTAACCTCCATTTTATTTTCTCCTTTTTTGAGACCTCCAAATTAAACTTTAAGCTAGGAAGGTGTGACTTGGACTTGCCTATCAGATAAGGACCAACTCCAACTGTTTATGGCACATGTTTAAGTTGTCCATTACACTGACATACATTTTTCAACCTGCAGAATTTCCCCATTCACTGGCCGATTTTTCATGTTTTACTTGCTTTTGCATTGCCATTTTAGGTTTTCACATCGCAGAAGGGTTTTAGCAGCCTGCTTCTGAAACTGTTGCAAGGCTGGTGGTGCAGTTATCTGTGCTGCACATCGTAGGTAAAGGCAAACTGCCTGGGACCTGCAATGTTCTGTCCATGTTTTGTGTAGAAACCGTTGCTCGTCTGTATATTCGCCCTTTTTATGCTTGTATTTTGCACGTTGTGCAAGTTTCTAATTTGCTTACTTTTGTATTTGCCAGAGTATAATTAAGTTACTACTCTGTTCCTATGAGGGATATGACCAGTTGTGCGTTTCCTGTAAGTTTCAGAGATCATGTTGTTGCTGGTAAGTGGGCACATGTCCACTGTGATTGGTAGTGAGGAATTGGCGCAAGTGCCATATTTTGTAATGCTTTTAGTGACTCCCCGTTCAGAAATGCGTGTGGGGATCACGGATCGTTGAATTTATTGCGAAAGGAGCTATGTCCAAGCGTCTTTCCCGAGATAGTCACATTGGTTCTGTTTCCTTTGCAGACCGTTACGTTACTGGACCCGAAGCGGAGCATGAACCTCTCCATATTGCTCAAGCAATTTAAGAAGTGAGTACAATTTCAGAAGATCGGCCCCCAGGCAGGGTTCCCAAAGCAGAGCTGGCACCCTGGGGCCCCGAGGTAGGAGGAACTCCAAGATCTGACTCTTCTGGTCTACTACTGCCCAATCAATCGAAGCCAATGCTGTAGTGATGTTCCTCCTGCCATCTGAAATCCAAGTCTGATGATTAGAACTCCCAACTCGCCAGTGGGTTTCTTATACTGACCTGCCACATCTGAGAAGGAGTGCAGTGGGGGTAACTTTGAGGTTTGGGGGCTGCAGAGCCAATCCCTAGAAAGTATTGTCGCCTGTGGGGGTAAAAAAACTAGCACAAAATGGTTCTTTGTTGGCAAAGAGTCCAATGACAAGATTGATCATTAATTGCCCTTTTAATCCCTGCAAAAAGCTTTCTTATCCTCCAACCCCACCTCCAAAAATAACTTGCACTCTGCTGGCTATTCACTTGTGGGGGGTGCTGGTGAAGATGCATTGCAAGGTCAAGTTCCGCAAGACGTTTACCTACCAAGACATAGGTTTCCTCATGGACGCCGGGCTTTGTCGCTGGGAGCCGTGGGATGTGCTGCATTTGGGAATGACTGGCACTGTGGCGATTTGTAGCCTTTGGTGAAGGTCGTGCCAAGTGTAGTCCACTCCACCCCCACTGGCTTACAGGCCGGTGGACCAGACCCGTCATCTGGTGGCTCCTCCTATTTGCATGGGAGAAGTCCCTCCACTTTCAGGCTCAGCTTGGGATGGATTGTTATCCTTCACCAGGGCATAGCACCATCTGCGCCCCATGGCAGTCCAGAAGCTTTCCCGTTATCTTGACTTTGCTCCTAGGATTACGCCACCCAGAAGCTGCCTGATCTCTAGAGCCCAGCCTGTTGGTTGATCCTTTACTAGCGCTGAATGGATCTATGCAGGCGCTTCCCCATTAGCTGTATTCCTTATTTTCTGTGTTGTAGATGTGAAGATTGGCTTGGGCTCTCTGTAGTTGTGATCGGGGAGAATGCCATTGACCTAGGGTGAATAATTTCTGCTCTCCTTTTTGCAGACCCATGCAAAAGATTGTGCAAGATATCCGATGCGGCGTGGGCATGCCCTATGGTGCCGACAAGCTGGGAGAGCTGATGAAAATGCTGCCCGAGAAGGAGGAGGTAATGTTCTCTGGTGGCAGAGAGGTTAGATCGGGTGATGACCATTTCAAGTAGCAAGCTACCAACCAGTGATGGTGAACTGCTGCTCTGTACATATAAACACACCGCTTGCTGCTCTGTACATATATACACACCGTTTGCTGCTCTGTACACACATATATACACACTGCTTGCTGTTCTGTACACACATTCACACACCGCTTGCTGCTCTGTACATATAAACACACCGCTTGCTGCTCTGTACATATAAACACACCGCTTGCTGCTCTGTACATATAAACACACCGCTTGCTGCTCTGTACACACATTCACACACCGCTTGCTGCTCTGGACATATAAACACATCGCTTGCTTGCTGCTCTGTGCATATACACACCTTGCTTGCTGCTCTGTGCATATACGCACGCCGCTTTCTTGCTGCTCTGTGCATATACGCACGCCGCTTTCTTGCTGCTCTGTGCATATACGCACGCCGCTTTCTTGCTTCTCTGTGCATATACGCTCGCCGCTTGCTTGCTGCTCTGTGCATAAACGCACACGGCTTTCTTGCTGCTCTGTGCATATACGCACGCTGCTTTCTTGCTGCTCTGTGCATATACGCACGCTGCTTTCTTGCTGCTCTGTGCATATACGCACGCTGCTTTCTTGCTGCTCTGTGCATATACGCACGCCGCTTTCTTGCTGCTCTGTGCATATACGCACGCCGCTTTCTTGCTGCTCTGTGCATATACGCACGCCGCTTGCTGCTGTTTTTTTATTTTATTGTATTTTAGCCAAACAATTGTAATTTTCACAAAATACAAAGATGTATGCAATACTATTTTATGCTTGCGTTTTTAAATATCGATACTGTTTTGCATGTAATTTTTTTGCTTTGATGGTACTACTGACAAAGCTAGAAAAGTGAAAAATGAACAGCAAATTAAGAAAATGAGGGGGGAATTTGAAAAAAAACTTCAGCATGTCATTTCACCGCGAAAAAAAGTTCACTACTTCCCAGGTCAGAAGGCATTCATGTCCAGAGCATAGGCGATCCCAGAAGGCTTGAGTATCCAGCCACCACTCCTTATCCACGAATATCAAGAACTTAGCCACCCTATCAGGGTGTGTGCCAGGACAATCTATGGGGATGTGTTTCAATGTCCCTACACACAAATGATTACCTCGTTGGCACATACTATATCTGTTTGAGTCCTTGTATCTTTCCTTCGTGGATAGTAAATTGAACCTGAAGCTTAGGCAATCATTCCGACCTGGCGCATTTGGGAAGCGGGTTAAGTAGCCAGGTAAGTGTCCCTGTGCTTTATCATAGAATAACTGGGACAGTTTTTATCATTTCTTCAATAGTTTGGATCGATTCCTTCTCTTGAGGCACTTTTTTACATGCATAGGATTATTTAAATACATTTCAGTCACAGGATTTCGAGAGCAGAATTAGCCGGGCCAGACAAAGAGGTTATCATTCTTAACTAGTAATTTTTTCAGATCTTCATACAGTGTTTACTTGAGGGTCCCAAATTAATCTGTAAACTGCCAGTATTCTCCACTCTATGTGCGAGTTGAGAGATAGTAGACCAATTCATACCTCGATGTGGAAATTGGGAGGGACTTTGGGAGAGAGAGTTTTTTTTTCCTAATGGTCCCTCTAACCTGTCCTGATTTATTATTTTAATGGCTGGAATGACATCCAATCAATATATGAAAATGGGAATCACTTTACTGGTATCCTATTTCATCAATGGTGATGAGGAGAACTTGCAATCATTGGAATTCAGTTTCTTCATTTGGCACCCTAGTTGGATTAGTTTGTCCTCCATGATACCCTCAATATAAATATGCGATTCGAAGGACCGGATATTAAATCCCAGATATAGGACCTGCTTGACAACTGACACAACTTGGTCAGACATTCTCCAGATGTAATTGGGATTTTTTTGTCAATGGACGTTTAAAAATGACTATCTTTGATTTGAAGGGGTTGATTTTATGGTTGTTAATTGCAGCAAACTCACCCAGAGCATCCAAAAGACGCTGAAGACCTATGGGGGTGTAGTCCAGCAGCACAATGCCATCTGCATATGCTACCCAGGTTAACCGCTGCGGGCCCACTACAGGACTCGAGAGGCCCAGCCCCCTCAGACTTATGGCAAGATCTACCACGTAAAGTTAGAAGAGGCATGGATCTACCATAGATCCCTGTCTCACTCCCTTGTGAGTTGAAATTCGGGAGGATAAAATTGCCTCTGGCATCTAACCTTATCCTCAAAGGACCGCCTATTGAGTTCAATGATTATTGCTAAGTGAATCGGGGAGCCCCCACTGTCTGATCTTCTTCCACAGAGGAACTCTATTGACTGAATCAAAGACCTGGGATAGATCAACCCAGGCCCAAACAGCCTTGGACCTCCTTTCAGAAATTATTTAGACGATGTTGTACTTAATCGGCCCATTCAGTGTAGTCGGCAGGCCCCTACAGTATCCTATTTGGCTCTTTTTCCCAACTTTCAAGGCCCCTCAGGATCAACCCTCCAAATATTTTTCTCTCTGCATCAAGAAGGCAGATCAGGTGATACTATTTAAATTGGTATCACTACATCTTAGCTTCCCTCCAACCTCTTGCTGCTCTGCACACGCACTGCGCGGCCTCTTGCTGCTCTGCACACGCACTGCGCGACCTCTTGCTGCTCTGCACCCGCACACACATTTGTTTACTGTTCATGACTCAATTATCACAAGCCAGTGGCAAGTGCACATTTTGTGCCTTTGGTTGTATAGCCTAGTATTTGGGAGCGAGCCTAGTATTCGGGAGCGAAAAGACTTGTGCAAGTGTCGGATAAGGTTTCAATCTTTCTTTTAAGCTACCTATTTCACATCCATGACGTTGAATGCTGTGTGCATGTTTTTTCTCTGCGCAGCTGTTGACCAGTCGTTAATGTGGTGTTTTGCAGATTACAAAGTTGAAATCCTACCAAGGGGAGAGATCCCGCCTTCCAGAGGCTGAGCTCTTCATGCTTCTCTTGATGGAAGTTCCCAGGTGAGCGCATGTGTGCAATGAATGCTGGAGCTGGCCTCCGAATAGAAATGTACAATGCGTGCTGGAGCTGGCCTCCGAATAGAAACGTACAATGCGTGCTGGAGCTGGCCTCCGAATAGAAACAATGCGTGCTGGAGCTGGCCTCCGAATAGAAACGTACAATGCGTTCTGGAGCTGGCCTCTGAATAGAAACCCATGTTCTGTTTTGATATGCCATTAGGGAAAGGCTAGTGTGAGTCAGTACTGCAAGGGGTCCGTAATGTGAGGTGGACAACTGCTTGATTCATTACACGGTGCCCTTCTATTCTTAAGTTCAATAGTCAAAAATGGCTCGCTCTCCCTACTCTGCAGAGGATTTCCCTGCCTAATCAAAGCTAAGGGGAAACACTAACACAGGATAACTGGCCCTCACACTAAGCAATACATACACAAAGAAAATATATGGCAGTGTAACATCACATGAACAACATTCAGTCTCTGAATAACCTAATTTCCTGGGAGATTTTCCCTTCCCCAGGTTTCAAGGTAAACTGTTTTCAACCAAAGAAAGAAATGTCTCAAATCCGTTCTTGATATTTCAAAGTCCATTAAAGGTCTGTTAACCAAAGTTACAATAATAGCAAATCTCTTCTCCTGGGTGAAATATACACATTTCTCTATTATATTTTTCTGTAAATTTAAGATGACATGGCTTGATGAGGGGGGTGGGAAGCGGGCTACATTGTAAACCCTATGGCTGAAATTCAATGACGACAAACTGTTCTCCTTATGAGAGGTCCATTTCACTTGCACATCGGGCTTGGCTGTGTAGCCAGGACCTCCCAGTGCCTGATGGGATTCAGATGACACTTTTAAAATGACCAAGGTACAAGAGTAGGACACTCCGCCAGCATGCAGTCCACATCGTGTTCAAACACGGAGTCTTGTGAGGTAGCGACTTTGAAAGGCCACGTCAGCTAGAGGGGAGGGGAAAAAGACGGCTTCACTTGTGCAACCAAACCCATAAACAAGTGGCGTGCAAGGTGGCAAATTACAACAAAATAGCCTATACCAATCTAGCGGGCAGTGTATGGTGAGGGGATTCTACATACTACCACGCAGTAGGTCCAATCTTAACGTAACTTTCAAAACCTATCCACTTGCCACTTCCTCCAAATGGCACCAATGGTAATCCCTGCCACAATGATTTGTCGCCTCAAGAAGTCTTGCCACAATTCAAAGGAAATGCAATATCCACAACTACCAGTGACACCGTTCTGAACGGTTCGTATTTTCTTGAATATAGTTTTAGACTTCACAATGGTATATTTGTCAGGATGGCTTCTTGATGCTGCTGTTTCAACTTCACTTCTACTTGATTTAATATGGGAGGAGTCACCTTTATCTCAGTGCTCTACTTAGTTTAGACTACTAGAATGTTGCATCTGACAACCAGATATACTACCACAGTTTCAGTGATTTGTACTTCTAGATGAACTTCGACAAGATATGTTTCAAAGTACTTGGACACCTTCAAGTAGGCCAGGCACTCTCCCTCTGAACAACTTCTTCAAAAGAGTCTGCCTCTTTTCTGTCTGCCAGAATAACCACCTCGGTTTGCCTTTAAGACTCACTTCTTCCTCTTCAGGTCTCTGACACTACAGGGTGTCAACTTCACAATAGTCTTTACAAGTAGCCAGTTTCCCTTCCCCCAACTTTGCCTGCACCTTTCTGCCAGTTAACAGACCAAGTAATTTCCTAGAAGCCTAGGTGCCACTCTTGGCTTGCTTGCAGACTTGTAACTTGGGCCAATGAACCGTCATCAACTTCACAGCACAGTTGGATTGCTTCTTAAAATGGAGTGCTTTTGGTTTCACTGTTAATATGGGGAGCCTCTTGGCTTGGCCAATGCTTGTTCTCCAACAGTTTATACACCAACTTCTTTAAATAAAGGTGTGCTGTGTTAAGACAAAGAATAGAAGTCCGTCTTTCTTTAGGAATCACAATTGGGCACACGCGACTACTCTTTCGTAGTTTTAACAAGTTAAAGGTGACGCTTGTTGTCAAGATTAGGTATTGGATAATGGTCCTTAATTGGGGACATGTGACCACTCCTTCAAGCAGTAACCGTCTTTTAACAATTGAACAGTGGGGTTTAGCACTATCTTCTCAAGTGAGTAAAAGACCTTTCATGTTATAAGCGAGTGCTACACTTTCAATTGTTCCGGGTATTTCAGGTGCAACAAACAGCTTTTACTTGCTTTAATTTTTATGCGAGTGAAAAAGGAAGTGGATAATGTTGCTGGCACTGCTCGCGCAAGGTGTTGGCACACTGCTTCACTCACCGGCTTCTTGGACACTTGCTTTGCGGGATGCTCTGCTTTCCTGACTTCTGTTACCACTTCTGCTGCTGGCTTGCTGGGGACCCACATTCTTCTGTAAAGGTGTCTCCAGTCGGGCCACACGTTTAGGGAACCCCTCACTCTTGAGACTCACGGCTTGACAACTGCTTCTTGACTCGTTCTCCTGCGCGTCCACTGCTGGGCAACCGTAGCAATCTGGCTTACATGTGGAAAGACGGCTCTCCTGCAATTCTTCCGCTACGCAGCCTCTGTAAGTCAGAGTTTGGTGCAACAGGACCCTTTTCTCCCACTTCTTAGTTTGCCAGCCTCGTGCCTTCTTCCTTCTGCTGTAGCTCGCACTCCAGTCACAGTTCCAGCTCCTTCCACGCCTTTCAATTGCCTGCACCTGAGTAGACCTCTTTAATGCTCGCAGGTTCCTTGAGGTGTGGGCTGTTAGTCTTAATTTCCCAATTACTGCTACAGCTTGCCTCCTTGTCCCTCTTCCCGTCCCCCCCGCCCCCGCCCCTTCCAGTATTTCTGGGATTATGGGACGTGTAGTGTAGTACCCTTCAAAAAAGTTAGCTCTTTCAACTTCTGCTAGTTTGGCAAGCAGCCATCAACTGTGTAGTATTGCGGGGGAAAGTTTAATGGGAGGGGGGGAGGAGGTTTTGTCGCCCCAGATGTGATCCTCCTGCAGTACACTACCCCAGGGTCAGGAAGCATCTGCCAGGTAGATTTGCAACGGTTGCGTATGAATAGCTGCGAGTGACCTGCAAAATTGTGAAAATGTCAAAGCCAATCTCTAAGATATCGAAGCTGTATACCATGTTCCTGGTCTCAGCAAAATTAAATGGACTTTAATAAAAAGTCTACCGACTTGGGCTGTGTAGTGTCCCGAAGCGAATTGATCAGCATTAAATAATTACCAGTACAAGAGTACCTTATTCACAACTGTGTACCTGCATCGCTGCTCACCTGCTAACCCATTGTGAGATTAGGTTAGAAGCTTAGTCTAAAATTCATGCAAGAAGCAGTTAAAATGCTTTCATTTTTTTTTAATTTATTTTTCTTTTCAAAACCCACTCTTCTGTTCAGCTGTCATATGTCTGGTGAGGACACTAGAGTTTGAAAATTGGGCAGTGCAAGTTTAGTATAAATGGTTCACAGTGATGGCCATATAATGCTGAATTAATCATGGTGGCTGTACATTTGCTTGGGCAGTTACCATTCCACCAATCCTGATCCTGTACTGGTGGGAGCAGCGCAGCCTAAATGGAACCGAGCCTGTGTGCACGGGAACCAAGACTTTTGACTGGTACAGCCTCATCCATGAGTTGCAGCTTGATTCACTAAATACGGTGGGAAAAGTGATTAATCTCTGGGGAAAATACCTCCCCACAAGTTGAGCCCATAATAAACCTAAAGTGATGCCCAAACTTGTAGTAATCGAGTGAACGGCAATTTCTCTAGGCCGTTCCATGCCACCATTTTTAGTCCATCTCTACCATTGCAGGAGGAGACCTTTTCAGTTCTAGCCATTCGATTAATGCAAAGTACATCGAGGCAAAAGGAAGCTGAACTGGATTACTTGTGCACAACTTTCTTGTCGTGCATTCTGAATATCCTAGGAGATCTCCACGCTTCTGATTAGGATCATGACTTTTGGCACACAGCGCCTTGAGGCCAGCAGCAACGGCTTTTCGGGAGCAAAGGTTTGGAGGCTCAACCGATTGATGGCCATGTAGGCCTAGGTCTCCTGTAGACTTCAAACCCTGTAGCTCTTGCAAAGCTGTCCAGTCATATGGCCTTGCCCTAAACATGAGGGGCGTCTTGCTGGATGGAAGATCGGTTCTGCACCTTCAGTACGCCAGTTTCTTGTTTCAATTCTGTATTTCTAATGTAAGTAGTCTCTAGTTAAGGTGCTTACAGTTTGTAGAGGAATGCTGCAGGGAACCTGGCTTCTAAATCTGGTACCTAGACCTTATGGTGGGGAACACTTTGTACATTCGGTGAGCTTAACGCACCCCCTTTGCTAGAAGGCAACAAACTCCTTCAGCCTCCTTACATTGAATGAATGCACAATACGTCAGATATTCTCTCGTGGCACACACGAACCACCATAACATGTACCGGCAGTGTACAAAGCCAATTCACAGGAGTATGATCATTCTGGATTTTCTTTTTTACTTACTAGTGCTTTGGAGGGAGCGGGGGAATGACATTTGACAACTCCTCAGATCTGGCCAAATGAACAGTTCGCAAGTAATCCAGTTGAAGTTCATTTTACATCAATGTCCTTAGGATTGATCGAATGGCTAAAACTGAATCAAAATGTCGTCTGCAATGACCCGCCCATGCTCGGGGCTTGCATTGAAGACCTTGAAGCAGCCTAACCGGAGAAGAAACTGCTTCCCAGGTGCCCGCTGTGTCCCAAAGAACTGCACACTTTGAGGCATCTGGATGCAGCAAGGCCACTCTAGGTTTGCTGTGTAACCGGTACATATGTAAATCGGCCAATATGTATGAAATTGTGTGACAGTAGCTGTGTCCAGGCCTGGATTTAGTCTGCCGATCTCTAAGCAAAATGGCTTACTTGCCTCTGGTGGGTTTATTTTTTAAAAATGTACATTTTATCGCCTTTAAACAGAAGACGTATAACCAAAGATGAGAAGCAATAATTGAACAAAAACCAAAATAAATCAATATATAATCATCAAAAAAAGTTATTCCAACAACAAACTCTCCTCCTGATCCAGAAAACCATGCGAAGGCTGATCATTCCATGCCCACATCCAAAAACTGCTCCAAATGTCTTCCGAAACCTTGCCCTTTTTTCAGACCTTTCAAGATGATGATCTGTGTGGGAAAGTGTATACATTTATTGAAGCTGTAATGTCTTGTTTGGGTATTTGTTGGATTTCCAATCTCTTGGATTAGTCTTTTGCCACCAAAGGTCAGGAAAGCAAACTCTTGTGTGTACACTTGTCCATCCAGCAATCCCGCTCCCAGAACCAGAGTGTCAAAATCCTATTCTAAATTCATACCCAGTACCTGCTTCATCACACCAGCAATTTCACCCAGTAGGTCTGCACCTTGTTGCAGTCCCATATATGTTCCAACGACCCAATCTTGTGTTTGCATGTCCAGCAGGCACTAGATTAGCTGAATCCTTCTCTGCACATCCTCTTAGGAGTCCAATGGATCCTTGATCTGTCTCCCTTTCTCCCAGGTTTGGGGTATAGTTCTACAAATTGACTCTCACCTGGCTTCAGCCATTCCAGAACCAATGCATCTTGCCACACCTAGGAGCTTGGCATTCTCTTTTGTACCACCATTCAAGTGAACTGGTGAGGCCATATGATCTTGTCCACCCATCCGTATAGTGTTCATCAGGTTTTCCCGTTACTAAAATGGCTCTTTTCCTTGCTACTCTTCGAAATTCTATCCTGTGGGTGCAGTGTCGTCCATAGACCCACCGAAATGGTAGTTTTGATCCCAGGTTGCTCGGCCATCAAATTTCCTGCGAATCTGGGCTTCGTAAAAGTGGTAGTGTCCGAGCGGTTGTGGGTTGCCCTATTTATTTGCAGTCACTATCCCATCGCTGTCCTTGAGATGCAAGTTACTGAAGGTACCTCAAAAGTTACTTTTGGGGAAACCGCGTTGTAAGCATTCATGGGGATCCTAAGGTTTTCCCATTCGCTCAAGGCGGAGGCATTCTTACTTCACCTAACCACGCACACTGACCGCATGCGCCATGGTGGATACGAGCCCCTCCCCTGTACAGATAAGTACCCATGACATGATCATGGGGGGGAAAGGGGACGGTGTTATGTTGTGAAGATCTAGTGTTTCGCAGATGCTATTTTTGTATTTGTAGTGATCACCAAATGGGGGGAAAAGGCATCAGGCTAACTTTGATATGGGCTACGAAGCTACAGTGTTGGAATACGGGCGCTTTGCATAAAGTCTTGTTTTCCTGGATTTCCAAGCGGGGATGAAACTTGTTGGCGATGAGTTTGATTACATGGGTACTCCCACATTCAGCCCTAGTTGGGTTCTCAATGAGAGTCCAGACAGCTGCAGGTTTCCCTTGACACGTTGAGCCCCTGTAATTGCCCTTCTTAATCATCACCCTTCTGTTATGAATGGACCCTGAAGGTGACTTGCACATTGTTTTTGCTGGTGGTCAACGCTTCGGTGTCTTCTCTTGCAGTTATACCTGGCGCCTGGAGAGCATGATCCTCAAGGAGGAGTTCTTCCCGCAGCTGAACTCTCTGAAGTCTTCCATCGAGATCTTGTCTGAAGCCGCTCGAGGTATGAACATTATCTTGGGGGCGAAGAGGGGATTGAGAGGAGAGTATAGCAGGGTGCATTGGGTAAAGCTAGGCCAGAGATTTTAAGTGGCATTGTGTAGGGGCAGGAGGATATTCTGTCTGCTCAATCTTGAGGTAACCACTAGGAAAGTATCTTCTTAGATTCGGGGACCAGCAGCACACCTTTACACCTAGATCCCCAGGATACCACTCTGGGGAGAATCCCAAGTAGGTGGTTTTGGAGAAATGCGACACTTGAATAGAGCGTAGGAAAGGGACCTTGTGAATGCATTTGGTGTAACTAGGCTGATGGGATTTATTTAGGTCTTACTTTAAAAACCTAAATTATTTTGGGGCTAAAGGATGGATTGACTCCTGCCTTGACCACCACTGCCAGTCATGGGAGTATTTTACGCTCTAGAATATTCTCCTGGTGTATTAACGTAATGGGGAGGGATGGCTATTTAGCAGACAACCCACAGCTGATATTCCCTTTTAGGTATGCTTACCCAATGGTACTCAAGCGGCCTCATTACAAGTAACCCGTCCAGGGGAAATGCTGGCAAAATGCCTGTTGCTACCGGCTCTGGAATATTTTTCTGGAATGGGCTACTGTCTGGTAGGGGTAGTGAATGACTGGCAGGTCTGACCTGCTGGTAGCTCAGGCCCCTATCGGTGGAAAAACCACAAGCACTGGCACCATGCTTCAGTGGTTCCCATTCCATGGAGTCCTATAGGACTCCATAGGACTCCATGGAATGGGAACTTACTGCTGTTGCCTGCACCCGCAATATCCCGGTAATCCTGGGATATCGTACGCCGAGAACAGTAGGGCGAGACTGCCGGTAGCATTGGCGGGTTACCTGCTGTCTCGTAATGAGGTTGAATTTATCGACATTGCGAACAAAGACTGCGTCTGCCAAGATTCTGTTCGGTCTTGTCTTGCAGGTTTGCATCCCACTCCGCCACCTTAACTGTGGAGCTTGCAGTTCTCCTGCCATTATACAATGTCATGTTTACAACATAAATATTTTCAAGCTGCATCTATACACTAACCCTTTTTTTTTCTTTTCCTAAACTGTGTTCTAGAGTTGCTGGAGTGCGAGGAGCTGCATGTCATCATTCGCTTGGTCCTGCAGGCGGGAAACCTAATGAACGCAGTGAGTTCTTACTAAGCCTGTACATCGTTGCCATCGCGTATGAGCCTTTTCTTTTCTGTCTCGATCCTTCAGAGACTGCCCTCATTCCCCTTTGGTCTAACCTGAGCCTTCTCCTCTGGCTTTACTGTCTCCAAATGCTCCTTTTAGCCTGAGCCATGCCCGCCTTCTTGTCCACTTGGATAAGCGTGGTCCATTTTATGCCTCCACACTTCTCGCAAGCCAGAAGACCCTCCCCATCCTCACTTCCTTCCCTTCTAGGTATTTGCCTATGACCAAACCTCTTTAACTGGCTGGCCCACCACTTGGATGGCTGCGCCACAAGACATGACGAGGGTTCAGGGTGAGTACCGCCATTCTGAAGGCGGCCACACTGATGAAGAGGACCTCTAAATGTGACTGCAAAACATTTCATTTAGGTGGGCGTGGCAAAGTAAAATCGTAATACATCGGGGGCTGGCGAGAGGGGGTGTTCGGGTTGCCTCGGCGGCAGGCTGATGGTCTAGAGATGCTAATTTCATCTCCTATCCACCTCTTAACATTGAACCTTTCCTTTCTTGTTGACCCTCCTTGCTGTGTCGTATCTCCCCCTTTTCTGTTTTATGGTTTGGTTCCGTTGCCCCCCCCACCCCCTTTGCTTTCAATCCTCCAATTCCTTTGTTTCCCAACCTATTGCGCTTTCAACATTGTTACAAGACTTTCAGTGTGCCATGATCCTTTTTATCTCGCCAAACTCGTGCCACTGTTTTGCATTGAAAGAGGTCTGCTACACACCTGGGACAAGGTTCCTCCTGCCACAAACTCCCAGGTCCCCAGAATGCTTCACTGTTTCAATTTAGGTGCACGAATGGTGCCATGCACACTGCGCCTTCGGCTTCTTCCCCTGGCTATTGGCATGGCAGCATTGAGTGCGGTTGGCATCTCCTGGGGTAGCAGCATCGGACTGTCTTGCGTGATTGCTGGTTCTTCCTGGATCTCGCAGCATTTTTTTCTTTTTTTTAATGTTATGCTTAGTTTCTAAAAATACAGTTTATTCCTATAAAGCAGATCCAGGTGTAAGGTCTTGACTACTTTTAAACTAGCTTGTATGTCT
The DNA here is from genome assembly GCF_040938575.1 of Ambystoma mexicanum. NCBI lineage: Eukaryota > Metazoa > Chordata > Amphibia > Caudata > Ambystomatidae > Ambystoma > Ambystoma mexicanum. Next base: position 1,108,215,179 of record NC_090941.1, read on the forward strand.
TGGCATGCTCCGTCGGTAATCCCGCATGATCTGCTATGTGTTGGATCCAACCTCAGTTGGGCTGCTTGACTACCGTCCAGTTGGATCGACACCTTGAATTGCAAATGTTTTGTAGGGAATTGAGTGAACATGAGCGTTTGGAATTCTTACTATGAAAACGACCCACAATTCTAGTCGCAATGTTTAGTTCAAATGGTCATAAAACAAGACCTACCAAATGATTCATACATTAAGATGCAGAATTCAGCCAAACTGAAGGTCGGGAATTGTCCATCCAAAAGAATCCACATAACAACGTCCCCAGGCGACAACCTAAACTGCGGTTGAAGTTATTGTGGTGGCAGAGTGAGGTCTGTTTAAGCAAAAACATTAGAAACCAATCTTAAGCCTAGAAATGCGGGTGTGCATGCGTGATATATGCCTGCCTTCCTTTCTATCGTCGGTTGCCACTCGCCCACCCTATACCACCATTTTTCTTTGTTCCCTGCTCATCCTGCTTCCCTGTCTGTGCAACCTCTCTCCAATTCCTCTCCCCCTTTTTCTCCTCCTCACCAACTTACCCATTCATAAATTCTGCCACCTCGCTTCTGCTTCTTGTGAAGTCCACAATCGACATCAAAGGGACCACTGCATATTTTCTATGTTGAGTGGCTGGAAACTTAAAAACAAAACAAAAGTTAAAATAAAATGAGAAACTACTTGTGATGTTGGTGGGAACTTGGTTGCCCTTAAAAAAAAAAAATGTAAAAAAAAAAATTTAAAAAAAATGTTTAGCACCCCATAGGGAGCCCTGTGCCAATGGCATTAATGAACACAATGGTGCACCCCCACCCTCCTCCACCACCGGGTTGAGTTTGGCTAGCAACGGCCCTAAACCCAGGTCAATGCCTGTTCCCCCCATGCTGTTTTGTGGCACATAGACTAATGAAACTTCCCTGTTTAGACAAGTTCTTGAAACCTGATTTTTAAACTTTGATTGGCCCAATCCACCTAGCAGCCCCACAAACCTTATCCAAACTACAGATGAGACAAACGTGTGTGCAAATGAGACTAAGGTGAGACGCTCTAAAACTGATACGCAGTAGGGGCCACAAACAATGGTGCAGATTAGGACTAAACCATACAAAATGTCTGTTGCCATGGACCGGTTGTGGCATTGTCAATTGGGCCCCCCCAAGAGGTTTCCAAGCAGTTTGATTGGCGGCATATGGGAGCGGATGAAGACCGACATCTGTGATCCTCTTGCTAGCCTAGTTAAAAACTCAAGTTAATGCTCACCCCAAAAATAAGTGCCTAAAGGGGCATAGGCGCCCTCTTCTTCAGATCCATAGCCATCAAGCACTGTTCTTGCCTTGTATAAGAAGCCTGTATAATTTCTGCCAATATTTTGGCAAGTCTTTGGAATTACTAAACCTGGTAAGAAGCCCAGATCTTCCAAATTTGTACTGTCACAATGTAACCAATGAGTGGCCCAACCTTTATGCAATGGCCAATAATGCGTCGAAGTACTGCCTTGGCATTAGACTAGATTAAAAGCCAAAGAAAAAATAGGGTCAAGTGGCCGGTATACTAAGGTGATGAGTAATCTTCATCACTGGAGCCCCAACGGTCCTCTCCACTTAGTTTGCTTCTCACATTCTATTACTAATGACCTCAGGACCTTCCAAGGACTTGCAGCATGACCGCCATTCCACCAACCTGTGTACATGACAATATGAAGCGTTAAATGAAGACCATGATTGAAGATGCTTGAAGGAATTGCTTATGAGGTAATTGAATTTGGAAGCCTTCATTTCTCTTTCACCGTTCTCGCACTGTTCCATACCTCACTGCTGTCCAGCCTTACTGCATTCTCATAATCCTTTTACCACCGTTTACTGTGAACACTTGGAATCGCACTTTCTTCCATTCCTGGCCAACTTAATCTGTACCTGATCTCCTGGCATCAACAAATCGGCACCACATGCAAACCTACGATCATACCTCTTTGGACCTTTCTCCACTCCGACCACAAAAGTGATGGGTGGAAGGTTTCGAATGAATCTAAACCACTGGCAATTGCTCTGGGCCAACCTTCCACACCACCGTTTTTTAGCCCGTCTGCGCCATTGCAAAAGGGAACGAGCCATGTGCAAATCAGTCAGCAGCTGCCGCCACCGAAGGTAGCAGCCCAGCCCGAACTGCTAGGCCAGGTCCCCTCTGCACAGAAAACCAAGCAACCCCAGACATGTTTCGGCCTTGTTGGACCTCCTCAGTGAGGTGCAGCCTGGTTCCCTGTGGCACAGCGAGCAAGGGACCCACGTCTGGGCATACCCTCTCTCACAAGGAGAAACAAACTGACCACAAAAGTGATGGGTGGAAGGTTTCGAATGAACCTAAACCACTGGCAATTGCTCTGGGCCAACCTTCCACACCACCGTTTTTTAGCCCGTCTGCGCCATTGCAAAAGGGGACCAGCCATGTGCAAATCAGTCAGTTCGGGCTGGACTACCCCTTTGGGGGTGGGACCAAGCCTGATTTGCATATGGTTTTTCCCCTTTTGTAATGGCTTGGCAGGCGAAGAACGATGGTCTGGAGGGTTGCCCAGAGCAATGCCAGAGGTCAAGATTTATTCTAAACCTTCCAGCCATCAACTCTTTTTTGTTTTGCTATTGTCACCCCGAGTGGGAAGGGTATGCCCAGACGTGGGTCCCTTGCCTGCTGGGCCTAGAGACCCAAGCTACTCCTCACTGATGACGCCCAACAAGGCTGAAACATGTCTGGGGATGCTTCTGGTCTCGTGCAAAAGGGATGTGACCTAGCAGTTCGGGCTGGACTACCCCTTTGGGGGTGGGACCAAGCCTGATTTGAATATGGTTTTTCCCCTTTTGTAATGGCTTGGCAGGCGAAGAACGATGGTCTGGAGGGTTGCCCAGAGCAATGCCAGAGGTCAAGATTTATTCTAAACCTTCCAGCCATCAACTCTTTTGTTTTCCTTTCTCCACTCCTTTTATCCTGACACCTTCAAGGGCACACTCTACGTTTCATTTATCCAACCAGCCCGGTGTCTGCAACCTATTAGGCTTTCGACCTCAATATTTGAAATTATGTCACTCCACGAGCCGTAACTTTGCATTGAAACACCCTTCTCATCAAATCCTCCTGCCGATTTCTCGCATCACTGATTGATATTATTATTCCATCCAGGATTGTCCTATTGAACCTTTCCACACATCATTGCTTTGGGGATGATACAATGCTTTTTTGCGATGCACTATTCCAATCTCCCCAAACCATTCCTGAAATTGATGCGATATACTCTTCGGAACGCTGTCACTCAATGTTATATACTGTTAATCTTAATTATATTTTTGGAAGTGACATTCTCACAACCTCTACTTAAGGCCACTTGCAAAGCAAATCCACGACTACTACAATGTAAAACTCACACCCCAGCAACATTCAACGGCACAGTCCTCCGGCTGGTTCTACCACCACCATAGGAGGAACTCTGGTCACCAGAATTGTATTACTGCCTTCACACTCCACATTTTCTTTTTTCAAATTAAACCCTCCATCTCTGGCCTCCATAAATCTGTTTCAACGATCGCATTGGCCCTATATATGCCTGTCCTCCATGCTCTTAAGACACCCCTGTTTCTCATATTGAACGGTACTACCAGCCTCTGTCCTCGGCATATACAATAAGACTGTACAACTGAGCTCATCTCACACTCTCCTATATTGTTTTTAAATTTATTTATAAGGCGCCATAACAAAAAATTGCTTGCAACTTCAATCCAAAGAAAGCAAAAGACCTTCATCACAATACATGTAACATAACAAAATAAATCAAATGCTGCCTTCTCAGCAAGAGTACAAGCCTTCAGGCAAATCCACTATAAGATTCAGATTTGATCTTCTGGGCAGATGAATGCAATTACAAAGATAGCTTGGTAGATTGCTTGACCCACATCCGACCAGGTCACCGTCCCGATTTTCCTGGGTACACCACATCTATTGTCTACCTATGTAGAATTTTGAAGTGTCAGACTACCCCTGGCCCAGATCGTTGGCGAAGCCAGGCCAAGACCATGTTGCTTGAAGCAACTTTGGGTTCTTTCCCTGTTGGCTTTTCAGTGTTAGTAATGATTACATTCCTTTTGTCCATGACAGTTTTGTGTGATCTTTTCCCTGGGCTGTGGCATTGTGGACTTCTTTACCCGAAAGTGCTTTTGAAATGGGGATTTTATTTCCTTTCACAGGATGGCCCGCTACACCAGGATCTAACATGGACTTCACGGGTTCCACCAGTGGAGGAGGGTGTAACATTTAAAAAAAAAAATCACCTTCACTTCTGGAGGAACGGGACCCACTGAAAGTTCAGAACCAGTAGTAGGGGGCCAAGTCATAGGATGTTAGCAGTGTGGTAGGTGTGGCCCGGTCCCCCTTTCCTCAATGGAGGGACAGTCCAAGCAAAAGCATCAGAAGTGGCTGAATAATGTTGCGTCGGTGGGATGGTTACAGGGTCCGTTTGGCAAGAAATATCCGCTTTCACAATGTGATAGTTCTCCATGCATTTATCTAGGGAATCCATCCAATTCCTAAAGTCATCAAAATTTTGGCACAAATTTAGTTGATTAATAATCTTGGCCTTTACCTCCATCCATTGTTCTGTAGTGATCTGCTCTTGGGAATTAGCCACTGAGATGGCCGTTGCTGTAGACGCAGTGTTAACTTGGGGTTGTGCATTATTCTTGGGCTCTTCTGTGTCTAAGGTGGAAATTATAGACTGGGGAGACCTGGATTGAATGACCAATTTCCAGAGATTGCTGCCTCATCAGTAATCAGATTTGCATAGATACAGGCCTGTTCACTTTTATCATGATCCCAGGTGTTTATAGGACTAACCGTCAAAGGCAAGACTTTCCTGTCAAAGTAGAGCCTTTGCCTCCTACGTAGGCTCAGCGCCCGAACCTCGGACGGACTTACCTTCTTCAATGGCATGGTGGAGGCCCTAGGGGTAGTAACCATGGTCTCCATAGTCTCCATGCATAGGCTCAATGTCCGGGCCTCAGACAAATGATACCCTCTCAGAGATGTAGAGGCCTTCGGTAGTAGCCATCGTCTCCATGACACCACCCATTATCCCAACTGGAGAAATGACTGGGGTAATAGGCATGGTGGGAGAGGGGCGGGACATTGTTTTAAAACGTGCCTGGTGGGGGTTGTGGTGGCTGTGTCAGCAGTCGGGGCCAGGGGAGCCACACACATTTACCGTACCCTTTACGGTGCCCTTTTTCCCCCCCTTTTTCTTCTCCGTATACATAATCTCAACAGGGAATAGAAACCCTTATCAAAGTGTTCAGCTTATTTACAGATACACATTACAATAAAGAGCTGGTGTAGAGGTGGCGAAACGGCTCGCTGAATTGTGACAAACTCCATTCGGGCCTGGCGCTCCGCACTCAGCCCAGTCCAGTGTGCTTCACGAGTACGTGCGTGGCTGCCTCCGTCCGCTCCACCGGCAGCAGCCGCACACGTTGCCACCGAGCACACCGTGCTCACTCGAAGATTAGAGAAGAGGACCGAAAAAATGGGTGGGGTAGAGGAAATGGACCATCAAGCTGCGCTGCAGTGTCGGCTGCCCCTTAAGTCTATACTTGAGCGCTGACCTACATTTGACCTGATCCGCTGAATCTCTTCAATTATTTACTACTTTTTTCTTCACCACCTGATGGACTTCATCTCTCAAACATGCTTCCCTCCGATTATCTTCCTTAAGACACTCTTCAATCACAAAGATCTCACTCCTATCATCCATAACATTTCCCTGCTCACATTCCACTTCTTCTGGATTCCTTGGCAAACTATTCGTACCTACATTATATCTGCCTAACACATGCTTAACAAAATCCAAACCTTGCAATCTCGTCACCCATTTGATAATCCACTTCGATACACCATCCAAACCTCTATTGCAATTTGCCACCAAAGGCTTTATGTCCTCACCACAGAAGTTCCTTGTCATTTCATCAACACTAATTACTTCGTGGTAATTTACTACAAACAATTTTTTATTTTTGGGGGTGTTCCTCTCATGCCCCTTACCCTTCATTACTGCCCCAATGCATCCCCTCTACCCCATGACCCATAAATACCAATTTTCGAAGTAATTACTTTATAGTACACTTCCACAAATGAATTTCTTTAGCTAAAGCAACCGTATACCGACAAAAGGCCTACCATAATAAATACACCTTGAAACTCAAAATGGCCCACACCACAGCAAGAGCCTCCTGCTCTATAACAGTTTCTACATTTTTCAGAATCTTCGAAGCAAATGGCACCATGTTGACATTGTCCCCCCCCCTCTTCCTGCATCAAAACTGCACCCAACCCTACTTCACTGCTATAAGATGCGCAACGGTGTTCCAACTGTCTCTATAACCATTTTAAATGGGTGCTGTCATTACTTCTGGTTTTACTCCTTTGAACGCTTGCTCACACCCATCTGAACATACACATTCCACTCCTTTCTTGGTGAGTTTCCTCATCCGGTTGGCTATACTGGGAAGATCTTTCACAAATTTGGCATAATACTCCCAAGAAGCCTAAAAGTAAAAACTTCCATCTTGTTCCATAGCGTCCTCATCTCTGCTGTTGCTTTGATGGCACTCATTTTAGGCCTCGCACCCGATACTGATAAATCATACCCCAGATAATCCACTTGTGATTTCTTTTTTTAAAACTTGTACTTTTCAATCGTTAAAGTGAGTCCTGCTTTTCCCAGTCTTTCCAGCACATCTGTCAGCCTAGAAACTAAACCCAAGCTACCATGATCTACAGAACAGGCACCACGAGCACGGGCCTTCCAGTGTCTACTTACCGGCTGCCAGTGCATCAGAGATCTGCGACGAAGGGCACAGTAACCCACAGTTCTGAGTGCTCAACCAACCCCTAATTGATCACATCTGTCAGCCTATTCTGTTCCATATTTCATCACAACCCCAAACGAAAATCCGCCATCCTGATAATACTTCAGATCTTTACCATATCCCAAATGTTTGTGCATAACTTTCTGAAAAAGAATTGCTGCTGATATTAAACTGAATGGAATCCTAACACTTGAACATGCCAATATGTGTTATGGTTGCAATCTGATTAGCCGACCTCAAATCCAAAAATGAAAACCTTCACTCCCGAATGCTCAGTGATCAGCTCATCAATGTTCGGAAGAGGAAATCTGTCGGCAACCACATTGTGATTGTCCTCTCTGAGATCGATGCAAATCCTCCTCACCGCACCATTCGCTTTCGCACAACCACTATTGGGCTAACCCACTCTGATGCATCTATGACCTCAATTACACCCTTGTGTAATATTTGTTATAGTTCCACTTACACATCCTTTCTTAATGCCAGTGGAACTGTACACAACAGGGATACTGTGGGAATTGCCCCTTCTTTCAATTGTGTATAAACTCCTTCAAGCAAACTATCTTCAACACACTGGGTACCTATTTCCTCACATCACTGTCCATCACACTTGACACCATACTAATCTTTGATGTGTGCCTGTACACCTGCTCTTTGACATTGGGATCAAGCTTCATACCAAACGCTGCTTGGCATCCCAAAGACCACACATTTCATCCTTTACTCATAATAAACATCACTGGTGACAATCTTTACTCAGCTTTCATCTCACCCGCTATCTCGATAGAATTCTCTCCATATGCTTTAGCTTCTTGTAAGATGCAACATCCCATCTTTGATGTCCAGCTCCCCTTCCCTATTAATATATAATCTGCACCACTGTCAATTGGCATCAATCTCTACACCATTCCTGTTTAACCATTGATGTGGTTTTCTTTATTTTGACTCCTGACACTGACCAGGTTCACAATCTCTAACCCTTCATACTCTTAATCTTGAACCTTCTCTTTAAAACCATTCTCATTCACAGCTCCGCTCCTAACCACACTCAATCTACAACATTTTACCAAATAGCCTTTTACCACACAGCCGACACTAATGTGCACTGTTGAACACTCCTTACCCATGGCAAAGTGATGTGTGCTACCACATCTGAAGTACTTCTTAACTAGTCTATTTGCCATCTGACTAAGCAGCTGTACATCTGCAGTCCTACAACCGTTGCTTAGCTGCCATTGCTCTTTCTCCAATCACCCTTCTTGGAGAATGTATTTGGTTGCATACCGTCTTTCCTTTTGACCACCACATTGTTCTTTCCCCATCAACTTTGCCAAGTTGTTTGGCTATCTCAATAGCCCTTTTCATGTCTGGATGCTTTTCCTTCCACAATTTCTGCCACGCTTTATCATCAGCACACTTTATCAATTGTCATCTGTGGTGCTCTTCTTGACAGCATTGCCCAAATGGACACTTTATGCTTAACCCCCAAAGCACCTTAACAAATTCTTCAATGGTTGCCTCCTTTGGTTCTCACGTGGCAAAATTACATCTTGCAAGTATTTTAGTTTATCCAGTTTTGCAATGCTACATTCAAACATGTCCCATGCAACTCTGGGAGCACCGGGTCAGGCAACCTCTTGTAAACGTCTTGTCCAGTATGTCTGAGGCAGTGGAATAGTTCAGACCATCAACTGCTAAAACAAACTTAAACCTCTTCCTTCCAGCGAATCAACAGCTCTCCAGCCTTTAGTAGCAGTGGTGCCTGGCATTTTGCTGTAATGGGTAATGGGTCAGAAATGTGAGGCAGACATCTTGATAAATATTTTTCATAAGATGCCATTTTATGAACTCAAAAGGGTTTGACAAACTCCTCGCTATCCAAGGAGAATTTCCCTACCTATCAAAATAACTAAAGGAAACACTGTAATAAAAGGAATCTGCCTCTCACACTTATACATATAACAAACCTTAATAAAGCAATATATGGCAATTCAAAGATGAGAGAAATACGCTATGTCCAACATAAACACAATAACTGCTTCTCCTTATAACCTGGGTGAGATCGCTTCCCCTGATCAAAATAGGCTTTTCAATCAGCGGTTCAAAATGGTAAAGTTCCGTCTTGCAACAAAGTTTGAATAACAAAGTTCTTCTTGCTCAAAGTCCCTCACTTGGACTTTGACCAACAGTTCAGAATTAAACGACTGTCTCTTTCCACTTGTAGCAATGAGTTGAACATAACTTCTTAGGGAACAAAATACTTACACAAGTCCTCTATATCGACAACGTTTTTCCAGGATGATTCCACAACAGTACACATTATTTTAGTGGTCTTCCCACTTCTTTTAGAGTCTTTAATCTCAATGCAGTACTTCAGAAATAACTTCTTCTTGGTCCACTCACTTGCCAGGACTACGGCTACAAAGTCCCTGCCCTGGTATACTCTCCTGCCAGGACTCAAAGGTTTCTTACTACAAGTACTTCTGTGGTAAAGATTTCTTTAAACAACTTAGCAACGTTTGACCTTCACCATCAGCTTTGACTACTTCTGGGAAGACATGAGACACATTGGTGCTGTTGGTTCCACACTTGTGATTGCCACATGCAATGCAGGTTATGCTCCTCTCCTCCTGAATATTTTCTATCTGGAGAGCAGCTCTCCTGTCACTCTTGTTTTCCCAGTCTCACATCAACCAAGTACTGATGTCGTCTTATTACACTTGCTTCTCTTTGGCTTAGACAATGCTTGTTTGGATCTTTTACAATGCTACTCTTTCTCTTTGACAATATGGGTTATAATTTATTTCTAGTATTGCCCTCTTTTGGCTTTGGCAATTGCTTTTGATAGTTTAAAGTACAATTATACCCTTCTTGTCTGTCCCCAAAGTTTTTAGGCTGCCACTTTAACTTCTGTACATCGGTTCGGTATTCAAAGTGATCACTAATGGCCAGCGGGCGATTATGGGGTGTTCTGGGGTTACACCGTATCGGTGAACTCGCCGGTTTCTGCATACACGTCTGCTTGCTCCACTGCCACAGTGACTTCTGTTTCCTTCTACACAGCAGACAGCCCCTTCATTTCCCGCAGCCCATGCCAGTCAGGAGGAGCGTTCCCTGCCCCAGGGACACACAGGTGCTCGCCTGGCACTGGAGCATAACATACAGTGGGATAGCTTTTCAACTCAACTCTGCGCAACCTCTGCATGCATAGCTATCAGGGGACATGTTATCCAAAACAACGCTTCCCGTTGCATAATCTCTGCATACAAGGTCTTCAAAGGTATAGACCCTCTCAGAACCGGCATGCGCTCTGCAAAGAGCGGTGGTCCCGGTCTCTCTACTTTCCTTCGACTTCTACTGCGGCAATCGGTCCATCTCCTGCTTTTTCCTCTGGTCTGCACCCAAGGTGGTCTTTTATACTTCCCAGTACCACTCAGGTGTGGGTCATTAACACCCTTAAACTGCGCCTTGCAGTCTAGTGCACCTGCATTCGTTCTCCTTGTCCCAGTACTTTGGGTATTGTGGGACTTGAAGTCCACAATTTCCAAATTACTTTTTACTCTGGATAATGTATCAACTTCATTTCTGTCCTTAATTACATCCTCCAAGGAAGTTTGGACTGGATGAGTGGTTCTGATTTACAGGAGAGTTCAGTTTATCAGAGCTTAAGATGATGTTCTGAGGTTTGTATTTCACAATCCTCTTGGCTAAAAGAGTTTTTATTGCCATAAATGTGGGCAACTCTGTGAAGGGGTTTCGTACTCTTCATCAGTGATTGACAAAATTCACAACCCTCAAGATAAATGGCTTTGGGAAAGGAAAACTCACTTTGAAAACCAGCCATTACATATTCTGGCATCACTGACATTTCTTCTGAGGAAGACTAATACTGCGTCCCTTCCAATTGAGTACTCTTTTTCCCTTGGTGCTCTTCTGATCCCAGGTGATCCTAACGCCACCCACAGGGTTAGGATCAGGTAGAGGCTGCCTTCCCCTGGCTACGTGGGAGATTTTAGGTAGGGTGTTTGTGAGGATTCAGCAGGATTCATCACAACTGACACTTCACTTGCTGAATAGGAGCTACGCTCCAAAACTTAACACAGGGTTTCTTTTCAATTTGTTGCACTGGCATATTTACGATGAAGGGTGCAACGTGCTGCAACATCATTCTCACGCGAAAGCGGTGTCCTCTGTTCTCTAGCAACAATGTCCTTGCTCTCACGGAGCACGTACAGGTGTCCGCACAGCACGTCTATCAAATCCACGACCTGCAGTTGCGCTCTCTCTTACTGTTATGCTCACCTGGTATCCACATGGACGCCACCAAGTCGTAGGGACTCTGGTATCCTTCTCTGCGGTTCCCAGGTGTGACCAGCGGGTAAGTTCTGCCTGGAATACAGGTGGGCAATGTTCAAGACTGGGCAACTGGGGTAAGCCACCCCCCACCACCCCTTATGCCCGCAGCCCCTCTGGACCTCTCCTCACCTTATTGTTAATTCAGGTGTGCTCTCAGTCCTGCCTTCTTGGCAGGGGCGCGTTGTCCTTTGTGGGCAAATGCGATCTAGTTACTTCACTGATGCTGGCCCGTTTTGAGTCTTTCAGGTAGGTCTTATTGCTGTTGTATATTGTTAATCTTGCATGCCTGTCTTGGTTTAAATGTCTTTTTCTCTTACTTGGGTGCATGGAAGTCCAATGTGATGCATTGGCTGAATTGGGTCTCGCCGGTAAATGATGGCGTATTAAGAGCGCCTTGATGCGGTAACTAGGCGCTATGCCTTTGCTAACCTGTTGTCTTTTTTTCTTTCCCATAGATTGCGGTGCTCACCCGGTGTATGAAATCCCAAGGCGATACTGGTCGAGGGGCGACTTGCGAGGTAAGCTTTTCAGCACAATTCGTTATGTTGTAAAAGTGTCTGTCTTCTTCCTTTTTTGCAGGTCTGCCGGTCCGGGAGACGCGCTGATCCTAGGATGCTGTTCGCAGGAGCTGTGGGCAGCTAACGATGAAATTACAGGTAAGCTGCTGCTGTTAACAATGTAATTTTGTCTCTTTACAGATGCTGTTCTTCCGAGGTTCGTGGGTAGAGCTGAACACGATGAGCGTCACGGCGCAGGATTTCAAAGTAACGCAAAGCGTGTTATCCAAGTCGGGAGTGGTTTAAATAGCTTCAAGAAAGTAGTCCCTAGGCTACCACACCCAAAACACTATACCGCATAGCTCGGTTCCAAGGAGCCAAGCTATGTGGATGCCTCCATGTTGGCTGGTACTTGAAATAAAGTAGTTCCCCTAAACACAAGTCTTTATGAACTACGAGCCTGGCGCCAAATGCGCCAGGATTGGCCCCAAGAGGGCCTAGGCAAAGGATGCCTAAGTTTGTTGGAGACCTGAGCCAAGACCCCTCCTGGCCCATGGGCTTGCCAGGGGGGTTTCTGGATGTGGGTCATGACAGCATTCCGTCCTCTCGTCTGACCGTCTGTTTGGGATGAGGGCTAGTGGATAGTCGGATGTCAATTTGTGCCATTGCACAACACTTATTCCAGAAATTGGAGATGAACTGGCTACCTCGATCGGAGATCAGGACTGATGGGGAAGCCATGTAGTTTAACAATAACATCCAGGAACACTTTGGCTAAAGTGGATGCGTCGGGGAGGCCTTTGGAATAAAGTGTGCCATCTTTGAGAATAAGTCCACGACTACAAGAATGGTGTTAAACCCTTGACTGGGAGGTAGGTCAGCGATGAAGTCGAGGGAAAGAGTGTCCCATGGAGTGGGAGGAATGACTAAAGGTTGCAGAAGACCGGATGGTTTTTGTTTGTGCGACTTATTTTGTGCGCAGACTCCACAGGATTGAATATATTAGATGACATCTTTACGCCAGGCAGGCCACCAGAAGTTCTGTTTTACCTTGGCTAGAGTCTTGGTGATTCCAGGGTGCCCTTCGATCAGAGAATCGTGATAACCTGAACTGATTTGTTGTTGTAAGTCCTTGCTGGATACGTACAGACGATCCTTAAGAGGTAAGTGGTCTTTGATGGAATATTGTTCCCCCTGCGCTTGCCATGCAAGGAAAGTATCTGAATTCATGGTTCGTTGAATCTCGTTTCTCAGTTCTACTTGGGTTAAGGCCTTAGTGAGGCCGAAGAGTTTGTCTTCCGGTATGAAGGGGACTGGGTCTGGGGTGGTATACTATGTCATCAGTGCCTGTACGAGGGAGTGCGTCAGCTTTTCCATTCTTGACCCCTAGCCGAAATGTGATGACAATCCTATTCGGCGAAGAAAAGGCCCACCGCAATTTGTGTGAAGACTGGGCTTTAGCTGTTTTAAGATATTGCAGGTTTCGGTGGTCCGTGATAACTGCAATGGTGTGTCTGGCCCCCAGAAGGTAGGGCCGCCAGGTTTTAAAGGTGGATTTGATCGCCAAGAGTTCTTTGTCCGTGATGGCGTAATTAATCTCCGGAGGTGAGAATTCTTTTCGACAAGAAGGCCACTGGATGTAGCTGGCTAGTTTCTGGATCTTTGTGAGAGGACCGCTCCCATTGCTATACTGGAAGCATCCATTTCCACGATCTAAGGAAGATCTGGGCGAGGATGTCACAGGATTGCCGCGGAGGTGAACCTTTTCTGTTCCTGAAAAGCTTTTTCTGCTTCTTCAGTCCAGGCAAATTTTGTTTTTTTCGTAGCAATACGGTGATCGGGTGTATGACCTGAGAGAAGTCTGGTATGAAGCGGCGATAGAAGTTCGCAAAGCCCAACATGCTTTGTACCCCTTTTACTGACGTTGGTGATGGCCATTTCAAAACGGTGTCCACTTTGTCCAGGTCCATTCTGATGCCTCCTTGAGTAAGAATAAAACTCAAACTCAACTTTGGTGACGTGAAAAAAACACTTCAAGCTTTGCATATAAACGATGTTCACTGAGCTTGGTGAGGACTGAACGGACGTGCTTGATATGATCCTGTTTTGAGGTTCAGTACACTAGGATATCATCTATGTACACTAGGGCGCAGACATCAATTAACTCAAGACGTCATTCATGAAATATTGAAATGCTGCGGGAGCGTTGCATAACCCAAAGGGCATGGCTTGATATTCGTACAAACCGTATTTGGTACGGAAAGCAGTTTTCCATTTGTCTCTGCTTCTGACCCGGACCAGGTGGTATGCTCCTCGAAGGTCCAATTTGGTATAAATATGGGCATCTTTGACCTGGTCCAGCATTTCAGGGATAAGTGGCAAGGGGTAACGGTTCTTCAGTGATCTGGTTTAATGCGCGGTAGTCAATACAGGTTCTTAAGTCCCCTTCTTTTTTCGGTAGGAAGAACAAAGGACTGGCTGCAGGGGACTTTGACAAGGTACTGGTCTAAATAAGACTTCAGATGAAGGTTTTCAGGTTCCGTAAGAGCATAGATTCTACCGCAAGGGACTTACGCTTACATTCCCGAGTCCTATCACAGCCCCATGTTAACGCATGAGCACACTAGTCGATAAATCCAAGTCCTCGGGATCCAATTTGAGCAAACATCAGACAGCCCGCACTGCATGGATCTAGGTCCGCTTTCCTCCACTGCTGTCCTCTGCACTTACAGTTGGTTTCTCTCAATCTATCACTAAGTTTCTCAGAACCTTACCTTACAAGGGCTTGCAGCCTGACCTACGTTCTAGGATGCAACAGCCTCCACTTTGACTTATGACCTGATTTAATCCCCCCCCTCCCCCCCTCTAGCAGGGGCCAACTTGTTCTACAACCTTTAGTATGGATAGAGGAGTGACTTCCAACTCCTGCAGCATAACAAGCCCGCCTAAAATAAGCGTGTGAGAGCAGCACTGGCACCATAACCGGTTGCAAAGTTGCATCAATATGCCTGCAATCACCGGGAAGCTGGCTCCAAGGCAACACCTTTTGTCTTAGAAGCAAGACGAAGCAGAGAACCATGAACGGGGGAGAGAGGTTGGGTTAGAATCCCAGTCCCACGCTTAAAGGCACGTCTCTGGCATGGAGCACTTTTCTTTTTTTTGTTTGCTGCAAAAGTGTAGGCCTGAGCTGCCCATGTTTTGTCATGGAATCTGACTCCCAGATTGTCCACAAAGTGATTTGCAACTGTTGGCAAAAGATGGGTTATAATTGGTGCCTCAGATTATCGATCCCAACAAATGCTTTGGTAATGTTGACATTCATGGAAGAGTTCATGAAGCTGATCAACCCACCCTTCAGCGCTTGGTGGGACACGGAGGTCTGCCCAATCAAATTCCTGCGCATATGCACGCCAAGTGGTTCCTCTTCGAAAGTGAGGTACATTCTGGGTTTTGTCCAGTAAATACTGTTCCAACTCTTTCACATAAATATTATCCCATAAAGGGGTGGAGGGGGCAATCATATTAACCCATAAAGGGGGCCATCGTACAACGCACCCTTATCACCTGGTTTATCCAAA